>NC_137084.1:13345651-14085651 GCF_951640355.1 Cnephaeus nilssonii | reverse complement strand
CCAATTCCCTTCAAATGCTTAGTCATTTCCTTTTAGCTGCTTCTTCCATCCACGTATCTCAGGGCGATATCCTCCAGCCTGTATGTAGACTTTAGCTTAGCTTTCCTCTGTAAGCCTCGGCTTTTAACAACAAATCAGCTTAATGCCCTTGTGGAGATCTCTGGATTTCATGATACAAAGACTTATATCTCCCCCCTAGGTACTCATGTTATATACCTATTGCTTTCTGAATCATCTACAGTAGGAAAAAAGCATCATGATTAATGAATTATCCTGCCACACATTTCATACTTTTGTATGTTATAGTACTTAGCCCTTTGAAATGATACTGAATAAATATTTGTTGAGCATCTACAATATGAGACACACAATGAGGATGACATTTCCTGCAGTTCAAAAGCTCATAGTTTGGTGACAAGCATAGATCCCCGAATGGCTATTTATTCTATAACTGTGAGTGATAGTCCAAGCGACTACTTCTGAGAAAAGGTCTCTTTTTTCCTGTGATGTTCCTTTTCCTTTCTCTCTCTTTCTCTTCTTTCATCTCCTCTTTCCTCTCTTTTCACACCTAAGCACAGGTGCAAGTTACTAGCATCTGTGTTTCTGCATAGGGAAGCAATTCAGCCATTCTCTAGGCTTAGTAATCATGCCAAGAACCATGGGTATGTCTGATACGGTCCTTTCCAGTTGATTTCAACCCTTTGCTCCTCTCTCTTACAGTAGGAATGGGAGTCATTGGTGCCCACAGACACCTGCTGGGTGCAGACATTAGCTTCAGATGCTGCTATACTGTGTCGTTCACCCAGGCAGAAACACCCCTCATTAAGTCAAACTTATGCCAGCAGAGATGCTTACCTGGCATCTCTATAGTCTTTTCCTACTGTGTGGTACCTGGATATAGACTGTGATTCCTCCACTGGGTCTACCCACTCCTAACACTGTACCATCCTGGGAGCAATTGTTTAATTGGGTCTTTATGAAAACAACAGAATAATTAGTTTAAGGTGCCAACATACTATCAACATAGGGATGTAACTCTCATAGAAATAGATGGCATTTATTGAACTTGTACAGGTACTGTGCTAAGTGTTTTATGTTAAATTCATCCATTTAATTTTCATCACTCCATAAGGTAGAAGTTATTATCTTTCGTTTTATGCATAAGAAAGTGCCAGCTTTGGGTATGCCCAAGGTCAACAGAATGAAAAACTGACAGAGTTAATTATTCTTGTCTCCGCACCTATGCTCTTCACCATGAGCTTTTACTGCCTCAGAGTATGTGCAAAACTTGTAGATGATATTCAGTACACTTCTGATTTTAAACTATTCATTCCTTTTCACTTCCAGGGTGGAAAAAGCCCATATTCCTGTCTTTACATGGTCTGCATCAAAATTACTGGTATATATTTTAGGATACTTTTTATAGTTTCCAGAAAATTTTCATTATTGCACACACATTTGCTTCCTTATCATGTCATCTTTATCAACTAATTTATCATGGAGTGTATTAGTGTCCTATTGCTGCTGTAACAAATTACTACAAACTTAGTGATTTAAAGAAACACAGGCCTACTAGTATTCTCTTGCAGCTCTAGATGTCAGAAGTCTGAACTGGGTCTCACTGGGCTACACCAGGGTGTTTGCCAGGCTGGTTTCCTTCTGGAAACTTTAGAAAAGAATTCACTTTCTTGCCTTCTCCAGGGGCAAGCATGTCAAACTCATGGCCGGTTGCCCGATGGCCACGAGTTTGACATGCTTGGGTAGAGGCTCCCATATTCTTTGGCTCATGGCCTCTTCCATCAGCAATGACTGGCCAAGTCTTTCTCCTACTGCATCACTCTGACACTAACTCTTCTGCTTCCCTCTTCCACTTTAAAGGACTCTTATAATTCCACTGGGCTCACCTAACTAATCCAGGATAATCTATTCATTTTAAAGTGAAATGAGTAGCAACCTTAATTACATCTGCAACCTTCAATCTCCCTTGCCCTGTACTTTAACATTTTCATAGGTTCTGGGGATTAGGACATAGATAACTTGGCAGGGGTGGGGGGATCATTATTTTGTCTACTACATGGAGAAAGTTTTACCTTCTGTTGACCTACTTATCTCTGCACCCTGATTCAAAGCTCTGTCCCTCTTCTCATTTGTTGCTTTCCTCTGCTAATCTGTTAGGTTATATATATTATTTATTATGGAGAAACTTTTTTGGATTGGGAGCTAAAATTAAAGTCTATGTTGGGGAAAACTAAGAACACATAACTTTTCCTTTGTACATTCTCTTTCCTAATACATTTTCCCATTTGCTGGAGCAAGTAGGAGTCATTTTTGCTTTACTGTTACTCATCCAGGGTGGCATGAGTTAAGTTATTCAGGGTTTTGGGAGTGTTGAAGCAGATAGAAGGGAGGATCTGGGGCCTTAGGATTATCTAGGTAATTAAAACTCCAATTTTCAATGAATAGAGGGCCATTCTTGCAAAAGCATTATTTGTAATTATTGACATTCTAACTTTATGGAGCTTTAGATAATCTAATATACCCATTTTACTGATAAGGAAGCCAAATTCCGGAAAGATGAAATGACTTGTCCAGGGTTCTACTGCCAATAAGTCACAGGGTTGGAACTGGAATTCGAAACACTATTTTTCTAGTTCATCGCATTTCCTTCCATTAAGTAGTGACCCCATTACACAGGTTCCATTCCGTTCAGTGACTTGCCAAGGGCCACAAGGCTCTACGCTGCAGAAGACTGTTTCCTGTCCTCTAGTTCACAAAGATGAGTCCTTGGATGTGGTATTCTTGGGGATGTGTTCCAACTCTGGGTGAGGTGTTTCATGTGTACTGGGGGAGTAATGAGCTCTGTGTAACTCTAAAGGCAAGGGGCAAGGTTGGTGACAGGGCTCTAGCAAAATAACTCTTCCATCTGCCAGGTAAGGCACTTCACTGACTATGTAATTGACCTTCACGATAAGCCCTTTGCCTCTCGCTGGGAAATGTTATCGAGGTTTGTCAATATCATATTATCTATTCCACCCTCTCCACCCCCACCCCACCCCCAGGCATAGAGAAGTGTGTATGGTGGAAGAGCTTGTAAGGTCATAGCCAGTTCACATGAGTTGAAGCGCCACTCAATTTCCAGGCTGAGGCTGTGTGCAATCCTTCAGGCTCCCCCTCCTCTGCTCCCCTGTGGCAGTGATGAGCCCTGGCTTCCTGGCTGCTGGAATGGGGAATGATTGTGGATGGTAGAGCCCCTTGCTGACTGACTGGTGTGGGACATACAGCTTGAGTGGCAAATACACTTTAGGAGTTGCAGTCCCTGTGCCTGCGGGATTATTGCAGAACCTAGCCCATGCCCATGTAAGTGGGAATTATTATCTCCAGTTTTAGCTGATGAAGTTTAGGGGTCAACTAGATAAGGAGTTAAGTGATTGCTGGTGACTGACAGAGCAGGGATGCAACACGTCCATGACCATCTGACTTCAGAGCCTGTGCTGCAAATCCACGTCACCATACTTACTTCTTCCTAGTAGAAGCCAGGGAGAGAGGGAAGGTCTCTGCCCGAGGGATAAGCTGCTTTGAAGGAAGGGTCTGCACGTTTATACAGCCATGTCTGCTGTCTATGGGGTCCTTTTCACTTGTCTTCAGAATGTCCTGTTTTCCTTTACGCCTTTGTTCCCTTCTTTATTCTGAGCCTGTGCCCTCAAAACACTTCAAACCCTTTAAAAAATTATGCACAGTTCTGGTTTTCCCTCCACACTTCAGGGCATTTTGCACATGCCCTTGAATGATTTTCAACTTGAAATAAATCCTTCGTCTCTCTCTCTCTCTCCCTCTCAGTAGTCCCTGAGAAGTGTGTCTGCTTCCATCCCTTTCATGGAAGAAAATGCTTTGTTCTAAACAAACAACAAACAGAAAGAGAGAGACGTGAGGAGGCAGGGGAACACAGACAGCTGCCTGGCTGTGCCAGGGAGCCATGTAGACCTGGAGAAAAAAGGCAGGAGCAACACGGTACCTGGCGACTCGATCATTTCAGACTTGCTTTCCCCAAGGGCATCCACATGCCCTGTGTTGCCACCCTTCAGACTGGGGAAGCTGTGGGGAGGAAGTCACTCTGCCTGTATTTCAGAGAATGACTGTGGTTGAGAAAAGTTAATTATTGGAAAACAGGTTTGGCCCTGTCCCTGCACAGCTGGCCCTTTCTAGTGTAAAACCAGATGCAGCTGTTTTGCATAAGCCTCATGGCTGTGGGCATTAAGACAGCAAGAAGCCGCTTCAGTCAATGATTTTTTTCCCCACCTCCATTCTCTCCTGAAGGGAAGAGTCTTGGCAAGGTTATGGATGCTCAAAAGGCTACGATACCACCTTGGGAGCCAACCTTTTGTATGGCCCAGGAAGGAAGAATTAAGTTTAGGGGTAGAATTTTAGGGGTAGGTTTGTAGGAAAAAATATGAATCTGTCCCTAATAGACCTATAATAAAGGGAAGGTGCAGGGGCTGACCAGCAGACCTTGAGCAACAGATGAATGATTACTCTGACACATATTTCTGTGAAAGAGAGGGCTAAGGGGCTGCCTGGCTAGAGAAACCAAACAGCAAAGAGACATAAAACAACAATCAACACAGACACTCATATATGATATTTACAGGTGCACATGACCCACAGACAAGACTTAATAAATTAGAATCCTTTTTATTTATTAGCATCTACATCTCGCCACATGACCTGTGGTTTCTGAGCTGGTGCTATAGAAGTAAAGTGATGCTATATAGGCTCTACTTCAGGATGAGGGGTGGTGGTAAATCCCCCTGGCGTTCTGTAAGCTTTTGATCCTCACTATGAAGTGGGCTTAGTGTAGCTCAAACAAGAGCCCACGTTGTTAATGATGACAAGGGCACTTGTTTTCCCTGGGCCTGATTTCTCTTTAACCCGTTGTACACCATAAGCGTCTGTAGACACAAGCAGCGGACCTTCCCCACACGCCACGTGTATCTTTAAAAAAATTTTTTTCCCTAATGGCAGCCCTGACCAACTTTAAAATCATTTTTCATGAGAATTTTCAGCTGAAAATATTCAAGAACATTCAAATTGTGAGTAATATGTTTATTTTTATCATATTCATCGCAAATTGATTTTTTTAAATTAAATTAAAAATATCATGATGTGTGGGGATGGTTTCTGTTTTGGATGCGTGGCAGTTAACTGGTTAAATTCCTGCTCACTTGTTCCCAGAGATCAAGGTCTAACATTCCAGCGTCAGGGAACCAAGGATTATAAATTATAACAGTGTGCAACAGGCCCTTTAATTGTTCTGTAACTGAGGCCCTACTTGCTTTCAGTAACTTTTTAATTCTTATATATTGCTGTTGCTTGGTGGATAGCTGCTGTCCCATTGTGAAACCTTATCTGAGAAACAACCACCTCAAACTTGGAAATCCCCAGCGGGCTCCAATTACTGCGCAGTTACTTTCGTTTTTTGAGGTTTCCACCGTGTCTCTCTGCGTTCCTACTCACATGGGGAGCCACTTGCCAGGGCTGACCAGCAGACTCTGAGCAACAGGTGAATGATTACTCTGACACACGTTTCTGTGAAAGAGAGGGCTAAGGGACTGCCTGGCTAGAGAAATGAAACAGCCCCTTAGGTTTTTATTGTAATAGCAACTTGAACTAAAATTAACTGTTAGGTACTATCAGTAGGGTAAGCATCCTTGAGAAGACACATGCGTCTGCAGTGTCCTTTAAGCAAGGATGTCTAAGACTAAGCATAAAGATTTCAGTAAACACCTGGGATCTCTCACATACACAGACTTGTTTGGAAAGATCAAGGCAGGGGCAGTTGCCTTTAGCCAACTCCCCTTGGAAGTTCCGACATTTAGGAGTTTCCTCCTTACAGACTTTCCAACCAAGTCCTGTGCTTCCCCACAGGAAGGTATTACAATGGTATTAAGATTCTAATTGGAACGAGTTTAAACAAAAGTGAGGAAATATCGTAAGAGGAACTCAAGCAACTGACAGGCAGAATTTTCTAAAAGTTGCCCCATGGTTGACCTTCTGAATCAACTCTAGAGCTTGTTAAAAATGCATATTTTGGGGCTTAAACCCAGATTTAGCATTTGAGGATGCTTTCAGTTGGGGGCTAAAATCTGAGTTCCTTCAGAAAATCTTTTCTGTTCTAAGGACCACTCTTAGATTGTTATGCTAAGATGACTTTTTAAGATACTTTCCAATCTGAAAATTTGTGACCTAGGTTCCAGAATTGCTTTTGCTGTTCTGTTGACAAGGTAGACAATTTTCAACAAATCATTTAATCCCTCAATTTTCTCATCTATCTGGATGATCTCAGGTGCATTTGGTGACTTAAAAATTAACAGGTATTCCTGGCTCCTGCCCTTGAAAATTCTGATAGTAAGTCTAGGGTAATTTGTTTGGTCAGCCAGGAATGAGAACCAATGAACTAAATTATCTCAGGGATTTTCTGGCATCAAAATTTCATAAGTCTACATTATTAAAATTATTAAAAAATGTGTTATACCCCATCTTATTCCTATCTTCCCCAGCCAGTATGTTTTAAGAGCTGCCTTTCTTTTCTGGCCCCACAAAGTTTTGATCATTTGTTTATTTATTTTTCTAAATCACAGCGAGATCTACATTATTCAGGAATATGCTCCTTTCCCCCAACCTCTTAGCAAATGTAGAATCAAACTGCTGCAGGACCAAGAGAGGTCCCGGCATTATCTTCACTCTTTGTACCCACTGTGGACTATACCGAGGGATTTATATGGAGTCAGTAGGTCTTCTGATCCTTCTTCTTTTCTCTTCCAGAGCAAAAATGATGGGTCACAATGCATTTTAACCACACTGCTCTCTACCTTACAATACTATGGGACAAAAATGTCCCCAGTCTTTTACAGAAACACACACGTCAGGCAAGCATGACTTCTTAACACAGGGAAAGTTGAAGGGAGGAGACTTTTGGATCACACACATTTTTTTTTCTAAGTATTATACGTATGTCACGTATTTTAGAAAGGGTTCAAAGAAAATAGTGTATGTTATATAAAAAGTAACTGTAGTTATTTAACACATCTATCCTTGGGAGAAGGAAAATCATTACTTGGTTCTTCTAAAGGTCTTAGGCCTCCTAAAGGGAAGGTTCCTAAGGGATTCCAGTAACACAGAGTTTGAGGGTTTCTGACAGGGTAGTCTTGCCAACATTCAAGTGAATTACTAAGTATAAACCCATATGTTAGTGGCTTTGTCCTAACCCATGTCCTGAGCTTATAATTGAAACTGACATTTCTTCATTATCCTGAAAACAATTTCGAAGAGATTCCCAGACCTGATGTGAGGATACTAAATGGCTTCTGATTTCAGCAGCTCTAGAGTACAATGTTTCTTTGTGATTATTCAAAATAATCGTTCTTGTTTAAGAATGTTCCAGTTCTAGGACAAGCAAGTGCTTATTAACAATTAACTTTATATCTGCAACCACAATGAGCCCTTTAAAATTAGAGCAATGCTTTGCTTCTCTCTGTCTCTCAAGCCAAAGAAATTCACAGTCATCCTTTTTCTCTTAGAGAGCATAGGAGAGTGAGAAAGAGAGGGAGGGAGAGAGAGGAGATGAGAGAGAATATGAATGAATTACTGACATCCACTACTTGAGATCTGAGTGGTGGATGGAGGTCTGGGATGCAACTAAGGCATCATCAGCATTTTAATAGCAATCCTATGTCAGTTCATTTGGGGGAAAGTAGGGTTCATTCTCTCTTGGCTATGAACATGGCTTGTGATTAGAATGGGGCAAATTTTTATCTCCCGAATTACCTCTAGATATGTGTCTGCACACTGACTGTCTTGCTTTGAAAAAGAACAGAAATATAGTCTATACATTTTTAAAAAGATGTTACAAAGAGAGAAAAATCACTTAACTTTTAGATAAAAATGTGAACCTAGAGAAGGGAATTGGAGAAGGTTGCTTGAATTTTGAACAGATTCAGACAAAGAACAAACTTCGAATATAGGTATCACTTTGGAAATGTAAGAAGTATGAGAGGGTTATTTTGAATAAGGACAAGGAAGGGAAAAACAGAATCAAGCATATAGATGATAAGTTGGATTTGATAAACTGCTATTTATATAATTACTTTACTTAAGTAATAATTATATACCATTGGTTCTTTCACTTGATTTTTTATCCCTTCATTTATTTAGTATTCATTGAGAATCTACTACATATGAAGTTCTGTGCAAAGCACTGTCAGGAATTTTAAGCATAACACATGGTACTTTATTTAGTTGCTTAAAATGTAGTAGGAACCCAGCTGGTGTAGCTCCGTGGTTGAGCATTGACTTATGAACCAGGAGGTCACGATTCAATGCCTGGTCAAGGGCACATGCCCCAATTGTGGGCTCAATCCTCAGCTGGAGGTGTGCAATAGGTAGCAGATGAATTATTCTCTCTCATCATTAATGTTTCTCTCTGAAATCAATAAAAATGTATATTAAACATGCCTGGATGTTTAAATAACTACTCTTAAAAATGTAGTAGGAGATTCAAGGCAACTTCACATAAAAGGCTGACTGGCACAAGACATGAACAGTATCACTAGGCAGCATATGATTAAGTGCCAAGTAAGTAGGACAGATGTGTGTCGGGATGTACCTGTCTTTTGTCCATCTGATGTCTCCAACCTACCAGGTGGAACCTGTTCTTCTGTTCTGTTTGCCATTTGGTACTAGGTCCAACCATAACAAAACCATCTTCAGAAAACATCTGGTTAGTAGAAGCCAGCTTCAAAATCAAGGTTCCTTTTTCTGGCCCCTCAAACCCATTTATATGCCCACTTTGTATGTGTCCATTGCTTTTGGCAACATCTTGGTGTTTTGTCCCATGGACTTATCTTGAATATTCGTCAGGGATAGTTTTGTTGCTAGACACAGAAACCTGATCTGACTTAGGTATGGATGAAACCAAAGTTTATATTTTATCATTTATTCTCACCCATTTCTCAGCTCTGCTTTCTCTTCATTAGCCTGAAACATTAGCCGGCTCCTGTCACCTGGTAGTAGAGAAAGCTCATGGCAGCATCAAGCTTACATGGCTTCAATGCCATTATTTCAAAAGGAGAGTGCTTGTTTTTCTCACATTTCCAACAAATATGGTGGGAAGTAACCTAAACTCAACCAACAGTTATGATCTAGGTGATTGGTTTTGTTTTCACTCCTGAAACTGGCGGGTGATAGAAACCAAAAGACCTGTTGGGAAGGTAAATATCATTACATGGTCCTTACACCTTGCCCTTCAGATTATGACAAACGAAATATAATTTCATAAACATCCTAATAGCTTTTATTACTGTATGCCTTCAGTCTACTTAAAAGTAAAAATGTATTTTAATAAATAGATATCTGGTTATATACAACACTCCACAAATAAAACCCAATGGTGCTCTAAAGTATAGTAAGAAAGATATAAGAATGATAACTCATTTGCTCAAATTAGCAGAATAGCACTTTATTTGAATAGCCTAAATTCCTATGATTGTTAAGGAGAATGTCTGTCTTCCTTATTTCTTTACATTAGTACAACCACCTTAACTCTCTTGTACAATGTAAAAACTGGTATGTGTTGTATTTTTATTATTATTTACAGCTGACAATGATTACTTAATGCACGGCAAGTAAAATGCTATCAAGAAAATCCTTATGTAATTAGTTTCAAAGGTATATGTGCACATGAATGGGGAAGGAAGTAATTATAAGTACATTTGCAGGTTGTCATTCAATAAATTTGCTTTAGGGTAAACACATTTATTTTTAAAATTTCATTGGAAAGATATAAAAGCCATGTTTTCTCTTGTAATTGACTTACCAACAAGTGTCCCTGGGGATATTCAGAGGATCTGCTTCACAATACAGTGACTTCAGGATATTGTATTGTTTGAAATAGCTCAAAAACGAAAATTGAGGTGGTCAATTTAGAAAAAGAGAAGAAAACTTAAGGGGTTTGAAAGAGAATCAAAATGATCTGGTAGGTCAAGAATTACTGAAGCCCTAGCTGGTTTTGCTCAGTGGCTAGAGCATCAACCCACAGACTGAAGGGTCCCTGGTTCAATTCCGATCAAGGGCATGTGCCTCGATTGAAGCTCGATCCCTGGCCCTGGTCAGGACACATGCAGGAGGCAACCAATCAATGTGTCTCTCTCACTTCAATGTGTCTCTCCCCGTCCCTTCCACTCTTTGTAAAAATCAATGGGAAAATATCCTTGAGTGGGGATTAACGACAACAACAACAAAAAAAGAATTACTGAAAATATCCTCCATTTACTAGTATTTTCTTGGCTCCTAATGGGATGACCTTCAGATATCTTCTGTGAATGATCACCTAAAACAGTGGTCAGCAAACTCATTAGTCAACAGAGCGGCAAACCGGGGGGGCTCGCGAGCTGCAGTTTGCGGACCACTGACCTAAAATATCAGAAAGAACAGTGGTTTTGGATTTAGGCAGACATGGATTCTGATCTTGCTTCTACCACCAACTGGCCAAGTGGCTGTGGCAGTCTGTTTTCTTATCCATATAATGGAATTCAAATAGATACTTCATAGTATCAATAAAAGCATTACTTGAGATAATGTTCTTAAACTGTGCTGAAGTACCTACAAACATAAATACTCAGGCAATATTAATTCCTCCCGCTTAACTTGGAAACACCAAGATTTGCACCAAAGAGGAGCACTTGAGGCATGGACAGAGACTTAGATTTCCTTACTTTTTAAAAAATTTTTAAGTTTTTATACCTTTACTGTTGAGAACATTACAGATGTCCCTCCCCTTCCTCCCCCATTGACCACCTCTGCCCAGATCCCACCCCACCCAGACCTGTCTGTGTCCATGGATAATGCATATACGACTTAGATTTCCTTAGTCATCATATGACTTATTTAAAATGCTTCCTTTTTTAGATGAAGTGCTTAATGGTTATCAGGGAACAACTGAGGAAAGGGGCAGGATTTCAAAATAAGTTTTGGCTTTACTCTTTCTTGTTTGTTCTCTTTTTTTTCAATTACAGTTTACATTCAGTATTATTCTCTAGCATTTCAGATGTACAGCATAGTGATTAGATAATCATGTACTTTACAGAGTGGTCCCCCTGATATTTCAAGTGCCCACTGGATGCCACACCACTATGGGAAACAGTATGAGGTTTATCAAAAAATAAAAAATGAAATTTCTTGTTTGCTCTTATAGGTGGTAAACATAGAAACTCCCAATCACCCCTGTTCTGGAAGCAGCTGTGCCTATATATAGGACCCCAAAACAAATTTCCTTTTTACAAAACCACAGAAAGGAACTCAATGGAGACAGTGACATTTTTCTAACAAATCTGCTGAAATCACTGGGTAGCCATGCAGAGAAGCAAAACAAACTATTAAATTCAATCCTTTCCTCATACCATGCATAAAAATTATTTGAGATAAATAATATACCTAATGGAAAACATGCAATAATATATTTACTACACAGGGATAGACAAAGATTTCTTAGAACTCAATAAAGCACTAAATAATAATTTAAAATATAATATGCTGGATCTCTAAAAGTAAAAATACAATAACTCCTGATTATCAAAAGATAGCATTAAAAATATGGCAAGCCACTGCCTGAAGAAAATACTTGCAATGCATATTTCTGACAAATGGTTAATTCAAAACATTAAAAAACAATCCCTAAGTGAAAAGACAGCCCAATAAAAGTAGGCAACAAAAACAACAATAGAAAACTTGAACAGACATTTCACCAAAGACAATACAGTATATACAAATGGTCAAAAAGCAAACACATGCAGTAGCATAAGATTCCACTTTTCACCTAGGATCATGCTCACATTAAGAGCACTGACAATGCCACATGTCTGTGAAGATATGGAGACACTGGACTGCTTTTACATCTCTTGGGAGTATCAGATAGTATAACCTCTTTGGAAAACAGTGTGGCAACTTTTAAAAAGTTCAATATTAACCTACCCTATGGCACAGCAATTTAATTTCCAAATATTTACTGAAAAGAAATGAAGACACGCAAAAGGCCATGTACAAATTTTTTCATAGCGGTGTTGTTATTTTCATACTAGGTCAAACTGGAAACTATCCAAATATACATTAACCAATGGACAAATTATGATATATTCATGCCATGTTATACTAATCAGCAATACAAAGAATAAACTGTTAATATATGTAAAAACATAGACAATTATCCTACCTAATAATAGACAAATATGCAAATTGACCGTTCCTTCGCTATGCCCACGATTGGCCAGGAGGCGCGGGGGGGGGTGGGACTCGGGGTGGCCGGGGTAGCTGATTGGGCCGGTGGGACGCTGAGCTGCGTTGCCAGCAGCTGCACGAGCTCAGCGTCTGCGCCATGTCTGTGCTGCGGCACAGAAGGGGCCTCTGGGGCAGCAAGCTGACATCCCGCCGCGTGGACCATCAAAAGCGGGGGAGCTGAGTGCCTGAGTGGACAGGCACTCAGCTCCCCCGCAATCGAAAGCAAAAGTGTGGGAGCTGGGTGCCTGTCTGCTCAGGCAGCAGGTCTTTCAGAAGCCTCCGCCACACCGGAGGCTTCTGAAAAGCCTGGTGCACCAGCGATCGGAAGGGAAAGCGTGGGAGCTGGGTGCCTGTCTGCTCAGGCTGCAGGCCTTTCAGAAGCCTCCACCACGCTGGAGGCTTCTGAAAGGCCTGGTGCACCAGCGGACAGGCACCCAGCTCCCCGCGATCAAAAGCAAAAGCATGGGAGCTGGGTGCCTGTCCACTCAGGAACCAGGCCTTTCAGAAGCCTCCGCCACACCGGAAGCTTCTGAAAGGCTTGGTGCACCAGCGATCGAAAGGAAAGCGTGGGAGCTGGGTGCCTGTCCACTCAGGCACCAGGCCTTTCAGAAGCCTCCTGCATGGTGGAGGCTTCTGAAAGGCCTGGTGCACCAGCGATCGAAAGCGAAAGCGTGGGAGCTGGGTGCCTGTCCACTCAGGCAGCAGGCCTTTCAGAAGCCTCCGCCACTTTAGAGGCTTCTGAAAGGCCTGGTGCACCAGCAATCGAAAGGAAAGCGTGGGAGCTGGGTGCCTGTCCACTCAGGCACCAGGCCTTTCAGAAGCCTCCGTGGCGCCGGAGGCTTCTGAAAGGCCTGGTGCACCAGCGATGAAAGGAAAGCGTGGGAGCTGGGTGCCTGTCCACTCAGGCAGCAGGCCTTTCAGAAACCTCCGCTGCGCCGGAGGTTTCTGAAAGGCCTGGTGCACCAGCGGACAGGCACCCAGCTCCCCGCGGTCAAAAACAAAAGCGTGGGAGCTGGATGCCTTTCCGCTCAGGCACCAGGCCTTTCAGAAGCCTCCGGCGCCTGGTGCACCAGCGGACAGGCACCCAGCTCCCCTGTGATCGAAAGTGAAAGCATGTATGGCACCCTACACGTGCATGATTCAATCATGCACTGGGCCTCTAGTAAAAAATATTATGCTGAGCTAAAGATTCTAGACAAAGAGAGAATACATTTCCATGAGACTGAGGTGTCAGCAAAATTACATGAGGATAGTATTTCATCAGAAGAACAAGAACGTCCAAATCCTACTGATGATAGATGTTAACTGTGATGGTATCTAGGGGAGTGTTGGGTTGTGTTAAAGGAACTCAAGGGGATTCTCTGGAGTAATGGAAATGCTCGGTATTTTGATTAGAGAGATGTTTACATAGGTGCACACACCTGTCAAAACTCAACAAAGCAATGCCTTATGTGGTTGCATTGTTATTGCTTGTAAAG
Source organism: Cnephaeus nilssonii (assembly GCF_951640355.1). Taxonomy (NCBI): domain Eukaryota; kingdom Metazoa; phylum Chordata; class Mammalia; order Chiroptera; family Vespertilionidae; genus Cnephaeus; species Cnephaeus nilssonii. The sequence continues at coordinate 14,071,849 of NC_137084.1, read as the reverse complement.
TGTACTTTAAAAGGTATAAAAGGGACTGCAGAGGAATATGTGTAAATATACAATTATCAGGGCAATTCTTTCTTAAAAATAAAATTCCGTTTCTTTAGAATGTTTGGGCTAGTCGTTAAGATAGTGAAAAATGCATGGGGTTTTTATCAGCTGTGCTTCTGTATGCTTGACAAAGAGATACAGAAGGTAGGGTTCGTAGCCCGGACCAAATGGGATTGTGCTCCTGTTCAAGGTGTCAAAGTGACTTCCACCACCTCCTCTTTCTCTCTGCTCTCCCACCCCCTTTCTCTTCTGCCTTCTTTTGCCTTCTCCTGGCCTTCTTTCCCTCCACCTTTTATATTCACTTTAACAATTTTGGAAAACACAAATATACACATGAAATGCATCAGGGGACAACTCATTTATACCTAACCATTTATACATCCAAATATTTCTATTATTTCCGTTCATTTTTCACCTACTTGAGTTAACTTTTCTCCTATTTGAGACAATGCTGATTGTAGTTTTGAAGCCTGCTGATCCCTATTAACTTTTCATAAGCAAGTGTCTACCAAAAGCATTTGAAAGATGATTTTATTAGTAGTACATCCTATAATATTATATGTAGCCCTGACTGGTTTGGCTCAGTGGATAGAGCGTCAACCTGTAGACTAAAAGGTCCCAGGTTTGATTCCGGTCAAGGGCACATACCTTGATTGCAGGCACATCCCCGGTAGGAGGTATGCAGGAAGCAGCTGATAGATGTTTCTCTCTCATCGATGTTTCTAACTCTCTTTCCCTCTCCCTTCTTCTCTGTAAAAAAAAAATAAATCATAAAATATATAAAAAATATTGAATGTAGTAATTTAACTATTCATTTTGTGAATTTGAATATTTAGTGTTATTCTTTTATTTTATAAATAACTCTGTGATGAGCATCTTTGTGTATAAACCTGTTCCATTTATTTTGAATTTTTAATCAAAGCTATACATACATGTATTTTAAAGGTTCAAGTACTTGTAAAAGACATATTAAAAACAGACACTGGCCCTGTCCGGTGCTGCTAAGTGATGTTGGCCTGCACACCAAAGGCTCTCAGGTTTGATTCCTGGTCAAGGGAATGTACCTCAGTTTCATGTTCACTCCCTGCCCCTGGTCAGAGTGTGTGGGGGAGGCAACCAGTTGATGTGTCTCTCTCACATAGATGTTCCTCTCTCTTTCCCTCTCTCTTTCTCCCTTCTATGATCTCTGAAAAGCAATGGAAAAATATCTTCAGGTGAGAATTAACAACAATAAAAAACCCACAAACAACAACAACAACAATAAACAAGCACTATACTATACCCCTCTCCATCATCACCACAAATTTTCTCTCCCTAGAGGCATCTGCTTTCTATTATTGTAGATAATCTGTTTGATACTTCTATATTTCTAATTAATGTGCTTATGTTAACACTTTTAATTTTTAAATTTTGACCATGGTCTGTTGAATTTACACTATGAAAATGAGATTGGATTATCTCTTACACCACTCTTCACCATGCACCACACATCTGTACATCATCTCAATAGAGTTGTGAAGGTCCATAATCCATTAACTTGCACTTTGTCTTGCTATGAAAAGGTTATTATGGCTAAGAATAGGATTTGGACATTCTTATTCCTCTGATGAAATTCTATCCTCATATAATTTTACTGACACCTCAGTCTCATGGCTTTTGATGTGCATGGTGTACATGTTTAAAGCTATCACATATTGACCAATAAATCAGTTTTTATGGTCTTGTATGACCTCAGCCTTTCTAAGTAGTTTTCTGGAAAAAATACATGGTAGACTTGTCTAAGTTTCAGTATTGATAATATGTATCAGTCAGGCTTCAATCAGAGAAGCACAGTCATGAGCAGAAATACATACACACACACATATGTGTTGATCTCCTGGGCCTCCAGCTCACCGACTGCTGATGTGGAGACTTCTCAGTCTCCATAATCACATGAGCCTATTCATTATAATAAATGCATTTATTAAAAAAATAATTCTATATTTATTGTGAAGAATATAACCATGTGTTTTTTCTCTTAGAGCACACTCTTCTTTGTGAGACACTTTAGCTCTGTTGTTTGTTCTCTAAGACCACATGCTGGCGTGGCAGCCACATACATGCTCAATGTCAATGCACAGAGAATCGTTTTCTGTTTTTCAGAATTATGTGTAGGTGACTTCACTGGTCAGAACGTCACTGTCTACTTCTAAGCTTTACACTCGCAAACCCAAAAGATCTGTGAAAGCCTATAAGAGTAAGGCTTGCTGCCTCTGAAATGGCAAGGTTAATAAAATGCTTTGGGAAATTCTCTTGAAACTCAAACAGATAATAACATGCCATTGTACTTTGTCAATGATCACACTTTTTTAGAGATCCTCATTGAAAGCTAACCTTTGTTGAGAACTTATTATATGTCAGCTACTATGCAAGGCAGTTTTATAAATAACATTCAGTTTTCAAAACATATGAGAGATAGGTGGCATTAATCCCATTTTAAAATGGATAAATGGAGGCCTGCCATGGCTACTAGCCATCCCTGATGCCTTTATTTAACAAATATTAGAAGTCTACCAGATTTTGGTTCCTGGGGTTCATGGGATGTAAGTACATGTTTTATCCATGTTCATGAACTGATAAATCTTTTAATGAAAGGAGAATTTTATTTATTATGTAATTTTTAAAAATTGCATTTTAAAATCATTCATTTAGCTCATTCCAACTGGCAAGAGCTTTTAAAATATTACATGTAGCCTGACTGACATGGCTCAGTGGTTAAGTGTTGATCTGTGAACCAGGAAGACACGATTCGATTCCTGGTCAGGGCACATGCCTGGATTGCGGGCTCGATCCTCAGTGTGGGGCATACAGGAGGCAGCCGATCAATGAGTCTCTCTCATCATTGATGTTTCTACCTCTCTCTTCCTCTCCCTTCCTCTCTTAAATCAATAAAAATTTTAAAAATAATAACATATTTTTTAAAAAATAAGTTATTTTTTTATGAACCAGAAGAGAATGTACATTTGCATCAATAATTTCAGTGAATCCAAATTTTCCTCCTGTCTTGGGTAGTAATGGGAACTAAAATAGAGGCTGCTAGTGAAAGTTTCATAACATTTAATTCTCCTATACTTAGACCCAGATGCATGATTTTAAATGAACAATTTCAGTCATTTTAGTTCTTGTCATTTATGAATAGGGGAATTGTCATTATAACCCAAAGGACTTCAAAACATTGTTCATTTGGGTGCTTTATTAATGTCTCTTCTTCTTTATGGTGACCATCATCAGGACCACGAGAGGAGAATTGATCTATGGATGTGGCCTGTTACAACTGGGGCAAAGACTTGAGGGAAACACTTTAGTGTAGAGGCTAAGACCTTGGGTTCTGGAGTCAGGCAGATATCAGCTCACAACCAAACTCTGGTAGGTAGTTATTAGCGGTATAAACTCTTTCATATTGCTTTATCTTGCTAAGTCTTGTGTTTATCTGTAAAGAGGATTAATAATAATAGCTACCAGATAGATTTGTTTTTTGGCATTAAATGAAATAAAGCATGACAAATTCATAGTACAATGACTAATGAATAGTAAACATTAATGTTAGCTGGCATCATCGTCATCGTTATTATTGACACAAAATAGCAGGAAAACTGTCTGAAGGAAATAGGAGGTCCCTGTAGCTCTGACAGGACTGCAGATTATGAAACAGCTCTCTAGAGGGTCCATGAGAGTAGACACTTTCATTTGAAGCACCCAGAGCGAGAAACAAGGAATGTGAGTGCCTCAGACCTTAGTCTTCTTATCTGTAGAGGGAGAGGCAATGGATGGAATGGTTTTGAAGATGACAGTGTACTATCTTTGTTTGATCCTCAGTCACTAAGTAAATATTTCATGTTATTAAATATGAAGGGGATATGTGTGGAAGAAATCCATTCATTTATTCAAAATATATTTGGTGCCTATTCCAGATCTAACATACATTGTTTTAGGAGTTAGACCACAGCCTTGATTTTAAAAGGTAAAAATTCCTGACTTTATGGAATTTGCATTCATAGGAGGAGAAATACAATATATCAAAAAGGATAAAATATATGGTCTCTCAGACAGTGATAGATGTTAGAAATAAAAGGGAAAAACAAAGATAGGAAAATGATAGGTAATTCTGAGAGGGTGTTGAAATTTAAAATAGAATAGTCAGGGAAGGTCTCACAGAGAAGGTGACATTTTAATTTAAAAAAATGAGGGAAGTGAGAGATGTAGGAAGAAACATTTTGGAAGAGGAAAGAGCAAGAATGAGGCCCAACTATTGTGTTCAAAGAAGAGGAAGAAGGAAACTTCGTGATCCAGTGGAATGAGTCAGTGAGAGAATCACAGGGGATGAGATTGGAGAGATGAGTTGGATGGAGGGCATATTATTAAAGTTTCCTAAGCCACTGTAAGGACTTTGGTTTTTACTCTGAGTGAGATATCACCAGGTTTGAAATAGAAGAGTACCATAATTTGACTTGCCTTTAAAAGGTATTATTTTAGTTGTACTGAGAATAGAATATAGGAGAACAAAGCCCAAAATAAATAGATGTGTTAGGCTAATCCAGGTAAGCGTGTTAGTTGCTTAGATCAGGGTGGTTGTGGTGGATGTGGTAAAAAGGTTTCTGGATAGACTTTAAAGGGTAATCCATCAAGATTTGTTGCTGGGTTGGATCTGGAGTGAGGGAAAGTGATGAAACTAGGGTGACATCAAGGTATTTTCCGTGAGCTACTGAGTGTTGACAGATTGCCATTTACTGTACAGAGATATGAGGAGGAACATGTTAAGAGTCGGAGATCACATGTTTGTAGATATAGATAGAACCCTCTCTAATAAAATGGCAATATGCAAATTAACCACCACTCCGCTACATAAACCACACCCACCAGCCAAGCCACACCCACCAGCCAATTAGGGCAAGTATGCAAATTAACCCCAATCCAAGATGGCTAGAGCCACAGAGAGCAAGGTTTCCCAGGTAACAGAGTAAGCCAAGCTTTCCATAGCCGTTGCAGGCCTAAGCCTCCACTCAAGCTACAAAGTTTCAATTATAGAAGGTAAACAAATTCAAACAAATGGCAGCAGAATGGAGCTTGAGAGAGCAGGCCAGGGTTGCCGGCGGCAACAGGGGAAGCAAAGCTTTCCGCACACCCTGGCCGGGCCCACCCGCTTAAGGCTACAAAGTTTCAATTGTAGAAGGTGAATTAACTGCCACAGAAATGGCTGCCGGAGCCCCAGGCTTGGCTCCGCTCCAGGCTACAAAGTTTCAATTGTAGAAGGAAAATAAATTCCAGATACCAGGACCTCCGCTTGGGTTGCCAGGGGGCGTGGCCGGCCTGCAAACCACCACAGGCCCCTCACTCAGGCCGCCCCACACCCCAAGGGAACCCCCACCCTTATCTGTGACACCCTTCAGGGCAAACCAGCTGGCCCCCACCCGTGCACCAGGCCTCTAACCTATCTAATAAAAGAGTAATATACAGATTGATCATCACTGCAACACACAATATAGCTGCCCCCATGTGGTCAAAGATCCTGCACCCATGTGCACACAAGATGGCCACCACAAGATGGCCAGCAGGAGAGGGCAGTTGGGAGGCACCCGGCCTGCAAGGGAGGGCAGTTGTGAGGGACCAGGCCTGCAAGGGAGGGCAGTTGGAGGTGATCAACCCTGCAGGAGAGGGCAGTTAGGGGTGACCAGGCTGGCAGAGGAGGGATGTTGGGGGCAAACAGGCTGGCAGGGGAGCAGTTAAGCATCAACCAGGCTGGCAGCGGAGTGGTTAGGGGGTGATCAGGCTGGCAAGCAGAAGCGGTTAGGGGCAATCAGGAAGGCAGGCAGGCAAGCAGTTGGGAGCCAGCAGTCCTGGATTGTGAGAGGGATGTCTGACTGCCCGTTTAGGCCCGATCCTAATGAGCAGTCGGACATCCCTCCAGGAGTCCCAGATTGAAGAGGGTACAGGCTGGGCTGAGAGACAACCCCCCGCCGTGCACGAATTTCGTGCACTGGGCTTCTAGTGTATATATATATTAAGTTTCAGTTACCATTCTAATGAACATGTTGTGAAGGCAGTAGGCTAACTGACTTTTCAGGAAACAGTAGATCAGAACTGGGAAATACATGGATGAATGTATTGCTTTTTAATATGTTTTTTATTGATTTCAGATTGAAGGAAAAGGGAAAGATAGAAACATCAATGATGAGAGAGACATTGATCAGCTGCCTCCTGCACGCCCCCTACTGGGGATTAAGCCTGCAAACCCAGACATGTGCCCTGACCAGAAATCAATCCATGACCCCCTGGTTCATGGGTCAATCCTCAACCACTGAGCTACACTGGCTGGGCCATATGTGAATGTATTTAAATTACAATTAAAACAACAAGACTAGATGAGGTCACCCAGGGAGCAAATGCAGATAGAAAACATAAGAAGCTCAACAGATGAGACCTAACATATTCCCAAATTTAGAGGGCAGGTTGATAAGGAAGAATCAGTAAGGAATCCTGAGAGCCAAAGAGGTAGGAGGAAAACCAAGGGAGTTTCAGATCCTGGATATCAAGTGGGAAATGTGGCTTAAAGACCAGAAACTGTCCACTGGATTTAAAAACATGAAGGCCACTGGTGATCTTGACACTAAGTGAATAGAAAACTGATAAGATTTGGAAATTAAGCTGAGCTTGCCCCTGTTCAGTAACAGAGCTCCAGGTGGACACATTGAACTAAATGGGTGGACACAGCGAGAAATAGGACATGGCATCCGAAGCAGAACCCAGCCATATTGGGCAAAATAATGAGAAATTTGCCCAGGGGAGCTCACTGATGAATAGGAGCTAAGAGAACCCCAGTGCTCATATTGCATTCCATATCACATCCTGGGGAGGCAACGACACTAAAAATAAGCTCAGTTCTCACTTGGCTGATACTGAGGGGTTTTAAAAATATTAACTATTCATATTCTTTTATTTCAAGGTATGGCCTATATGTGTAATTCCATGTAGAATACTTCTGAATCTTATTTAAAGTCTTTACATATCTCCTTTATGTCTTCCCAAAGCAGTTCCTTTAAAGTCTCATAGCATCCAACCGCTATCTTGGTAATTATCTTGGTAATTATGTTTATTAAATAAATTAGAAAACTGTAGTCATTTATTGTTTTCTCTGCGGCAATCTCAAACTTCAGTGTATTCTGCATATTCAACTTCATTCGTCCTTAGAACTTGGGAATTTTTTTTGACAAAGCTGATTTGATCTTATAATGCTTCCTGTGATACTATCTGAATTGCCGGGAGGTACCTGTAGAAAAGAAGGGTCAGCTCTCTAACTTCTGGATTTTACCTGAGCCATAACTTCTTCTACTTCCTATTATGGTAAATGTCTGTGCTTAGTAATTACCTAAGGCCATTAAATGTCTGCTCTTAGCCTACCCCAGGGTCCCTGGCAATTTGCAGCTATGATGTATGGCTTTCATTATTAGTGAAGCTAGACATAGAATTTTACCTTAGGTGTTCCTTGGAATTGGGTTATCTGTGGGGATGTTGCTGGGATCATACATCAAGGCAGAAGGGGGCAATCATATTATTACAAAGGGGTGGGATTCTCAGGTGTTAGTGGAGCTACAAAAGACTTCTGTTTATAACATTCAGTCTGATCAGTTTTCTGAACAGCTGTAGCCTTTTCTCTTCCTCAATCAATACAATTATATCTCAATAATTTTTTTAATTAAAAACTACACATTTTGTACCAGTATTACCTTGCTATCTACAAATACATCACCCTGCACTTTTTCCTAATGGTGCCTCTACTGCTCACTCACTCTTCAGAAGCAATGTATCAATCAAGTAAGATTAGCATCACAATATGTTTCACAAACCCAGTCTTACAAGTTTGAAGAAGAAAGTGTGAGACTTTTCTCTGCCACTTTGGGCAGTGTGACTCTGACTTAGACATTTGTTCTTTCAGAGACGCAGCTCAGTCATGAAACAGACACAACATTTACCTCCCATGATGTGAACTAACAGTGCTTTGCACTCAGTAGACATTTTAAGTAAATGATAGGATTACCCCTAAAATATTTCATTTATTCTTAATCCTACATCAAGTACCAGACTCAACTGTAAATCATAATCAATATTTACTCCAAAATAAAATCCTCTTTCAAAGGATTTGTTTTACAAGCAATCCTGTTAACAAATACGTGCCATGACCACCTGACCTGCATAACATTCTCATTTATGTAACCACTTAGTGGACAAGGTTGTTGACTACAGTCCTTTCAAACATGGATGTTGAAGCTTTCCCCTTTGACCCCACTTTGCCGCATAGAATAAACACTCTTTGGTCTTACAGTTGTCCTTGGAGCATTGCAGGCAGGCATCCCCAAGGGGCATCCGGATAGTGGCAGGTTTTCTCCTGTAAAGCTCTTGCCCATGGAGAGAGCTTGGGGTGGACAGAGGGAAGTTCCTGTGATGTCTGGACACAGGTGCAGTCCCATTGGGTTGGTGGTCAATGACACTAAATAGTGCTGCAGTACTCACAATAAACCCTTTCTTGCCCCCCCACCAACATATACGTATCAGATTTTTCCCCTCTTGGATCACTTTTCCAGGAATTTTTCTCTGCTTCCTGCCTCCTTCAAACTCTCAGTACTTCCTTTACCCCTCCACACCAAGAGCTCGCCCTTCCTTCTCTCAATCTCTTATACAAACACACACACACACACACACACACACACACACACACTCTCTCTCTCTCTCTCACAGTAGCTCTTAATGACCAACAAAGAAGTGTCTAAGCTCAAATCATTACTGAGCTCAAGCTATCAACCACAGAATAAATGGTTCCTCTGTACTTCAGGGTCAGTTTTGAATTAAACACACTGTCTGACTACCTTCCTATTTTTTGAGAGGAGGGAGTATTTTTATCCTGTCCCAGAGAAGATGGCCTTCTTCAAAAGAATACCTCGCGATTTCCTGTAATGTATCACAGACAAGCATAACCTTGGAGTTTTCATGTCCGAATATAGGTGGTACTTTCTTATCCTGCTGCATTTACTGTGATTTACTGGTCACAAAGGCAAAAAAAAAAAAAAAAAAAAAAAACTTCTGCAGAATAAAATAGCTTTTGTGTTTTATTGCTGCCTCCTCAGTCTTCTACAGCGAAGTTTCTGATTCAGCATAGTCTTTAGCCTCCATTTTGTCTAAAGAATAAGACAATTAAGGATATTGTTTCCATATTAGGTGAATAATTTCTGGAAGGAATATATTTGCCTACAGGGAAATAGCACTTGTGTCCTCAGATGTCTGAAACAAAAGTGGTAAAATAATGTAGGAGAGAAAATGATGCATTGTCTTGTCCTGGAGGTTTGTAAGTCAAAGACTCATGCCTGAATTCTTTTCTTTCCCAACTTTATTCAAAGAGAATTCACATACTGTACAGTTTAAGGGTTTTTAGTATATTCACAGACTTGTGCAACTATCACTATAATTAATTTTAGAATATTTTCATTACCCAAAAGAAGCCTCTTACCGTTTAGTGTCACTTCTGGTTTCCTCTCTGTCCCAAACCCTAATCTACTTTCTGCCTTTATAGATTTGCCTATTTTGGACATTTTATATAAATGGAACCATGCTATTTGATCTTTTATGACTATCTTTTTTTCACTTTAAGTATAGTTTTCAAGGTTTATCTATGTTGTAGTATGTACTAATGCTTCATTCTTTTTTTTTAATTACTGAATAATATATTATTGTATGGACATACCATGTTTTATTTGTCCATTCATCAGTTTATAAACATTGGGTTGTTTCTAATTTTTGGCTATTGTGATCATGCTGCGATAAACATTTGTGTAGAAGTTTTAATTTGGACATATGTTTTCACTTATGTTAGATACATACCTAGGAGTTGAATTGATGATAACTGTGTATAATTTTTTAAGAAACTGTTTTCCAAAGTTTCTGCATCATTTTACAATACCAGAACCAGTGAATAAGCATTCAAATTTCTCTACAGCCTCATCAACACTTGTTACTATTTGTCTTTTTGGCTATAGCCATCTGAGTAGGTATGTCATTGTGGTTTTTATTTTCATTAGCCTGATGGCTAATGATGCTGAGCATCTTTTCATGTGTTTATTGGCAATTGATGTATCTTCTTCGGAGAAATGTCCATTCAGATACTTCACCCATTTTTAAATTAGGTTATTTTTTCCTTTTATTGTTGAGTTGTAAGAGTGCCTTATGCGTTCTAGATGGAAAACAATTCCCTGAGGTCTTAGTGAATTGACAGCAGCTTCTTGGCTGGCATAGGTGGCCTCTGACTATACAACAGGTTATCTCTCTGAAGTCAGGTGCCAACTGGGCTTGTAGAAATCTAGTGACATTTTAATAGTTCCTTGGGAGAAGTATAAAGTTTACCATCTTTCTAACACATTTTAACCACAATGATTCAACCAGCATGTATTGACCCAGATACTATTCTTATTCATATAAAATGCCAATAATAATAATACACATTTATGACTAAGAGCCAAGCACTAGATTTTACACTATTCTTGCATTACTGTTTATATCACAACTCTTAGGAATATATTTTGTTATTATTTCTATTTTACATATTAAGAAAATGAAAGTTTTGAAAATTAGGCATTTTATTCAATGTCATGCCTTATGAAGTGGCCCAAACCTGAGGCTCTCTACCCTCATGTTCCTTGGGGGGCACCTATCTTTTGGAATACTTCTAACCTGTCTTCTGAAATACCTTTGCTAAGCTAGTATACCATCTATCTTTTCATGCTATACCATCAGTGCCTGACACAGGGCACACAGATTGACAAAATGAATGGATGAAAACAATGAATGAACTGTGCTAACTCTTTTTGCATCATTTTTTCTTTCTTTAATTATTCTTTAACATGTAGAAACTTTATTATTGTAATTATTTTTTAAATATATCTTTATTAATTTCAGAGAGGAAGGGAGAAAGAGAGAGAAATATCAATGATGAGAGAGAATCATTGATCAGCTGTCTCCTGCATGCCCTCTACTGGGGATCGAGCCCACAACCTGGGCCTATGCCCTGACTGCAATGGTAACTTCCTGGAGCCACACTGGCCAGGCATACTATTGTAATTATTTAACATGAAACAGTAGCTAAGAATAGTTCAGTAAAGAGCTACCATTTAAAACCTCTCCCCCATTTTATGATAATGGGGTATTAATTTTTATGTCAGAAAGCCAATAATTCTGAAAGTTCCAGGAAGGTGGGTGATATTGATTTTACACCCCTGGATGTCCAGAGCCAGGCCTCCCTCCCACCCTATCAGGGGAACAACACATCCGATGCTAAGAGAGTGTTTTGGAAACTTCTTTTGTGAAACTTGGCAATTTGTATCTCGATGAGTTTCAATGTCCCTACTTACTTTTTTAACTACCAAAATATGTCCCCTTGTTTTCAAAAATTAAAAAAGAAGAAGAAGAAGAAGAAGAAGAAAATAACTGGTAAGGCTTTTCCTTCTCCAAGCCAGCATTTTTTCTGAAGTAGAGAGAGGCTGACAAAACCAGCAGGCCCCCAACCACCGCCTCCCTAATTGACTGTGTTGTGTGCTGGGCTCTCGCTGGCTTTTTCATAAGGCAGAAGAACAAGCCCCAGATGGTCTCTCTAAAACTAACATTTGTGCTCCAGGCCTTGGCCAGTCCATCTGGCCTTTCATGCCTATTAATAGACTTTTCACCTGAGCCCTGGAAGTCAAGAATAGAAATGTGCTTGTTTCATTGGTTCCTGTGTTGCCAAGAGATAAATCATTGAAGACCATTGGAAAGATTTAAAATGAGCAGCATCTTTCCCCAAAGATAGCAATTCCTGGCTTCTCAGGATTGTGCTAACTTCCTTGTCTTGCATTGCTAAGCAGGACTCTGAAAGAGATTCATTAGACCACATTTTAAATTCCTTCATTCTCATTTTTTGTTCAAGCTTCTCTTATTTTCCTCTACTATGTCCTCCTTTCCCAACTTTATTTTTACGATGAAACTGTTAAATCTTTTGAATTACATGCTCTTCAGTGGAAAGTTGTTACAGAAAATAAGTATCATGTTATAATATTCATGATAATAGTTTCCATTTATTGAGTACCATTAATCCTGTAAATACACATGTAAACCATCTCCATTTTATAGGTCATAATATTGTGCCTAAGAGAGAGTGACTGCCTGCCCAATTAATCACAGGTATATGGCAGATCCAGAATATGAACCCTGTCCCATTATCAAACCCATGCTTTTAAAATATATATCAAATTCTGTTATTAAAATTCATAGTTGTTGCTCTAGCCATGGACATGACTCTTAGTATTTTATAAATTTTTGAACCCGACTTGGCCTGCAGCAAGGAGAATCACAGATGTAATGGAAAGAGCAGGGTAAGGGGGCATTGCAGATCTGTGCATTTTAGCTCTCCCAGATCCCCATTAAAATGCCAGTGGAATAAAAACTATAAGAAAGAAAAAAAAAAACTTGTATCAACATGGGAGTCACAGAAGGATTACATTCAAAACAAGAACAAACAAATAAAAGCCAGCCAACCAAACACAGAACACATGTTCCAGCCAAGTAAAATGATTTGGAAATTTGCCATTTTTTTTCATGCTCTAAAACATATAAGAATTATCTATTTATTGATGATATGGGTTTTTTCCCTTATAGTTAAGTAAAGGTTTTTGTACTATTAACTCAGCAACCTCTAAACTTTTTGATCACACATTTGTAGTAAGGAATTTGGGAGCATTTATGCTCATATGTGAATACACAGTATATAAATTTTAGATTGAGTCCTTACCTCCACTGATCTGCTAGTGATAGGAGCATTCCCATTGAGCATATATTAAATACTAGTAGAGCATACCATCTTCCCTATTATTACACATACCAATAGTATTTTAAGATTTTCTTTTCACATTCTATTGATTACCTTGGGCACCCATATATTGTTTGTGTCCTAATACTACCCTTCACCTTAAGTAATCTGATTTTTTTCTCTTCTGTTTATTATCATATCTCTAACTGACCCTCATTTAGTTGCAGCAAAACCCATGCCAGATCAAGGCAGTTGAATAGTTACCCTCAGAGCGTCCTGATGCATCCAGAGGGTGTGATATAGGGAAATGGTTTATGTAGAATGACAGTAACCCCTTCCTAACACCTTGGGCTCCCCCAGGGCCTTCCAAGGACCATTTTTAAAAGCCCATCCTTTTCCCCTGAGTTTCTTAAGGCTAAACAGAAACCACTGATTTGAAAACTAATCATCTGGTCTCCTACTTCGTTCCAGAAATTTGTTATAAACAATGCAATGAATAAACACACTAAAGAAAAGCATGATTTTTTTTTTTGGAGATTCATATAGCAGACCATAAAAAATATATACATACTTGGCTTGCAGTAAAATCTATCAAAGTTTCTCAACAGCCCCATATTTTTTACATTCCTTCGCTGCCACCAGCAGCTGCCTCTACATATGTTCCTTGATTTTATGAGTGCATTACAACAGCATCAAAGCTGTTGTAACATTGCAGGCACGTTTTTATGGGGAGCGATTTCAGCACCATGCCATCCGGCTGGCCCACCCCAGCCTTCTGCTGCTGGAATGGAATGGCAAAGGCATTTAATAAAGGGAATAACAGAGAGTGGGTGGCCCATGATGTATATTGCCTTTCTTTGTCTTGGGGAAAGGTGCTCCGAAGTTGCCTCCTTTAGCAACTCATTGGGGCACTGGCTTCTCTGGAGGTGGCCAGGAAGACAAGCATTGGAATATTCTCATTTCTGTGAGAAAAGAGCCCACGAAGAAACAATTTATAACCTCCATAATGACAGCATGATAAGTGTATATGGCTAACTGAGGGTGCTTGTGTTCCAGTTGGGTGGTCAGACTAATCCTATATAATAAAAGCCTAACATGCAAATTGACTGAACAGAAGAACGACCAGTGGAATGAACAGTTAGTATGATGCTCACTGACCACCAGGGGCAGACACTCAATGCAGGAGCTGCCCCCAGCATGCAGACTCTAGGCCAGCCAAGGAGGGTACGAGTGGGCGCCCCCACTCCCCACTTGCCCCTCTGGGTGCCCTGCAAAGGGAGGCGACCAGTGGCAGCAGTGGAGTGTGGGGCTGGTGAGTGGGCAGCGCCAGGCCAGCCAAGGTGGATGCCAGCAGAGGCCCACTGATCGCCCCACCAGTTGCCCCACAGATGGGCCCTGATCACCGACCAGGCCTAGGGACCCTACCCATGCATGAATTTTGTGCACTGGGCCTCTAGTTACATCATAATTAGCATGGCATGTAATGATTACATAATTATGTCACTGATATTGAACATTTAGGCTATATCTATTGGAGGGATGTACCTCTAAGAATACTGCTTCTGGGGACACCATTTTTCTTTTTCCTTAGATCAAGATAGCAAATGAGCAGATGGTGTGTGGGTGGTCTTATATTCATGTCCTTAGTGCCTCTAGACACCATCTCTTCACCCACACTCATGTCTGTTTCCTCCACAAGACACAGACTTGAATGTGTCCCACCTGTGCCTCCTGATAAAGAAGTTCCAGGCCTGGACATTAGGGAGGAAAGATGCAGGGATGTGTGTGGCAAGGGGAGCTGGAGACTTGTCTCTTGGCTTGGAAGACAGTAGCTCTCATTAGCACCTTTAAGATGCTGAACAAGGACTCTTTTTAAAAGAATTGAGGGAGACTTTTATGTTCTTGGGAAAGTTATACTTCAATGAAAAAGTTTCTGGATCTGGGTTTCAGTCTCTACTAGTTCCAATGTAGTGAAAACCAATGTCCTCAAAGGGATCTTATGTTTCCATTAAGTCCTAACCACTTTCACATTAAGTAGACACTCACTGATTGATGTTAATTTCAAAGTGGTTCACTTCCAGGCACATCTTCTTATTCAACCTCTCATTGTCTGGGCTCTATGCTAGGAGCTGCCTGGCAATTTGCTAACTTCTTGGTACTAATCAATCTTGAATACCATACCTTTGACAGAAAAGAAACCCAGCATGTGTTGCAAAAGGGACCTCCGGAATTACCCAGTGCTCCCTCACTCCATCTTCCATCCTATGCTGAGGCAAAGAGAGGGGGAGAAGTGATTTGTTCAGGGAACAAAGCAGAGTGGAGAGCAGGTCAGAAGTGAATTCTTTTGATACCTTTTCCACTATCTGTTTTCAGAGTTGCTTTTAACTCCAGGCTTGGAAGTCATAGTGTCCTTACCCTGCAGGTTGTCACTTCTGATTTGCCTTTCATGCACTCACAAAGTCCTTTTGCAAAGGATGTGTGTTTTGGACATATTTTCCCAGGGGCAGTGATGGACTGGCACTGAGATCACTTAATCTTTTCAGTACATCTGTTGAGCAGAACCCTGCCTCTCGAAAGGTGTGCCCGTAGCTAGAGAGTCCATGTGCTCTTTCTCTCTTCTTTGCACCTTCAGAATACTTGACAGTCTTCTCAAATGGTCCAAACACTATCTGGCTTCATTCCTGTGAATTTCTCTTCTGACATTTTATACTAAAAAAATCACTGATGTCCTAGTATCCTGCTTTAGCTAAGTTATGACTCTCTGGGTCTCCTTTTGAATATTAGCATGTAAAAAAAAATCAGGATGTATATTGTACTGACATTGTTTTAGTTATTTTTTTTGGTAAATGTTTTATTTCATAAGGGAATCTTTGGATTTTTCTTTATATTTCATAAATTCTGGTAAGGTATCTTCTTGTCATAACACCCATTTTTCTCAGTACCATCTTGTTATAAAGATCAAGAACTTAGCAGATCACACTGGTTTGCATTTTCTAATGAGATGCCATGGAAGTGAAATAAAAAAGAAACATTTTTTGAGTTTGTAAAAATGAAGATAACTCAAGAAACAGGCTTTGTGCTAGGCACTTTACCAACAATATTTCTAATCTTTTTAATAAAATTTCAAATTCAATGTTATTATGCATTTGACAGATGAGGAAAATGAGGCCCAGGATACCTGAGTTACTTGTACAATTTTTCATAGATAAGCAGTAGCACAGCCAGGATTCCAACCCTTCCTTCTAACTTCAAAACTCATGTTCTTTGGCCGGGCTGCACGCTAAGCACATTCACATCATTTCTTTCATTTAATCTCCACAGGAACCCTTTAGGACAAGTGTATTAAATTTATTTGACATATAAGGAAACTGAGGCTGAGAGAGTTTAAGTAATCTGTCCAAGGTCATTCAGCTAGTAAGTGGAAGAGCCAAGGTTCAAATTCAAGTTGGTCTGACTCCAAAGTCCATGTTCTTCCTACATACCCATCTGCCTTTTAAGAGACGTGTACTTATAGACTCTGTTTGATCATGCTGCCAACTCTCAATTATTTGTTTAGGAATTAAATAGAACTATTTTTTTTATTTCAAAGACAGTTAGCTATTTAGATGCTTTCAAGTTATTTCTCTGATCTCCCTGAGTGGTGGTAAATAAAGAACTGAGGAAGGGTAGGGAGTTGTCTAGCAGAAGAACTGGCAATCAAGAGAAGACGTGACTGAGGTTTCCAGATTTTTTAAAGGGTTGCCATATGGAGAAAGGATTAACTTTTGTTCTAAATGACTTAATAGATTAGAATTATGACAAATGATGACTGTAAGCTACAGGGGAAATATTTTAGATGAGTATAAAGACAAGCTTTCTAAAAGTTGGAGCTGTCTAAATATGGAATCGGCTGTCTCGGAATGTGGCAATGTTTAGGAGAAGCAGGGTCAACACTTGGCAAGGTTGCTGTAGTCGGGATCTGATGGCATTCGAGGTCCTTGAGATTGGATGATTTTCTGACATGGCTTTGCATTCCTGTGTGCTCATCATTGGATGCTTGCCTGCTACTGCTGCAGAATCTGGGATGTGTCCCAGCTAACAGTTGGCACAAGTGGCTTGGAAATATGGAGAGCCAGGAAGGGTGGATCTCTGTCTCAGCCTTCCTCAACCCCGGGGGTGTCAGTCCACAACCCAGAGGAATGAAGCACATCAGTGCCAAGAACCATCAATGGGCCTCTGTCAGAGTCCTAGACAGAGGGAGAAAAGGGGTACCATTAGCGTTCCTTTACATTTGTGTTTTCCTGTGTCTTCCTGTCGTAATAATGAGAAAAGAGAAAACAATACTCCCAGGGTGGGGTTTTTAAAGGCACAGAGTATGGTTACCATTTGCAGCATTGATAGTTTTCTTTGTAGTTTGTATGGCAATCACACAATTATTATATATACCTAATAGTAATGATAAGATTATAATGATAATTTATTGGAAGGTTGCTGTATTTTCGATATCATTATCCCTGATGCTTTCACATTATCTTGCAGATGAGCAAAGTAAGGTGTATAAAGCTTATGTAACAAGGTCAATAGCTATAAAATGGCAGAAGTAGGGTTCCAATCCAGGTCCATTGGATATCACAGCATGTGTTATTATTTTATTTTCATTGATGATAATTTTCATCACCTATGATGTTTCTTACCCTTTACATAAGGGAGTGATATTAATATTTTTATATAACTGGATTGCATCTTTTTGGATGAGATGCTAAGAAGGAACCACAGTAGGTCTCTGCTGGGTGTGTTTTACAACCATGTGACCTGTCCATCTATAAAAAAGGGAGCGGAAAGAACACTGTCCTTGGTCTAGTTGCATTGTTTTCTTCTCACCTTAATTTCTTTGTCTCTAAACTAAAAGGTTGGCTTAGTTTATGTTCCCTGAAAGCAGAGTCTGAGATAAGTACTTGGGTGGAAGCAGTTTTGTAGGAAGTGGACTTAGGGAGCAGATGTAAAGAAGCAAGCAAGGAAGAAAATCCAATGTAAGGGACCATCACTGAGGTCACTACTATCTGCAACAGGTTTCGTTCTCCTGGGACTCCTGAGCAGCAGACCAGATGTGGCCCAGAATCATCCACCTGTAAAATGAGAGACTAGAGCACTTATCTCCTCATTCCTGTCCCCTTTTTATTGAGGGTTGAGATGGCTGTACTTGCATGATGCTCTTATTGAGGGTTGAGATGGCTGTACTTGCATGATCCTGGAGCAGAAAGTGGGAAGGTGGGGCACATGTATGAGCTGGGAAATTGGCAACGTGAAGGAAGCAGAATCACTCATGTGACTGTCCACTATAGTTGCAGCTGAAATCAGAGTGGGCTTAGGGGGTGTGATGTCTACCACACAGCATTGGAATAGACATTCTTTAAAATGTCTTTCGATATAAAATTTATGAATCCTTGCAGTTGTTTTTTTGTTAATCCTTGCCTGAAGTTAGTTTTCCATTGATTTTGAGAGAGAGAGGAGAGAGAGAAAGAGAGAGAGAGAGAGAGAGAGAGAGAGAGAGAGAGAGAGAGAGAGAGATGAGAGAGAGACTCATCAATTTGTTGCCTCCTGCTTGCATCTGACTGGAGCAGAGGATGGAACCTGCAACCCAGGTACATGCCCTTGACACCTAGAATTAAACCCATGACCCTTTGATGCACGGATGGATGCTATAACCATGAGCTTCACCAGCCAGGGCAATCCATACAGTTTTTGATCTGGAATTATATGCAACCATTTAATCTAACTCCATTTTTCAGTGATGGAAGCTAAGGTCTAAAAATAGAAATGATTTGTCCAAGTCCCATAATGAATTAGTGGACAAACTGAGCCTCAAACTCACATCCCCTGAACTCTGGCAACTGTACCTCTTGGTCCACTTCCTGGATGATGCTAATTAATGCCTAATTAATAACTGCTTCATTTTTGTAACCTAAAAATCCTTTAAGATTGCTATCATCAACGGCTTAGTTGAGCCTTTTCAGAAGTTATCCCAACAGGGTTGCCTTTTCCATGTTGGCTAATTCCTCCCAAGACTCCAGCATAAGAGAAATCAGGATGATAATTAGGGAGAGGAAGGCGGTTCCTTTTCCAGAACTGTGCATCTCTCATATTGCTCATCTCAGCCCCTGCTGATCCTCTCATACTGCCTGCCAGTTTCATTTGCATAATTCTATTGTATGCAGGGAAGGCCCAGAGAATGAGGAGGAGGGATTGCCAGAATGTGAAATCCAGTCAGGATAGAGTTCCCTCTTCTGAACTCAGGAGCATGGTAATTAAAGCAGTATTTACAATGCAATAAAGGCAGAGCTGATTACTGGCAAGTGAGATTGAGACGATGCTCTTTCCCAGTGAAATTAGAGTAGGATCAGCCTTCATTATAAATCCTCCAACTGTCTTTCTTGTTAATTATGATCTTCATAACTCCCTTCTTGGCCATATTTGCCTAATTTATTGCTACATAGTAGCAAAGAGTTAATGGGAACTGAGGTGGGAGTGATTGAGCTCTGAACAACTGTTTGGGCCCCTGGACCATGAACACAGAAATAACAAGCTGGAGGAGAAGAAGGCTATTGGTAACCTTAAGACAAAATGAGGGCATTCTTCTGAATAAGCAGTGAGACTTATCTCTGGCTAAAGTGCATGGGCTTTCTATTTGATACCTATTTCCAGACCACATATAGGTGTGGCACTCATCTTCACTATTAAAATATATCGTAGGTTGGAGGCCTTTGGGCATGATGCTGTGACTGACTGATGCTTTCTAAGGAGAGTCATATCCCTGACCTCAAAATGCTTGCACTACAAATTAATAAGACAGGTGTCAGCAAACTTTTTTTGTAAAGACCCTGGTAGTAAATATTTTAGGCTTTGTGAGGCTATATACGAGCTCTGTCATATACTCTCCTCCTCCCTGCCCTCTACCTCCTCTTCCTTTCCATGTTTCTTCTTTTTTAACAACAATTTAAAAATGTAAAAAACATTCTTAGCTCCCAGGTCATGTGAAAACAGGGCATGGCTGAATGTGGCCTGCAGGCCAGAGCGTGCTGACCACTGAAATACATTATATACTCATATTCTCAGCCAACACATAACCCTATTGCTACAGAACCAGATAATGATCAGTGAGATCTTGGCCATCTAATCCTGTCAAAGATTAAATTTGGACTTGAAGCAAGATGCAGAATTAGGGAGGGTGAAGGAAAGAAAACTCGATGAGCAATATTTTTGTATCAGGATTCCTTCTTTCCTAAAGTTGTATTTTTGAAAAAATCAAGAAATATGCTATTTGCAACTTTGATTAAGAATTTTTGTTTTGCCCTAACTGGTTTGGCTCAGTGGATAGAGCGTCGGTCTGCAGACTGAAGGGTCCCAGGTTCGATTCCGGTCAAGGGCATGTACCTTGGTTGCAGGCACATCCCCAGTAGGGAGTGTGCAGGAGGTAGCTGATCGATGTTTCTCTCTCATCGATGTTTCTAATTCTTTATCCCTCTCCCTTCCTCTCTGTAAAAAATTAATAAAAATATATTTTAAAAAATAATTTTTGTTTTATTTCCCCCATTTACTCCTTTTCTCTCATTATTTATTGTAGCTAATTTTTTAATTTATTTATCATGGCTAAAATTTTAGAAAATATCTAACTAGTATTAATTTTGACATCCAAGGCAATGCTGGCTTTCAGTAACACCTCTTGTGTGGCAGGAGTCCCCTGGCCTGGGGGATGGAGGGGCAAGAAGGTACTTTGGCATCAGACATCAACCACAAGCTTGGGACCAAATGCCAGTTCTATGGCAATATTCCTGCAAAGAAATTGGTATCTTGATATTTTGTGACAGTTTCATGTACCACCTTTAGATTTTTGGTTTCCTCCCACTAATGGATAGGCCAACTCTTCAGTCCATGTGACAATAGCACACTTCTCTCACCCCACACACATTTCCAGATCCCATCACCAGACACCACTACCTGGGGGTGGGGGGAGTTAGACCGTCTCTTACATGATTGAGAACCACTGAACTATCCAGTGCTTAGGGGCTGGGGATGCAATATGAAGGGTATCTCACAGATCATTGAGAATATGGCTTTAGGGAAAAGGTTTGGAAATGGTAGATGGAGAGCTCTGTGCTCATAACTTACTCCCCTTCTTCAATCCCATTCTATATTACAGTTATAAGAGAACTAGAGGCCCAGCGCACACAGTTCTTGCATGGGGATGTCCCCTCAGCCAAGCCTGCACACTCTCCAATCTGGGACCCCTCGGGGGATGTCTGACTGCCGGTTTAGGCCCAATCCCCGGGATCTGCTGTTGAGTCGTTTGGTTGTCCGTCACTAACCCTCCTGCCGGCCTTGTCGCCCCACGCAGCCTGCTGTTCAGTTGTTACTGTCACTGTGACAGTGTCCCGGACAATTTGTATATTCCTCCATTATTAGTCTAGATATTCTTGGTGCAGTCTTCTTCAGGAGAAGTGTAGGGTCAGTGTTCTTCTGTTTGTGTGTCCTGTCATCCGTGCTGTCATAACTAGGGGAGCAGGGTTTGAAAAATCACATAGCTGGTGACCTGTTCATCATAGCTCAGTCAATGTGGCCCACTAGTGTACAGGTGGAAGAACCCCCTGAAATCAACAGATGGCTTTCTCAATGTGCGCAAAGTGTGAATGAATTACAGGTTGACTTCAATATTTTTGGTTTCATTTTTCTAAAAGGGGGGTCACATCCTCAGAGCTAGATGAGTCGCAGGTGGGTGGCTGTTCTAGGGCATTCCAAATTCCATATGTGCTTTTGTGTCTTTTGTTCCTTGGGAGAGGACAACTGTGGCAGTGCAATGAGCCTTATTTTATCCTTCAATAACTGTTCAAGAGTAAGTGCTGTGAATAGGAGATGGCCCTTATGATTCAACACCAACAATAGCTTCGTATATGAAAGTGCTGCAGCAGGATGTGTTGAAAGAGCATGTGTTTTAAAGTTAGATAATTGTATATTTAAATCCCTTATCTACTACTTGCTAGTAGAAGAACCCTAAGCAACTTCTATGAATCTATGAACTTCTATGGACAGGGGTTATAAGACCTGTCTTGCAGGGCACTGGAAAAGATGATTCCCCATAAGAACACTGACCCTGGAAGTGTCCAGCAAAGGCTTAGGCTATAGTAGTTGCTCAATTTTCCATTGGTCTTGATAACACTAACAAGTCAATGACCCTATGCACAAAACATGGCCTAGTCACCATTCACTATTCACTGCTGCTAATCAGTGAAGTATAAGCTACGTGTTCTGCATGCACCTGAGAGTGATGGCCTTTTTCGCTGGCCAGCATCCTTTTGCATGTGACTGTAAGCTCAGAGCTGTGTCAGTTAGTGTGGCATCCTATGCGGGAGACACCTAACTTTGCCCTAGGTCTGCTTCTTCTCTGTTCTATATCTCTGGAGGAAGTGTTACTATACATTTCCTACCTCTTTGAAAAATAAAGGCATCTAGACCAATCTCTCCGAGTAATTGTGAGGATAAAATGTGACAACAAATCATTGGCTGCAGCATCTAATACATGCTAGTTGCTCAGGAAAAGTAGATTTTCTCTATCTTCCTGTTCAGTGTTTGTTCTTGGCAAGATTTGCAATAGGCAGCATTTGTCTTTGACTTGATTTCCTTGCTTCTCTGTGCTTTTCTCTTTCACCATATTGAATTTTCTGGTCTCCAAGGCACCCAACAATAGTCCATTCACATTAAGGGGAATGTAATTTCTTACTTTGCTGTCTCTTTCCATTTGGCATATAGAGGCTGAACCCTGCCTCTGTTACTATGAAAGAGGTGTTATGCGGTTTATGATCACTAAAACAGTGGCAGTATATCAGAGTCATGTATGAGATATACCTTTGACCAATATTGGGCCCCTGGGTAGGTCATCCCCAAGAGGGGATGGGCTGGAGTTGATCACATACATGGAGCACCCATAATCCAGGGCCATAGTAAGACAGCAGAGCAACCTTCACTGAACTGAGCATAAGACCCACTCTGAGCAATAAGCCAGAAGGAGGTAAAGAAGCAAAAGTTGATAGCATTTGTGGATTTCATCAGGGTTATTGTACTGTTTTACAAGTCTACAATATTTTATCTAAAACCCTTGGGGGCAAATGTGTTTTGGAATTCAGAATTTTTCAGATTTTAGAAAGGTGCTGCAGTACAAATAGTTCATATTATACAACACCCCCAGCAAGGTCTGGGGCAGCACCCCATTATCAAACACAATATGTATTACATTCTCAGCAGAGTGGATACATATTCACACTACTTAGAGTAAATAAAGATTAAAAATAGCCAATGTCAGTCCAGGTCAGGTTTTTCCATGAATGAGGTCAAGTCAGGTTACATTTTGACACTAAATGAGTTAGGAAAGTGCTTTTGGTTTTCATACATTTTTGTGTTTTGGCATTGCTGATAACAAACTGTGAACCTAAATCAGAAAGCAGACAGATAGAAAAATTACCGTTAAATATGAGCTGAGATAACAAAATTCACATTCTCTTATCCTTGTACCAGAGTTCATGTATCTGTCCAATAAGTATTTATTGAGTGACAGCAACAACATGCCAGGTAGTGGGTATGACAGTAGGCAAGATAGAAAAATCCCTGCTTATGTGCCTTGTCTACTGGAGGCTCAAGCTCCTGTACACTCCCTTCCTCTCTCTCTTTCCTTTCTTTTTTAGGTGAAGGAACTGTTATCTTTTACCTACTTTCACCTTTTTTTCTATGAAATTCCCTGAGGAAGAAAAAGTAGTTCCTTCCTCTGTGAGCCTAGGTTAGTTGGTACATATCTGTAGTGTAGCATGTGGAGTGTGATTTATCCTTTTTCCATCTGACTCCCCAGTTAAACATGAGTGCTGAGAAGAGGAAGTTTTAGAGCCCCAGTGCCTAATCCAGAGCCCTACATGTAGTTGGTGCCCATCAAATATTTAGTGAATAAACATGTGTTCCTTTGGATGATTGAAATACCTTCGAATCTAAATTTCATTGAATTATATAGGAAGAAAGAGATACTTTAGCCACTCCCCCTTTTCTGGCTCTCTGATTGATTGGCTACTTTTTCTTCTGAATTGTTAAGTTTGAACCAAGTAATAAAGCACATTTTTAGCATTACCTAGCCTATCAACAGTGAATCACTAATAGTGATGATAATTTTACCCTTTCCTCCTGTCTTAGCTCTACAACATTATTACCCTTTTGCACTATTGGATATAAAAATCATATTAATAATCAGGAAGTGATTAAACTGTCTAAAACTTAAATGATATAGGATCACATTTGAAGGTTAGTGGCACCTGTTAGGTGTAATTCACCAAGAACAAACTTAGCTCCTTCTCTAGAGGTACAACAGACTGTATTGTCTTCTAGGAGATTAATTATCATTATGATATCTTGGAAAATGCAATGAAACCAAAGCCATTTGGCTGACTAGGCTTTTTAAGTTACAAATTAAAAAGTTAAAATGATGAAATCATTCACTAAAGATAGGGTATAAGGGCTGCTTATTTAGAAGAAAATGTCTTTTTGCTTTCCACACTTCCCTATTGTTTTCTTTGGTATGGTTAGAAATAAGGGGCGGGGGGGGGGGGGTAAGGGACTCAGAGCCTATGTTCTGGGGTTTCACCTATCTGCATCTGACTGATGGGATATCTTTGGGCACTTAACCTGTATGGGACTTGGCTTTTCTATTTGTAGTAGAAGAGAAATATCTTCCCCCTCTTTTCTCTTCCAAAAATACTGTTGACGTTGAATGTGGTATTTTCTGATAATTTCTTTTCAACTTTCGAAGGGATAGGTATGTCCATTCAGATATAGAGTGAAGAGAATTTGGCATCTTATCTGATACTCATCAGCTGTGCTATCTCAGGGAAGAGTCTAAACTTCTCTTTGCCCAGTTTACCTAACATTAATAAAGAAATAACTTTTTTTTTTTTACCCTCTCTACCTGGTGGGACTGTTATGAAGCACAATTGTTTGCAAAATCACTTTGTAAAATATCAGTTACTAATTAGATTCATGGAACCCAGATCAGGGTTTGTGTTCACTGGTAGAAGTTGACTCTTTCACATATGAAGTGATTTTTCTGGGTAAACTTGAGACCTGAAGACCACCTGGCCCCTATGAGAATTCACATGGGCTTTAAGAATCTGAGGTATGCATATGTCCTCAAGAATATTAATCACTTGTGGACTTGAATAAAGACCTAGTTAGCACACTCTCTGGGACTGCTTCCATAAGTATGAATTATAATAGAAAACACTAGGAATTAATGATCGGATCTGGCTCTTTGTGAGCACAGAACAGATTTTCTGATTAGGAGTCAAGGGCAGGATTAGCTCGTGTGTCTCAGAAAAAAATGAAGCCAAAGTTCTGAGAATTTGAAACTAGACTAATAGATTGATTCAATGAAAAAAAGAAATAATTAAATGCTTTTTGTATCAATTAAAGCAAACAGAAATTGATAAAAGAGAAGAAAAATCGGGAATGGGGGGATTAAGAGAAATAGTCTTTTCAGAGATTTAATATTATGAATGTATATAATAATCTTGAGTATCTCTCTAAAACCCCAAATTATAGAATTTGATAATTTATTATGTAGTATGTCAGAGGGGAGCCTCTTTGTCAGTCAAGAACAGGTGCAGTGGACTATGTCTCCTGTGGTCAGTAGAAGCCCAGTGCTCTTCAAGATGGAGGTGAATCTGGGGGAAAGAATTGTGTTTGTAAGATTTTCTCTGCCTCTTCCATGCACGCTATTCTGTGCTATCTCATTTCACCGAAAGAAACTATTTGTGAACCTATATTTTGTGGAAGATGTGGAGTTTCTTCTGCAGATCTTTCAGGCTCTACTGGAATGTGTAGTGTCAGTTTGGCCAAAACTGGGAATTCCAACTCTAGCCATGATTGAAATGAAGCAATAAAAAAATAAAATTTAATTTAAAAAAACACACAAAAACAAAAACAAAAAAAGCTCCACCTTTTGGGGGATCTGCATCCTACTAATTTCTGCTTAGGTAAAGAAGACACAAGTAATAAAAGCCCACTTATAATCACAAATCAAAAACCTACAGTAAACACACAAAATATAAAGAGAACGGAATATAAGCATACTGTTGAAGGAAGTTATCAAACCACAAAGGAAGAGTGCAAGAAAAGAAATGAGGAACAGAGGGGAACTATAAGAACAGCCAGGAAACAATGAACCAAATGGCAGTAAGTACATACCTGACAATAATTACTTTACATGTAAATGCACTAAATTCTCTGATCAAAACTCAAAGAGTAGCTGAATGAATAAAGAAACATGACCCATTTATATGCTGCCTCCAAAAAACTCATTTTATATGGAAGGACACACAGACTGAAAGTGAAAGTATGGAAAAGACATTCCATGCAAATGGAAACCCAAAGAAAGCTGAGGTAGCTATACTTATATCAGACAAAATAGACTTTAAAATAAAGACTGTAATAAGAGACAAAGAAGGACATTACACAATGATAAAGGGGTCAATCCAACAAGGAGAAATTTGTGAATATTTATGCACCCAACCTGGCAGCACATCAACATATAAAACAAATATTAATATACCTAAAGGGAGAAATAGACAGCATACAATAATAGTAGGGGACTTTAATACCTCATTTCAATGGATAGATCATCCAGACAGAAAATCAATAAGGAAACATCAACTTTAAATGACACTTAGACCAGATAGATTTAATAGATATTTTATAACATACCATCCAAAAGCAATAAAATACACATTCTTCTCCAGTGCACATTGAGAACATTTTTAAAGATGGATCGATCATATGTTAGGTCAAAAACAAGTTTTCAATAAATTTAAGAGGATTAAATTATATCATGCATCTTTTCTGACCACCGTTATATGAAACTAAAGTTAATTATCTAAAGAAAACTGGAAAATTCAGAAATACTATGAGGAAATCAAATAACATGCTACTGAACAACGAATGGATCAAAGAAATCAAGGGATAAATTTTAAAAAAACATCTCGAGACAAATGAAAATGGGAATGTAACATGCCAAAATTTGTGGGATGCAGCAAGAGCAGTTCTAAGAGAGAAATTCATAGTGATAAATACCTACCTCAAGAAACAAGAAAAGTTTCAAATAAACAATCTAACTCTACACCTCAAGGACATAGAAAAAGAAGAACAAAGCCCAAAGTTAGTAGAAGAAAGGAAATAACAAAGATTAGAACAAAGGTAAGTAAAATGGGAAACTAAAAAGAAAATAGAAAAGATCAATGAACTAAGAGGTTTTCTTTGAAAAGATAAAATTGACAAATGTTTAGCTATAGTCACCAAGTAAAAAGGAGAGAACTAAAATAAATAAGACCAGAGATAAAAGAGGAGATGTTACAACTTATAGCACAGGAATACAAATGAAAAATATGAAATACCTGCAAATAGAAATATCTACAAATAGGAATTCCTACAAATAAAAATAGTATGAAAAATTATATGCCAAAAAATTGGACAACATATAAGAAATGGATACATTCCTAGAAATATATAACCTACCAAAACTGAATTATAAAGAAACAAAAAATCTGAATAAATTACTAGTAAAGAGATTAAATCAGTAATCACAAACCTCCCAACAAAGTCTAGGACCAGTTTCACTTGTGAATTATAGCAAACATTCAAAGAAGAATTGATACCATTTTTTTTTATCAACCTCTTTAAAAAAAAAAAAAAGAAATGGAGGCACTCCCAAACTAATTTTAAAAGGCATCATTACCCTGATGCCAAAACCAAACAAGGATGTCACAGGAAAAGAAAATTATAGGTCAATATACCTGATGTACATAGATGCAAAAATCCTCAACAAAATATTAGCAAGCCAAATTCAACAATTCATTAAAAGGATCATATACCATGATCAAATTGGATTGATTCCAGGGACGCAAAGATGGTTCAACAACTGTGTATCAGTCAGTGCGACACACCACATTCACAAAATGAAGGATAAAAATCATATGACCATTTCAATAGATGCAGAAAAAGCACTTGAGAAAATTCAACATTCATTCATGATTAAAACTCTCAACAAAGTGGGCATAGAGGGAGTAGATTTTGACATAATAAAGGCCATTTCTCTAACATCAGGAACAAGTTAAGGATGCCCACTATCACCACTTTTATTCAACACTAGAGGCCCGATGCATGAAATTCGTGCAAGAGTAGGCCTTCCTTCCCCTGGCTGCTGGCACTGGCTTCCCTCTGGCCGCCAGCAGGCACCCAGGACCCGGGCTTCCTTCGCAGCCCTGGCTTGGTCCAGAAGGTCGTTCGGTCTAATTAGCATATTACACTTTTATTATTATAGATAGTATTGGAAGTTCTAGCCAGAACAAGTAGGCAATAAAAAGACATAAAAGGCATTCAAATTGGAAAGGGAAAAGAAAAATTCAGTATTTGCAGATGACATAATGTTATATATAGACAACCCTAAGAACTCCATTTAAAAAAAACTGTCCAAATTAATAAATTCAGTGAAGTTGCAGGATATAAAATCTATACTCAAAAATCTGTTGCATTTTTATACACTAATAGTGAATTATAAGAAGGATAAATTAAGAAAACAACCCCATTTAAAATTGCATAAAAATAAATAAAATACCTAAGAATAAATTTAAGCATAGAGGTGAAAGACCTGTATGTTGAAAATGAGAAGACATTAATGAAAGAAATTAAAGACAAATAAATGGAAAGGTACGCCGTGTTCATGGATAAGTACCCTATACATTACTTGGCTTATCTACACTAATAAAAGAGAAATATGCAAATTGACCATACCTCCATGATGACCATCAGCCCATCAGGAGTGAGTATGCAAATTAACCCAACAAAGATGGTGGATTACTTTGCATATGCAGGCACAGAGTGGCCGAGTGGGGCAGGATGCCTGCTATGAGGGGGAGGGTGGGGGGCGGAGGGAGCTACAGGAGCGGTGCTCTGGCCAGGAGCAAAGACTTGCAGGCTCCCGGGCAGCCGGGAGAGAAGCCAGGGGAAGGAAGGCCTATTCTTGCACGAATCTTCATGCTACGGGCCTCTAGTGCATTATATTTAGGTCCTCTAGTCCTCCTGGGCCAATGCTAGATTTTTGCAGATGCATTGTTTCCTTTCTTGCATTCATCTTTGACTATGGCCTCTTTTTGAATGATTCTTTTATTGTTTGTTTGTTTAATATATTTTATTGATTTTTTAAAGAGAGGAAGGGAAAGGGATAGAGAGTTAGAAACATCGATGAGAGAGAAACATCGATCAGCTGCCTCCTGCACACCCCCCACTGGGGATGTGCCCACAACCAAGGTACATGCCCTTGACCGGAATTGAACCTGGGACCCCCCAGTCTGCAGGCCGACGCTCTATCCACTGAGCCAAACCAGTTTTGGCTTGAATGATTCTTATATATTCAATATCCAACTCCCAGCTATACTGTGACAGTCAGAAGAGAAACAAAAACTAAAAGCATAAAATTGCTTAGCAAAGGAGAGTCAATATGCTTTATTTTACATGCTAGCTGTAGTAAAATATAAGTGGCATTTTGTAGTACTGTGTTGAGGAGTATTCCTGTACCCAGTGGAAAAGAGAACCATAATTGACTATCAATGTGTTCTTTGTATACATGAACACAGAGAGAAATATGCCATTCATGCAGAAATATGCCATTCTTATCTTAGAGAGCTAATATGAAAAACAGAACCTTGGGAGGCTTATTTGTGAATAGGGGTGATCATTAAATTTTATGTTCACTTGGTGAGGCTATGGTATCCAGCTGTTAGAACTTTGTCTAGATATTGCTGTGAAGGTATTTTGTAAATGTCATGAACATCTATAATCAGTTCCAGACTTTAAGTCATGGAAATTACCCTTTATAATGTAGGTAGGTCTCATCTAATCAGTTGAAGGCTTCAAGAGCAAAACCTGGGGCTTCTAAGGGGGAAAAATTGTGTCAAAACTTAACATAGAAATCTTGGCTGAATTTCCAGTCTGTGGGCCTTACCTACAAATTGTAGACTCAAGACTTATCAACTGAGTTTTCAGCCTGCCAGCAGGTTTCAAACTGGCTCATGCCAGTCCCCACAATTGCATGAGCCAATTGTTTAATGATGAAATTTGGGGTCAATCCTTAAAGAGTAAATCAAGCTAATGTATGGTAAGTCTAATTCTTGTAATTCCTTTATTAAAAGAAATAATTATAACTGCCAGTTTGAACAACACAAGAAGTTCAGCATTTACTACCCCAGAAGCAGCTACATTCAGGGACCCAAGTTCTCCTTCATATTCCCTGAAGCTAAGGTGATACCATGTTTTGGGAAAACAGAAGTTATTGAGCCAGAGTGGTTTTGCAAGTACTTCTTGCTGTTGCCCGTACCTCCTCCTGGACCAGCCCCATTAGTGATAACGTTCAGAGGTGTTGTTCAGATGAAACATGACAGATGGCAGACTTCTTTTCCCTCCACATAATGAATTTCCAAAGATTTAAATGCTACTTGGTTTTTCCAGCAAAGTTCACTCTTTTCTGTTACTCAGTCATATTCTTTCCATGTGACCTGCAACAGCTGTTCTTTCACCAATTACACCATTTCTTCCTGATAAATTAAAACAGTTCTAATTAAACGGTATAATGAAGCCATCCGTCTAGTTACTGAGGCAGAACTGTAATGTAATTAGTTATTGATACCACAGAGCAGGGCTTTGTGAGGATGAGAGCAGGACGGGTGGCTGGCTCTGGCCTTCTCACAAGGCGCATGGTCATTGTTGGAGATTCAGAAGGGATTCATCTGGTTGTTTTCCCAAAGGACATTTGTTACCTAAATGTGGCCCCAGGGGAGCATTACAATCAGATTGCTTTTAAATATGACACAGCTGTAATCAAGAGGACCCCTGAGGCCTACGAGGACAGAATAAGTTATTTTCCATGAATAGTCAGTAATAAATGATTTCCTGGGAAAGAACAATTGATTTGAGGAGTGAATGAAAATTATGGAAGTATAATGAGACCTTTTCTATTTTGGATACAATTCTTATTCCAAGGAAAGTATGATAATGAGAGCTACTTGATAACTTGGACTGTCTTCTATTATTCATTTGGTGCATTTCATCTTTGCTACTTACTGTACATAGAAAGTAGCCAGTAATTGCTCACAGAATGAATGCCGTAGTGTTTAGAGTAATTGTACTGGGCAGCCCAGTTTCATCTGCCATAGATGAATCACCAGCAATTAAAACTATACCTGTAAATACTCCTTCCTTTTAACAAGACAAAAATTCATGCACCAAAAGTATAAATATGAAAAAGAAGTGAAAAAATCCATTAACTAGATCATCATGTCTCCTGGACTAAATAATATATGCCTAGTGTTTTAAATATTTGGATTCTCCCCTCCCCCCTTATTATGTCAGTAACAGTGTAAACATGTCAACATGAATAATAGTTTTTTAAAACATATAAGCATAGTACTAGATAATTACTTATTTATTTGTTTAGGAACTATAAAAGTGTTTTGCATTGCAAATAACCAGAAATTTTATTTTAACCAGAAAATGAATTTATAAGAGATTACAGCAGGTGCTCAAATAATGTCTTTTCATTCAATGTCATTTCATTATATATAATAATAAAAGCATAATATGCTAATTAGACCGGTCAGCCGAATGACCTTCTGGACGACCTTCCAGACGAAGCCGGGGCTGCAAGGGAAGCCTGGGTCCCGGGTGCCAGAGGGAAGCTGGTGCCGGCAGCCAGGGGAAGGAAGGCCTACCTTGCAGGAATTTCATGAATTGGGCCTCTAATATTGATAAAATGCCTAGGAACTTAACTCTGTTTATATTAATTAGGTTGTAGTAAAATTGGTTTCCTTATATGTTGATCATTTTACTGTAGTTCCAAGAACCTATCAACAACATTAAGTGAGGACTTACTCCTGAGTTCTCCAGGAGGGTGTGAGAACTACATTATTGAGCCATGAATTCAGGGACAATTCTTAGTCCTACTAAAGGGCCTTCTGCGGGAAAATGCCTCTCCATCACTGCTTGGCCTATGGTACTATATGATATGTGGGTCTGGGTGCCAGAAGCGTTGCCACTGCTACGCACAAGGAACCAGGTGCCTCTCTCACCACAACGCCAGAATGTCAATTCCAAAATGCACGGAAGTGTATATCTGTCACCTCCTTTAAGACCTAAATGTGCTCAGGTACATGTGAGTGGCAGAGTCCAATTCCCATTTCTGTACCCTAGTGTTAGTGGAGAAATGAACGGATTGCCTTTCTCCATTGCTAGTAGGAGAGGGGTCCTTATGATATCTCTAGAAAAATAATTTTCCCAAGACTTGCATAGGAGAATGAGTGATTTTTATTTCTGTGGAATTACATCCTTGCTTTCTGAAGTCCCAGTTCCCTTAATCCAGTCCTGGAAAATGTGCATCTGGGGATTTAGCTAGACGCAAAGTCTGAGTCCAGAGTTTCCGTTCCATGGTTGAGCTAGGTCCAGTTTAGCATTAGGCTAGTTGCAGTCCATCAGTGTATTATGTGTGGGATCTGTGAGCCATGTGAGCAAATGCAGGAGTGTGAGAGCATGCCCCTGACAACAAGAATCCCAATAGAGCAAGAGGCAACAAAGAGGCAAGAGGGCAAACTCCTTTTAGGAGCTTACGTAGTTAACATCTTCCCACACTTGCAATGGCTATGCCTACTCTGGCCAATGACCTGTTCCCAGGTATGACTGACAGACAAGCACCTTCACTGTGTCACCTAGACACTACTTGGCATTCCTATAATATTTGGCCTTCCCTTTGCTCCTTTTCAGTTAATTAGTAACTGGGTTAAATGCAACAGTATCACTAGGAGCAGGGATGTCTGGTGATGCAAGTCCTCCTGCTCTACCTTGGAATGGTAAGATTCCTAAAAGTAAAAAATGAAGGAGGATGTTCAGGCATATTGTTGAGCCACAAATGGTGTATGCTCACTAGACAGAGGCAGATGGACCATTTTTACACAGTATTAGAGGCTTATGAGCTTTAGAAATGTTTGAACTACTTTCTTTCAAATAAACGGGAGCATTCATTAATCTATAAATTACAGCTTTGTCAAGCTATTTATAGTCCTCCCAGACTAGTGCAAGTTTGGATTTTTATTGTAATGAATGTAGAACAAAATGACCTAGTCCCGTGGTCAGCAAACTGCGGCTCGCGAGCCACATGCGGCTCTTTGGCCCTTCGAGTGTGGCTCTTCCACAAAATACCAAGCCTGGGCGAGTCTATTTTGAAGAAGTGGTGTTAGAAGAAGTTTAAGTTTTAAAAATTTGGCTCTCAAAAGAAATTTCAATCGTTGTACTGTTGATATTTGGCTCTGTTGACTAATGAGTTTGTCAACCACTGACCTAGTCAATAAGAAATTTCTGGTATTGCACGAGGCCAGAGACACCCATAGACATTGCCTGATTTTTTAGTGACACTTTCTTTGTGAAGGAATTGATCAACTCTAAAGGAAAATAACTGAATAGATTACATTGGTTTGGAAATAATTAATTTATTAAGAAGTTTGGAAAGAACTTTATCTGCATGAGTTAGAAACACAGTCAAGGGCAAGGCCAGGATGACCAGGTATTGGTATTGGATAAAATTTCTTAGAGGGAAACAGTTCAACTTCTAATAGTGAGGTCTACTGAAGAAAACAAAGCTTTATCCCCAGAGATGTTTCAGAGTGTACTGCAAAGTGTATAGAAGAATATGTAATAGAAAAGAGGACCTTTGTTCCAAGTTTTTCTATTTGAAAGAGATTCAAAGTTCATTTCTATGGGATTGCTTGGAGGCAAAGATATCTGCAAAATCAGAGTACTTTATTCTAATGTATGCTAATTTTTTCACCTAACCTCAACTTTATGCTAATTTTCTTCTATATAACCTCATAGACATTTTTCCTGTTTCCTGGGAAAGTTTTGAAATATTAAACAATGTGTTTTTTTCACCCCTTCTGATAATTCCATTCTTCTGAACTTTCTTCTTATTCAAACGGTGAGGGCATCCTGGGCCATTGCTTGAGGAGAGGGATGTGGCACGCCAGAAGGAAGAAAAAAAAATAGCCTGACAATCTTTTTCTGGCTTTGGTTTACAGCCTACAGCACTTATGAGAATTGAGAGGGCTCCAAGCCCAGACAAAACGTTTGGAGAAACATAATGAGACTGAGGAAAAGTGTTCCAGCCCCCAACTCCCCACTCCCCACCCCCGCTGACTCTGCACATTCCAAGGTCCCATCCCTTTTGATTGCCATGACCTTCTTTTCTAGAATAGATTCACCTAAACTGAACTTTAGCAAGCAGCAGTATCCAACCCCAGGGGTCTTTCCAAAGCCTGGGAGATTATCCCACAGTGACTTAGAAGCTGATTGGCTCCTCCAACATCAAGCATTTCACAAAAGCAGCAAACCTGTAGGGTTCATGTGAATGGGAATTAGGCATATCTCTGTAGCTACCCGTGTGAACCTATGACTAAAGACAAAACAGGATGATGGACCTACCAATTGATGCCTCCAAGGAGAGATCACCTCAGGGAAGGGAAGCCCCACCCTGACTCCTCTGCCTGTAGGAACCCCTTCTGGAACTTGGAAGCTTCCCCCAGAGGAAGGGAGAGAAAACATCAAATTGGATGAGATTTCAGGACATTATTCCAATCTTGAAAGATAAATTACGCTTTGGTAGAAAAAATATAGAGTTCCTTCTGTATGCCTGAACTGTGGACTGGGATATTACCTATACAGAGAATTGGAAGAAAAAGTGTTGCTGTACTTCAAATACAGTCATTTTGTTAAACACAAATGTATTTACTTGCCATTTAGAGAATTAGGATTCTATTTAGGTAATAATAAATATTTTTCTTTATTCTTTATACTTTACCGGGGGTGTGGTATGTGATTTTATAATATTTATTTATATGAATGGGAGCCAACTCAGAGGAAAGTGTTGTTCTTGTTTTTTCTTTTTTACAAGGTAATTATAATAGGAAGACTCCTAAAAGTTTTACATAGAGTTTTGTGGGGGATTTTCCAGCATAATTGACAAGGAATTTTTCTTTATGACTAACATTTAGTATCTGTTGTTTGCCTATCATCATTAGTGGCCCCTTATTTTAACAAGTCTATTATATGTGAATCTAATTTCTTGTTTAATGTAAAAGAAGGTAAAGTAATATGTCTACATTTTTTAGTATAGAGGTATAGATTTTGAAGATCTAAATATACTAAACTATTTGTGTATTTTAGGGCTAGGTTTGAATAAAACCAATGAACAAGGAACAACTTGCTACTCATATCTCACTGATTTGGACTGTTTTTTTTAACCCAGGCTTTCTTGTATTTAGGATAACCTACTGGGTATGATAGGAATACTTCATCAATCAACATGGTGTTATTTCATTGTAGCTTAGAAACGTTTCCAGGCTCTTATTCTTTGGAAATTTATAGAGATATTCTATAATCTCTCCTTCTACCCTGTCCCTTCTCCCACCTTTTCTTCTCTATATTTCAATTTCCCTAACACACAAAAAAACAAAGAAGAGAATCTTTAATTTTCTTTTTATAACTTGCTATGGGAAAAGACATTTAAAAATATTCTCTACTCTTGCCATCTTAACCTTTCTCTTCTCTCTTTAAACACAAAAGTGATAAAGTACAGGACATGGAATTCAGTAACGAAAGGGGTTATTTTCTATGTACGGTATTCATTAAGCTTGATGAAGACAGATGAGGAAATAACATTTTGATATTTTGAACCACAATCTCTTTTCCACCTTGTGAGGGAACTTTTATAATCTGGTTTAAGACTTTTTTTCCTAGTTAATGATAAAATGCATTTAATAATGTCACTGACTGTGTTAAATACTAGGACTTGGAAAAATGGAGCAAATTTTCATCTCTTCATAGGACTACCTTGCTTTAATTTTCCATCTATTCTTAATTTTATCAATAGCTTTTAATGAGATTGGTTCAGTTAATGAATAAGTTTATGTATGAATGAGTGATTGAGTTCCTATGGAGAACCAATTTCCTCACTGAAGTTTGAACTACAACTCTTTATCAACTTTTGCAACTTTCTCCTGTCTTCTTTAATAAGCAAAAATGCCTTCTGTTTCCATTCACATTAATCCTGCTTTCAAAAAACACACTGAAGCATTTTTCTAATATTTATGGAAGGCTCATATCTACAAGCTACTGTGTTCTGTCAACTCTGAGATACAGGATAAACAAGGTCCCTCCCCTCAAGGAGTTCGCATTCTCGTAGAAAAGATAAGACATACACATATAATGATAATAAAAGTAGCAAATGATAA
Source organism: Cnephaeus nilssonii (assembly GCF_951640355.1). Taxonomy (NCBI): domain Eukaryota; kingdom Metazoa; phylum Chordata; class Mammalia; order Chiroptera; family Vespertilionidae; genus Cnephaeus; species Cnephaeus nilssonii. Next base: position 14,035,567 of record NC_137084.1, on the reverse strand, counting down.
ATTCCACAGGAGAGGTGCAGATAAATTGCTACAGAAGCTAGGAAGATTACAGAACATAACAAGGTTTAAAGTAGATATAAAGTGTTCCCTTCAAAATGTAAATACTGTAAAACAGTGTGTATATTTGTTCAGCATGCCTCTTGAATATTCCTGACTGCATTATTGTTCTCTGCTCTAGTTTGCAAAGATGGTCTTCTGATGCCTTCCTTTGATACAAAGTTTGTGTTTTCATTTGGGAAAGGCTCTGCCATATTGGCCAATAGCAAGGATGGCTGGAGATGTTATTGCTCTCTGCCAGGGGTGATGGGTTCATTTTGATGACCCGGGGGAGTCTGATCACTACCAGGACATAGGATTCAATAACAAAAGGGGTTATTTTCTGTGTAAGGTATTCACTAAGCTTGATGAAGACAAATGGGGAAATAACTTTTTGTTATTTTTCACCACAAATCTCTTTTCCACCTTGTGAGGGAACTTTAATAATCTGGTTTAAGATTTTTTTCCCCTGGTTGATGTTAATCAAAATTCTATAGTTTCTACTTGCTTGTTGAGCTTGCAGAATTAGAACATTAGTTTATACTGCAAATGCATTTCTTTTCAAGCAAAAGAGACAGAGAGGCATAATTGGGACTAAAACTGAAGTTTGGCTTCTATGGTTTGTGCCTGTAATGTTTAAAATAATTTCTATTGCATATATGCAAAACTATGCTCAAATCAGCTAAACTAAGAACTGGAATTTATTGACTTATGTTATTGAGAAAGCCAGAGTTCAAACTTAACCAGACATTGATCTAGGGGCTCAAAAATTACCATTAATTCTTGGGATTTTTATTATCTCTCATCAAGATGGGTTCTTGAGATATTTTCATTTTCAGGCTCCATATTATGGCCTAGGGGTATAACAGAAACATGGGGACTTTTATACCAACCTTGAAAGGCATTCTGATTGGTCCACTGATCCTAAATCACTTACAGTGGAAAGGGAATTCCTTTTGGGGAGTGGCTGGTACTGGGTGATGTTCTCCCTGTCTGGATATAAGAGTGATGACCCACCTGCAGTTCACAAACTAAAAATGAGGAAAGCTTAGTGGGTGGTCAGAAAAGTCAATGTCTACTGCCGTGTTTGGTAGGCCTTCCTACTTTCTATTCTGGATCAGATGCTTGCAATAGCAAGGAGGTCTGATGACCTATTTACACACAGAAACAAAGTTATTAAGAATCACAAAAACATGTCACCCTAACAATAGAGTATGTGGATATGTTTGTGTTTGCACGTATATGTGTACAAAGGGGGAAGAGAAACATGCATATACAGGGTGTCCCAAGTCATGTACACATACTTGAACAGCTGATAGCTCAATTGATGTTTCTTTACAGCCAGACTAAGCTTTGAACAAAGGAAACTCATCCTAAAAGGCTACTGGAAGTTTGAAAACACAATTGATGTACAAACAGTGCCTTTATAATTATACAGGGTGTCCCGAAAAATTGTGTACATACTTTAACAGCTGATAACTCACTTCATTTTCACTCCTTTTCAGGTTTAACTGATTTGAAATACTGGGTGAAGCCAGACTAAGTGTTGGACAAAACAAAAGTTATCCACTAGACTTTTTAATGGGATGTATAAAAGATAAATTTATGGCACAAAACTAGCAACAGTTGACAAATTGAGGGCACACAAATACTGAACGACATGCTTCTTTTAAAAAAAATTATTTTATTGTTTAAAGTATTACACATAGTAGCACATATATCTCTTTTTTTTCCCATTGACCTTTCCCCAGCCTCCCCTACCCCTGTTGGAACAACATGCTTCTTGATGTTTGTGATTCCATTGCTTCACTTTATCAGCAGTGGACCAGAACAGTCATCAGCCTGAAAACAGACATTGACCAAAATAAGAATTATTAATTTCTGTAGATTCTTTTAAATTTTGAAATGAGACCATCATACCTCAGAGGGAAGGCAGGGGTGGAAAGGGGGCGGGTGTAAGAGATCAACCAAAGGACTTGTATGCATGCATATAAGCATAACAAATGGACACAGACAGTAGGAGGGTGAGGGCACATGTGGGGAATGGGGTTGGCCAGGAAGAGGTCAATGGTGAAAAAAGGAGACATATGTAATACTATATGTAATACTTTAAACAATAAAGAATTTTAAGAAACACAAACAAAAAAAAGAAAATGAAATGTATGTTAATGTATACATTTTTGGGGGACACCCTATATATTTGATAGGAAAATCCTGAAAGAATATGCATATATATCCCCTAAAATGATTTAAATAGTAGTTAATAATACTAAATAGTAATCAAATACTATTTTAGTAATATTAAATACTAAATAGTAAGTTAAGTTGATCTTAATTTTCTAAACTTTCTATAATCATCTATTATAATTAAAATGATAACTACATTTTTTTGGAATTATGTAGCTGAAATAAAACAAATAACAGGGCTAAACTATTAAAGTAAATCATCATTTTTTCCTCAATTGATTTTCATATGTAAAACCAATCTAAATCTGATAATCAATCGAGATCATACCTAGGCGATGCTGCCTTCATCCCTCTGAAACCTCTACTGGCCATCCCATTAGAGAGGAAAATATCTCTCCCTTTTTCCTCTATGAATTCTTTCTACTAACCAGACATATATTTTGGGTTTACTGTGTACCTATATATTTTTCTCTCCTTTAATGCACAACAATAAAAACAAAGGTGATAAAAGCAAGAATAATAACACAACAGCTGCCATTTATGGAGCAGTCACAGTGCTCCAGGTACAGAACGAAGTGCTTTGTAGGCATTATCTAATTTGACTCATTCAATAACATTAGCATTCATTTAGTTACATAATCTCAAGAGACATTTATTGAGCATACTATCTTCTAAAAAGTGACCTGAAAGGTAGATATTTTATTACAAAACTGAATTTTTCAAAAAGGGAAGTCACTAAGAAATGGAGAGTGGTCCATTTTGAGATTGAGACAGGTTCCTTGGAAGTATAGCAGGGTATCAGGTGCTAAGAATGGTGGAGACCTACACCCAACTTCAGGTGGCTCCTCCCAGGTGGGTAGCAGGAATTCTGATGAAGAAGAGGGGGGTGTGCATACTTGGGAATGAAAACTTAGTACCATGCTGGACCTTGTCCACAGGGGAACTAAAGAGGAATTGGCATTTGCCTTTAAGATCAAGGCCATGCTGCCCCACCTGGATGGTTCAACTGGTTGGAGCATCATCCTGTAAAGGTTGTAGGTTCAATTCCTGGTCAGGACAGGTACAGGAGGCAACTGATTGATGTTTCCCTCTCACATCCATCTCTCTCTCTCTCTCTCTCTCTCTCTCTCTCTCTCTCTCTCTATCTCTCTCTCTCTCTTCCTATTTATTTCAAATCAATAAAAAACATATCCTTGGGTGAGGGTTAAAAAAAGAAAGAACAAAGCCAAGCTGTCCTTTAACTAAGGCCTTGATCTCACTTCTGTGCCTCTTTCTGTCATTAATTTGGAGAGATATGATGAGAAAATCATCTTTTCTCTTGTACCTTTGGCTTCTCTCCCTCTACCTTGTAGATTATGGTACTTGCTTAATGTTTAAGAGTGAGAATACTTGTGTTTGAGAGGCCCACATTTTAAACACAAATCTGCCACTCATTATCCAAGTGATCTTGGTGAAACAACCTAACCATCTCCCCTCAAGCTCCTCATTTGTAAAATTGGCTTAGTGTTAAGTGTTAATAGTGCTTTGGAAATGACTATAGTGGAGTGCTGTGCAGAAGTGACACAATTTAATAGAAAAATCACAGAATGAAGTCAGATTGCTGGGTTCAAACCCTGGGCCTACCTCTTACTAGCTGTATGACCTTGGACAACCTACTTACAGTTTTATTGCCTTGGTTTTCTTATCTGTAAAATGAGGATAACATGAACAATTTCTATCTCATAGTATTGGTGTGAAGATTTATGAGTTAATTTATGTAAAGTGTTAGAACAGGCTGGACTCATGGTAAGCACTGTATCTACATTTATTCTTAATATATTTGTCCTTTCTTATAAGCTAGTTGACAGGACTGAAAGAGTGACTGTTGATTTAAAAGCACTTAGCATAATAATGCTTCTGCACACTAAGTGTTCTGTTAACTTATATTAAGGTTAAGGAACCATAATATTGAACAGATTGACACAGGCATTGCAGGCTAACAAGCACACTCCAGGATTTACCCTCATTTATGTTCTCAAATTAGGGACTTGATAGTTCTCTTCAAGCAGAATTGTTTCAATGATGAGCTATCTGTATGAACAGTTCCTTTTGTAACTTCTTTAAGTTTGGAAGTTTATTTCAGGGTGTCCCTGATCATCTTATGAAGTGTTTGTTTCAGCCACTTGCTGTTCTTTCTCAGTATTCATGGATGGTTCTTTCTCGCTACCTTTCTTTTTTGTTGTTGTTTTTTGTTAATCCTCACCCGAGGATATTTTCCATTGATTTTTAGAGAGTGGAAAGGAGAGGGAGAGAAACATTCATGTGAAGGAGACACATCAATTGGTTGCCTCCCAGATGAAGCCGCAACCCATACATGCCCTTGACCAGAATCGAACCAGGGACCCTTCAGTCCATGTGCTGAGCCAAACCAGCTAGGGCTCCCTACCTTTCTTTATTTGCTCTATATTTTGGGCTCCAACTCTAAATGTGGGGAGTCCTGCTGTCTTATCTTGGGTCCCTTCATTTTGTCTTTCAATTGAGTCTCCATAGATGCATTAGCCAGACTTGTAACTTAAATACCATCTATACTAATAAAAGGGTAATATGCTAATTAGACCGTGTCAACAAGACATCTTCCGGATGTCTGACTGCCTTCTGGACAAAGCCACAGTGGTGGGGGCCAAGGCAAAAGCGGTTAGGGGAGGTCAGGCCAGCAGGGGAGCAAGCAGTTAGGGGCGATCAGGCTGGTAGGGGAGCAAGCAGTTAGGGGCGAGATCAGGCCAGCACAGGGGAGCAAGCAGGTAGGGGCGAGATCAGGCCGGTGTGGGGGAGCAAGCAGTTAGGGGCACAATCAGGCTGGCAGGGGAGGGCAGTTGGGAGCGATCAGATTGGCAGGGGAGCAGTTAGGTGGCTATCAGGCTGGTAGGGGAGCGGTTAGGGGCAATCAGGCAGGCAGGCAGGTGAGCGGTTAGGAGCCAGCGGTCCCGGATTGTGAGAGGGATGTCTGACTGCCGGTTTAAACCGGTAGTTGGACATCCCCTGAGAGGTCCCAGATTGGAGAGGGTGCAGAGGCTGAGGGACAGCACCCACCCCCGTGCATGAATTTTGTGCACCAGGCCTCTAGTTTAATAATAATCAAGCAAATACTCCTAAACTTTATCTCTGATTTTTGACACCTACCTGGAACTTCAACTGCATACATGATATCTTCACATAAATGTCTGACAGGCATCTCAGATTGAACGTAATCCAAAACAGAACTCAGCTCTGAACCCCTCTGTCCACTCTATTTGCAGGCTTTTATCTAAATGTGCATTCAGTTGTTCTAGAACAGAAATTAAAGGAGAGAGGGCAGATGATCTTTTATATTTCTCTCTCTCCTCCATCACATTCATCCTATCAGCAAGTTCTGTCAAACATGCCATTTATCCATTAACTAAAGCAATTCATTTCTCTCCATCCCCACTGATAGCATTTTTATTCAAACCACCATTATTTTTCCATTGAAATACTCCTAACTAGCTAGTTTTCTTGCTTTTACTCTTAGGTCTTTCTATAATTCACCCTGTCACCTTCATGTAAACCTCCACTTTATAGTCTGCTTCCCAGAGAAGGGGACCTAGGAAGTCTCCTTCACAAAGCCCTACCTCCTCCATCCCTGGTGGACTGGGCTTTCCTTTCTAAATCCTCTACCCTGCCCGGCTGGTGTGGCTCAGTTTTTGAACATTGACTTGACTTAAGAACCAGGAGGTCACAGTTCAATTCCCGGTCAGGGCACATGCCCGGGTTGTGGGCTCGGTCCCCAGTGTGGGGTGTGCAGGAGGCAGCTGTTCAGTGATTCTCTATTATCATTAACTAGAGGCCCAGTGCATGATTGAATCATGCACGTGTAGGGTCCCCTACACGCTTTCGCTTTTCGCGGTGGAGCTGGGTGCCTGTCCGCTGGTGCACCAGGCCTTTCAGAAGCCTACGGCTCGGCAGAGGCTTCTGAAAGGCCTGGTGCTGGAGCAGACAGGCACCCAGCTCCCCCACTTTTGATGGTTCGCGGCCGCTGAGGGGGGCTACCCTGCTGTTGAGAGGCGCAGGGGGCGGGACTCCCGCCCCCTGCGCCTCTCAACAGCAGGGTAGCCCCTGTCAGTGGCAGTGGATCCGTGCCTCTCAATGGCCAGATAGGCCACCCCGAGTCCCATCCCCCAGCCTCCCGCCGCCCAATAGGGGGCGTAGCGGAGTGATGGTAATTTACATGTTACTCTATTATTAGATAGGATGTTTCTATCTCTTTCTCCCTCTCCCTTTCTTCCTGAAATCAATAAAAACGTATTTTTAAATAATAAATAAATAAAGTCTCTACCCTTTCAGACACCCTTCGTATGGTGTTGGTACATTTTGCCTTCAAATTTCTATTCATGTTTTATCTTCCTTATTAGCCCAGCAGCTTTCCAGGAACAGGATCTATGTCTGAACCCTTTCTATATATTCTCCAGTTCTCAGCCTATTGCCTTGCATATATAACAAATATTTGCTGAAATAAATTAAGTCCAGGTGGCAATAGGAACTGTCATCCCAGGGTTATTTCAATAACTGAATTTTAAAGCGTGATTATGAAGCACCTGGAGAAAAGGCAACCTATTTAAGGATGATAGTATGTCTGCACAGATTAAAACTAGGGTTTCAAATTTAATTGCCTCCAGGGTGAATAGCAAAGGTAAATAGGAAAGTGTAGCAAATGTAAGAAAGTGGGTTATTGGTGAACTGTGCATCCTGTGCCGATTAAGAAGAGAGAATCACTACTACTCAGATGTGGCCAATTACTGCCGAGAGGAATGTGGACTCAGTGTCGTCAGACTCCTCAGGTTTTTCAAGGGAACGTGGAAACCCAGAGCGTATGTGAATTTTTTCTGATCTACCGAACACGTGCAGGCCAAGCTGACAACTTTGAAGAACTGGATTCAGTCCTGGGGAGGCAAGCCTGAAACTCCTGGGAGGGGGCTCAGGTTCTATACACCTTTGGTTTTCTGAATTATATGTATCTGTCCAAAAGAACAGCATTTCATGAGAAAATGATGAACTGTGGTTACTGTGGGTCATTTTTAACCACTGTGGTGGACCCATATTTCTCACTGAGAGAACCAGAGGAGGGCAGTTATGTGCTGAGCACAGGATCTGAACCATCATTTCCAGGATGTTTGCAGAACCTGGGAAGAAAGGTGCAGCACAGCTGTAAGATAATTGCTTGTTGTTGTGTTTTTAATGCATCTTTTTCCATTTGTAAGATAAGCTTGTGGAATGGGCTAACAGTCTTGCTGTTTATTGAAAAAGGCAGCCAGGTCCTTTGGTGCCAGCGTGATTGCATGTGTATTTCACAGATACGTAAATAGAAAATCCAGACCCAAATTCAAATACTTTCTTCTGCAGTACAGAGAGATATATCTCCTTTTTCTTCCGTCAGATCCCTCCTGACATCTGTGCAGTAACTACGGGTTAGATAAGGGCACACGCACTAAATTTCTTTTGTTGCTTCTAAGTCATAAAAATGAGAGTATTAGTGTGGGGAAGAAAAGAGGCTTGGCTGTGAACACACAGCTATTTAAGAGTGATATTGTAAATGAAGCAGGCATATGTGTGTGTGTGTGTGTGTGTGAGAGAGAGAGAGAGAGAGAGAGAGAGAATCATTCAAGCTCAAAATATGGGTTGTCCAAGGGTACAGCACTCTTTAGTGCAAATGATGAAAAATTCAATGACCTATTGTGCAAAATGCTAGGGAAGCCTAGTATCTTGCTGGTGGTGAATTCAGCTCAAAGAGTTCTATTTTGTTTGTTAAGGAGAGAATTATTAAGTTAGAATCTGATTTACTTAACTTGGGACATTAGAGTGGAGCTAAGAAAAGAAACTAAAAAAACAAATAAATATCATAATTCATGATACCCTGTTAAAATTGTCTGTGGAAATGCACAGAAAAGTACCAATTTAAGGTATGCTCTTATTTTGTACATGGAAAGAAAAATCCCACCGCATATGAGCTGTTACCATTTCTATGGAATTGGATTCTGGATTGTGAACATCAGTTTTAGGGAGATGTTAGAGATCAGAGGTAAAGAACGATATGCCTTTTTAAAATCAATTGTAATCATGTGCGAAATTCAATTAGCAAAGTGAATTTAACCTATTATTTTCCAAAGGTGTCCTAAAACTTTGCATTTTGCTTTTACAACACGGGGATTTGGTCTCAGTCCATCATCTTAAAAACCATTCTTTATAAATAGTTTAAAGGTACTAATTTAATGAGCAGATTTTTAACTTGTATGATAAAGCTATTGACTTGACTGTAACTAGTGACCATGCTAAATGTCCTCACTTGTTTCATACACAATTTCATTGATTTTGAAGGAGAGATAGATAAATATCTATGAAATAAATCTATAAATGTTATTTTTAAGTTGTCTTTTGAAAAGCACTAAGAATTTTATCACAGTGGGGTTTTGTTGAGTCCTGTTCTTTCTCCATTTTAGAAAGCAGGGAATAGGCACAGAGGAAGAATGAAAGCACGTCTTTCAGAGTTGATGGTGATTAGGACCCCTCAGATCTCGGTGGCCTTCCGTGTACACTGGCCACCGTCCCTTTTTCCTATATGGTGTTTTCAAGCAGCATTGCTGACTGAACAGTATTCTCCTCGAAGAAAAGCCCACCTTGCCCATGAGTACTTCTCCGTGAACAGCAGCTGAAGACTGGGCTGAAATGTCAGATTATCTCTGACCAAGGTCCTTATCTAGTCTACAGAGTTTTTACAGCCAATACAAAGGGGAAGTTGAGGCATTTGGTTTCAGTTCTCCATGCCCCTTGTATTACTGCAGATGAGCCCATAGTCTTAAAGATGTGGCTCTGTCTGAAGACACTGACAATAAGGTACACTGGCTAGAGACTAACAGAAGCCTTTCAACTCCTGAAGGGCTTGTCCATTTATGTCCAGGCCTTCTGTGCTAGAAGTCAACGGAAACACACTGGTAACAATTACCTCCTTGGATTGTGTTAGAGGTCCCTGAATTCAAGGATCTTTGAAACATATTTATTTTAGCCCCAGCCTCATGGCTTCCCTAACCAACCTGGGCATTTGTTCAGACCTTCCCAGCTCTTAGACCTCAAGAACTTGTCTGACTCAATCACCATGAACTCTCCTGGTCACAAGGCTGAAACATCTTTCCCCAGGATCAGTGTCTCTAGCATAATACCTGATCAAATTTTCTCACCAAAGTACTTTTACATAAAGAGGAGAAATAGGATGGGGAAAGAAAAACAGAGGAAATTGGATGAGCAACATAAAAGGGGATGCTAACGGTATCTGAAGATATTTTCCAAACCCTGATTTTTGGATAATTGTTGCAATTTATTTTATAAATTCCCACCACAAATTAACATTCTATTCTGCAATACATAATGCCAAACTGTATAATAGAGTATGCCATTTTCATATTTGACACTATTTAATAATATATTAATACTAGAGGCCCGGTGCACGAAATTCGTGCAAGAGTAGACCTTTCTTCCCCCGGCTACTGGCACCGGCTTTCCTCACAGAGGGAGGCCCTGCCCACCCGCCACAGCCCAAAGGTCGGTGGCCTGGGCCTCCCTCTGTGGGGAGATCTTAAGGCGATGGCCGGGCCCCCGACCAATCGTATCGCACCCACCTTGGCTGACCTGGTGCCAGTGGGTTTCATAGCATGGTCCTGGATGGTGGTCCGGATGGTGGTCCGGATGGTCGTCCGCTGTTCGGCCGTTCAATCAATTTGCATATTACGCTTTTATTATATAGGATAGGATACACTAACATTTTAAATTATATGATTCTTATTGGTTAGATATGAAATATTTCCCCTAAATATTTGAGCAAAAACGATTGTCTAGGATATTTTATTAATTTCATTCAGTGGTTTCTTCTACTTTTTCTGCAGAATCTTCCCCATCCTCAAATTCACCACTGCCCAGAGGTATAAGGAATGTGTAATGGGAAACATCGTTTTACCAGGTATGCTGGCTAATTAGCTCAATATTGCCTTAAATGCTTATCCAGAAGCCTGGGGTTGTACATTTTTATGCAGTTTTTACTTTTAATGTAGCACGTCCATTTCATCCCTTCCCTCTTTAAAAATTATCTATTAAAAGCAACAAAATAAGTCACCATCAGGAGTGTTGTCAAATGTAATTACCCCTGAGTTGGCAGGCAGGAAAAGGCATAGAAGAAGGACCTCGGTAAGGGTGTTTAGAAGTGAGCTCCTTTATATTTTTATAAATTGTATAGAGGTTAGAATTTCATGCAAAATAAGAAAATAAATCTAAAAAATAATAGGATATAGTTAAATCAATATTGATTATTTAGAATAAAAATGCTTTATGGGAAGCAGTAAAATCTTTTAGGATCCTGGGGGGGAAATATGGGTATGAGAGTGGAATAAATCACTCCAGTTTAATCACTTGGTAAGTAACTAAAACACTGTTCTGGATTTATAGTGTCAGAGAGCAGCCTCCCATTAAATATCAAACCTGCTGGTGATTCAGTTGTGATGGATTTTAGAAAAATCGTGCAGAAGCCGTTGCTTGTCTTTACAGCTCACCTTTGGTATTTCTCTTCGTTATTCTTCCCTGGGTGTGAGTCCATTTTAAAATGTCCCGAGTTTGTAAAACCATACATTTTCATTTAAAGGGAGCCTTTCAGATTCTGACATCCATTTAAAAACCTCACTTACTTGTGCTGCTCACAGCTTATCATTTTCATCGAAATCGTTTATGACTAGTTTACTTCCTTCATTACGGCCAGGGTCAGCCTTTTGGCTTCAACCATAGAGCTGTATTTAACTCCAAAATGCTTTCAGGTGATGGCTATAGTTATAATTTTGTGCAAGGTGACAAAAATAATGGATCTTCAGATATTTAATGTTGTCTGGTCATCACGAGCATTATGATGATAAAGCACTGATATGAAGAAGTGGAGACACTGGACTAAGAATAAAAGAACATCTTGTCAAAACCATGCATTTGGTAAAGCTACACATCGCTTCAATCAGCAAGCAAGGTGGCACATTTGCATAATCCATCTCATCAAAATGCTTGGACAAGGTCTCCTTTTCCTGAGTAATTCTGAAAGTTGAAAATTTTTTCTTAGCCTTCTTATCAAAATTTGTCACCTTTGTCCCACTTTTTATTAATTGACTAGAAAATAGTGACATAGAGAAAGCCTCACTGAATAATCCTATATAATAAAAGGATAATATGCAAATAGACCAAACAGCAGAACAACCAAACAATCAATCAAAGCATAATATGCTAATGATATACTAAGGCCACTCAACCGCTTGCTATGACCTACACTGACCACCAGAGGCAGATGCTCCGACCAGTAGGTTAGCTTGCTGCTGGGGTTTGGTTGATCAGGACTGGGTGAGATGGGCCGGACATGCCCTGGAGCCCTCCCGCGGTCCTTCCCCAGACCGATCGTGCACTGGTGGGGTCCCTCAGCTTGGCCTGTGCCCTCTCGCAATCCAGGACCCCTCAGCGGATGTTGGAGAGCCAGTTTTAGCCTGATCCCACAGGCCACTCCCCTTAAGAGGGTGCCAGGTGCAGGGCTCATGGCTGGCGAGTGCTGCTGTGGCAGTGCGAGCCTCTCCCAATTGGGACTAATTAGAAGCAAGCCTGCGGCAGGCACAATGGGGCTGGGATGAGCGGTAGCGGCAGGTAGGAGCTGCAGGCAGTGTTGGACTGTGGGTTTCGGCCCGATCCCTGCAGGCCACCCAGAAGGACCCCACCTGTGCATGAATTTGTGCACCGAGCCTCTAGTCTATATATATAAAAGCCTAAGCGACTGAACAACTGAATAACCGGTCAACTAGTGGCTAGATGCGCACTGACCACCAGGGGACAGATACTCAACACAGGAGCTGCCCCCAGGTGGTCATTGTGCTCCCACAGCAGGAGTGCCACTCAGCTGACCATTGGGCACCAGACACCGGGCTCACGGCTGGCAAGAGCAGCTGCAGTGGCATGAGCCTCTTCCACTTCTAAGGCAGTGCTACCAAGCGGCGGCAGCTGCAGGTGCCTGGCCAGGACTCAGGCTCCTCCTTGTCCACCTGCTGCTTCCGGCACTATATATCCCTCAGGGGATGTCGGACTGCAGGTTTCAGCCTGATCCCCACAGGCCAGGCTGAGGGACCCCACTGGTGCACGAATCCGTGCACCGGGCCTCGAGTAATAACATAATACTGTAATTATGTTTTATATTTGTTTTACATATTCAGGTATTTATATTAAGATAACAAATGTAGGGATGTGCAAAATGTTAAGAACATAGAGCACAGAGAAAGTAATATTCAATTATAACATAGCCACTCATTTTAAAATTCTTTCTCATTTTCATTAATTTACATTTCTCTCATATATGATATTTCCTTTGCCAAATGACCTTATATCAGATTGAATCAGGTGAGATTGCCCATATCTGAGTGCAGTTGGGATTCAACCCAGAAAAAGAGAACCTGTAGGAGATATAAATTATTTATTGCCTGGCTCAGTTGGTTGAGCATTCTCCTGTACACCAAAAAGGTTGCAGATTTGATGCCCAGTCAGGGCATGTGCAGGAGGCAACCCATCTGATGTTTCTCTCTCACATGGACACATCGACCTCTCTCTCTCTTGACCTCTCTCTCTCTCTCTCTCTCTCTCTCTCTCTCTCTCTCTTCCCTCCTTCCCCTTTGCCTCCCTCCCTTCATCTCTCTCGATCTCTTCTTTCCTCTCTCTAAAATCAATGAAAATATCCTTGGGTGAGAAATTTTTTTAAAAAAGTTACTGCCCCAAATTGGTATATATGATTGTGGGGACTGGCTAGGAAAGGTCCAAATCAAACAGCAGGCAATCCCAAAGGTAGGAACTGTCAGCAGGGGCTGAAATTGCTACTCAGGGGTAGATTTGTTCTTTAGGGAAGCCTACGCCCTCTTCTTAAGGCCCTTCAGTTGACTAAATGAGGCCCACCCTAATGATCTAGAACAGTGGTCGGCAAACCGCGGCTCGTGAGCCACATGCGGCTCTTTGGCCCCTTGAGTGTGGCTCTTCCACAAAATGCCATGTGCCGGTGCACACGGACAGTGCGATTGAAACTTCGTGGCCCATACGCAGAAGTCGGTTTTCAGCCTGGGCGAGTCTATTTTGAAGAAGTGGCGTTAGAACACTCAAGGGGCCAAAGAGCCGCATGTGGCTCGCAAGCTGCGGTTTGCCAAACACTGATCAAGAATAAACTCCCTTACTTAAATTAACTGATTATGAACGTCTTTCACATAAACCAAATATATTTACAGCAACACCTACATTACTGTTTGACAGAACTATGGAGGGGTAAGGGTGGGGAGATAGTCTAGCCAAGTTAGAAGAGGCAACTAAATGTGGTTTGACCTAATGTAATACTTAAACACAGCTTCCCACATTCTTCCCATATCTATAGGATTTATTTTAGGACTTCAGAAAATCTCTCTGAAATTATCTTGAACTAATCACTGGCAAGACTTTTGATGCCTCCTTAGATTTTTTTCCAAGCCTCATGAATAATGTTAGAGTGTTACTACTATTTTGCATGAAATCCCCTCTCTTGTTTGAAGACTTGCTTTTAGTTATTCTTTTCTTCCAGCACTGGCCAGCTTCATTAATTGGGCTCTCATTGTTTTCTATTTCACTCACAATAAGGTAGTAAAATAGTCTTTGCTAAATGCCTTACAGATAGTCCAGTGCATTTTTACTATGGAATTGCTTTGCCACTTAGCCTAGAAGTCCAACAATAAACAAAGCAATAGTTGCAATTATTTTCTAATCTTTAACCAACCAGATCTCATACTCTTTTCACACAGAAGGACTCAGTATTTTGTTTTTCCTTTTTTTAGTAAACAACAGGCTGACTTGGCAGTACTCACAGGAAGAAATTACAAACCAAATCCTTGACCCAAGTTCCAAGCGTCAGTCTTCCCACAGCAGGGGCAAGGGACCTGGTGCTTCTTAAAGGAGAATGAGAGGTAGGGTGCTGTACATTGCTCTTTGCACTGTCCTCAGAAACGTTGAAGACCTACAGTAGCTGTGCTTTTCTGGTTTAAACAAGCAGAGGGACCGGTTTAGCTAAGCAGAGCTTGGCGAAAATGTCAGTATGGTCAATGAAAAACAGCAGTTTTAAACTTTGAAATCTTCAAACGGGTGTTATAAAAATGTCAACCCTATAAACTGCCTGGATAGAGCTTTACCCTATACACTTGAGTCAGGACCATTCCAGCATCCCTGACGTTATGAAATTTGCAGAGAGTAAATCTGCATTATTTGCGGCCAACGTCACACCTGTATTATTATTTTTTCCCTTGCCATGCTCCAGGATAAATCAAGTCCCTTTGTACTCTGACTCTATAGAAGCCTCATTGGCTTTCAATCATCGATTCCTGCTCCAGCAGCTGGGAGGAAAGAAAGTAGAGTCTGTGTCTAGAAAAACAAAGAGGAGTCCCTTTTTCCTTTGCTTCCTTTCCTATGGAGTCTGGGGCACTTAAAAACCACCGTGTCCCGATGGAACCAGTGTGGATTTAGCTGACGATCCTGAGCCTTGACACTGAGGTGAAAGGGGATCTTGGACCCTCAGCATTTGCAGATCCAAATAGCTGCTTGGGAGCCAGGGGCTCCTCAAGGGGGCAGTAGACAGATATAATGCTTGGCCATCCTTGGTCTCAAGATGATGTGGGCACCATTTGCCAACCTGCTGTCTCCATGATAGTCTGTAGCAAATTTCACTTTTCCTAAGATGTGGCCAATTTTTTTCCCCCAGAAAGGAACAGAGATAGCAGACTAAAGGGAAACAGTTTTTCTTTAAGTGGTGAACCAAGAACCAAGGATCAATGGGTTCCAATAATAGTAATAATGTTGAGGAGTATGTGCTCTCAAATATATTGATGTTTTTAAAAATCTAGTATGTGCCAGCCCCCTATGAGAAGGGCGCTACCGCTCATTAAAGTTAAGAAATTTGTCCAAAGTTATGAGCTAATAGGTGATGCATTGAAGATTTGGACTCGGGTCTGACTCTGGCCCTGCTCTCTACATTGTTTTATGAAGCAAAGTGAAAGTGACTTCTCCAAACTAGCCCACCAGCTCGAAAGCTCTCTTTATTCCGCTGTGAGAATTAGTTGAGTCTCCTCAGTGACCTCATTCTGTCTTGTGTATTCTGCCATCTGTGCTGCCTCCTGCCTTGTTGAAATGGCCACATCCCACTGGCTCTCCAAGGGTCAGGTAAGCACCAGCTCTTAGACACCTCTTCGCTCACAGGTTAGGTCAGGCTCCCTCTCTGTGGGCACCGTCAGTATCCCAGGCTTTTCTCTACTGTTAAGACTGATTTCTCACTGGTGTTCTCCATGAGACTCTGAGCCTCTCAAAAGCACAGGACCTCAGATTTTGTGTTAAATTTCCAGGACTTGGCGGAGTTCCTGGCACCTAGTAGATACTCAGGAATGTTCGTTAAATGACATGAATTGCCAAAATCATGACCAAATCCTTCATTTGATATGGCTTATTTTTTTTCTACACTGGGAATTTTATATATTCATATATAATACTTTATGTATTATATATCTACATATAGGTATATCTCCTCAGTGTTTTATTCTGTTTGTTTTGGTCTTTTTAGGGACTTTTGTGAAGTGCATAAAAGGGAGTTATAGGAACATAAACATTAGTGTTTTAATGATACTGAATCACAGAGCAAAGACTATACCAAAGAATTCACTTTCTTTTCCACTGCAATTCCGAGGAAAGGCTTTTGTGCTCTCACCTTGGCTGTTATGAGTCCTTCTTACCCATGACCTTTCCCCTTTCTTGAGGCTGCCATTGCTAATTCAGCGTGCAAATACAACCCTGATAAATTTGTGTATCCAATCAGTTGTCGTCACACTGTATAAACCTGGTTATCATTTATTAATCGGCCCATCACTCCAATCTAAGGTGTCGATGCTGCCACTCTTGCTGCCACTCCTGGCGAGCCAGCAAGGTCCTGGCCAGGGTGCCTGGGAACCTTGGAACATTTGTTAACGAATGTCTTTATCTAGAAACTCAGTGGATTAGCTGTGCCAGGAGACATCAGATAGCAGTAGCTGTTAAATCTCCCCCCCCCCCCCCGCCTCCTCTTAACAAAATGCCTTGTTTCACATTTTTATTTCATTGAATTGATTGGGAATCGTTCTTGTATTGGGAGTATACGATGCTCTTCATGACATTTCATGGTAACTATGAGAAAAAATATCTAGTTTTATAAATATACAAATGGATGAATATATATATATATATATATATATATATATATATATATACACACACACACACTAGAGGCCCCTTGCAGGAAGATTCCTGCAATAGGGCTTCCTGCTGCGGTCTCCGCTGCCCCGCCTGCTTCCCTCCCTTCTCCTCAGCCCCGCCTGCTTCCCTTCCATCTCCGCCACCCCGCTTGCTTGCTTCTCCGGAGCTTCGCTCCATTCTGCAGCTCTTGGCTTCTTTCTATGCTGTCTTCAGTCTTCGCTCTGGCCTGGATATGCAAATTAACCGCCATCTCGGTTGGGTTGATTTGCATACTCACCTTGATTGGTTGGTGGGCGTGGCTTGTGGGTGTAGCAAAGGTACGGTCAATTTTCATGTTTCTCTTTTATTAGAGAGGATATTTATTTATCTAAAACATAGATGAAATAAGTAACTTGAAACCTTCTTTGATTTAATGATATTTATGAATTGCATCTAAGATTTTTTCCCTATTGATTGACAAGGCACTTTCATGCATTCTGGTGTTTTTGTTTGTTTGTTTGTTTGTTTGTTTTTTGTGTCATTCAAGGAGCATTTAGGTTTTAAATGTGCAATCACAACACTAAAAAGCAAGAAGTGAGGAAAGGGGCAACAGTGAAGAGAAATAGAAGCTCATTCATTTCTGAGCCGGAAGGTAGTAAGGGAAAGTACAACATTCACACCTGGGTGTGCAAATCGATATCTGTTACATTCCATTCAGAATGCTGGCAGTCCCTATTGCAGGGCTGGTGTGAATGTGGAAGATAACAGCTCTACTATATAGATGGGCTTTTGGTGTTATTCTGACAGCTGTTTGATGGAGCACCTAGTATCTGGAGCAGGTAAAACTTGGGTACAATGAGGCACCTTTAACAGGACTTTACTATTTTGAGACAACTAATAAAATACAACTTTATATCATCCAAGCATTATTTCTGCTGCTGACAGAATAACTCCCGTCTTGGGAAACATGGTGCTAGAAACAACTGCTAGCCTTGCGTTTAGGGACCAATGATTGAATTGAGCTTGTAATACAGGCAACTATAATTTACAGGTAACTAGATAAAGGTGTAAGTAATGGTATTCACCAGGGACATGGATTGCTAAAGGTTGGGGCGGGGGCTCTGTCAGGAGAAGGAAATGCCAAGGTGTTTGTCTGGCTTTATTAAACAGTAGTGAAATCCTGAAAGATGTCTTACCTTCCTTTTGTCAAAATGAGGCTGGATTCTTTCATGATCAATGCACTACCTATGTCTCCAGAGTTGACTGTTGTTTAACCTTTTGTACTCGGATGTCGAGTGTGACTCGACACGGTTAGCATCGGTAGCAGCTCTTTTTATACTCTTTGAATGTATCAATAATTTGAAATATTAAAAAATCCAAATAAATAAGTTTGTATGAAAAGAAACTCCAGTTTTTTATTCTACTGCCACGCTTTGTAAAATCTGGGGTATTTAAAAAATTAACTCCCGAGTAGAATAAAGGAATTGAGAAAAAAGCAAGTGAGTGCAAAGGGTTAATTGTGTATTAGCTAAATATTACCTGGACAGCATAAATAATGGATAGGAAGTTGGGTTGGGGTATTTGTAATGTCTGGAAAGGTAATATAAATCAGTGCTTCCTAGATATGACTGGTCCAGAGCTGGAGAACACAGCACCAGTTTTATTATTATTATTATTATTATTATTATTATTATTTGTAGCAAACTGCTATTTTTATTTATTTATTTATTTATTTTTAGATTTTTTTTTGGTCTAAAGTTTTACATATGTCTTCTTTTCCCCCCAGTTGACCCCCCCCCCAGCCATTCCCACCCCGGGCAAGCCCCCACTGCCCCAGTGTCCGTGTCCATTGGTTATGCTAACATGCATGCATACAAGTCTTTTGTTTGCTCTCTACCCCCGCCTCCCCTACCATTTGTCTCTAGATGGATCTATTCTTGTTCATCAAATTATGTTGATCATTATATCCCACATATGAGTGAGATCATGTGATATTTATCTTTCTCTGACTGGCTTATTTCGCTTAGCATAATGCTCTCCAGTTCCATCCATGCTGTTGCAAACGGTAAAAGCTCCTTCTTTTTTATAGTGGCACTAGTGGCCCAGTGCACGAAATTCGTGCATGAAGGGGGTGGTTCCCGCAGCCCAGCCTGCACCTTCTCCAATCGGGAACCCCTTGGGGGATGTCCGACTGCCGGTTTAGGCCCGATCATAAACCGGCAGTCGGACATCCCTCTCACAATCTGGGACTGCTGGCTCCTAACCGCTCACCTGCCTGCCTGCCTGATCACCCCTAAAGGCCCTCCCTTGCCGGCCTGATCTCACCCCCAACTGCCCTCCCCTGCCAGCCTGGTTTCCCCCAACTGCCCTCCCCTGCCAACCTGATCTTGCCCCCAATGGCTCTCCCCTGCTGGTCTGATCTTGCCCCCAACTTCCCTCCCCTTGCTGGCCTGGTTGCCCCAACTGCCCTCCTCTGCTGGCCAATTTGGTTCTAATTGGTCAATTTCTATGCCAGTCAGCATCAAAAGCTCTGCCTCCTAGGCAGCCATTGGTTCCTCACAGTTGACCTAGATTTGGTTCTGATTATTCAGTTTCTATGCCAGTCAGCGTCAAAAGCTCTGTCTCCTAGGCAGCCACTGCCTCCTCACATTTGACTGAGATTTGGTTCTGATTGGTTAATTTCTATGCCAGTCATCGTCTCTGGGCCTATCAACAGGGCCTGATCAGAAAGCCAGGGCTGATCAGCAGCCCCGGTGGAGGCTCAAAGAGAAATGGAGGCAGAGCTGCTGGCCAGGCTCTGAGGGAAAGAGAGAGGCAAGTGCTGGTAAAAAGCTGCCTCAGTCGCTATAGATCAGCCCCTGCTTCTCTCTTCAGGTCTCTTTCCCGGCCTGATTCAAAGCCCCCTCAGCAGTCACTGCTGGGTCACTGGGTCTGCAGCCTCAGTAGTCAGCACTGGGTCACCATGGCAACCCAGCACTGACTTCCAGATGGTCAGCCTTTGGTCATGATCGGTCATTACACCCTGGCTCTTTATTATAGAGATGAATTGCAGAATAGGAATTGCCTTCCTTCTCCCTGCTTTCTTGCCTGACTCTCCTCTCTTTCTCTCTCCCCCTCCCTTATTCTAGTATATCCTCATTATAAAAACATATGTTTATGAAGAAACTTGTAAAATATAGGAAGTCATATGAAGACATTAAAATCACCTACCTATAAACTTACTATTCAAATAAGAAGAGCTTATACTTATAACTTAACATGCATTTACTAACGCCTCTAGTACACAGGGCAGTCTTCCCGGTGTGGAACACATTAGTGGCCAAAATAGACAACAATCCCCATCCTTTTGGAAATTTCATTTTAGGGGGAGAAGGGGGCCCTAATATATGGTGACAGGAGAAGAGTTGACTTTGGATGGTGGGCACACGGTGCAAAATACAGATCTTGTAACATAGAAACCCATACCTGAAACCTACATGTTCACGTCGAGAAATGTCTTCCCAATAAATTTAATAAATAAAATGAAGAAATTCCATTTTAGTGGGATGAATCAATATACAAATAAAGAAAAAAATGCAGTTATTGAATAGTCTCCACTTGGATATTTCCACACTGCTCTGTGGGAGAATGAACTTTAAGGACCACATCAACCGGGGCCCTTTGTCTTCAGATTCTGGTTGGATTCAGAAAGTGGGAGCCACTGTCAGGAAATCAGAAAGTGGGAGGCAAGAGAGGGCAGCTTCTTTATTGCTGTGGGCCATGGGCTGCAGTGACTTTCTTCCTTCGCTCAGGCCAGGGCTCCTGTCCCGCAACCTCTTCTGCAGTTCTGCCCACGTTCTCTCCAGGTTCTGGTTACTGCTCTCTCCTCCTGCCCTGCACTCCCAGGGATGGCATTGGCTCCTCCTTCCCAGGGATGCTTCGCGGTGTCCTGCTGATTTTCTTTAAATCTGCTTACAGCCTGGAAAATAGTCCCTGCATTGGACTCTTTTTAATTACTAGACTTTGAGGGCCATCTGCTTCTTTTCAGGACTTTGATAGATACATTTAGTACACTACAGAGTTATAAATGTTAAAGAGGGACAATAAACAAGGGTAGGGATTGAAGTATTTGAAAAGAGCTTGGGCTTTTAGATGGAGTGTGCAGGGAAGGCTTCCATGAGAAAGTGAATTTTGCATGAAATCTGAACGATGAGAGTGAGGACATTTTACATACATACAGAGAGAGAGAGAGAGAGAGAGAGATACAGGGGGAGAGAGAGAGAGAGAGAGGGAGGGAGAGGGAGAGAGAGAGAGGGAGGGAGAGGGAGAGAGAGAGAGAGATGAGAGATTCTAGGCATATACACATGAAAATATTGCAAGAATAGAATCACATTGTTACAAATTGCGTCTGTAACTCAACTCTGCAGGAGCAGTTCCTGATGCCTTCAAATGCTTTTATTTTTCTATTGTAATGACTGTACGGAAATTCATTTTAAGGTTATAGCACACTTTACTTAATTGATCCCCTGCTTTGAGATAATTAGGTTTATTTTACAACTCCATTATTATGAACGAGCCCTGTTGACAGCCCTTACTTTCTGAAAGAATTTTAACCGATTTCCAGGGCCTGTGGGTCATCTTTCAGGAATGACTGTTTTGCTCTTTTAAAAAATGGCAGAATGGCCTCAGTTCTGGAGGTTGTTAGTGTCAGTCTTTGGGACAGATTCATCACTGGTACGCAAGAGAGTAATTTTGCAAATGTGCGTGGGATGTCTAATTACCATATTGAACAACAAGAAGCAACATCTGGAATAAGGGGAAAAAATAACAAAGGAGTGATTGTTAGTTTTCCCTTTAAACTGGAAGTTTGCATATTGAAACGGAAGTATAGTATTTATAACTGCAGTCCTCAGAAACCTGAAGAGTCTTTCCTCACCCACAAGGTCCCTCTTCCTCAAGCTGATCAAGAAACAAAGAACCTGCCCAGCCAGCGTGGCTCAGTGGTTGAGCGTGAACCTATGAACCAGGAGATTATGGTTTAATTCCTGGTCGGGGTACATGCCCAGGTTGTGGACTTGATCCCCAGCATGGGTGTGCAGGAGACAGCAGATCAATGATTCCCTGTCATCATTGATGTTTCTATCTCTGTCTCCCTCTCCCTTCCTCTATGAAATCAATAAAAACATTTAAAAATAAAAATAAAAAGAAGCCCTAACCAGTTTGGCTCAGTGGATAGAGCGTCGGCCTGCGGACTGAAAGGTCCCAGGTTCGTTCGATTCCGGTCAAGGGCATGTACCTTGGTTGCGGGCACATCCCCAGTAGGAGGTGTGCAGGAGGCAGCTGATGGATGTTTCTCTCTCATCAATGTTTCTAACTCCATTCCTCTCTGTAAAAAAAATCAATAAAGTATATTAAAAAAGAAAAAGAAAAGAAACAAAGAACCCTTAGAAGTGGTAAACAGATTGTTTTGCTGGCTTCTCTCTTTGGATGAGTTCAAGGTACCAAAGATTGTGTCTTCCCCTGTGCATGCTCATTTGATTGACTTCAAAGACAGAAGGGTTTCACTGCTGGGGATTTGGAGTCTTTGGTGCAAGATGAGAATGTGGCCTTGACTTGCTTTACCACTCTAGCCTTGGTGTGCTATCCTCCTGTTCTCAGCCAATCTCAGGGACATCCTCCTGTTCTCAGCCAATCTCAGGGACATCCTCATCCTCAGAAGCAGGTCCTCACAGCAGCACAGCTTTATCAAGACCCTGAATCTCCTGTCTCTTGTTTTGGGACATATTTTATTCTGCACTGATCTCTTGCTAAAAAATAAGAAATTAAACAATATTCACATAGCTATTTAATAAATATTAGTTGAAATGATATATGAACGTATTTTATATCCTATAAATATTTCTCTCCCCCCCCCCCCCAGGATCCCTCTCTTTAATGCTTAGTGTGATTATGCAGAGACACACCTCCAAAGTTATTTAGAAGAGGACCCAAAGTAAAGAGACAAATTCTGGCACTTGCTCTGGCTTTTAAGAGTTCTATTTTCTCTGATCTTTTGGTCTTTCTTCCTATTGCAATCATACGTCCTGAGATTCCAAAGGCCACCATAAATATCAGTACCACTCAAGTTTCTCAGACACTGACATGAGATGAATCAGCAATGGCAGCTGCGTTCACAGACCAGAGGAGCCTTCATTGCGAAGCCAACTTTGGATCAGAAGTTCTTCCCTCTGAGGGCATTTGCTATCTCTTTCCAACTTTGGAGTGGATTCTAATGACAACTCTTGGGTATGGCGCACAGGAAGAGTTCATGTAATCAAGGAAATCCCATATTCTCCTAAGTGGTATTTTTGCCTATTCACAAATTTTATTGCCTATTCACAAATGAAGAAACTGGGGCTCAGAGAAACCCCAAACTACATAGTTCTTAAGTATAGGAGCCAAACCATGAACCCAAACATGCAGAGAGATCATCAGCATGATGACCGGGTATGTAGGTGTTCCACGTTACATTGTGATGACTCCATAGAAAGTTGGAGAATTAAGCCCTTCTGAAAAGTTTCACAGGAGATCCAATAGGCATGTGTTAGGACTCCCCGTTAATACAAAAATTTTCTAATTCAATATATCTAGGTCTGAGTCTTATATAACAAAAACAAACAAAAAAAAGTGAAATAAATATAATCTCTCTGAACATGAAGTTTACTGACTCTAGTCATAACATGGGATATTCTATGCTTTTGTGTTATTTTAAAGTAGCTTTTCAGAGACTAAAATAACAGATACATTCTTTCATTACACTAAATTATTGAAATACGTTTGGTTCACTGAATATTCCAGTTCTTTTTTTGCTGCTGGACCCTTTCACATATTCTCTATCTTTTTGGACCATTCTGTATGCCCCTGATTACTCTTCCATAACACACACACACACACACACACACACACACACACACACACACACACATTTATGCTTCCACATTTTACTTGATTAATTCCTACTTATCTATTAATTTTCACTTCTGGTCACCACATTTCAGTGGAACAGTTTCTTCTCAATGTTCCCACTACAAATCTGACCCATTATAGCACTTATCACTTAGTGATGCAATGTTCTATTTAGTTCTCTGTATTTTCCATTAAGTGGGAAATATATGAAGATAGAAATATTGTGTGCCATGTGTAGGACTGTATCTCTAGTATTTAGCATGGGGTTGGCACACAACAGATGCTCAATAAATCCTTTTAGAATGAATGATGGATAGAACCTTGAATGAATGAATGGAATAAGTATATTAATCCATTCAGCATCTAAAGATTTCATTTTAAAACCTTTTCACTTAGAACTACTAAGTTCAGGTCACTCAGTGCTTGAAATATTTTATTGATAGAGTTATAGAGTCATAATTTAAAAGCTTCAGATACCTCTTTGTATGACCAATAGCCATGCTTTGGTTCTTGAGATAATTACACAACATAGCCATCACATCAAATGGAATAGCCCCCTACCCACAATTTGGTTCAGATGTCAAGATTTATGATATCACCCACACACCTAAGAAAGTATGAAAATGTTTATTAATCAAATAATAAGGCTTTTTGAGGAAGCCAAAGAGGCTCCCAAGAATGTTGAAAATGGCTTAAGGGATTATAGCATTTAGGAGGTGGGTCTGATATGAGGGTTTCTATACATGGCCAGGGGTTTATGTGGTTTGAATTCCTTCCAGTGTCAAATAAGGGAGCATCTAGGCTTTTTTTTTTTTTTAATCCTCACCAGAGGATATTTTTCCATTGATTTATTAGAGAGAGTGGAAGAGAGAGGGAAAGACAGAAAAATATCAATGTAAAAGAAACATCGATTGGTTGCCTCCTGCATGCACTCTGACCAGAACCCAGGCCAGGGAGATCCTGCAACCCAAGGTACATGGCCTTGACTGGAATCAAACCTGGGACCATTTGGTCCACAGGCCGACACTCTATCCACTAAGCCAAACTGGCTAGGACGAGGCTTTCTTATCAGCTTATCCAAATATAAGGCAGAAGGGAAGGAGTGAGTCTTAAACTCTGTCAGCAAACATTAAAAAAAAATGGAGTCAGACTCTTTAATATACACAAATTTGTATAATTCCATTCCCCTGAGTTCTGGTGGGATCTGTGACTTGTTTCTAACCAATAGAATATGGCAAATGTGATGGGTGGTCTTCTTTAAAATCACTCTTGTTATTACATTATATTGAATAAGACTACTTCTTAGTGCATTACATTTAGAAGCTTGAGGAAGTAAGTGGCCAGGTTGAAGAAGCCCGCATGGCAAAACACCGGGTGGTCGCCTTCATAATCTGTTGGTGGCCTCCAGCCCACGGCCAAAAAGAAATCAGGTCCCAAATTCTCTCAACACAAGGAAGTGAATTCTGCCAACAACCTGGATGAATGTGGAGATGGATTCTTTTTCAGTTAAGCCTTCAGATGAGAACACAGCCCAAGCAACATCTCGTTTACAGTCTTGGGACAGTGAGCAGAGGACTCAGCTAAGCCAAGACCAAACTCATGACCCACAAAAACTATGAGATAATAAATGTGTATGTTGTTCTAAGCATCTACATTTGTGATAATTTGTTATGCTGAGATAGAAACCTAAAAAACCTTCCAACCAAATAATCTGCCGCACAAAATTGCCATTTCAACTCATGTCATGCCACCATCATGAATCCTTAGCAGCTAGTTTACCAGTATCTTTCAGAATCACTTGAATGTTCCACTGCTGTAGTAGTCTGGTGCATCCAGTGAATTTTTAGGCTTTTCCAAGTCTTCAGGGCTGACCCTGGTTCATACATCAAGGTAACTGACACCTTAATGCCTCATAATTATTGAGAGATTTTTATAGCCAATGCTTCCCAGCATATTTTTCATCAACAATTCCATTAAATTCCCACAATAACACTGTGAGATGCTTAACATAATTTCCCCCATTGTACAGATAAGAGAATGGAGATTCATAGACTTTGAGGAACTTGTAAGAAAAGAACACAGCTAGTCATTAAGTCCCAAAATCAAGAACATAGGCTCTCATTTCCTTAAACCATGGTCAGATTTGTTTTCATCATGATAAAGTAGGACTTCCGAGTTGTAGCTTTAGAAAAATTTGCATGGGTCCATCCACTTGCTTTTTGCCCAATGACTTATTCTCATGGCTTTAGGATATAGCATGGGTTGCTCAAAGAAAAATGTGAATCAGAAACAAGCAGAACATTTTTTTTTTAATAAGAACTATTAAAGGAGACCATCTGAACCAGAAAACTTGGGGGCAGATTAATTTTTTTCAAGCACTGTCTAATGTTAATTTATGCGTGGGCTGGGGGTTTATTTGTTCAGTAGCATTAGTGCAGGAAGGTGATCTAGATCTCCTTTTGTGTCTCTGGGAAGCAATACATCTCTTTGTTTACGCAGTGTAGAGTTAATTCAGGCCTTAATTGTATTAAACAAAGGGTGGAGAATTTAAAATAAAAGGGTTTCAATGATTCTGGGAACATGCATTTATTACTGTGATGAAAGAGCCGACTCTCCCAGTCCCCATTTGCTGCCTTGTTTCAGTGCTTTTCATCTCCAATAAATCACAGAGGCTGGGACCTGGTCCCTTGACTGAGAGCAGTGCCTGAAATGGATGCTGTAGGTTGCCTAATAAAGCTTCCAGCTTAGGTCTTTCATTTTTGACCATCATCTGGAATGTATGTTTTCCTGAAAGGACATCCTTTTACTGCCCTTGGCCTGACTTCTACCTTTGATTCAAAAATACATGGGTTGCCGAAACCGGTTTGGCTCAGTGGATAGAATGTCGGCCTGTGGACTGAAAGGTCCCGGGTTCGATTCCGGTCAAGGGCATGTACATTGGTTGCGGGCACATCCCCGGTAGAGGGTGTGCAGGAGGCAGCTGGTCGATGTTTCTCTCTCATCGATGTTTCTAGCTCTCTATCCCTCTCCCTTCCTCTCTGTAAAAAATCAATAAAATATATTAAAAAAAACAAAAACAAAATAAAAACATGGGTTTTTCCCAATATTCATGGAAATGAGTCACATAAAAGAATTATGCCATTTCCATCCTAATAGAGATAATAATAATAATAATAATAACAAAAACAATAATTAATAATAATGCCATTGCAGCAGACACTGCCTGATCCACTCAGATCCCTGATCTTCTATTTGTTCACACAGTCACCCTTCCAACTCCCCCACTGCCCCCCGCTTTGTCCTGTTACTCTGCCCTTAGGGTACTCCAGGTGCTTTGCCTGCAGGTATATAGAGCCAGATGACATCCCAGCCTTCATCCACACCCACCATGATGCTTATTTAATGACTGATTGGTGCAGGAGTTTGAAAGCTTATCATCCTTTTTTGCAAAGGAACGTGGAGAAATGCAAACTTTGAGATACAGTTTATACTGTAGTCTTCTCCTGAAGGACTAGGCTGAAGCTGGGACTTTTCCTGAAAACGCACCTTTTCTTGGCCTTCTCCTACCCTGCCCTGCCTCTCCCATTTCCTTCCAATGCTCTCTTATCTTTGTATTGTGTCTGCTTCTGAAGAATCCCACCTAAGACAATCACAACCTTTTCACTGAGCATTTAGTGCAGTTCAGTCACATTAAATTATTTGATTCTCACAAGAACCCTTTGCAGTAAATCATGAACACTGGGCAACAGAAGAACACATTAGCCAATTTTTCCAAATAGCTAATAAATGTTGCAGCTGAGATTTGAACACAGACTCATGCAACTCTAAGACCTGTTCTCTGAATGTGTAACATATTCTTCTCAACAGAAAAAGTCTGTTACTAAGAGTCGATAGTTTCGTCATAAAATAGTAGCCAAGTTACTGGTTGACCATCAGAACACCTGGAGTCACATCACCCTAGTGCTTGGTGTGTACATTTAGGCAAGTTGCTTCATTTTTCTAAACATTAGTTTCTTTCTTTATAAACAAGTGGGTGTGGCTATGTTCCAATATAGCTTTCTTTTCAAACACAGATGGTAGGATGGATTTGGTCCAGGGGTTGAACAGTGTCACCCTTTGCCCTAGAGTGATTATGAGGTATAACCAGTGTATAAAATGACTTTTGTCTACCTTCAGAGCCTATATACCCTATATACTTTGCATTAATCTCTACTCTCTCCCTAACAGGTTTTGAGCTTAGAATAAAACACACAATAATACCCGGCTAGATGGTGGTTTTCAGTTTCCAAGCTTTAAGGAGAGTCCATAGCTTATCACCTTGCACAACAGCTTACTCAGGGGCAGATTCTTGAATTAGAGGCTTTGTGTCTGGAAAAACAGCAAAGCGCTGTGTCTCAGACAGGCCTTGCATGTTTGGCCCTAGTGAATGAGGACAAGCATGACATCAGTATGCCAGATGTACTCCGATTGCTCCTTGCTACTCACTAGCCTGGACCATGAACCATATCAATACTTTGGATTTACGCTAAGGGTTCCAGAAGAGCTTCTCTCTAAATCACTCTATATTTACCTCCAAGCAGGCAAGAAGCCTGGCACTACCCAAAGGTGAAGAAATAACCTAAAGCAGGACCCAGAGCGAGGAAAGAAGAATCTGGATGTGGCCAGTGCCCATCAGTAAAGCCACACTCCATTGGCTTTGAAAAATAGCCCAATTATCCTCCATTTCAGCGTGCAGAAAAATGATGCCGCAACGTGACCTCATACCATAAATCCCACACCCGTAAACAATCCCTATGCAATTAGTTGTTGCTCCAAATTGGTCTCATCGAAGGGAAATGAATAGTCAGTTCTATCTGTCACCTAGGGAGATAGGAAGCACTTACAGAATGAGACCGTTCTCTGCTGCCTCAGCCATCTGAGGAGAGGAAGATTGGGTTCTAGTTTAGTGAATGTGCTGGCTCTCACCTGTAATAAAGTACAACCTAGTGACGGAAAGACACCCAGCTTTTAGCCCATGAGCATGATTTTGCCAGCTCAAAAGGGTGAGAAAAGGTCCTGGAATTCAAAATCAGGACACCTGGTTTCTGGTTTTGTGTAGGACTTGGGCAATGGTACAGGGAGGAGTTCTGGACCCAGAGTCAGATGACTTGCTTCAAAGTTCTAGTTCTCACAGTGATTGGCAGGGTGGTCAGTCCAAAGTCACTTCCTGTGGCAGAGAAGGCTTTGTGTTTACGCAAAGCCATTCTCTGCTTCTCCTGGGCACACCATTGGGCTATATTTCTCAGCTCCTGGCAATGGACAGGCCATGTGGCTGAGTTCTGGTTAATGGAATGTGGGTGGGAGGAATGAAGGTCACTTCTCGGCCTGGATTAAAAAGCACCTCCCCTCCTTCCTTCTGCCTTATTTAGAAGCAAATGGGATCTTCCCAGGGACCCGGAAGACCTAAAGGCTGATGAAGAAGCCAGGTTTCCTGAGTGTAGCAAAGCCTGTTTCCATCTCCCTATTCCTCCCACCGCCCTCAGTTTGCCAACTGGACTTTATATAAGTGGTTTAAAGCATTGAGATTGCAGGAGTGGTCTACTATATAGTTAGTGTTAACATCTTAATAACAACAACGGTGATAGCAACAGCCTTACATTAAGATAGCATTGGACCCTCATGAACTATCTCTTATGGTCTCCAAACAGTAACATTATGAGTTCTAATGTTCCCATTTCAGAGTCGAAGCTGAGACATACAGAGAGGGACACCTTTTCTAATCTCACACGGTGAATGTGGCGGAACTGCGACTGGCTTGGAACCTCAGGTTCCTCTGCATAGTAAAGATGGTAATGATCTGCCCCATCTACCCAAAATGTTACTGCGTGTGTCACAAGAGTTAGGATGTAGAGAGGCTGCGGGACTAAAAGCATCATATAAATGATAGATGCTGTTATTATTGATCTTTCTGAGCCTTGGTTTTTATAGCTATAACATTTGTTCCAGTTAATCACTATTTTTAACACAGTACCATGAAACATTTATGTGTTCCACAGAGGCAAGTGATGGTGACAATCTAACATTCCTTGCTCTGTGAGTGGTATTTAGTAGCAATAAGTGGAAGAGAGAGTGGGGAGCGTGAAAGATGCAGCAACAAGAAGGCACTTAAGGATTTTTCTCTTATCATTCTCTTCTCCTCTCCTCCTTCCAAAAGAAAACACCATTTCCTCTGGTCTATAATTAGGCATGCTAGCACTAATTGCTAGGTGGCATCCTAAGTGACCCCATCATTTCTCAAGTGGCTGATATAATGCTGAGGGTAGGCCAGGTCTCAGGACTTAAGAAAATGGGAAAAATCAGCTTTTATGGGTTTTTCTTTAAAGGAGAGATATAAAAGTATTCTAAAAGATGCTAATTGATACTGCTGTTTGATTCTAATATAATTCTCAGTTCACTCTATATCTTAGGACATAAAGATATTGGAAAAATCAGGTTTTATGACTTTTCCTTTGGAAAAAGAAAACATAAGTTATTATACCATATAGCAATTGGTTCTGAAGTTTAACTCAAGCTTAGCAGGGAAACATTTATGACAGATTTTTGAATTACATTTTTTAGCATGTCTGCCATCTAGTTTTAACTTGAACATCACAAGCTACAGGGTTGATGTGTTTCTGACTTCCAAAAAAAAATGATTTATTTGGCCGGGTGGCCGACGTGGAAGTTGCTGGCTAACTGGGAACCACCTCCTCCGAGCCACTGGAAACCAAGACGAGCGGAGGTGGCAGCACCAGGGATCCAGTAGAGTCTCTGTCGAGGCTGGGGCCTGTCTCTGACAATAGATGAGGGCAGACAGGCGCTTCATCATGGGTGGCTTTTTCTCAAGTATATTTTTGAGTCTATTTGGAACCCGGAAAATGAGGATTTTAATTTTGGGATTAATGGAGCGGGAAAAACTACAATTTTGTACAGATTACAGGTAGGAGAGGTTATTACTATTACTCCTACCATTGGATTTAATGTTGAGATGGTAACATATAAGAACCGTAAATTTCAAGTCTGGGATTTAGGAGGACAGACCAGTATCAGGTCATACTGGAGATGTTATTATTCAAACACAGATGACATCATTTATGTAAGAGACAGTTATGACCGAGACCAAATTGGCATTTCCAAATCAGAGTTAGTTGCCATGTTGGAAGAAGAAGAGCTGAGAAAAGCCAAGTTGGTGGTATTTGCAAATAAGCAGGACATGGAACAGGCTATGACTCCCTCAGAGATAGCAAATTCACTTGGGTTACCTGCCTTGAAGGACCGAAAATGGCAAATATTCAAAACTTCAGCAACCAGAGGCACTGGCCTTGCTGAGGCAGTGGAATGGAGAGTTGAAGCATGAAAGAGCAGACAGGAATCCAATCACTTCTGCTCTTCTGAAATGAAGACCACATCCCATGTCCCTATGGAAATAGTTAAGTGTGCTTCACACTACTAAATGTTAGAGCTGTGTATGATTGTTGGCATATACTGAACTGACTACACATTTGTAATAAATGGAAAAAATAAGTATTTGGTTGGAAGGATAGCTCATCATGATTGAACCAACTGACTGGTCTGTATGATGTAAAACATTCCTTCCTTGCTTTCTTGTATTATTAAGGTATATATTCTATTTGTGTGGAAATCTTATTCAAATACAGTCCTATTAAAGAATGCACTCTTATCGAGGGGAAAAAAAACCCTATTTTTGAATAGTTGCAGATTGTTTGTATAAACACTAGTAAATTCCTTAGCTCAGATATTTTCCCTCTAAAATGAATTAAATTTTTCCAAAAATTAGACTGAATAGGGTAGTCTAGGAACATAGTGTGAGTAATATAGTTTTCATTTGCTCAGTAACCACTTTATTTAAACTGTTTCATTTAAAAGCTTTTGGTTATAAGCATGGAGTTGAAATAATTATTTTGATAGTTAACTTCACTGATGTATCTGTAATTGTTATTTTATAGTACTTTATAGTTGAAAAAATTCAATGGCTATTGATACCTAATCAATTTTTACAAGAACCTGGTGATGTAGATAGGACAGGTTGAAATGTAATGTTTTCGTTTTATGGACGTGTGGAGTCTTGGGTTGATAGCTTGGCTTGCCCAACTGCTAGTAAGCTGGGAGCCGGGCTCAAAGTGAGAATTCAGAGTCAGAAGCTTGTCCCATGAACTACACCATATGTAAGTTCAAATGATATAACTCCCTATATAAAATTATGCTAACTGAAATAGACTGTACATTCAAAATAATGCCTGTAAATTTATCTGTCCATACTAGTAAAGGTAGTAAAAACAGTCCTAAATGGTTATATTTGATGAATTCACAACATATTAAGAAAATTCACATTGAAGGAAATAAAGATATATTTTAAGAAGCATTGTAAAAAAATGTTTTATTTACCTCAGAGAGTGACATCCCATAGAGTGTGACATTGGCATCAGGGAATTTCTTTCTTTCTTTTTATTCTTTTTTTTTTTTACAGAGAGGAAGAGAGAGGGGTAGAGACTTAGAAACATCGATGAAAGAGAAACATTGATCAGCTGCCTCCTGCATACCCTCCACTCGGGATGTGCCTGCAACCGAGGTACATGCCCTTGACCAGAATCGAACCTGGGACCCTTCAGTCCACAGGCCGGCACTCTATCCATTGAGCCAAACCAGCCAGGGCAAGGGAATTTCTTACACATACACAATGTGGTTCTGCTTGGTATTAAGAAAGATCTAGAAAATTTGAGGCTGTGTTCCTGCATGACAATTGCTTAGAATTACAGTGTTGCACACCTAGATAGGCCCTGCACTCCCCACTTTGCCACAGTCTCTATCACTCTCTATTGCCTCTCAGCATGGTAGCCAAGTGTCAGTTCCCATTTAACCCCTTCCATCTTGACTATTTGCCTCCGTTACACTAATATTCTGTTCCCTGTACTGAATCAACTATCTCTGTTTTTGAATGTAGCTTTTCTTGGGAAATAATATTTGCTACTATGAATAAAATTAGACCTTTCACCTTTCTGTTGTTCTGAAGCATAGAGAATGAACCACTCATTCGGCCATTAAGTCAACCTTTCCAATGTCTGTTCAGATACTACTTGTTTAGCATTAAAATCCTCCTTTACCACTCCTTCTCTTTTTAAATATCCTTTTATTTAAACTCATCTTTAGTGTCACTTCTTCCAGGAAGTCTTCCATAATCTCAACCACCTCAACAGACTGGGCTGTTTTTTTCTTTAACTGTTTGCATATAGCACTCTCTGTTCATTTCTGTCAAAGAAGTTATTATTGCAATTATTGATTTACTTGCTTATTCCACTGAAATATAAACTTGGAAAAATCATCACCCCTCTGGATATGTCATACTCTATCCAGTTGTCTTGCCTTTGCATATGCTGTTTCCTCTTTTTAGAATGCCCTTTCCTATTTTCAGCACTCTTCTTGGCACAAGTAAATGCTATGCATCTCTTAGAGCTTCTCAAGCATTGCTTTTTTAGTGAAACCTTCATACAGGTTTGATTCCCCTAACCTACACTCCCATAACGCAATTCTAGACATAGTACCTATCACAGTATACTCTACCTCTCAAACAAGAATGTTAGGAGGTTCTTGATATAAAGAGAAAATCTTTATTTGCCATAACTTTAGCATTAAGTAGTATGCCTGGGATATAATTGTGTGTCACACACACTAGAGGCCTGGTGCACAGATTCGTGCATTGGTGGGGTCCCTTGGCCTGGCCTGTGGGGATCAGGCCGAAACCAGCTCTCTGACATCCCCCAAGGGGTCCCGGATTGTGAGAGGGCAGTTCTCGGGTGATGCACCCCAGAATTGGGCTCCCTCCTCTCTGGTTTCAGGTGCATCACCCAAGAACTACAGCTGCCAAGTCACTGCAGCTCAGCAGCTCCTGCATTGAGCGTCTGCCCCCTGGTGGTCAGTGCATGTCATAGCTACCAGTCAGACGGTTGAACGGTTGGATGGTCGCTTAGGCTTTTATATATATAGATATACATATATATACACACACATTCACACTTGGAAAGAAAAAAGAAGGAAGAAATTCCTTTTTGACAGAGTAGACTGATATCCAAGTTCTAGTGTTATCCTCTACTCTCTTCCCTTCTACTCTAAGTCCAGCTGGGCTACTGCTCATTGCTCATGGGATATCATTGATATGACCTGCCTGCTTTCCTTCCTCGACTGTCTAGTAATTTCTTATGAAACTATTATGTAGTATTTTATTTGGTCAGGCAACTTCTCAGTGGCTTTTCTTATTGCTCGAGTCTCCCTATCTTGTGTTTGGAAAAGTTCTAGGTACAAGTCTATAGTTCTGTTGTGTAATTTAGTGTTATTTATCCCCTCTTGTTCTCCATCATATCACCCATCTTTTATCAGAATGGTATCTGTAATCATTAAGGCTCTTTTGGAAGCAAGTAACAAAAAAATCTATTTTGGACAAGCTTAAACCAAAAAATAAAAATTTTAAAAAAATTAGTTGTTCACCCAGAGGTCATACAGGACAACTACATCATAGAAAGGACAGGTTTTCAACTGAACCTAAGGGACAATTGCACTAAAAAGCTTTGAAGTCATCATGACACTCTCTTAACCTTAATATCTTCATCTAACAGCTCAAACTAATCAACTTAATGCCCTATGTCCCAAGCCTAAAATCCACAGGAGAGAGCCCTGAGCAGTTTGATGATGGTTTCTTTTCCTTAGACCCATCAGCTCCAGCTGAGAGGAAGTCACACATTTTATAAAACACTGCTTCTGTGGTTAACATGTGGGAAGTAGAGGAAGGACCAGAAAAGCAGTGTGGCCAGTCTATTCCTTGGTAGACATTTGGGAATTGGAATCTATTTAATTGACAGTTGCTTATTAATATCTACCATATCTAGATACTAAAAAAATGCAGTAATGAATAAACTAGATAAGATCACTCCTATGGTGAAATCAACATTTTTCCATTCATCAACAAATAATTAGTGGGCACCTACTATGTACAGAGACTGTGCTGGGAACTATGATGAGGTGAAAATGAAAGATAGGGTGTTTGAACAAGTAAGTGTTACGTAGGACTGGCCAGTCTATTCATTTTTGCAGACATTCCTGAGTATATAGCACATGCCATTGTGTTAGACTGGACTCTGAAGGTATAGAGATGAATGAGAAACTGTTGTGGTTATTAAGATGTTCACAGACTGGAACGGGAGCCTGACATATAAACAGTTCATTTCAACCCAGGATAATTCAATATTTTCTGACAAAACTCTAGAAAAGTGGAGATACCTACATGAAGCAAACTGTTTTAGAAGAATCCAGGAAAGAGAGAGAGTATAGTTGGGGGGGAAAAGTCTAAATATAAAGAAGAAATCTAGTCCCAGTGGATGTAGCTGGCACAAAGATGCAAAGCAGGAGGGTACAGGATAGATTTAGAAAATGGGGACAGCCAGTCAGGAATTTTAATATAGATGTAGAAGATAAACCCATAAATGTAGGTAGGACTAGATAATGGCATGTTAATAAGTTAGGAGTTTTTTGTTTAGCAATGAGAAGTAACTGAATGTTTCTGAGCAGGCAATGCCTTTTTAAGTGGTTACCTTAAAGGTGGGCTACTTCTTGGTGTTCCTGCTGGTGGAGTGGGTCGCTATTATTTGGGGGATGGAAAGAGACAAGGATCTGCTTAAAAACTCCTGTAATGAAGATTATCTTCTCCTTTAATTTCTATTATATTTTCATAGCTCTTGAGGGACTGAACTTATATTGCAGCTCGCCATGTTATGGTGTTTCCAATTAAACAGCAAGGTCTTTGAAAATAGGAGTGTTGTTCCTTTTTGCATTCCCTAAAGCCTAACACAAAGCCCTGTTTAAATAAGTTCTAAGTAAATATTGAATGGATGCAAAATTTGATAGAGGATTGAATGAGTCAAAGAATAAATGGTTCCAAGAGAGGAATTTAGATATCCCATTGATGAGTGTCCTTGCATTTGTTCAAATCTTGAGCATCATAGGGAGATGGTGCATCACTGTACAAACCTTGGCTGTTACTTTCTAAATATTTGAACTGTGCATGTTACTCTATTTTCTGAGCCTCTAATTATTTTTTTTTCCTGCTGAAATGGGGCTAGTGATTCTCACTATCTCACAGTGGTAGTGTGAAGGGGAGAAGAAACCCCGTGTATCAAGCACTTAGCTTGTTACTAGCACAAAGAGAGAACTCATTAAACGGTAAGGTTAATATGTTTTCAATAGCCTACTGGTGATAGACAAGGCTGGAAATGGACTCTTGCCTTGTCCTGTCCTTTTATGTAGTCAGTCATGCAGTTCGTGTTTGGTCAGAAATATTTGTAAATGCCCATTTTGAGGCACGGAAGGCACAGCGTGAAAAAGATCCACTACATCACGCTGTAAGAACTCCCCATATAATGCAGAAAACTGGGACGTGAACGGGCCTTTACATCACAATGGGATATGTGCTACTCAAAGGAAATGCATTTGGAAGACGCACTGTTTGAGCACACCTGTAGGAGGAGAGCAGGTAGGGCGAGTTCAAGGAACTGTGAGTAATTAACTTGGCTGAAGCTTCAAGGGCAAGGAAGTGTTCTCGTGAGGCTGCAGAAGTGAGCTAAGTCAAGACATGAGAGACTTGTCGGTTTTTCTCGACTTTGAGAAGGGATTCCAAAACTCCCTACTGTTCATCCACTCCACCCCCAAATATCTCTGCTTAAGGCTAGCTCTTTAGTTTCCTTTCTGACTCTGCCAAGTCTTAAGAAGTCCTGGGATTCTCAGAAAGCGAAGGCCGCACAGCAGGCTGCCCTTTGCTGGAATCCAGGCTGCCGCTCTAGGCTTATCTTTCCAGCAGGAGCAAGGATCCAGCCAGGGTTGACTTGAGTCAGCTTGCCAAACTCATTCTGCACATGTGTTCCCTGAGAGCCGACTAAGAAGGCCTTCGCTGGTGGTGTTAAAAATCAATATTTTTCAATCTGTTTGGATACGGGAGGTCTGGTGCTGGCTGTGCAAGGAGAATCTGAATGGAGCAAAAGAATCAGAGGCACCGACAGGTTTCTTGGAGCACTGAGAGTCTTGGAAAAGTAAGGTTCTGTTTTTGTGGTTTTTTTCTCCCCAGGGTTTTGTTTTAGTTCCCCGAACCGTGCCATCGTTCTCTGTCATTGAGGACAGGAACGACAGGGCTGCATTGCTGTGTCTCAGGGTCCACGCTCTTACCCTGCATGACGTCACAGTGTACCCAGTTTGGCACAGGGCTCTTCCATTCATGCTTTCTTTCTTTGGAGTGCTAGCTGGGAAAACATTTTTTTAAAAATATATTTTATTGAATTTTTACAGAGAGGAAGGGAGAGGGATAGAGAGTTAGAAACATCGATGAGAGAGAAACATCAATCAGGTGCCTCCTGCACACCCCCTACTGGGGATGTGCCCACAACCAAGGTACATGCCCTTGACCGGAATCGAACCTGGGACCCCTCAGTCTGCAGGCTGATGCTCTATCCACTAAGCCAAACCGGTTAGGGCTGGAAAAGCATTTTTTTTCTCTCTCTAGAGTTTGTGAAGAAAGCCAAACATGATTGGGCAGCACAAACAATATGCATTAAGCTCATAATAGGAAGACGAAATGGAAACAAAGCAGTAGTAAATCTTACTAATGACTCCATGTTTTCATTACCACACGAGGCTTTGTCTTGTATAAAAATATTCTATTTCCAATGGCTTTTAAAAAAAATATCTACAATACCTCAAGAATCCCCATGGATTCTTTCTTGGATCCCAGGAGATTTGAGAACTCCAGGTTTGACATTAGTGGCCTTGCCTAAATTCCCTGCAGCTATATTAGGTCTTCAAATCCCTGGTCTGTCCTTAAATATTAAGGTTGTTTTCCCCTATTTTTTTTTACTTCCTTTTTTTCTAATTTCTGCTTAACTGATTCACCATCATGTACCATGATTTTCCCCTCCTTTTTTAATGACATGCATTTTTAGGGCAAGGATGTCACTCTGGAGCCTTGCTCCTCAAAGTGGGGTGTGGGGCCAGCAGCATCAGCACCGCCTGGCAGCTTGTTAGACACGCTGCATGTTAGACCCCACTCCAGACTAAACCCGAATCTGTAATTTAACAAGATCCCCAAGTGGTGTGCATACGCATTCAGTTTGAGAAGCTCTCCGTTAGAATCTACATCAGAACTGAGCGTGGAACAGGTCCCTGGTAAACTCAAATTCCTGCTCTGTTGCTGCCTTGCACAAGCCATTGAACTTCTGTGGGCCTCAGTAAAATAAGGATAAAAGTGCTCGCTTGTCTTACCTGGAAGTTTTGTTGTTAGTTTCTAGGAAATAATAAATCATAAAATATTTCTTAAGCTTGTTAACTGATCTACATAGTGTTTCATAATTATTGCGTAACACGAAGAATATGAATGAAAAGCAGACCTTAAAAATTCTTTTTACAATTCAGAAAACACTTCAAAATCATGTCCCCATGCCCCTGCCTTTTCCTTGGGGATTGTAAATACCTCCTTCTCAGCTGTGTCCAGTTGAATTAGAGTTATCTGTGTACCCACCTGCCTCCTCTTGTGATCTATTAATTCCTTTACCACAATCATGTGGACACCATATTTGACTCACCTCTGCTTTCTCGCCTTCCTTCTCTGCTCCTTCACCTCCTCCCAGTGCCTAGAACAGAGCCGGCCCTCCATACGTGCTCATAGACGGAGCAAACGAATGTAATACTACTCGACAGCATCTCTCTGAGAAGCAAAACGCAGCCAGTGCAGTGGGTACCTGCAACACCTGTTTAATAGGGTTGTTAAGAGAACCAAATGAGACTGGGCACGCGGTGGCCCTATGTGAGCTGTAAAACACTGGATAAAAATGAGAGAGTATTATTAGGCATATGTAGTCTGGCAGGGTCTTACAGATGGCAGTCACCTGTTGTTAGGAAAACTGTCTTTAGCCAAAGCCCAAACGGTAGTGACTTCAGAGGCTCTTGAGGCGGTGAATTATTAGCTGTTGCCTCTGCTCCATCCCGCGCCAGACTTTTCATTTGCCACCTGGGCTGGGTCTCCCATTGCGCTGGGGGAGCTCGGCCACCTCGTTGTGCTGTGTGCACACCCTGCTTTCGGGAGCTGTGGGTGGCCCTCTGGGCACGCTGCATTTGGTTGGCAAGGACGCTCGTCTGTGCCATGTGCTTGCTGCGTTTACATGTTGTGTTGCTTCATTAGGGAGACTGGCTCAGACTGTTTTGCTAAAAAGCAATAAGGGCCGCACTGGGATAACATACTTGAATAGACATTTATTTTCTTCCAGGGCAAATCAATGAGTAATTTTCTGGTTTGAATGCTATATTTAACACTGTCGGGGGAAATGCTGTCAAGCATGTTCTATTCCAAGGTGGCTTTATAAAAGAGATGGCAAAAGTATATATTATTTCAGATTTCTAGAATGTACTTTTTTTTTTTTTCTTAAATATTTCCAAGGTGCAGTTGCTCCCCGCACCCTGACCCTGACGGGCAGCCCTCTCAGAAGTGGGCCATGTGCTGACATCAGGCGCTCATGCAGGTCAGCTTTCTTTGAATGCTGAGAAAGAAGAAGGCAGGCGGGCTTTTTACTAAATCAAATCCCAAACCCAGGTTCTATCCCCGACAGTGTATCAAAGGCAAGGATGGAAGGACACTCCACCCCTCCCTAATTGTCCCGCTGCTCAAAGCAAAGGAGAGATGTGGAGCAGGGGGTCTGTGGGTGACCAATGCCTTGTGTTGTAAGAAACAGTGGAATAGTCCAGTTGGCTTGATTCCCTTCCAGCAACCAAGTCATTTCAATTTGTGAGCTAAGAGGTCTTAAGCTTCAATGTCTTATTGACTTATTGTTGACACTATTGCAGATGTTCCCTCCCCCCCCCCCCGCCACTTTCCCACCTCCACCCAGCCTCCCCTCAATGTCTTTTTTAATTTTCAACTTTTATTGCAACATCCCAAAGCTGGAACCTTTCACTCAACTTCATCAAAATACAGAGGGGGAAAAAACAAAACAAAGCAAAAAAGAAGGTTCAGAGAGGTTGGGCGACCCATTTAAGGTCACACAGCCAGTGTTAGCAGAGTTGGGATGACATCCTCTCGTGGTGAATGAGCCCCATTGTCCTCGTAGAGAAATAGCAGGATTCATGGAGGCTGGGAGGACACCTAAATTATTTTCATTGACAGAAAACCAAAGTCTGAGGCCA
Organism: Cnephaeus nilssonii; assembly: GCF_951640355.1. Classification (NCBI taxonomy): domain Eukaryota; kingdom Metazoa; phylum Chordata; class Mammalia; order Chiroptera; family Vespertilionidae; genus Cnephaeus; species Cnephaeus nilssonii. The sequence goes on along the minus strand of NC_137084.1, from coordinate 13,995,871 downwards.
ATTTGTAGCTGTGGAACGTCGGGAGAGCCTAGATATTTTTGAAGACCTTTAAAATGAGTTATTCTCATCTATAAAACGAGGACACCAGTCATTATCTATTACAGGTTTTTGTGTGTATTTAAGATCATGTTTGTGAAGTTTTGGTAAAATGCAGGAATGTTGTGGAGATATAGAGACTACAAACACATCCTTCCCATTCTGACAGGTTCAAATTGTGAGATGTGCACATTCATTACATATTAGGAAGCATCCAGATGTTACATTCACCATGAAAACTTGGAGAATATGGCCATCCCACATTAAAACTGAGATTTTCTTACACTGAGTATAGCAACATAGTGTTTAACACCGATTTTAGAAACTCTTTAAGACTGTTTTCAAAGAAAGGTCCAACAGCCGCCCCCTCTGACTGGGTGAACCGTGAGTAATATCTGGACAGGCAGTTGTTTTTCCCTAGGGACAAAGAGGCCATTCATCTGATGTCATGGGGATCTGTTCTTTGTGGCATCTTCACCCTGGCACTAGCTTCACCTTGTGCAAGATGACATGCTACAGGTCCACGCACCAAGGAAGGCAGCCCTGAGCCACGAAAGCCAATGTTGTTCTGCCTCCCTGGTCAGGGCACTGACTTGCTCATGCTCCTGGATTTATGAGTGATCTGATTTCAGGGCACTTCCTGGAGCTTAGCGACTCTCTCTGAGCAGTTCTCACAGTCAGCTGTAGGTGGCGGTGTTGCACCAAGAACCTCCTCCGCAGAGGCAGCGGCAGGCGGAGGAGCATCTGCTGAGGCTCAACTCTGTGAATCCTGTTTTAAGTACCTCTGGTTGGTCATAACCCAGCAGTTCTGCTCCTGGGCCCCCTGCCTACCCATCATTCGCCACCTCTACAAGCCGGGAAGGAGGCTGTCACCCTCCTCCCTCCTCCCTCCTCCCTCCTCCCTCCTCCCTCCTCCCTCCTCCCTCCTCCCTCCTCCCTCCTCCCTCCTCCCTCCTCCCTCCTCCCTCCTCCCTCCTCCCTCCTCCCTCCTCCCTCCTCCCTCCTCCCTCCTCCCTCCTCCTCGCTCTCCTTTTCTTTACAGTAGTCTGTGATTAATGGCAGCACCAGTGGACAAGTGAGAGGGAGAAGGTACTTGTGTAATGGAGCAGCAGCCAGATTAAACGCAAGCGGGTGCCGCACCTCTTTAGCAAGAGAGCATCCTCGCAAATTTGTTTTCCCTTTTCTTCCCTAGCAGCCCCCTCCTCAGAGCGCAGGCAGGCTCAGCGACTTCATTAATCAAGGCGCTTTGCAGGGGCTGATGAATTTTAACAGCAAATCGTCTCTTACAATCCTTTGCTGTCATGTATCCCTGCGCACTGGTTATTTCATCCTCGCCAATTAGTCAAGGCAGCCGCAAAAGCCACCCTGGAGTTTATTAGCAGGAAACAGGTTTTCTTGTTCCCCGGGGCACGAGCTTTCTCTGTTATTTCACATGTGAAGAGTCCCTTTGCTTTAACGTTTTGGTTTGGGGACACACCTAAGTCGCTTCTTATCGCCCTCTCTTTCTGAGATCATTTATCAGCCTTCTTGCAAATCTTATTGCCTTTCCTTACTGTAAGGACTGGAGTACCTTGAATGCAAGGTTGATGGAAACAAACCTGGGTTAAGACACCTCTTTACCTACAATGGTTCTGAAACTTCTCTGCATATGGAAATTATTTAGAGCGGTTTTAATTTTTTTTTTATTTTTATGGTTGACAGTATTACAGATGTCCCCCATCCCCCTCCTTTTGCCCCTCTCTACCCAGCACCCCCGCTTCTCCTCCAGGCCTTCACCGCCCTATTATCTGTGTCCATGGGCTATGCATACATGCATATATGTTCTTTGGTTAATCTCATCCCATCCCTCCCACTCCCCTCCCCTCCCCTCTGACATCTGTTCCCAGTATTCATGCCTCCGGACCTATTTTGTTCCTCAGTTTATTTAGAGAGTTTTTTTTTTTTTTTAAAGCACCCATATCAAAGGCAAATTATGACAGAATTTCTGGAGCTGTGGTGTGGGCATGGATATTTTAAATTTTCCTCATGTCATTTTGTAGCCTGGATTGACACCTGCTTTAAAAGTTCCTCGCTCACCTGGAGTTGTATGTTTATTTATAAAAGGAGAGACTTCCGTCGCTGATTTTTATGGTAACAGCATAATCCTCTTTAAGCTCCAAAAGAAGGGTTTTGAGGCGCTGCACTGGCTAAAGCAAGGACATGTCTGTGGGACTTCAGAGCTGCTGGAGTGATGCTGTGGACTCTTTCCCCAAGACGGACAGCTTTGGTGGCCAGATATCTGCATAATGCACTTCCTTTGGTCTTCTTTGCATTCATTCTGTCATTTCAACAAACATCTACGGAACATTTTCCTCCGAGCCAGACTAAATCTCTGCCATCATGGATCTCAGCATTCAACAAATACACAAATTACATTCCATTATGATAAGCACTATCAAGAAAAATGCAGGGTGCCCTAAGAGCATTTCATGCTAGTCATAGAAGGCTCCCCCAGGAAGTGACATTACATCCGGTACAAGGAGACCTGAGAGTTGATAGGAATTAGCCTGGTGGTATATATAACCAGACAGGTTTGGGCTGCCTGTCACTACTTGAGCCAATTCAGCAGAGAGAGGGTTGAATCATATATGAACATTTATTCCTATAGTGCTGGCAGTATGGGAGAGCAGCATGTCATCCACAAAAATCTGTTCTGTCGCCCCATCATAAACCAGCTGCTTATGTTGGGTAGAAGGACGAAGATTACACGGGGAAGTAGGCAAGAGGGATAAGAATGGGTATGCAAAATAGGCAGTTTACAGGTAAAGCAGAGTGGTTGCAAAGGCCTACAGGTATGCAAAGGGCTGGAGTTTTCACGGGGCTGGCACTTGTTCCTGCAACAAAGTTGTTAATCTTTCCATGATAATAGGCAGCTCCTCTGATGTGGAGGATGGACGCATTTCCAGGTGAGCTCCCAGGTCCCATCCAGGTTAGCATGTACTTTCCTTTTTTTTTTTTTTTTTCTGATAGAATCATTTTTTTTTAAATGAGAATTGCCTTTATTACTGTAATACATTTATTCTTATAATAGAACTATTGTAAGTCTAACAAAATCCATGCCTAAACCCAACTTCCGGGGTGGGTAAAAAATAAATTTTTTGGTCTCCCTTCCCCTTTTTAGGTTGCATCTTCTTTTATGTAATGTCCAGAAATAATAGAAAGGCCTCTAGTTAGTAATGTTTCAGGACTTATTATTTCTTTAAATTTCTTTATAGATTAAGGTATCACATAATTATAATCACATGCTTAAGGTACTTTCTTTATTCAGAACAAAACAATCAAGAAAAATGCGATTCCTGCCTTACAAGTTTGATAGAATTAATTATTAAATTCATGGGCCTGGAAATTTTTGTGGAGTGTTTTAAACTAAGAATTTAATTCTGATATTGATATATATCTTTTCAGGTTTATTGTTTCTTCTTGACTGAGTTATGGTCATTTGTATCTTTCAAGGATTTTTTTTTCCTATTTCACCTATGTTTTCATATTTATTGGCATAAAATCTTCAAAAAATATTCCTTAATGAATGTTTTAATATCATGTAATTCCTGTACTATTTTAATTTAAGGATCTATAGTCACATACCTTCTTTCATTCCTGATGTTGGTAATTTGTGTGTTCCTCTTTATTTTTTTATCTAGGTAGAATTTTACCAATTTTATTGATCTTTCTAAAGGATTAAGTTTTGATGTTATTGTTAAAAATAAAGAAAAATGTGAATTTTTCCAGGTGAACTCCCAGGTCCCATCTAGGTTAGCATGTACTTTCTTTAATCAGAACAAAACAATCACAGTTAACAGAGCATGATTAATATTTCTTATAATTATAGCTGGTCCCCAATATTCCATTTCTGCCCCTAACAGTGGGAGGTGGGACGGGAGAGGGAATGGAGAGGAAGGAATAATCTGTGCAAAAGGCCAGCAGAAAGGGGGTTTATTATAGGTATTGAAAGGCAGAGAATGTGGAGTCTGAGGCTAAGAGGGAGAGAGACCAGATTACATGGGGCTTTGTAGGTCATTTTTGGGACTTTATTTGAAAGTTAATAGGAGTTACCACATAATTTTAAGAAGAGTTAAATGCTTAAAATAGTGCTTTTAAAACTGTTACTTTATGAGAATTACTAAAATGGTAAAGAAATAACCTCAAAAACATAAAAGCAACAGTGGCAAGAATGGATAAAATCAACTTTTTCAGAAATTAACCAAAGGCTTATAAAAATGTGACTGTTTACTTAAGAAAAATGATTGACGCTCTGTAAGAACAATGAGTTTGCATTATTTGAATGTGCCCTATTCCAGTCGCCCACTCCCCAGCTCACCAATGATTGTGAAAACTGAAAGACCAGTCGGGAGCCAAAAACCAGGTATTACAGGCTTTATTAGAGGAAAGAGACCTGCCAGGTTGTCTCACAAGGGGAGGGCAGCAACCCGTGCAGAGGTGATCACTTCTTTTGAGGGGAGGAATGGGAAGGAATGGGGGCTTAGGGTACTCAGTGTGTGCTGATTGGTGGCTTAATGAATGGCCATATAAGGTATATAGTTAGGCACTCAGGTACTTAGGGACAAGGGCTTAGGGTATTTGGCAGGTGCTGATTGGTGGTTCAATGTATAGTCCATATAAGGTGTGCTGCGCCAGCACAGCCAAGCCTTCAGTGAGCCTGAGGGAGGGCCGGTGAAGGATGAAGAAAAAGACAGACAAGAGAATAAGCTGCGTCTAGGTGGATCTTCTGTGCCTGGCTGAAGCCACAGAACAGATCCAGACTGCAAAGCTGATGCTTTATTTATAGTCAGGGGTAAACAAGGCAATTTACAATGTTCTTGTAAGTTTCACTTGCTTTGGCAGCACTTGCTGCACCTCCCACAGCCTATTAGCTACCCAGGAAAGATCTAGGGAGCAGTCACAAGATCAAGCTTAATTATGCGTAGAGGGCTGTGCCCTCCAAGCTGGGACTTGTTTGCGACTTTGCCAGCAGATCAGTCCAGGTTTATCCCTATAACCGCTCCCTACAAAAAGGTACATGGTTAGGCACTCAGGTATTTCCGGGCTGCAGGTTATGTCAAACTCCACCCACCAGATGGGGGAAGGGAGGATCTATCAAAAACTAGCAGCCTTGAAAGCCTGGTAGCTAAGAAATCCAGATGCCTGGCAGCCACTGCAGGGGCACACAGGGTTTGGAGCCTCTCAAAAAGCCCTACTCTCCAGGGCATTGTCACTCTTTGACCTACCTGGCAGCTTCCTGTGAAACCCCATCTGACTCAGAGATTGCTCTGTGGGCATTGGATGACAATCATCAGCAACTGTTTAACATCACAAATGTCTAAGGCAGTGCTGCCAGTTGAGGCAAACAAGAGACAGGACAAATAAAGGAGAATCTTGGGATTGAGATATCTATAGGGGCCTTCGGAAAGCTCTGATGTATTCCTGGGGATTTATAAGGCCATGCCCATGTACAGGGCTGTTTACATATTCAAAAAAGCCCTAAGAAGGCCCTAATATTTCACCTCTGGCTGACTTTGAGGGTCTGTTCAAGCAGGAAGTAAAGGCCGAGGCACCTGTAGACTTTTGGATGCTGAAGATGTGTCCTAGCACACACAGAGCCCTATAGCAGAGGTAGGAGACTTTTATTTCAAGGAATTTAAGAAAATCTTTGTCTAATCATTAGCTAACCATTGAGATAACCAAGTAGATACTTTAGTCAGTGGTTAGACATAACAAGGAATATGGAATTTGCAGAAATAGATCAAGGAATTTATTAAACAAATGGCAACAGCAGCAACAACAACATAATGCAACAGTATAAAACCCTGCAGGGGGGTGGGGTTCTGATTCCCATAGTATATTATTTATAATGTTCAGTTTTAAGCCAAACATTTAAAAGACATGCAAGGAAACAGGAAATTGTGGCTTATACATGGGAAAAGAAGCAGTCAGTAGAAACTGTCCCTGAGGAAGTCCAGAAGTTAGACTTACTCAAAGACTTTATATTAATTATTATGAATATATGTTCAAAGAACCAAAGGAAGCCATGTTTAAAGAATTAAAGAACGTGTAAGAACTATGTCTCTCCAATGAAATGAGGGAAAATATTTAAAAGAACTAAATAGATATTCTGGAGTTGAAAGTATAATAATTGAAGTGGAAAAAAAAACAACAACACACCACTAAATGATTTCAATAGCAAATTTTGTTATCAGAGAAATTGGGGTATCCTCTTGGTCCTTATGATATCTTGAGAAAAAGAACTTTCTCAGATGTGCACGGGAGTGTGAGTGATTTTTATTTGCATAGAATTACATCCCTGAGTTTCCAAAGTGCCATTTCAGTCATAGAAGAAGTGTAGCAGGGGTTTCAGTAAGGCTAAAAGCAAAGCCAGTGTCCCGAGTTGCTGTTCCATGTTGCAGCTGGGTCCAGTTCAGCATGGGGCTAGGGAAACTCCATTATTCCACTGTGTGGAGGGGTCTTTGTGGGTCACGTGGGTGGATGCCATGAAGCAGGAGCGAGAAAGCCCTGCAAGCCAGGAGTCAAGCTCAGCATGCCAAGAGAGCGAACTCCTTTGTTCTGGGAATTAAGTATCCCAAATTTCTGCATGCTTGCAGTGGCTACTCCCCATTCAGGCCAATAACCTGTTCCCTGGTGTGACTGACAGCAAGCATCTTTCCTATGTCACCCCAACTTTATTGGGCACACATCTATTCTCCTCCCTCTCCTGTACCTTCCCCAGTGATCTGCGGGGAATAGACTCATGGCTCCCTGGGTAGTGTAAAGCTTTAGCTTCCTAGGGTAGTTGCCCAAATGACATGCCTATAATATTTGGCCTTCGCCATTCCCTCCTTTTCTATTAAATAACTAAGTCAATTACAACAGTATCAATTTGACCCGGTACAAGAAAGTTTCAGTCAACTGACATTATACATTCTGAAGATCAAATAGAAAAAAATAATTAAAAATAAAACCCCGCCCTAACCGGTTTGGCTCAGTGGATAGAGCATCAGCCTGCAGATTGGGGGATCCCAGGTTTGATTCTGGCCAAGGGCATGTACCTTGGTTGTGGGCACATCCCCAGTAGGAGGTGTGCAGGAGGCGGCTGACCGATGTTTCTCTCTCATCGATATTTCTACATCTCTATCTCTCTTCCTCTCTGTAAAAAATCTATAAAATATATATGTTTTAAAAATCCCAGAACCTTGAAGACTTGTGGAATACACCATCAAGCATACAAACATGTGCATAACAGTAATCCAAGAAGGGGAGAAGAAAGATAAAGAGGTGGGCAGAAAGAATATTTGAATAATTCACAGAAATTTCCTAAATTTGATGGGGAAAATCAATTTATGCATTCAAAAAGTTCATGATCTCAAAGTAGGCTATACTCAAAGAGCACACCTAGACCTCATATTCAAATTGCTAAAAGCCAAAGACAAGACAAGCATCTGAAGCAGCAAGAGCAAAACTCATTGCATGCAAAGGTTCTATAATAGGATGAAAGTTGGCTTTTCATCAGAAACCTTGAAGGCCAAAGCAAAATCCATATAGATTTTTGGTTGGAATTTTTTTCTTTCAGCACCTTGAATACATCATCCTACTGCTTTGGCCAACTAGATGGGACCTTGCATTTTTCCCTAAAAGCAGGTATTGTTTAGATGAATTAATATAGCCTCTACCTGAAACCTATAATTGCAGTGTTTGTATTTGCAGAGAAAGACCAAAAGATAATTGAGAGAAGTATGAATTTAGAGGAATGTTTATAATCAATCATACTGCATAGAAGGGTTGCTACAAAAAAAAAAGGAGCAATTATAGGCTAATGGCATCAATTTGAAGAGTTTTGAGAGGTTACTATTAAACCAGTATCATGTAAAGTTGAATTTTAGAAAGAGAAGTGACACAGGTTTATTTACTCCAGTGATTTCCATGCTAGGGTGTCTGTGCCCTTCAGAATCCCAGAAATGCAGAGAGGATTTATTGTGACCTTTCTTTCTTTCTTTCTTTCTTTCTTTCTTTCTTTCTTTCTTTCTTTCTTTCTTTCTTTCTTTCTTTCTTTCTTCCTTCCTTCCTTCCTTCCTTCCTTCCTTCCTTCCTTCCTTCCTTCCTTTTACATAATTTTATTCTACTTAATTTCTCTTTGACAATACAAAATAACAGCAACATCAACAACAAACTTGTATTTACTAAGGCTATTGATATAGCACAAAACTGTAAATAAATGAAATGCATATGCCATTTTCATTGCCTCCCCTGATCATAAAAGAATATGTAAATAGCCGAGGCCGGTTTGGCTCAGTGGATAGAGCGTCGGTCTGCGGACTGGAGGGTCCCAGGTTCGATTCTGGTCAAGGGCATGTACATTGGTTGCGGGCACATCCCCCGGTGGGGGGTGTGCAGGAGGCAGCTGGTCGATGTCTCTCTCTCATCGATGTTTCTAGCTCCCTATCCCTCTCCCTTCCTCTCTGTGAAAAATCAATAAAATATATTTAAAAAAATGTAAATATGCAGAGATACATGGGAGTTAGTTCTTTTCACAAAACAATATCATATTTTACATATTAGCAAATATTTGGGATAAAGTCATTCCAGGCAAGGAGAATAACAAGTGTAAAGTCCTTATGTTAGGAAAAAAAGAACTTGTGCTTTAGAAATAGAATAAAGGATATTGGTGCTGAGTATTGTGTGAGAAGAGGAGAGAAAAGTAAGAGGCAAGGACTGGAGGGGTAGGCAAGGGCTAGATCACAGGATCTGGTAGGTCATGTCAAGAAAGATGAATTTTATTCTAAGTTCAGTGGAAAGCCAATAAAGGGGTAAGCATGATCTGATTTGCTTTTTTTTTTAAAAATATATTTTTTTTATTGATTTCAGAGAGGAAGGGAGAGGAGTAGAGAGATAGAAACATCAATGATGAGAAAGAATCATTGACCAGCTGCCTCCTGCATGCCCCCCCTGGGGATCGAGCCCGCAACCCAGGCACGTGCCCGTGACCAGAATAGAACCTGGTACCCTTCAGTATGCAGGCCAACACTCAATCCACTGAGCCAAACCAGCTAGGACTCTGATTTGCTTCTTAACAAATAACCTTGGCTGCCAAGAGGAGAATGAATTTCACTGAGCAGGAGTGGAAACAGGGAACAATCAGTGTGCTATGGAAAATAATTCTGCTAAAACGTGGTTCTCAACCTTTCTAATGCTCCGACCCTTTAATACAGTTCCTCATGTTGTGGTGAACTCCAACCATAAAATTATTTTTGTTGCTACTTCATAACTGTAATTTTGCTACTGTTATGAATCATAATGTAAATATCTGTGTTTTCCGATGGTCTTAGACTCTACAGCAGCGGTTCTCAACCTGTGGGTCATGACCCACAGGTTGAGAACCGCTAGCAGCGTCGCCTAAGACCATGGATATTTACATTACAGTTCATAATAGTAGCAAAATTACAGTTATGAAGTAGCAACAAAAATAATTTTATGGTTGGGGTTCATCACAACATGAGGAACTGTATTAAAGGGTCGCGGCATTAGAAAGGTTGAGAACCACTGGGCTAAGAGATGATGGAAGCTTGGACCACAGTGGTAGTGTTGGGGAAGATCTTGAAGTGGCTGGATTTGGGTATACTTAGGAAGTAGAATAAAGAGGGTTTACTGTTTAATTTTTTCGGTGTGGCAAGCACCCATTCTTTGGGCATATGGAGCATCATACAGTTCATGAACACTCTATAATTTACCCTTGATGTTGCCCTATAAATGTCACACTCCTCTGCTGAGAACCTTATCTTGCCTGGCCCTATCATGTTGGGCTCATGCAGAATTATGTGACTACTTTTATCACAGCTCTTATCAGAACATATTATAAATTGTTGTTTCTTTCCCTAAGTAGGAAGTTAACCCAGTCATAAACACAGAGCTTGACAGTGTCAGCGTTTAATAAATCTCTGTCGAATGAATACGTGAGAGCGTGCCTTATGAGACACTACAATGAAGGGGTATAAATAATGTCTCTGAGCCTAGCAACAGTCCTAGCGTTTGAAGGATACTGCCAAGGGTCAGAGGCCCATACAGAGGATTTCTTTTAATTCCTTCAGGAACTCTCAAGAAGAATGATCAGAACATCTTAGATGGTAATGGTCTGGAAAATGGAAAGGGGCTCACAAATTGGAAAATGAAAATAGTAATCTCAGATGTTACAAAATTAGCTTAAAATGCGAGCTAACTGGAGGGAGGAAAGCAAGTCATCCCAAGAGACAATATTAAATTCACCTGAGTACAGGTCAAGTCCCATTATCTAATACATTAATCTTGCAGGCTTTTTTTTTCTTTCATTTCCAAAAATTACTTTTTAAGCCCTGATTGATGTCCTATTATTTCACAGTGTGGTTCATACTCTGAGAGCCCCACAGGAAAAATGGTCCAGTAGTGGGAAATTTTCATAAAAATGGGATTTCTGATTTATATCTTGCCTTTACCTTGCTCTATTGAGTAAGTGGATTTCTGGGACTCAATCTTCTCCTACATTAAAGAAGAATCCTATATAATAAAACCCTAATATGCAAATCAACCAATCAGCAGAACTACCGGTCTCTATGATGCTCACTGACCACCAGGGGGTAGATGCTCAATACAGGAGCTGCCCCCTGGTGGTCAGTGCACTCCCACAGGGGAGCGCTGCTCAGCCAGAAGCCTGGCTCATGGCTGGCGAGTGCAGCAGTGGTGGCGGAAAGCCTCTCTCGCCACTGCAGCAGCGCTAAGGACCCCTCAGGGAGTGGGCTTAAGCCGGCAGGTGGACATCTCCTGAGGGGTCCCGGGCTGCAAGAGGGCACAGGCCAGGCTGAGGGATAGCCCCCCCCCCCCACCCCTCTGCACAAAGGTCGTGCATCGGACCTCTAGTAACAATATAATAGTGTACTCTGCACTCTCCCCAGCTCTAATATCCATAAGTTCTATAGCATTTATTGTTTTAGTATTTGTCTTATTGGTTTGGTGATGATGTGATAAGGAACAGAGAGTCATAATTCCACTTAAAAGTATATAAAATATTGGTGTAGGTAAATTGTAAACTCAGGATTTTTCATGAGGCCATTTGGGGCATACATTTGACATGAAATCCCATCTATTTATCTTTGAATGTCTATAGAGCAGCAATATCTAAGCCTAATTTAATGATACATAAAAGTCATGGCTATGACATAAGAATCCATAATATTTTATATTTAGAGAATGTATCATTCCTCCCAGGAAAAATCTGTAGGTAAGTATGATTATGAAATGCGATGGTGTTCCGCAGTCCAATGTTTTCTATATCCTACTGTTTCACTGCTGATGGCTTATCATATTCTGATGAATAGCCCATGAACTCTATTCCTTAATTATGTAGGTGTTGGTATGTCCCATTTCCCCCTTTTGCTAAGTATCCAGATACCATTTTGAAATTAATTGCATCTTCTCCTCCAGACATGTGGCTTCTAAATTCTATACGATTTAGCCTTGATATATCCTAACTACTCTTTATCAGCACTAGCACTTTTGTTCGAAGGTTTATGATTCAAAAATGTCTGAACCAGTATTCTTTTCCTGTTGAGAATGTGCCTTTAAAGAAAATAGACAGCTTAGAAACAGCTTTTGTGTGTTAGTAACCCTTCCGTTTTGGGGATGGCAAGGGACTCCTTTACCTTTTTGTTTTGATTCCTTCTTTAGCCCTACCAGGCATGTGGTTTCTTTTTGTTGTTTTCCTAGACCTTTTGCCTTCCCTTTAGTTTTGAATTGATTCAGGTTATGGAGTCATTTTCCTTGTGTACTTGCTTAACACTTGTCGTATCTCAGAATATCATAGAACAACAACAACAAAAGCATTGCATAAAGGGAAAAATAATTCTCTATTTTCATGTCTGGATTAGATTATTACATTTACTTTGTATTTGAAGAGATCATTTCTGTGGCATGACAGCAGTAGACTATCTTATTTTAGTAAAAAAAACAAAACAAAACAAAAAACCCCCCCACACAATATCATAGAGACTTCCTATGGAATTTAAGTGTCTTCCAATAGCTTGAAAGTTAAGTGTCTTCCAGCAGCTTGGATTAAAAAGTCTTGTTTATGATTGGTACAAAGGACTTGTATAGGAAGCAGTGTCGCCGATGCCTTGGCAAGTCACTTAACTTCTATTTCTCTTTGAAAAGGAAATAATAATACATGTCATATCGATATTGTAAAATTCAAATAAGAAAACAGGATGAATGTTCTGTAAAGGCCTAACAGAATGTGACCTAATGCTCACTCTGGTGGTATGAAAATGAAGATCTAAGAGTTGAGAGGAGTAATAGTTTGCCTTATACAGTTTAAGGAGACTTATTGAACATGGCAAACCTAAAAATAAGAAGCTTACCTAAAATAATGGAAATAATTAGTTAATTTTTGACTTGATATATAAGAAATATGTGTAGAGGAGTAAAAGTATAATGATATATTTCCCCAAACAAGTGTGAATAACAGATACAACTAAAAGAAAAGGTAGCTTTTGGATTTTTAAAATGTATTTTATTGATTTTTTACAGAGAGGAAGGGAGAGGGATAGAGAGTTAGAAACATCCATGAGAGAGAGACATCCATCAGCTGCCTCCTGCACACCCCCTACTGGGGATGTGCCCACAACTGAGGTACATGCCCTTGACTGGAATCGAACCTGCGACCCTTCAGTCTGCAGGCCAACGCTCTATCCACTGAGCCAGACCAGTCAGGGCTAACTTTTGGATTTTGATGACACCAATTAATTCCATATGGTTAGCTTGTTTAATTTTAATATTTCTTCCTCTGCCTGGATAAAGGAACTACATATCCTCTTTCCAATGCTTTAGCCTATCCCTCAAGCTGTTGTTTCTACTGGGAATTCCTCACTGGATGTATTTTTGCATACTGATTATTGCAAAGTTCTGTTCTCTTTCATCAGTAAACCTGTTTACCAGTGAAATACTACATTTGCACCAAATTAGAACGAAACAACAGCAAAAGGATTCCCACCTGGTTTTCTTCCCTGGAATTAGGAATGGCACTAATGATATATTTTTTAATATCTCACCAAAAAATCTGCTCTGTGTCTCTCTAGGCACAGTGTAGCTACCCTTCCTGAGAAGAATGACATTCAGTTTTGTGTGGATGGTGGAGTCTGAAATAATAACTGTTGAAAAGTTTGGGGATATTAAAAGCTTCCGAGAAATTCCACTTTGCAATCCCCAAATGTAAGCTAGATGGGAGATGTTGAATGAAATCTTTCAAGGTGGCAGAGTTGTGCCATAGACTATGGTGACATTAGCAATGTACACCTGTTTAGGAAAAGTCACTTTCAACTTCCAGATCAGATACATGCACAAAAATAAATTTATATTCCAGTGGTAGTCAGTAATGGCATTCATGAATACAACCTACTCCTGTGGATGTTACCTGCAGGGGCATGAGTGTGCACACATACACACAAATTATGTATGGGAATATGTGCTTTTGTGTGTGCATGTGAAAAGATTCATAACTTCTATTAGATGCTCAAAGGGCTGTCACCCATATAAAGTCAAGAGCGATTACTTTTCCTTTTTCTTCTCCCACTTAATACAGTATCTGAATATTCAAGTAAAGGGTAGTTGACATAATGAATGGGATAAACTTGAATGAATTCTAAATCTTTTATTCCTATGATGCTTGAACTATTCCTAATAAAAGACCTCAAAATTGATTGTTAGCTACCACATGTAACCACCAAATTTGAGAATTGCTGCTCTAGTAAGCTACCCAGATCCAAAGAAGCACAGACTTTCAGAGTTGTTTCTCAGAGTTGATTTAGAAGAAATGATTTCCAAATGTATTTTCTGAAAAAAAAATTTACAATGCAACCCATTTGTCAAATAAAGTGTTATGCAGAAATCCCAATACATAAGATGCATGCACACACAAAAGAAATTGCTTTGATCAAAGTTGTCTGTGACCTTGGATTGTTGCTGTCAGCCTCCTCAGCACTTTCCTCATGGCACAGGTAGAGACACCCAAAGTTGCATTTCCTTTACAATCTGTTATTTTTGTATTTCCTATTGTGATTATTTTAATGTTCCGTTAGTAACTTTTCAAAGGATGAACTATGTCATGTAGTTTTTTATGAAAGAGTAAGAAAATAAAGGTCTTGGTTGACTCCATATTAAGTTTGCTCACATTGATCTGAATGCTTTGAGTATTGATCTTGGATTCAGATTTCAGATGGCTTTATAGCTCTGTCATTTATTAGCTGTGTAATCTTAGGCAACTTTCAGAACTGCTTCATGCTTCCCTTTCCTTATCTGGAAATGAATGGATAAAAATCAAAGTAATTACATTGATAATGATAATTCCAATAATAATAACAATGTAAATACAAACCTGCAGCATTGCTTTGAGATTTAAATGAAAGAGTGCTCAGTTAGGTCATTTCCTGAATGACCTAAATTCATTCCTGATAACCTTGCCTCTGACTGAAAAGACATTAAATATAAATCTAGTTCTTTAATTTTAATGGAAAATTATGATAGTTTTGATCCCAATCTAAGGCAGACAGTTTTCAAAGATTGAAAAAACTATATGAATTGCATAGTGAAAAGAGGTTTACATAAGAAACAAGTATTTGAAATTAAAATATGATTTATATTCATATTTAGTGTAACAAAGGATTACTTACTTGAGGAAGGAATAAGGAAAAGGTGAATAAATGGATGGTTGTAAACAAATATGCAAAGAGTTGTTTTTTTGAAGTGCATTATCTTTATTTTATTTAGTTATAGTTCAGGTTTATTGAGGTAAAAATAACATATAATATTATAAGATATTAAAGTGTCCATTGTGATGATTTGATATATATATATATATATATATATATATATATATATATATATATATACACACACACACACACACACACATTGTGAAAGGATTCCCCTATCTAGTTAATTAACACATCCATCACCTCGCATAATATTTATTTTTTGGGGGGAGTGGGGTAAAAACATTTAAGTTCTACTACTTTAGCAAATTTCAACTATACAATTCAGAATTATCAACTATAGTCACCATGTTTTACATTACATCCTCACACCTTATTTATCTTATAGATGAAAGTTTGCGTGCTCTTTTACCAACCTCTTCTTCTATTCCCCAACTCCCTGGCAACCACTTTTCTACTCTCTGTTTCTATGAGTTTGACTATTATTAAAAACATTTAGATTCCACATGTAAGTGATTCATGCAATATTTGTATTTCTCTGTCTGGCTTATTTCACTTAGTATAATGACCTTCATTTCCATCTACATTGTCAGAAATGGCAAGATTTCTTTATTTTTTATGGCAGAGTAATATTCCATTGTACATATTTGCCACATCTTCTTTATCCATTCATCCATTGATAGACACTTAAGTTGTTTCCATATTTTGGCTATTGTGAATAATGCTGCAGTGAACATGTGTATATAGATATCTCTTTGATATCCTGGTTCTATGTCCTTTGAATATACATATATAGATAGGTAGATGTAAGTATAGGTACAGGTATAGGTATAGGTACAGGTATATACACACAGAGTGGGACAAAGTAGGTTTACAGTTATGAGTAGATGAAACACAGAGTTTATTCTTGTATTATTATTTATAAATTATTGTATTATTTTTCATACGAGCAACTGCAAACCAACCTTTACCCCACCCTGTATATCCAAGTTCATTATTGTAAAACTATTTTCTTCAAAAACTTTCAGCTGTTTTTGGCTTATGATTATCTTGTCCTTAAACTACACTTAATAAACGTGTAGCAAAGGAAAGAACTCTTTCACACATAAACAAAAGCTACAACAATGGTACTTTGAAACATTTGGGAACAAGCACATGCAAAGCAAACCAAAGAATCTTGGACAGTGCTGTCTCGTCATCACACTTGCTTGGCATCTATTATATGCAAAGCAAAGCCATTTAAGTTCATTCCAAAATGTAACCCGTTCAGATTTATTCTTTTCTTTCTTTCTTATTAAACTACTAGGTTCCCCTTGCAGGAAAAATCCTGAAATAGGGTTTCCTGCTGCACTCTACCCCACCCCGCCTCCACTCCTCCCTTGTCCCCCGGCCCGCCATCTCTGCCAGCCCGCCCCACTCTCCTTCCTTCTCCCCCGGCCCCGCCTCCGCTCCTCCTGTCTCCCCCGGCTTGCTTGCTTCTCCGCAGCTTTGCTCCCTTCAGCATCTCTTGGCTTCTTTCTATGCTGTCTTGATATGCAAATTAGCCGCCATCTTTGTTGGGGTGATTTGCATACTCGTCCTGATTGGTTGGTGGGCGTGGCTTGACTGGTGGGCGTGGCTTGGGTGTAGCGAAGGTGCGGTCAATTTGCATATTTGTCTATTATTAGGTAGGATTATTAGGTAGGATGTTTTTATTGATTTCAGAGAAGAAGGGAGACAGAGGTAGAAACATCAATGATGAGAGAGAATCATCGATCGGTTGCCTCCTGCACACCCCACACTGGGGATAGAGCCCACAACCCGGGCATGTGCCTTGACTGAGAATCAGACCATGACCTCCTGGTTCATAGGTCGATGCTCAACTCCTGAGCCATGCTGACTGGTCCAGATTTATTCTTTTTGATATTCTCTTACTGGAAAATTTGGGGTCATGTAAATTAGGTGAATATGTCTTTTCCTGAAGCCATAATGTTGAAATATTACCTTCTGTACTGTATTTATTTAATGTGTTTGGGAAGAAAAAATTATCATAATGTAAACAAGCAGAGTTAGTGTCCAAAAGCACTATCACTTTTCAAGATGTACTTATTGTTTAGCTGAAAAGTCATTATGTGTGGTTAAGTCTGTACTTTGTATAGTTCTAGGCAGCAGAGTACGAAATTTAACAAATTTCAGCTCTTTTTTCAGCTCTCATTCCCTTTCTCTTTTTCTTTGTCTATTCCTTCCAACTCTAAATACTACATTGAAAACTTCAACTTCATAGCATAACTCAGAAAGGGCCTACAATTTCTATTAATTGCAAAACAATAACTCAAAAAGCATGCAAAATGGTTTTTCTCCTTATCTCTGCAAAAGCTCAAACTGACTTCAAGTCCACATCTAGGCTGTTTCTTTTTCTTAAGAATATTGAAGTATTTTATTGGCATGTCTTGTTTTTTTCCCAATATCCCTGTGAGGTAGAGAGCTGAACATGTACTCTTTTTCAGATGAAGAAAACTAGCAAGGCAAAATGAGCTATCGAGGTTTACAAAAGCTGGGTTCCAACAATGTCACTACTTGCTAGTATTACCTGGTTTCCTCATTTATGCTATTCTCAGAGTGAGCACATTGAAGAGAGACAACAAAGGTTCAAATGTATTTCCCATTGTTATTCCCAGCCTCAGAAGTTAAGTTATAATTACTAGAAGAATCTGATTGATATTTCTCCACTAGAAATTTACAATTTATCACTCATTCTACAGTCTAGCCATAGTGTATTCACAGATTCATGTAAGCAAGTATCCACACCTAGGGATGTTGTATTGCCAATCAGCGAGCTAGACAAAATGCCTTAATGAGCCAATTAGTTAGGAATCATCTTTATTGCGTGCAGGTTCAGAGCACAATACCTCTGTCAAATTCTGAACAAACACAGGAAGGAGGATTCCCTTTTTATATCCTTCTAGGTCTTTGTGTAAGTTATTTTTGCAGACAGCTTGTAACCTTGAGTATATATCATATCTAACAAACACCTGTCATAGCTATACAGACACCTGTAACCTTGAGTACATATCCTATCTATACAGACACCTGGCATCAGTATCAGTGTATCAGCCCTTTATGTTAGATGGCTAGCTTGAAAGGTCAGACAGTTTAGTTTATCTTTTCTATTATTCAAGCTAAAAAACAAAGTTATATTTTACAGAATAAGAGACTGTCTACAAATAACATAGTTGACTTACAGAGCAAGGGACTATCTAAAAATAGCAGAGGACTTCAAAACAGCAGTTTCAAACAGCAGTTTTCCCAAAGGCGGGATCATTACAATGCTTCAGGGACCCTTCACTTTTTGCTGACTATACATCTGAGGGTACAACTATCTCTAGTACTGGCTCATTTCTGCTATTGTATCAGAGGCAGTGGATGAAGGAGTCCTAAAGAGCTGGGGAATTATAATAGGAAACACATTGTAGTGGCAATGAACACGTGCTTTGTAGACTTCAACTTTAGAAAGCATAGTTGACTCCTAAGGGCCCCAGCTGTGCCCTCTGGAAATCCATTTATGTGTTTGAACATGGTTCCCGTGGGCTGTTTCCAGCCAATGACTGAGCACAGAAGGGTCCTGAAGCAGGCTTCCTGGGACACATGGCTCCTCTGATGGTAAAGTTTCCTTGGACTGTAGACAAGACTAGAATGCTTCCATCCATTCTTCCTTTTCTCTCTTCTTCGCTTTGAGGCAGACTTCTTCCCAGTCGTGTGTCAAAGAAGAAATAAATCCAGAGTTAGGACAGAGAGAGCCTTATTCAAAAAAACTATTATAATAAAGGGAGGGGGCCATTGAAATAAAGAGATCTCTCTAACTAGGAGAGTTTCAAACTCAGGCAGAAAATGGTTTTTATTTTATAGGGAGGATTAAATAAGGCTAGAAAGAACCAGTTGTGGGCAAGTGGGATGAGTGAGTGCTGTGATTAGACAATTAATGCTGGAATATTTTCCCCTGAGGTCTCTTGGTTCTTGGGGGGGCTTTCTAAAAAGTGGTTATTACTCTATGTTCCAATTCTCAAGGGCAGGAGCCAGCATTCAAGGACCTGGAGGAAATAGTGAGGCGTGACTTAAGTTTGGTTGAGTTAATGGACATACTATCCAGTTGGACAATGGTGATAAACAGTTCTGCCAATAATTTATGAGACATAAAATAGGAATTTCTAGTCTGTGCCTGGCACTGTCATAAATAAACAAGTGTTTTATCTGCCAGTCTTACCTAAGTCAAGGGGGAAAGGTGGTTCTTTGCAGTAAGCCATTTTTTAGGACACAAAATGGGGATGGGGGGAGGTTCTTAACCATCACTGTTTTTGTACCAGCATGGAGCTCAGGTAAAACCCAACATTGTCATTTGGCTTCTTCCCTATTTTGTCGCACAGGCTTTTCCCCCAAAATAAAAAAAATTTGCATACTCCATTCTTTCTTGCTACTTCTTGGAGAATTTCAACTATCCACATGTTTCTTATATGCCTTTCCTTGTCTTTAGCATTAGTATAATGCTCTTTATGCCAGAGGTTCTCAAATTTTATTATGCATATTAGTGATATATAGAGCTTGCTACTATGCAGACTCCTAAGGACCAGTACAAAAATATTTCATAGATCTGGGGGACAGAGGGACGGGGGAAGGCGGGACGCCAGGAATTAAGCATTCAGGTGAGTTAATTATGAGAGGTCTTTAAACTATACATTGACTAAAATTGCTTAAGTCAGTCTATGCAATGTAGGAAAGATTTATATTATTATATGAATATATATGTTAAAGCTTTACAGTAATTTTTTTTATGTCTCATAGGAATGTCTATTTGATACATTTCCTTGACTGTGGCTATTTGGGCCTTGCTGCTACTAGTAATATACTATTTTGGAGCTCAGTCTCTGGACTTTGAGTCCCTGAATTTTCATTTTAACCCAGGCTTTCTAGCTTTGTAACTGTGGGCAAATTGCTTAACTTCTCTGAAAAACACCAACCTCAATGAATTTTTATGAGTATGTTACTGAATTAAAGGGGGTTCATTTCCTTGCACACATCAAAGCCCATAAAAGCTGAACAGGTGTTTGGAGCAAAAAAAGTAAAGGTTTATTTAAGGAAATGGCAAAAATAAACTTGGAGTCACAGGTGAGCTATTGGTCTGAGACCTGGCTCCCCAGGTGGCTTCTAAAGAATGGGTTACATAGGGGGAAAATCATGAATTATGGTGTCTAAGGGAGTTAGGGTCATGGTCAAGGTCCTGGTTTGAACTGATTGGTCAGTGCTAGGGTAGAGGGTCATTAGTCATTGCATCTGGTCAGCCATGCAATTACTTCATCTGGTTTTGCTTCTTTTCTGGATTTAGACCTGAAACAAAACTGAAGCCTAGATGTTATCTCTAATTTTATGGAAACTTGTCTCTGTGGTCAGTTGACCCCAGGCTTTGTTCCTAAGATTATTTGAAGCTGATCAGAATCTCATTGTCCTGAAATCTCAATAATTAAGGGATTGGTGGTGCAAGGGAGAGGGAGATGGGTGAGTCAGGGTGCCGGAGGAAGCCAGTTTAAAGCAAAAAGAAGAAAAGGAGAAAAGGTCATATTAAAGAAATTAAGTTTATACAGGGTCACAGTTGTAGACATTTTATCTTAAACATCAAAGAGCTGAGAACTTGAGAATAATTTATCTTCCCCCTTTTTAAAAGAAATTTATAATGTTTCAGCAATATGCCTCAGCTTGCATCCGAAGGGACAGAAAACGTTTCTTCTACCCTGGCAGGTTCTTTGGCTGGTGTCATAGTCAAATTGACATAAGACAGATTAACAGGAAAAACAAAAACAAATTTAAGTTTGTACATGTGGTAGCCCCACAAAAACATGAGACCCAAAAGATAGCCAGGCGATTGAGGTTTATATAACATCCTGAGCTTAAGAAAGGCATAGGGGCCTGGGGATACCAGGGGGAGGAAGGCCATTCATAGGAAGGTAGAGGAGATGCTTGGAAAACAAGGGTTGCCCTGTTATGCAGATAAGTTCCTTAGATTAAAAGTTATCTCTAGCAATAGCTGTCTTCCTGGTACAGGACCCCTTTCTATGTAAATTTAGGCAATTGAGAGGGAGTCAAAGAGCTTTTCCTGAATCTAGTGGGTCTTGATTGCCTCTAGCTCAAAATGATCTTTGTGTCAAAGGCATATTGTAGCTGACACATTCTGCTCCCCTTCACATTAACAGATAAAACTGAAAATATAACACAATAATTTTTTTCTTTGCTCTAAGAATGATAGCACACTTTTTTTTCTTTGCTCTAAGAATGATAGCACACTTTTTTTTTTCTTTGCTCTAAGAATGCTATTGAAAATATAGGCCATGATTCAACATATACGTCGGAGACTCCAAGGGATGGAAAACTCGAGAGAGCTAAAAAGAAGAAACAAGTAAGTAGAGCACTATTTTTTTTTGAGGGATGTATTTGTTTTTAACTTATGGATTTTGTAATTAGCCATGTTTTATTCTTTTTTTTTCTACGAGTCTTAACTTATAGAAAATAAGTTATAACTCTTTTCTTCTTACAAATGCATTTTGTTTCCTTTGTTTTTCAGCACTTTCTTCACCAGGAGGCTCTCACCGTTAACAGGTGTCCTCATGTGTTCCCTATATGAAAATTCCTTTAGCTGCAGCTCTGTTTGTAGCTGTGTCTATAATATAACGTTATATAGTGATTTTGAGTTCGCTGTGTAATAATTCGGGATGGGGGAGAGTATTCATCAGTGAAAAGTTTCTTAAACCTACGTTAATGATAATATTGTTACTGGTGGAAGTGGGGGTTCTTGGGGTGCCACTGGAATAAGAATTTCTGGAGGCCTCCATATGAGGATGAGGTATTGTAGAAAGCTTTATTTCTTTGGAAGTACACCCCTGAGTTTCCAAGGTCCCATTTCCCTTTGTTTTGACAAGGAAGAAGTTCAATTTATGCCTTCAGTAGGGTTAAGATTAAAGCCAGTGTCCAGAGTTTTTGCTCCATACGAGGGCATAGTCCAGTCCAGCACCAGGCTAACGTAGTTTGTTTCCTGCTGCAGATCATCTGTCCATTGCATCTGGGGTCCACATGGTCATGGGCCATGCGGCTATCTGTAGGGAACGCGGGTAGGAGCAAAACCAAAGGAACCAGAGAGCCACCAGCCAAGAGCCAAGAGAATGATATGTCTTTTGTCTATGTATTCCAAAATTGTTATGGGTTTGCAGTGGCCCTGCCCCACCAGCCAATGATCTTCCCAGATTAGACTGACAAGCAAGAACCTTCCCTATGTCACCATGACTCACTGCACATGTGCCCACCTTCCCCTTTGTCCAGTCCGTTCCCCCAGTGATCTGCAGAACATGGCTGGTGATTCCCTGGGGAGTATGAAATTGCAGCTCCTAGTGAAGCTGCCCAAATGACAAGCCTATAACGTCTGGCTTCCCTTTGTTCCTTTTCTCTTATTAATAACTACTAATTACATTGGTATTAGTCTGAATTGTACAGATAATTCCTTAATGCCTCTGAGAATATTTGGTACCATAAATGAAGAATCACTCATTCTATACTCTGAATATTTGTAGGAAGATTAGTTTAGTTCCTGATGATGTGGAATATAATAGTTGTATGCAAATTTTAATGAGTGTATTGAGTAAAAGCATTCCACCATGTGGGTTAGGTAAATTCTTTAGATGCTGATTCAAGAAATCCAAGTATTCAGATTGAGATATAAGTTGTAGCAGCAAGATGAAACAAGGCACACAGTTACCATAGGATTGGGAAGGCATTAGACTAAGGGCAAGAAACATTAAATCTAGAAGAGGCAGCTATTCAAAACAAGAAACTGAACAACAACAGAAAACAAATAAGGAAACAATAATCATAATTTGTGAGTAAATGTAGTTATGCTGTTTAGAACTTAGCATCAATCATGGAAAATAGTAAATAGTGACTATGTTGTGGTTCTCAGACCTTTTGCTCTTCCCAGGATGTGGCTGGCCAACGACACTTAAGGAATAAGTACAATGCTAAGATCAAACAAAATTAAATACAAATAACTGAACAAGCATACATATACATATATATGTTTAACTATTAACCTGGATCCTCTTTACAATTATGGAAAAATTAATTAATTTATTTCTCATTGAATCTCCAATCAAAATTCATCTCTGATATAAATGTAAATATTAAATAATTTTTATTTTAATTAAATATTAAATACGTAAATATTAAATATATGAATATTAAATAACACCCAGAAGCCTGTTGACATGCACAAATCTATCCACTTGAAACATAAAGGATAATGATCTTTGAAGAAGCTATTGGCTGCCTGGCTAACATTCAGTTTTGGTTACATTACACTGAGAGCCACTACTAACATAGGATTACCAACATTATCCCAACATCACTGCATTTCCCAAATTAAAGCTCCATGGTAGGAATATTGTTTTAAGCCATTCTCTTTTGAAATCTTGATCTCTCAGAAAAATGCATGCAAATCTTTAGACCTCTAAAATGTTAGGCAATTGTCATCTAATAATCTTACGTTAACTACAGTTTTAATTTTGTAAAAAGGATAATGGGTAATTTCTACTCCCAGGAAGCCTTCTTTTATTAGAATCATCTTTCTTGAAATACAAGTTCATGACAGAGGTTACCATACAACCCAGAGTGACTGCATTGGTTTACTTTTGCCTCTACTGATATTCTTAAACATTGAGGGAGTGCCCCTGTGACAACTGTACATCCTCCTATTTAAATTTCATTAGATAAATGGCTAATATTTTACTCTGAGGATGGCTTCCTGATTAAGTTGATCTCCTGTGAGATCCATGCTCATTATAGGAGTGGCCATCAACACAGTAACGTCTAAAGGTCATTCTATTTTAATCTCATTGAGAAATGAGTTGTGAGAAGATGTAATTATATTTTTTTCACCTGATTTACTAATTTGTAAAGTATTGAAAGAGGTTTGTAAAATAGAATGGTCACAGCTAAATGCCTCATTAGCATTCTCCAGGACAAAGGATAACTTTTAGATATGAAAGTCAAATTGAAGGGGGGAAGTGAGAACACATAGGCCATGTACAAACTAGCCCATAGCTCTTCTCTCTTTTTAATCTTGATATGATTTTTATCTTAGGGACATCATTTCTTCCCCAGAATTAAGATTTGACAAGATTTATTCCCCCCACTCCCCACTGTCCCCTCTCATGGGTTCCAACAATTTGAATTTAAAAGGAGATAGGCTGAATTTCCTTCATTTGCACACATTCCCTGGACTCCACGTGTAAACTTGACTGTGCCTTCCTCTGTGTGCTTCTGGTGCTGAATCTTCAACATTTCCCCTCTTGCCTCTGCCAAAAAAAAGATTTCTATTTTATGAGACATTCCCTTACTTTGGATTTATATTATCATCTTTTTCAAAAGAGTATCAGGAGTTTGGTGGGACATTATACTTGTCGTCTCCATGGTGCCTGAGGAAGGAACCTGAAATCAAAGCCAACTGTATTTAGGAGTTTTCAACCTTTCTGTTTTTATCAGTTCATGTTATATAAAAGGGAATAAATGGCACTTTAATTATGCTCTCAGATGATACTAAGTTGAGAATGTTGCAAACTATAGAAAAGAGAGAGGAATGACACTACAGGGACTAAAGAAGTTTAGCTATGTGGGTGGGTAGAACCAGGAGAACAAAATCACCCCAGATAAAGTCCCAAGTAATTTAAAACTACCCTAGCATGTGTATGTATATGGGCTTCTGTGTGTACCTGTTCTATTAAACTTTTTAAGTTTAAACACAGAGAATTTTGTGGAGGAAAAGCAAGCCAGGACTGGCCATAATAAGCTAGGGGACCTACTCCTTCCTTTCTCCAGTGGTTTGGCCTTGGAATTGGCCTGTGTCAAATAAGAATTTCTGCTTTCTTATTTATAAAATGAGGGGATTACATATCATTTATGAGCTCTCTAACTTTTAAAAGTCCATTAATAAATATTGGAGTCGTGGTTTGTATGGCAAGGAAGGTATAGAACACATAGTCATTTGAGAATAACTCAAAAATTAACTGAATTTTCTCTGCTGATACTCTTATTCTTCAAGTGAGTGTCCCTATGACTTCTCTATATCGTCCCACTCTTCATCAGAATTTAGCTTTGTTCAGGCTCAATCCACACACATGACTTCAGCCTAAAGCTCACATGCATTTTGGCTTCAGGATACCTGCAGGATGGAGGGCATTCTTGGACATTATTTGGGAAAAATAATGAGCATAAAGTCAATATCCACAAATTGGCCTTAGGGTGATCCACCCCAATTGTAGAAAATGTAGCTAAACCCTGGAGAAATTCTATCATTCATTATAAATGTAGGAAGTAGGAAGTACTAAGAGGCTAATTATATGAAAGTGATGAGAGTCAAGGTTTTAGAAGTCAGTAGAGTTTCAAAGACAGTAAGTTTATTAATAGACTAATTCGCCTATACCAAGAGGGTACCACCCACAATAAACTCAATATTTACATATCCCTTTGAGTCACAGCCTGATGAGGTTGGGACAGAGTAGACTAGAAACCAAGAGACTTGAGTTTCAGTCCAAAACCTGTAGTTACAAATAGTAACATATAGACAGTCATTCCTTCCCATCACTCTCCTTGCCCCAAGTTTCAGCTTCCACATCTATAAAAATAAATAAGTTAGTCTAGAGCAGTGGTCGGCAAACTGTGGCTTGCGAGCCACATGCGGCTCTTTGGCCCCTTGAGTGTGGCTCTTCAACAAAATACCATGTGCGCGCACGTACAGTGCGATTGAAACTTCATGGCCCATGTGCAGAAGTCGGTTTTTGGCTCTCAAAAGAAATTTCAATCGTTGTACTGTTGATATTTGGCTCTGTTGACTAATGAGTTTGCCGACCATTGTCTAGAGTAGTAGTGAGCTCTAGTCTCCTGGGACCCATTTGGTTATAGGAAGAGACCCTTGAATCCTTCATAAATGAAGACACATGAGGTTTTGCCATTGGGTAGGTAGAAGAATGACAATGCCTTTAATAGATATGGAGCAGATAAGAGGAGGAATGAGTTTCAGGGTTAAGAATGGTAGAGAAAAGGGAACTACTCAATTGAGAAAGAGTACTTGAGTTTTCATACTTATTCAGTCATTTATCACTTATTAGTATTGTGACTAATGTATTTGAATCACTATTTTCTCAACAGCTACATGAGAATTTGAGAATTTTACTATTAGTTTTGTTATAGACATGGGATTGAAATTACACGTTCAGGGGTTACATCCCAGGCAGTTTGAAAATAGCCTTAGTAATGTCCAATAGTACAGAAGTAGCAGAAGAAGGTGCAAAGGGAAAGATGTAGTTAAGTTGGCTCCATCTGTTGCATTCTTTTTTAAAAAAATATATCTTATTGATTTTTTTACAGAGAGGAAGGGAGAGGGATAGAGCGTTAGAAACATTGATGAGAGAGAAACACTGATCAGCTGCCTCCTGCATACCTCCCGCTGGGGATGTGCCTGCAACCAGGATACATGCCCTTAACCAGAATTGAACCTGGCACCTTTTAGTCCGCAGGCCAACGCTCTATCCACTGAGCCAAAACGGTAGGGCATCTGTTGCATTCTTGAGCCCAGGCTAGAATAGTGTAAGTTATCCAGGGGAGTTCTTTTCATAGCAGGTCAATGAAATGTTGGAAGGCAAGTACACACATGCAAGCACATTTCAAGTCTCTGCTTGCATCCTGTCTGCTCATATCCCATTGGTTGAAGTGAGATATGTGGTCCAGATCTGCATCAATGGACTGGAGAAGTACACATGACCCACAGTGGGAGGAGGGGAGTGAATGGTTTCTGAATAATGGAAACTATCATGAGGGGAGTGAATGGTTTCTGAATAATGGAAACTATCATGAGGTACTTTGAAGAAACTACAGTAAGGATTCTAAATTCAGACTTGTACTAATTATTGTTTTTGTTTTGTTGTTGTTGTTGATTTTCCCCCAAAATGCAACTTCTTAGAAAAGCATTGCCAGTCAGTAAAACATAGGGGTCACAAGTCAAATTTAGGAGGTTTTGTTAGTGCAATTGACAGCATATAATGGTAAAACCATGAAATGTATTACTTCTACCACCGTTTGAAACCTGGTTGAATTGTCTTTACTACTGTCTGGCCTGGATGTGATCATCACAATACTCTTTGTGTATCTGGGGGAACAACATATGAAGCCTCGGTGAAACATCTTAATCTAACATTGAAAGAGACATGCAACTCTGGAGTGAAATATGGCTATGACCACTGACAGCTTGGGGAGCTAAATGCAGCGGTTTGACGAGGTGTGAAATAATAGCTATCAAAGTCTTTTTATTGTAGCATCAGTTCAAGGCATTGGAGCTTCATAGATACATTATGCCCTACTGGTTTTATTCATGACTATTAGTTGAAATTCATTCCATTCAAAAGTTATCTCTACTCATGAAGAACTGCAACCTGATTTTCCTACCAGCAAAACAATACTTTCCCATGCTACCCTGAATTCACAAAAAGCCAGGGGGTGGGAGGGCGAGTGATTCTGACATTATTTTTGCAATATTGTTCACATAATTGAAACTGCAGACACTATTATTAAGACAAAAAGCTTCAGAATGTCAGGTGGAATGGAAATTGAAGAGTTGGTTTTATTATTATGGATGGAAGATGTTGAAAACATTAATTTGTTCAATAACAGTAAACATTGAGGTGTACCTCGTATGGTTATAGGGACTGTGGAGGGGAAACATAGAACCTCAAGGTCTGATTCCTTAACATAGTGGAGAGATTATACACAAAAGGGAACAGACTTGCCCTGACCGGTTTGGCTCAGTGGATAGGGCGTCAGCCTGCGGACTGAAGGGTCCCAGGTTCAATTCTGGTACCATGGGGCACATCCCCAGTAGGGGGTGTGCAGGAGGCAGCTGATCAATGTTTCTCTCTCATCAATGTTTCTAACTCTCTATCCCTCTCCCTTCCTCTCTGTAAAAAATCAATTAAAAATATATATTTTTTAAAAAGCGGGAAGAGACTTGTGCTTGGAGTCAGAAATCCTGGATTTTACTATTAATTAGCTTTTGGACTTTGAAGGAATAACACAACCTTTCTAGGTTGTCATTTCTTTACTTTGAAAATAAGACAATTTACCTCGATTGACTTCAGTGACAACTATGACTCAAACATTGCAGAATGTTGAGGAGTTTCCCGCCTAAAGACACAAAACAGGTGAACAGTCATGTATTCAGTAATTATATGGTGAGTGTCTACTACCTTGCGGTAAGTTTTGCTCTCAGGGGTGGGAATGGAATCACGAGGAGAAGAAGCCCCTGGCCATGGACAGCTTCCATCTGGTGGGAGAGAGTCAATAACAAGTAAACAATTATATGATTTAATTTCAAGTATTAATACATGCTGTGAAAAAAAATTAAAACACACTGAAGGGAGAGTGACTGGGAAGGAGAACTTATTTGAAGTAATTAGGGTAGTTCTATTTGAGGAGACAGCACTGGGGACTTGAATTAGTTATGGGTTTAGCCAGGCCAGTGTAGCTCAGTGGTTGAATGTCATTCCATGAACCAGGTCACGGGATCAATTCTGGTCAGGACAGGGTTGCTGGCTCGATCCCCAGTAGGGGGTGTACAGGAGGCCAGTGATGTTTCTCTCATCAATGTTTCTATCTCTCCATTCCTCTCACTTCCTCTCTCTCTAAAATCAAGAAAAACATATTTTTTAAAAATTATGGGTTTAGTTTTGCAATTATTTGGGGGAAAATTATCTCTAGCAAATGTGATGAGCCTGAGGAAGGTGTTTGGTTTGTTTAAGGAACAGCAAAAAATAATAGCTTTATTAAACAGAAAAATCTCTATAGAACAAAGTAAAATAATATATACTGCATTCTGTGACATGAGGTAAAGGTATGTTGAATTAATCAGAGGAGAAAGTGAGCTGAATAATTACTGTGATTGGGTCTTGCCTTCTTTCTCTTGTCTCATTGGTCATCACATTCTGGATATTTTACCTTAACTTGTATTTACCCCTCATTTTTATTCCTATATCCAGTCTTGAACTTAGGTGGACAATTGCAAAGATTGTTTTGAGCCTTTCTCTTATCAATAAGTAAAGCTGATCACATAATTCCACTTTAAATGCATATGTATATTTTAGATGCTCTCCTATGAGATCGAGGAAAAAAAGTAAATTCAATCTACTTAGCATAGAGGACTTTTGTGACTTGTCCCTGACTTCTGTAGCCTCTTCTAGTTTCAAACTTCCCTTCTTCCCTTAATTCTACAATCACATCAAAATATTTGCTAGTTCCAGAATGCCATGTTCTCCCATATCTTCATCTATGTCTCCTACCTTCTGTCTAATGTCCTTCCTGTGTTTTAGGAACCAGTTAGGGTATATCTCTGCCCGTAATTTTCTCTTAACCTCACAGTCTGTTTCCATAGCACTTAGCATGCTGTGCTGGAATTGTCTTCTTCATGACCTCTTTGCCTCACCAGGCTGTGAGTTCCCTGAGGGTCTGGACAGTGTTATTAGTCTCTGCATTTCTGATATCCAGTTTAATGCCTGGCAGCAGGTTCAATAAATGCTTCTAAAAATAATGAATGTGGTTCATAATTTATGGATTATTTAATTTTAGTCTCTTTAAACCAGTTAATTACTTTGCCCCACTTGTTTTTCTTCCCGTCCCCCTTCTGCCTTCCATATCTAACTTCATGTTTATATATCAATCCAAAGGATCATTGCAAAAACTGGTATCTCAAGATAAAAGGAGAGAATGACAAAGAGTGTTCTTTGCTAAGGACATAGTGAAAAATAATTATTTTTAATTTAAAGGGTATTGATGGATATCCCATGGTGGTCATTATTATTTCATTAAAAGTTCTTTTAGTCATTCCCACCCCATTTTCTTCTAAGAACAATGGACTTTTTGTTTTAGCATTTTCGTATATAGTCCAGGTCTTATGAAACATGGCAGGATTATTTCTCTCACAGAGGTAAACAGCCTTAGATGAAGTTAGATTACGAAAAACCTCATCATTTACTGGTGATCTTTTTAGATTTGTTTCCTTTGAACATTGAGCATTTTATCCTTTTCCAAGAAGTGAGAAAGGAGCAACTGAGAGACAGACTCTAGCTCTTTTCTACTGCTTTTCAAACTAGTGGGGCAAGTGGCATTTTCTCCATTTTTTTTGAGCTGACAAAAGTAAGATTCGGAAAAGTAAGTGATTTGTCTGGCCAGCTAGCAGATGGAAG
This sequence comes from Cnephaeus nilssonii, assembly GCF_951640355.1. NCBI lineage: Eukaryota > Metazoa > Chordata > Mammalia > Chiroptera > Vespertilionidae > Cnephaeus > Cnephaeus nilssonii. The sequence continues at coordinate 13,965,780 of NC_137084.1, read as the reverse complement.
AAGTAGAATTGTGCGGGGGCCTGATGCGGCGGGGGGCCAGACATGGCGGGGATCTCCCTTAACCAGTTCTAAATGGAGGTGGCCAGGGATTGAGAAAATAATAGAAATAAAGAAAACAAGACGCAGAAATAGATTCATGAAGCTGGGAGCCCGGGTGGATCTTTCTGTGCCTGGCTGAGGCCACAGAACCGATCCAGACTGCAAAGCTGAGGCTTTATTTATAATCAGGGACAAACAAGGCAATTGACAATGTTCTTGTAAGTTTCACTTGTTTTGGTAGCACTTGCTGCCCCTCCCACAGCCCACTAGCTACCCAGGAAGGATCTAGGGATCAGTTACAGGATTAGGCTTAATTATGCTGGGAGGGGTCTGCCTTCCAAACGAACTTGTTTGTGACCCTGCCACAGGTCAATCAGAGGCTTAACCCTATAACCGCTTCCTACAGAATTGAATCCAAGATGATAGATACAAAAGCAATTCTCCTTTTACTCCACCATGTTCCCTCATTAAAGAATGATCTAAGCAAAGGGTGTATATGTTCTGATACACAGTACCACACAAAAATTAATACATGCATGTATATACAAAAATTAACTACATTTCCTAAATGGCAGAAATAGCTTATTGGGGAGTCTGGAAAACAGAACTCTGGTATTAGAGTATAGACAAAGGCTCTGAGAACTCCTCCTTAGACAATCTTAATTCCTTAAGTTCATACCCAAGTAGGAACTCATATTTATAACAGAAAGCAGATTGAGAAGCATGTAGTAAACTGGAAGAATGAAATTAATGACTTATTTTGAAATAACTTTTCTGATTCATTATTTATAACTAAAGGCCCGGAGCATGAGATTCGTGCACTGGGGGGTAGGAGGCCCCTTAGCCTGGCCTGCATCCTCTCGCAGTCCAGAAGCCCTTGGGGGATGCCTGACTGATGGCTAAGTCCCGCTTTCCATGCGGAGAAGGCCTAAACTGGCAGTGGAACATCCTTAGCGCTGCTGTGGAGGCGGGAGTGGCTCCTGCCACCACCTCTGCGCTTGCCAGCCATGAGCCCGACTTTTGGCTGAGCGGCACTCCCCCTGTGGGAGCACACTGACCACCATGGGGCAGCTCCTGCATTGAGCAACTGCCCCTTGGTGGTCAGTGCACATCATAGCGACTGGTCGTTCTGCTGTTTGGTTGATTTGCATATTAGCCTTTTATTATATAGGATAAGAAAACATGTGGCTATTTTTATTTTGGGGTGATGCTCAGTGGCATCATCTTTATCAAGATTTCATTTTTGAATATGAGGTTGCTAATGAATATTCTGATATTTAATATTGATTGGTAACATTGAGTGTTCCAGGTAGTGCATTTGTCTTTATTTATATTTATTATCAGCACTGGAGGCCCAATGCACAAAATTCATGCAAGAGTAGGCCTTCCTTCCCCCGGCTGCTGGCACCAGCTTCCCTCTGGCACCTGGGACCTGGGCTTTCTTCTCAGCCCCAGCTTCATCCAGAAAGTCATCCGGATGGTCATCTGGAAGGTCGTCCAGATGGTCATTCTGCTGTTGAGTCTAATTAGCATATTAGCTCTTTATTATATAGGATATTCCTTAAAATAGGTTGCCATTTACTAACAAAATAACTGAGGGTTACGTTAACCTGTTCAATAACTAGTTCAAAGGTGTACCTGCTGGAAAATGGCAAGAAAAAATTTAAATCCAGTTATCTGATGATGACGGCTATGCTTTCATGTGCCGATGTTTTGTTTGAGTTCTTGAAAATGCCTTTGGCCTGGAGTCAGGAAAGTAGCTTTAGGCTCGGGTACTGACAAGCTCTGTGAGTTCAGGCATATCACTTTCCTTCTCTGAACCTGTTCTCTCATTTGTTAAGGGGAATGGATGAAGAGAACAGGATTTCTGATGTTTCTTGCAACCGAGAAATTGAAGTGATTGAAATGCCAGTAGTGGAAGTTCATTAACTCACAGCAGGACTCAGTAATTTCCCAAGATCATCCTGGCATAAATATCAGTACTTGCTGCACCACAATACTTTTTCAATTAAATTTTAATTTTGCTTAATATTTAGACTCTGCCCTTATTATTATTTCCTGTAGAAGTCCATCAGTGTGCTGAAACTCCAAATTCCACAGAGTGTAGAAATATATTGATTTTTTTAAAATGTCAAAACCTCTAGATACAGTTACAGTTTCTTGAACATTATTTTTGTTCAACTCTGCATAAGTATATTCATATTGTACTGCATTTATTATCTATGTAATTATTATATGTTTCCAACTTGAACCAAAACTAATGACAAACTAAAAAAGAGTTTCTGAGGGTGTGGGTACAGATAATATCGTTTTTTAGTTTTTGTTTTTTTTGGTAACAGAGTTCACCTAAGATGAACTGAAATATCCTCACAATCCTCCTTCTCCTTCTCTTCATCTTCCTCCACATCAGCTTAATAGCAATGTGAAAAGGATTATTTGCATAAACCATAAATTTATATTAATCTTTCTTGAGTCCCTCTAGAGATAGTATTTCATTAATTCTTCATCATAACACTGATAGATAAACACAATTTCCACATTTTACAGATTAATAAACTGACTTTGAGAGAGATAAATGAATTTACCTAAGAATACATAGCTAGCTAGTCAATAAAAAAGCCAACTGAGATCCTTTTGAATTACAAATTTATGATCCTTCTATGATGCTACATTATCTGGGGACTAAAACCTCTTGACATCAGCATAATAATCTTGTTCTCTTAGGAACATCTTTCTTCACAGGCACCCTCCCAGTTGTATGTCTATAACATATTTTGTACATTTTTATTGAGATAATTATCATCTATTGTAATGACCACTAATATATTACATCTACAGCTCAGTAAAATTTTATAAAGTCAACCATACATATAACTGACATTCACATCAATATGTAGAAACTGGCTCAAGACCCTGGTATACAAAGACATTCTAATAAGGTAGAATATTCCAAAGACAGATCTCCCAGGCGCCAGATCTTTATTTGGGATATGCAGAGTTTGAACCCACCCAAGCCTACTTAATTAACTATTTACTACACAATGAGCACCCCAAGCTTGCTCAGGTAACTAACCCTTTACTTCATAGTAGGTCTCTTAACAATGGATTTCTTTAGTTTTTGTTTACCTGAAAAAGTCCTACTTTAACCATATTTTTGAAAGGTATTGTCTCTGGATATAGAATTCTGAGCTGACAATGTTTTCCTTTCTACATTCTACTAGTAAACATATCATTCCTTTGTCTTGCATAGTTTCTAATGAGAAATCTATTGTAATTCTTATTACTTTACTTCTATAGTTAATGTGTGTTTTTTTTATTTTTATTGTTTAAAGTATTACAAATAGTACATATGTCTCCTTTTTTTCCCCCATTGACCTTCCCCCCAGCCTTCCCTACCCCCTGGCACTGGGTGCCTTTAACATTTAAAAATATCTTGTAGTGTGACAATGATGAATCTAGGTGTGTGAGTATGTGTGTGGATGTGCACGCTATTAAAATGCTTGGAATTTTCTGAAATTGTTGAAGTTTTATTCCCATATTCAACCTCCCCACTGCCTTAATTGCTCATAAGATTTTCTCTTTGTTTTTTAGTGATGTTACTCTGATATGTCTAGATTTCTTTTGTTGTGTATATCTACTGCTTTTGAGTCTGTTGTTTTATCATCATTTTATAGAATCTCATCATGCTGTGGGTTTATATTTTTAGTGTTTGTTCATATTAGGATTTACTGAGTTTCTTGAAATGGTATCTTTATAAATTTTATTAAAGATTGAAAATTTTGATACATTAGTATCAAATGTTATTTGACCTTTCCTGTCCTTTCTCTCCTTTAGTTCTTGGGCTTTCATATTTCAGACCACTTTGCATTGTCCCAGGAGTCATTGATATAGTTAAATTTTTTCAGCATTTTATCTCTTGTCCTTCATTTCAAATATAATTTATGTTGCCTTGTGTTCAAGGTTGCTGCTCTTTTTTCTACAGAGCCTAATCTGTCGTTAAGCCCAGCTGATGAAATTGCAATCTTATATACTGCATCTTTTAGCTTTGCATGTTCCTTTTGGCTCTTTCTCAGATTTTGTATTTTTGATGTCTCTTAGGTTTCATGTTTTTACTTTTTACATCCTTGAACATATTTATAGTAGCTGTTTTGAAATCCTGGTCTGGTACTTCAATCATTTCTATCATTTTGGAGCTTGTTTCTAATGACTGATTGCTCTTTATTTACTGGTCACATTTTCCTGATTCTTTTCATATTATTTTTTATTGACTACTTGACATTGTGCATATATTGCACAGCTACTTGACATTGACAGTTGGGATGTTGTTGGCTCCCCCTTATACACTGTGGGAGTTTGTTTTGACAAGCAGCTTAATTTAATTGCAGTTCAGCTTCATACTTTCAAATGCTCTTTTTTGAGCTCTCTGAATTTATATAAAGTAGGTCTATCATGTCCTATAAGAACTTTCATGATCTGGTTTATGACTGTCTTTTTCTTCATATCCCATATACATATTATTTTGCTCCATCTGTTGCATTTGTCTTTTTGCTGTTCTTAAAACATGCAAGTTTGCTTCAGATTTGGGTCTTTATTTTTGCTTCCACTCTGCCTGGAATGTCCTTGTTTAACATGTAATACTGAATCCTCACTTCAAGATTTTTTGGTTGTCACATCTTTAAAGAGAACTTTCCTGACTGCCATTTTAAAAACAGGTAGCTTTTCATTTCCCCACCTCATTGCAGTTTTCTTACCCTATTTAGGTATTTCTCATAGTAAATGTTACTCTCTGATATAATAAATTCATTTACCTAAAGCACCCTGACTATAATACGCACTTCTAAATTTTGTCTTTTGCATAAACATCCCAAGTGACTAACAGAATGCCTGACACATTCAAAATATATTTGTTTAATGAGTTATTAAATGATTCCTAGCTCCATAGGCATCAGCTATTTATGATAATACCTGCCCTGGAAATCTCATGTTTATTTTTCCTCAGTTAAATGATGTGTTATCTGTGTTGTACACATTTGTCATTTTTAAAAATGCTCTTACTATATTTGGGAAAATCTTTGCTTTACATGTCTCAGGGGTGTGTAAGCATCTACCTACTGCTCTTGAAAGCAAAGAATCAGATATTCATTTTCCCACCTCCTGTAGATAGGGAAATCACTGATCTGGTTTGATTGGGGCTAAAGGGTTTCTGAGTTGTGGGACGTTTAGTGCATGTTTCCAATATTTGGCTAATTCTGTGCTATTACCTCAGACTTTGATGATGTGGTAAGTGACCTAATGAGGTCAGAGGAGAATTTATTCCATCCACAGCAGGGATCAAGGGTTCATGTGCTGTGATGGCAGCAGCAGTGATGTTTGGTGCTCAACTACAGTAGTGTTCAGACCAATCTCATCTTAAAGCACACTCATCTATATGATTTATGCTGTCCAGCTCCCTAGTGTTCCTCCCTAAACCTTTTGATTTTGTAAAAAGAAGTTTTTGTTGTTTGTAGGCAAGAACTCTGGCTGATACACTCTTAAAATAATTTAGAACATGATAAATTGTTAAGAGGTATAAAAGAATTAGTGCAGAACAGAGTTCCCCTGAATATCTAGTTAACTAGTGGGAAACACCTGCAAATACAAAAGTTTTTGATGAAATGGGTATTGTATGTGTTTTAAGGAATCTGATTATAGCAAATCTCAGGCTGCGTAGAAAAATCACTTTATTTTCTAGTTGTTACACCTGTTGTGTTTTATACAAATATATTTCCATGGTATGATACGTAGAGGCACTATTTAGTTCCCTTAAAACATATAGTAGTACCTGATAATACATGAGCCACTTGAAGAGAAAATCAAATATTTTTCAGACGGCAAGGAGATATAATAGGGAAGCTGTGTCTATAGGGGGGAAAACAGCTCATCATAAAATTTCCTGTAAACTGGGAGGTTTTTTTGTTATGCAACTTTATTTTTTTCTGCTTTGTCACAAAAAAGAGCTTGAAGGACATTTTAGAGGGAATTTAAAGGGATGTGTTTATCAGTTAGCTTTTTTTTTTAAGGAAAATATCTTTTTATTGATTTCAGAGAGGAAGGGAGAGGGAGAGAGAGATAGAAACATCAATGATGAGAGAGAGTCATTGATTAGCTGCCTTCTGCATGCACCACACTGGGGATCGAGACCACAACCTGGGCACGTGTCCTGACAGGGAATTGAACCGTGACTTCCTGGTTCATAGGTCAATGCTCAACCACTGAGCCATGCTAGCTGGGCTATCAATTAGCTTTTGATATACAATGTGTAATCGCATGAGCTCAGTGATTTATATCATAAGGTGTTTATTGCACATGTATATGTGTCCAGCCTGGATTGAATAGATGGCTTTGCTGATCTTGGCTGGTCTCTGCTAGAATGACTAGAGTGATTCAGTTCTGTTCCATGTGCCTATCATCATCCCACATGCTAGCCCTGGGATATTCTCATGGTGATGACAGAAATGTAGGAAAGCAAACAGAAGCAGCATGCCTTCTTGAAGCCCAACTTTGGAACTGGCACAGGGTCAATCCCACCTCATTCTCTAGGCTTAAGCAATTCACATAGTCAAGATCCAAATCTGTGTAGATTAGAAACTATCATGATTCTACTTACAGATGAGGGATTGGAAATTCAGAGGGTTTACCAGCTATTCAAGATCACATAGCTCTTGGGTGGGGGAGATGGTGTCCAAATGCAGACAGTGAAAGTCTGACAGAACCAGTATTCTAAGCATAATGCTAATTACCCTCTTTGTGTCCACGAAAAAGAAAACCACTCAACTTCACATGGTTGAAGCTCATTATATGAGTCCCTTAAGATCAGAATTAACCAATCAACCTTTCTGAGGAAAAAGAAGTATATTGAGCAATGAAACATGATGGCTTAAAAAAGTATAGGCACAAATTGACACCAAAGGCATGGCAACAATAAAGATATATACAAATTGGACTTTATGAAAATTAAAACTGTTATGCATCAAAGGACATTATAAATAGTGAAAAGGAGACTCACAGAATAGGAAAAATATTTATAAGTATAAGAGATTGGTATCCAGAATATATAGAAAACTCCCCAAACTCAATAACTAATCTGATTTAGAAATAGGTGCAAATAACTTGTGAAAGACTTGAATAGACATTTCTCCAAAGATATACAAATGGCCAATAAGCAAATGAAAAGATGCTCAACATCATCAGTCATCAAGCAAATTAAAATCAAAACCACATTGATGTACCACCTCACAATGCTGATGTGGTCATGCTAAAAACAAATTCTTTTTTCAAATTCAGAATACAAACGAACAAACTTAAAAAACCACAAGTGTTGACAAGGATGTGGATAAAATAAATGGTATCCCTGTGCATTGTTGGTGGGAATGTAAAACGGTGTGAAAAGCAGTGTCATGTGCCAAAGTCTTTATATGAATTATCTTGTTTAATACAAAAAATCTTGTGAGGTTGGTGCAATTATCACTTGGGATAATATGAAGTGTAGATGCAAAATGATCAAGCCACTTAACCAAATTCATTTAGCCTCCAGAAGTGAGGATCTTCACCCAGGCAACTGGGCTCCTTCTCCTATTCCTGCATACTTACATGGTTTGGCCCATGAGGAGGGGTGAAGTAGATACCATTATCATCATTCGGACTGTTCAAAGGGAGACATCAAAGCAGAGGTCCAGGGGGTGCTCTGAACAAGTGTGCTACTTACAGTCAGGCAGACCTCGGGCTCTCTTTGTGAATCTATTACTATCTAATTTTGTTGCATTCACCATTTCATTTCTCTGGCCTCAACCGTATAATCTCTAAAATGGGCATAATAATCCCTACCTAGCAGTATATTTGGCAGTGTTTAACAAGACCTTGAATAAGATCATATACGTGAAAATGGTTTGTGCAATATAAAGAAAAATGCATGTTTTGTTTTTGCTATTATTGCTTTGGTTGGATTCTGTACGTAGCCAGATGCACACACTATATAGGTTTCTATGCTGCCACAGCCCAGTACAGCATCTTGGTTTTGTTGGTTTATTTTCAGTTCTCATCTGCCCATGGGACTCACTAAATATACGACTGACAATCTAGTTTGGTTTCTCTGGCATTTTGGCACCCATCTAGATTTTATACTATTCTCTACTCTTTGTAGAATCTCCACCTCCTGGTTCATGTAATATTTCACTATCTTTTTATCATCTGGAAGCAAAAGATGGGCACCTAGAGGTGCCTAGAGATGAGAAAATTAAGGATAATTTTTACTCCTGGCAGTTTGAGTCAGTCACGTGGGAAGGAGGGCTTGATTAGAGGTCAAAGGGTAGCCTTGAAGAAATGCCAGGTGGGAAGCACAGGAAGGCAGGGGAGCTAAGAGGCAGGAGGATGGGCAGCAGGATGGAAAGCCGGTCCTAACTAGACACTGGGTTCTAGGCAGTGAAGGGTGAAGGCCACAATGACGGTGGCCGCAGTCTCCTTTGCAGTGCTTGGCGTGTGGTGCAAGGAGGGAAGTTATGTGTAGTGTGGCTTAAAATGAACTGTGCTGGGCTTGACTAGCTCCAGCTTAAAAAGGGACCATTTGAATTGTAAGAGAAAACAGCCCTCAAGGTAAAGCAATGAAGTGTGAGGGGTTTCACTTCAGCAATAGAAAGCACCTGTCACAAGATGCCTGTCTGTCCACCAGTCCTGAAATCCCACTTGTTGGAGGCCCTGCCTGTGGGTGCCGGCTCTCAAAATGCAGGGCCTCTCTGAGGTTCCGAGGAAACACTGAGCGTGTCCGGATGTTCAAGCAGAAAATTGAAATACCTTTGGGTCGAGTTAGAACCCTTCCTGCTTTTCAGCTGCCTGACTTTTGCAGAAACAAACTCAGGATCTGAGAGTTTTGCCCATCTGCTCAGCTATATTCAGGCTAAAGACCTTTTGAATCTGATTCCTAAAGAGCTTAACTCATCCTCCCAAATAAGCTAGAATGTGAGAGCTGAGAGCATCCTGGAAAGCGGATGCCTTCTTCACTTTTATTATATTCATTAGAAGCTTCTATAAGTCACTGGGGCATCCAAATTAGCTTTTAACGATGAACTCCAATAACAAAACTGAAAAGAGTGGGTGGAAGGGGAATGGAATGAAACCCCGGGATTCCTTTCTGACATCTCCACAGAGTCAATTATTTACTGACTAGAGGCCAGGTGCATGAATTCGTGTACATTGAAAGGAAATTAATTAGGAGGTGGTTGGCGGGGTGGGACTGGGTGAGAAGGGCCAGACATGCCCTGGAGCCAACCTCCTATGGTCCCTCCCCTGCTGGTCGCACCTGGGGTGGTGCCAGGGCTCATAGGGCATGTGTGGAGTTCCTCTGGCAGGTGGGGTCCCTCCAACTGGCCTGATAGGATCAGGCCAAAACCAGCAGTCCAACATCCCCCGAGGGGTCCTGGAGTTTGAAAGGGCACTCTCCAAAGTTGCTGTCGCTTGGAAGCTCCTGTGAGGAGTGTCCTCCCCCCTGTTGGTCATTGTGTGTTATAGCTACTGGCCTGCCGGCCGCTGGTTGGCCAGTCCCTTAGGCCAGTGGTCGGCAAACCGAGCCGCAGTTTGCCTCTCTGTTGACTAATGAGTTTGCTGACCACTGCCTTAGGCTTTTATTATTTACTGATGCTTGAAGCAGGATATGACCCTGGGAAAGTACTCAACTTTCTTTGACTCTGTTTTTTGGTTATAAAATGGGCATTTTAACATGATAGCACTTTCGAAACTATTCATTGTGCTAAGTGTATCTAAAGTATTTAGCACATTTTCTGGCACTTAGTACGTTGTTGTCCCTGACTCCTGGTTTCTTTTTTTTTTCTTCTTTAAGTCTATACTAATTAATCAATTTCATTCCTCCTCTCTTCTCCCTACCCCTCCTCCTCTATCACCATAACCTATCAAATCATTCCAATGGAAACTTCTCCATCTTGAGATGCATTTCAGTACTGGGGGACAAATCAGTGTCTTTTACGATCTGATATAAATCTTACCTTATTCTCAATTTGATTAAGACTCAAATTTTAGGGCTATTACCTGTGAAATATGGATCAGGGCTTTCAGCAGTGGAAGGAATTTATGTAAACCAAGCCAGGTAGCAGGCTCCTCATCACCAAATTGAATGAGGACCACCTCCTTCTTCTCTCTACACATGCTCTTCTCTGGGAAATTAAGGCCACAACATTTTGATTTAAAATATTTTTCAGTAATAAACCCTTGCTGCTGAGGATGGTGCCAGGAATACATGAGATTATATAGTTAATGCAAAAGTATATATTTTTCTTCTTTTCAATAACAAGTATATTTTCTGGTTGTCATTCTTTTGGTTCTGCCTTTTATGACATGAGATAAAACTCTCAGATGGGAGTCATTTTCACATTCTTCAAGATGGCTCACAAAGGGCCTGAGAGACCACAGCCATTCAGGGGTGTCTGCCTCTCCTTCCTTCTCTTTGGTGAGTCGCTGTGGGACTCTGAGGGAGAGAACTGACCTTTGAAGTCACAGAGAACTGGGTTCCAGTCTTACCTCAGAGGTCATGTGGCTTTGAGCAAATTATGTAACCTTTGGTTTAGTGCTCTCACCTGTAAATGCTAAACCATAACCCTGTGCTGAGAGCTGAGCTGAGGAGAGTTGGCGCAGGTTAACCCAATGATTGTCACTACCATGAGCCCCAATATTTGTATTTTTTAAAAGCTCTATAGGTGGTTCTGCGGAGAACCTGGGTATTAGATGTAAATAACATTAATTGCTTTTACTTCCATTCAGGCTGAAAAAGATCTAATATTCTATTTCATACTAATGGATCATTTATTTAAATTGAATCATATCATTTCGGAATTTGAGTATGCCTTAAAGGTCATTGGTTTGGCTCAGTGGATAGAGTGTTGGCCTGCGGACTAAAGGGTCCCAGGTTTGATTCTGGCCAAGGGCACATGCCCTGGTTATGGGTTCTATCCCCCCAGTAGGGGGCATGTAGGAGGCAGCCAATCAATGGTTCTCTCTCATCATTGATGTTTCTATCTCTCTAGCTCTCTCCCTTCCTCTCTGAAATCAATAAAAATATATTTTAAAAAAACCTCCTTGATTTAGGATTTGTTTTTACAATTTTCCTGACTAGTGGTCCTTCAACTTTTCCTGAAATGCCTTCAGTGATTAAACATTTACTGTCCCGTGAGAATTACTTGTATTGTTTCCCATTTTGTAATTAGGTCATAGCTCCCTTTTCATCTACTCAGAAAAAGTTGAATCTAATTTCTACAGATACTTCTTTAAATATATATTTGAAGATGGCTATAGGTTCCCTTTGAGTAATTTTTGTTCATGGTTAGTAACCAAAAAGCGATTTGCAAATTGGCCGATCATCAGATTTCTAAGGAACTTAAAAGGTATACAGCTTTCTGTGGCTGTTGAATCAGAATCACCCCAGTAGATCCCTGGAGTCGATTAACTTGAAACAAGTTCTTGAGGCGATTCTGTGAGTATAGAAATTTTCCCTGACCAGGGATTTCACCTAGGGCCAATATTGCACCCCAGGGCATATTTGACAATATCTGGAGATCTTTTTGGGAAACAGTATTCCATTCTACTATGACATAGCTTTGAGTCTCCTCACTATCATCCTCTAATCCACTATGTATATCTCCTAAATCAGTGGTTCTCAACCTTTCTAATGCCGCGACCCTTTAATACAGTTCCTCATGTTGTGGTGACCCCCAACCATAAAATTATTTTCGTTGCTACTTCATAACCGTAATTTTGCTACTGTTATGAAACGTAATGTAAATATCTGTGTTTTCCGATGGTCTTAGGCGACCCTTCTAGCGGTTCTCAACCTGTGGGTCGAGAATAGAGCCTAAGACCATCGGAAAATACAGATATTTACATTACGATTCATAACAGTAGCAAAATTACAGTTATGAAGTAGCAATGAAAATAATTTTATGGTTGGGGGTCACCACAACATGAGGAACTGTATTAAAGGGTCGTGGCATTAGAAAGGTTGAGAACCACTGTCCTAAATGCAATACATCAAAAGTGCTAAACACAGTCAAGACCTGACATTTCTGTTTTTAAAGAGCATGTGAGGAAGTGAGGCATCCCATTACAGGATTATTCATTCATAGAATTTCAGTGTGTTTTTGTTTTTTGTTTTTTTTTGCTGCAAAAAGCTTTATTGTTTCATTTGGTCCAAAGCATGGGAGAGGGCTCCATGATGGTTACAAGAATAGCTAGTAGGTTCTGGAAGAGGCTCAGGGAAAAGCCAGACCCTAGGGAAATGCAGAGGGCCCCTCAAAGGCCTCTGGGCTCCAAAGGCTCCTGGTCGTACTTGAGGGTGAGCCTTTCCAAGGGGTACTCGCCCGGCCCAGCTGGGGGCCGGCAGCCTGCAGAGGTTAGTCAGGTGTCGCCCATCTTCTTGATGAGTTTCACCTCCTCACCCAGGAAGTGGTTCTCCCGGAAGTCACAGAGATGAGGATCTGCATGGGTAAAACCCAGAGCGTACAGCTCCAGAAGGGCCTGGTTCAGGTTCTTCGCCAAGGCCAGGGCGGCTTCCCTGGCGTCCTGAGTTTTGCCCACTCATCTTGGGGAGGCCTCAGCACGTCCGGGAAGAGACTGCGGCCATGGCGCTGGTTTAAGAGATGCTCAGCGCCCCCGTGCTGCTTCTCCGCTAACGTGAGGAAGAGTGGCCCACACCCTTGAGAGCCACATCATCCTGGTCGAAATAGAAGCCGAGAGAGAGGTAGGTGTAAGAGGCCCGCAGATGCAGGTTGGCCAGGCGGTTGACCGCAGCCTCCACCTCGGTGGAATAATCCTGACGAATTTGGGAGCTCATGGTTGTTTGGCAATAAGGAGTTAAGGTTGGAAAAAACCAGTGTGTTGGCTGGTCTCAGGGGTGGTTCTGAAGGTGGTGACTGGATAAGATGCCGGAGAGAGGCCGGAGGCTGGAGGAAGGGGCCTCCCTGGGTCTGTTCTGTCCAAACACTGTTGAAGCAAGAGGCCAGATCCAGGACCACTGAGGCACTGCCCAGGTGTTTTTAAGTTCAGCAAAAATTTTCATGACACTAGAGCAGTGGTCGGCAAACCGCGGCTCGCGAGCCACATGCGGCTCTTTGGCCCCTTGAGTGTGGCTCTTCCACAAAATACCACGTGCGGGCGCACACAGACAGTGCGATTGAGACTTCGTGGCCCATGTGCAGAAGTCGGTTTTCGGCCTGGGCGAGTCTATTTTGAAGAAGTGGCGTTAGAACACTCAAGGGGCCAAAGAGCCGCATGTGGCTCGCGAGCTGCGGTTTGCCGACCACTGAGCTAGAAGAACTCAGTAAATAATATTGGCACAAACCTTTTTTTAAAATCCTCACCCGAGGATATTTTTTCCAATTGATCTTTAGAGTGAGTGGGAGGGCAGAGGGGAGAGAGAGAGAGAGTGAGAGAGAGATAGGTATACACCGACTGATTGTCTCCCGCACCCCAACTGGGCCTGGGATGTAACCAGCAACCAAGGTACAGGCCCTTGACCTGGAATCGAAGCCATGACCCTTCCATCCACAGGCTGATGCTCCAACCACTGAGCAAAACTGGCCAGGGTGGCACAAAACTTAAAAAAAACAACCATATTAGCTCTCCCAAGAGAAACCTGCAAAATGACCTTTCATACTGGGCGTGAGGATTTCCTTGTCTAAGTACTTTGATGTGAAGAGGCCTTTGGGGATTTGGAGATCTCTTTTCTCCCTCTGCAAACACTGACACTCAAGATTATTGTCTCTCTATGGACTTACAAAAAACTAATTAACACGTGAGCAATAGCTTCATTGTTCCAGTCTATATATATATACACCTTCCCAATGAAACATTAAGACATTGTGAGGTTTGGTGGAGCAGTTCCAGATATCATTTACGTAAGAGAAAGGAAAACTATAGGAGTGACTCAATATGCAGACAGATAATGGCCAGACCTTACATAAAAATGGAACTCTGACACAGAGTCCGCAGCAACCAGCTCAGGAAATGGACCCATTAATTATCGACAGTAACCAGCCGGGGAAGCCAGCCTCCTATAAATCAGACTTCTTGGAAGTGAGACGACTATCTCTTGCCACAAGCCCAGGAAACGAAACAATAACCTCTGTGACAATTGGCCTAAAATGGCCAGGACTTGATTGATATACACAGCTTCCCTAACTTTGTCCCTGCTTCCAATTTAGGAGCAACTAGAAATAACCAAATATGTTTTCCTAACTAGTCATATAGGATGCCCCGCTTTTAAGTTTGCCTGCCACCAGCTTCCCCATGCCAACAGCCTTCAACAAGGGCACTCCAGAATCCCATGTTTTTTTTCACTATAAAGTTTTTCCATCCCCTCCCTGGCTTTGAATCTCTGCCAACCCAAATGATGGCACCTGACTCCCTTGAGAGAGCAAGCTCTGAATCAACAACTTTTGCTCATTTTCATTTGATTGGTCTTCATTCATTTGCACAGGAATTTAATATTTTAAATAGTATTCTCCCCCCAAAGCACCCATTATTTTATTTAATCCTCATGATGACATTAGAGGAAGGTTACATTGAACCCAGTTAGGTGACAAAGAAATGGAGGCTTATAGTTTTTAGGAGAATTACCCAAAGTCTTATAGTTATATAATGGTTGTGCTGGGATTTGAATCTAGAACATATGACTTCCTCCCTTCCTCCAATACCTACCTCTCACGCTTGATTCCAAAGCTTCTAACTTCTGTGTTTGCATTATGGTTGTGGCTCCATTCTTACCTCTACAATTTAAAGCATGGCCTTGCTTTCTCTCCAATAATTTTGGATTCTTTGCCCCAACCCAATTGTCATCATGCCGAAGTTATGTTATAGCTGGCTTCCTGCAACCCTAGATAACAACAGCATATCCCCAAGGACTGGTGGGGCAGGTGTTCTTTACAGGTTTGCCTTCACCCCATGGGAGAGATGGGACCTCTTAGATATAAACAACCATGGTCCAGAGCAGTGGTCTGCAAACCGCGGCTTGGGAGCCACATGCGCCTCTTTGGCCCCTTGAGTGTGGCTCTTGCACAAAATACCACGTGCGGGCGCACACGTACAGTGCGATTGAAACTTCGTGGCCCATGCGCAGAAGTCAGTTTTTGGCCTGGGTGAGTCTATTGTGAAGAAGTGGCGTTAGAACACTCAAGGGGCCAAAGAGCCACATGTGGCTTGCGAGCCGCGGTTTGCCGACCACTGGTCCAGAGTATCTTGGATGACCACACACACACACACACACACACACACACGCACATATGCATGCATATGTGTGTGTATCCCTTAGTTACTTGAGGCCACCTGAGAAGAGGTGGCTCATTCAGTGAAAGTATTATCCAGTTGCCTGAAGTTATAGGATAAACTCTGCACGTATTTCATAATTTCACTTCCATCACTCTCCACCCACAACAGTTTTGCTCAGCAATTTTTCCGGCCACAGTAAAATTCCTAAATGAAATGTGCAGTTGGGATGCTTGATCTGGGACAGACAAGAAATGAACAGAATTGAGTCTCAGAAAGAAAGGAGGAGAGGTGGTGGCCGTCAGCAGTAAGACTGAATCAAAGTGGAAGTCAGCATTGAGATGTGAGATGTGTCCTGGAATGTCAAAGGAGCAGGCATGGGGTTCCACAGGATGGAAGAGACTAACAAAATGACTCCAAGCTGTGACTGTTGAGAGGGAATTTCCTTTTCATGTTCTATAATGATATGGAAATAGATCTGCTTAGTGAGGCTCATGCTGGGGAAGAGGAAAGAAATGGGAACTTTCTGAAAGATCACTAGTCCTTCAGCTTATAGTCAGCCCCAAGGGGCTCCTCAAACTCATTACAATGCAGCAATCTTGCCCTTTAAGATATGTTTCAGCACTGATGGCTAAACTTGACCTTTCGTATAAGCATACGGGAAACTGCCAGGGAAACTGCCAGGACTATGCCGCTGTTGACTAAAGGAATGACAGAGATGAGATAGATTAAAACAATAGATGCGCCTTTAATCATTTTGCATTTTACAAGCTCATACAATAAAAAGTGTGCTCAATCTTCAGAGAAATCACGCCCAGGAAAGAGGGATTGCATTAAGAAGTAAATATCACTGGTTTTATCGGACTCCGATTCTTGTCACACTGTGGTTCCAGAACCAGCCTCAAAGGCAAGACTTTGCAAAGTCCCAGCCTATTGGGTCTGCAAAAGAGACTCAGTGATTTGTGAAGGATTTCAGCTGCTGGGTTGCTGTCTGGAGGAGTTTTCTTTTCTTTCATATTAGATCAGCAGAGTTGGGGCAGGGAAGGCAGCCTTGTGGCATTTAAAAGAGAAGTTCAAAGACACAAAAACTGCGCTGCTGTTGCAGGTTTGCCTTCTCTGTTTTGATCCCAGATCTGTGTCTCTTACCATTTAATGAATAGATATAGCACGGCTTTCTGCCACATCAAAAGGTTATAAAGTTGCGATCTCAACCAGATGAGTATTTTGAGACCACTGAGTGCTTTGAATACGACACATGATTATTTTAAAACACAAGATAAAGGGAAAAAACAGCTGAGAAATAACTGAAAGTTTCACGTGCTATTCAGAAATAGTAATAACTGTGATTTTATTGAGCACTCACTGAAGGCCAGGAACTAGGCCAAGCACCTTCTATACATTATTTGGATTGATGTCTCTGAGTTTCTCTCATACATCATCATTTAGGAGCACATGTCTACTGCTTTGAAATTTCAGGTCAGGAACAGGGATTAGTGAGCTGGCTGGTATAGACAAGAAAATAAGCTGCAGAAGCAGAAGTAGAGGGAAAAGAATACTGTTTGAAACCTGGAGCCTTGAGTTCTAACTGTGCCACAAATCACATTTTCCTTGCTCACCTGGCTCACTTTAGAGAGGTAAGGAGAGGATCCTATGAATTAGCGAGTATGGAAAATGCTTTGAAAGCTTTAAAGAGTAAAGAAATATAAGGGTAGATATTTAAATTATTAGATATTAATTTTATAGGCATGTCGACTTCTTGTTTTCTCTTAGTATTGATTATTTTGAGTTCTATATCTCTACCTATGACTGTGGACTAGTTATTTTCTTCTTGAATTTCTACAAGTGTTTACTTGATACAGGCATACATACCTCAGGTATATTACATGTTCTGTTCCAGATCAGCATATTAAAGTAAGTTGTAATCTTATTGCTGTTGGAAAATCTTGCCTTCAATTTGTAAAAAAAACAACAGTATCTCTGACATGCAATAAAGTAGGCTCCATAAGACAAGATATGCCTGTATATTCTGAAGTTATATTATTCATGTCTAATGATTTCCTGATTATATCATTGACTTTTTATTTTAATGGTTATGGATAACCCCACTCCTTGTTCCAATTTCTACATATATTTGAGTTTTTGGTTTTGTTTTTAAAAAAGAGAAAACTGGGGCTATTTTAAGCAGCAATAACAACAGAAACAACAAACATAGAAAGTAGCTGACAATCAAAGGAGAGGCTCTAAAGGACCATGTTTGGAGAAGCTTAGGATTAAGGGACCGGAGCAGATTTGTGTCAGAAGTAGCAGGGTGCCAACATCAGGAGGTGTGAAATCCAAATGATTTTCACCCTGTGTCACTTCTC
Organism: Cnephaeus nilssonii; assembly: GCF_951640355.1. Lineage (NCBI taxonomy): Eukaryota > Metazoa > Chordata > Mammalia > Chiroptera > Vespertilionidae > Cnephaeus > Cnephaeus nilssonii. The sequence continues at coordinate 13,948,081 of NC_137084.1, read as the reverse complement.
GTGATTTAAATTCTAGGGGGAAAGCATTTTATTGGCCTAGATCGAGTAAAATTTTCACCTCTTAGCCAATAGTAAAGGCGTCTTTGTTGACAGTCCCAGAATACTGCATCCAAAGCGAGAAAGGTGAATTTTTTTAAAATTTCTTTTATGTTGTTATTGATTTCAGAGAGGAAGGGAGAGGGAGAGAGAGATAGAAACATCAATGATGAGAGAGAATCATCAATCGGCTGCCTCTTGCATGAACCCACACTGGGGATCAAGACCACAATCCAGGTATGTGCCCTGACTGGGAATCGAATTGTGACCCCCTGGTTGATAGGTCGACATTCAACCATTGAGCCACAGTGGCCAGGCGAGAAAGGTGAACTCTTAAAGAAAAATCAGTTTACTGTTAACAGAAGCAGAAATGGATACAGAATAGGCTAAAACACAACTCTGCAAGTACTAAACATAATTTAGCTGCCAAAAATATATACTTTTATCATCCACATTATATAAAATCCCAAACATGATCATTTATTAGTCAGCATGGAGTGCTATAACAGACTGGATGGCTTAAAAAATAGAAACTTATTTTCTCACAGTTGTGGAGTCCAAGATTAAGGTGCTGTCTGATTTGGTCCTTGATAAGGTCTCCTTCCTGGCTTACAGAGGGCTGCCTTGTTCTCATATAGACTTTCCTCTGAGCAAGGCCTTCCTATTAGGCTACTGGTCCTATGGGATTAGGACCTCAACCTTATTACCACTAACTTTATCTCCTAAAGACCCTATTGCCAAATACAGTCACATTGAGGTTAGGGCTTCATCATATGGGTTTTTTTTTGGGGGGTGGGTTTCACAATTCAGTCCATAGCACATACATTTTAGCTTTGGAGAGTAAAATTGCAGGCAACAGTAATACGCCAGGGATGTGATTAATATTTCCATGAATATCTTTATGTTTTAAAATCATTTATGTTATTGTTGGCTTGCATATAAGCTCTTATGTACTTAAGTAGGTTATAGATGGATGCAAATTCTTAGCTACTCCTCCCTTTATAAGAGAGTATCACTCCCCTTTCCTGGAATCTGGCTGACCTTAGTTATTTGTTTGAACAATAGATTTGGGAGAAGGGACATCCTGGAACTTCTGAAATGCAACTTCTATCAGTCTTTGGAACACCTGCTCCTGAAGTTTCTATGAAAGAAGTTCATGTACATGGAAACCAGCATGCTCTGAGAAGCCCAAATCACACAAATGGACTCTGAAGGATGAGTCACATTGTAGAGCAAGACAAGCTGAGTAAAACTAAGTTGCCACACATGTGCGTGATAAGGCCCTTTTGAAAGGGGAGCCTACATTTCTGGCTACTTTCACCCAGCCAAGCCCTCCCCAAAATTCTTACACACAAAATCATGAGGGAAAACAATGTTTTAGCCCTGGCTGGTGTGGCTCAGTTGGTTGGAGCATTATCCCATATACCAAGAGATGGTGGGTTTGATTCCCAGTCAGAGCACATTCCTAAATTGCAGGTTTAATCCCAGTCGGAGGCAACCAGTCAATCTCTGTCTCTGTCTCTGTCTCTGTAAAAATCATAACATTTATAACAAAGTTTAAAAAAAACACAGAACAATTCTATATTCTCTTGATTAATGGCTGTTTCCTCCATTCTCTAAAGATGAATTTCTTCAAAAAGGTGGAACATAAATGATGACTCTTAGATGTCATGGATGAAAGCTGTACCTGGCATTCAGATGGAAAAGACCCTTCTATGGAACTGTAGCTACACAGGAATTTACATATGTCATGCTAACACAGTTAAAAGTTTCATTTTATTAAAAAGCAAGTAGGAATTACGGCTTCCCTCCAAATAGGATAACAACTAACAAATGCATTTGCCTCAAACTACAGAAAATATGGGGGTTGTAACTATTCACTTTATTATGCCTTTCACATGGAATATTTTGAAGAAGACAAACAGCAATTGTAAGATTGGAAAGAGAGATTAGCATTTTACTTGAAATAAATGGCAATTAACAATGATGACAATGTGATTTATACTAATTGAGATTAAGTCAGACAGCATGGCGACATTAGTAATCATTTGGAGTGCTGTATTACTCATTATACCGTGCTTTGTAAACATCTCTCTTGAAATTAAAAAATAATTAGTAGTATTTTAGTCATTTAATTCAGTCTAATTAGGATTTTAGAAAATCTACAGACCTGCTGTTGAAAGCCTTTCCCATTTTGAATTTGAGAAAACACATTCCTTTAAAAAACATTTTCTAGTGCTAACTCTTTCTTTCTTGATCTCTAGTCTCCATTAAAAAAAAAGAAAAGAAAAGAGGTAAATGGTATAATTAGAAGCAATAGTTAGGAATTTACTCAAATTGAGCTAAATTGAAAAATTCAATCTATCATAATTCATGGAAGATGCATTTTAATCCATTTTTCCCCCTTGGTGTGAGTAGAAAGCATGTTTTGTCAATTGACTAAAGGAAGAATATACTAATTTTTTTTTGTCTAGTCCAGCATCACCTTCAGTGTATGTCAAAAGAAAAAGAAAAGCTTTAGCCAGAGTTATTTGGATGGGATTTGGAATATAGAAAATTAAGTTTATCACCAGGACTTTATGACTGGTGGTAATATTTGCTCTTTGTACTTGATGAAAGGAGGGACCGAAAGCTCACCCTTCTGGGCCTTGTAAATTGAATGTCAGGGTCAAGGAAGATTGTCTTTCTCTCTCTTAAATGCTGAGGCAGAACTGCGCACTTTCAACCTGGGTTTTCCTTTGTACCTTTATGTTAGGGCTAATGATGGAGATGTTTGTCAGAAATTATTGTAGGTGTATTCAGTCCTTATTGCTGCTCTAACACATTACCACCAAAGTGGTGGCATAAAGCAACACAGATTTATTATCTTGCATGTCTGGAAGTCAGAAGTCCAGAATGGGTCTCACTGGGCTAAAACCAAAATATGAACAGGGCTGTGTTCCTTCTGGAGACGGAGAATCTGTGTTCTTGTATTTTCTGGTTTGTATAATCAACTTGCAGTCTGAGCTCATAGCCTCATTCTCTCTTCAAAGCCAGAAATTGTATCACTCTGACCTCTATTTTCATGGTTATATCTCTTTCTCTGACTTTAACCCTCCTTCTTTCCTCTCACTGAAGGCCTCTTATAATAATACTGAGCCCCTCTGAATAATCCAGGGCAATTACTTGCATCTCAAGTTAATGAGGAAACTTAATTCCATCTATAACCTTAATTTCCTCTTCCATCACAACATATTCCTAGGTTTCAGGGATTAGGGTATAGATATTGTTGGGAATTGTTATTGTCTACCACAGTAAGATAAGAGAACTGTCTACCACAGTAAGATAAGAGACTGAGGCCAGGGGAAGCAGGTAGTTCAAATCTATTACTAGTTCAAATCTATGCCTGTCAATCTCAAAGTTTTCCAGGGATTCTGTATACATCCTTTTTAAAAAGTGGCAAATGGAAAACAAACAACCATTGTGATAGATAGATATGGCTCCCACCAAATAGTGCTACTATAATGTGGGCTGAGTTATAGGGAAACATTCCCCTTTCCTTAGGTAATGCAGGGAAGGAAAAAGCAAATTATTTCTGCCCTTCTAGATTTTTCTGGCTAGACTAAGAATCAAACTAACATAAGATAGATTAATAGGAGAAAAGGACCAAATTTACTACATATGTGCATATGGGAATTCCAGAAGAATATGAGACAAATCCAGAAGTTGAGCTAAGGAAAAGGAGTTGGGGAGTGGTTTTGACTTCAACGTGCAGGACAAGACAGCAATTCACATGGAGATGGAAAACCAAATGTTTGATAAATAAATGTTTGCTAGGGCATCTTTCACAAAGGGTCGCAGGGGAGACTTCCATAAAACAGGCTTTGCTGGTTCCTCCCTGTCTATGACACTTAGTTCATTGTTACCTGTGATCACATCTCCCTTCCTTGAGCAGATCCTCCATCTGATTTCCTTTTAGGCAGTTAGGAGTAAGGTCAAACATTTTTTTTTTCTGAGTCCTTTAAAAAACACACACAAACAGCTTAAAATAATCAATATCCCAAAGAGGCATATTTTGGAGTAGCAAACTCTGACCCCCCCTCACTAATTAGTCCAAAATAGCTTTGGGTCATTTAACTACCACATGACCTATGCCTACATCTGCATCTAGTATTACCACACTCAAGTGTTTGTTCATTCCCTCAAAAAATACTCACTGAGCCTCGTTATGTGTCAGGCACTACTCTACATTCTGGAAATAAGGCAGAAAATTAAACAGACAAAATCTTGTTCTCAAAAGCTCACATTCTAGTTGTGTGTAAGGGGCAGCAGGAGGTAATGCAATAAACAAATGGAGAATGTAAAATACAACCTTTTAGGAAGGTAGTAAATGAAGCAGGGGATGGGGATAGAAACTGCAGAGAGAGGGTATTCCCATTTTTAATGACGGGTTTAGAAAAGATCTCGTTGAGAAGCTGACTTATGAGTGAAGACTGCCAGGAAGTGTGAGTCCGTTGTGTGGATTGTCAGTGCAAAAAGGGTCTGGCAGAAAGAGCAACTCTGAAGTCTCTGATGCTGACTCTTGCATGGTATATCAAATAGAGAATTCTGCACGGATAGAAGACTTTAAAGAAAGGTGATCAAAGAACTATCTAGATCATGTCAGATATTGTAAGGACTTGGGCTTTTATAAGTGAAATGGCAATTAGAAGGCAAACAGAGATGCTGTCATCTGACTTAGCTTTCAAAAGGATCACTCTGGTTGCTCTGTTCAAGAAAGACTGTGAGGTATGGAAACTAAAGAAAGAGGGGAGTTTGGAGCTATTGTCTCATTGGGAGAGAGGAGGTGGCTTGGACCAGTTTAATAGAAGAGAAGGTGATGAGAAGTTGTTATAAGTAAGGAACACACAGAGGAGAGTAGAAAGCAAGGATAGCCACATGGGCTGAAGAGAAAGTACCAGGCTGGAGCTATACTACATAGGTAGTTCCCTACTTAAAAACAAAAGTCCAATCAATGCTTGGGAATATAATCACATTTGATTAATATTTTTCTTTCTTGAGGGTTGACTAAAGGAGGAGATAGCCCGGCTGATGTGGCACAGTGGTTAAGGGTGGACTTCTGAACCAGGAGGTTTGATTCCCAGCCAGAGGCATGCAGAGGCAGGCAGCTGATTGATAATTTTCTCTCATTAATGTTTCTATGTCTCTCTCCTTCTCCCTTCCTCTCTGAAATCAGTGAGGAAAAAGAAATAAATGAAGGAGGAGATAGCAAGAAAGGCATATGGGAGGAAGAAGACTAACACATAGTAAATTCCCATTCAGTTTGTAGAATTTATTTGGATGCTTTTCTGGTTGAATCCCTGCAAGGCGAGCCTTCAGATGTACTTGCCGGTGAAGGTGCAAAATTAATTGACATTATTTACGTGTGAGAGCCCAGCGAAAGAACGGAACTTTACAGATCAAAAGCTATGCGTTTGTATTCTGGTATAGTCACTAAATTTAAAGTAGTGTTTTGCAAATTTTATCTTCTTCTGTGTATCATCTTGCATTTTCCCAAGATGATTACAATAATATCTGCCATCCCCCATGGTTTTCCATAAACTTGCTATTCTTCCATTAAAAGGTGGTATCTAATTTCCCTCTCTTTGAATCTGGGCAGTCTTATAACCCACTGCAGCCAGCAGTATGTGTCTGAAACGATGTGATGTGACTTTCAAGAATAGGTCATAAAAGGTTATGAAGCTACCACTTGGATCCTAGTGCTCTGAGCCAACACATGAGAAGTCCTTCTGTTCTGAGGCTGCCCTACTCTGGGTGAAGAACTGGCCCCATGGAGGACAAATGTGGGTGTTCTAGCCAACAGCCTGCATCAACCCCAGACGTTGAGTGAAGATGCCACCAAATTCCATTCTCCAAGAGTCACTCCTGGCCTTTGAGTCTTCCCAGTTGAGGTTGTAAACTGTGGAGCACAGACAAGACTTCTCTGCTATGCCTGTTCAAACGCTGGCCCAGAAAATCTGTGAACATAATAAAAGGACTGTATTATGCCACTGTGTTTTGGGGTGATTAATGCAGAAGTAGTAACTGGCATCTCAGTTCTCTTATCCATAAAATAAGGATAATTTGGCTCACTTCCTTGAAAGTATTAAAGCTTAAATGAATATGTTAAATTACTTCATACTAGAAAAGCTTAAAAAAAGAAAATGTAAGGATTACTGAGTGCTCATAAGGAACATATTAGACATGCTTTGAAGCATTTTACATGTATTAACTCTTAATCCTCACTACAAACCCACAAATCATATGAACAAACTGAGACTCAAAGAAAATAAGTAACTTGCCTGAGGTCTGATACCTAATAAGTAGATGTGATGCGATTTGAACTCGGCTAGGTAACTCCAGAGTCTGCACCCTCATTATATAGCATATATAGTTTCTGAAGTAGAGAGAGGGGGGTGGGAATGATTTTTAAAAGCTGTAAGTTGAGTTCTAGTTCTACCATGCCTTTAGTATGTGACCAGGAGTCACTATACTGTCTCAGCATCCGCATTCCTTGAATTGGGAATTCGATTGCCCAAACCTCTGACCTCACTGGGTTTTGGTAAGGATCATATGGGACAATGCATGTGGCAGCTCTCTGAAGTCTGTGTAACTATAAGGGGTTACCATCCTCACTCCTGTTGGAGAACCTGGCATGTGATGTACTTGGAAACCAAACTGGGTCTCCTGAAATGAAGCTCTGAATCTGAAGCCATGCTATCCTTCCTGCTCTTTTGATGAGTACTCTGTGTACTGTTGAAAATCCAGGATCTCCCCATTTCATTTACTTTTTTTTTGCATCAGAGATGGCTTTAGCAATATGCCCTCCTAGATGACAAGAGAGGAGGTGGGCCTTTTTTGACTCTCCTGCACGTGAAGGTCTCTGTTTCTCAGCTCGTACCTTACGCTTTTCACCCAAACCAAGACATCCAGTCAGCACTTAGATTTTGAGAAAGGGGCTGAGCAGCACAGAGCTGGCCACAGCAGAAGTCCCGATTCTTTTCACCAGATCTCAAAGCTTGCCTGACACACTCGGTTCTTGCACTTCGCTGCCCCTTATTCTCCAAGGCCACCTCTTTCACAGGGGTTCCTCCCACAGTTTTAAATATTAACAATAGACAGCTTCTTTGGTTTAATTCTGAGTACTTTTCTCTTTGCACATTTTAGGATTGCCACTCAGTCTTAACCTCTCAGTGAAGTTCCAGATTTCTTACCTATTCTTGGAACCTACCTGCCAACCAGCCAGTGTGACTGGCACTACTCATCAGTTCAGATTAGGATCCTCATGTGGGGGTGATGGTTGGCAGTCTGGGTAACTAGTCCTTCTTGTAAGAGAGCGAATAGGATGGTAATGCAATCTTCACCACTTTCTTTGTTGTTTTAGTTTTAATAAGACTATGCATATTAGTTGTAATTAGATGTCAATTTTATTAACTTCACTGTTTTAACAGGATAGCAAAAAATGAATATATTCCATTAATGCTAACTTCTGTGTGTGCTATTTAGATCTCCCAGATAAATTAAGGCTTGTATATTGACTTTAGTTAGTAATAGAAATTAGAGGGACTTACAGTTACAGAGGAGTGGAGGAGTGTAAAGGCAATTTAAGTAAGTTAAATTGGATTTTAAAGACCATAAAGAGACCGACTGGGGCCTTGGGGAGGGAGGAATATAGTCATTGCAACAGTGAGGAACATGAACAGTCTAGATACAGCAGGGAAGGGCTTGGAGGTGCTGTGGCAAAGGAGTGCTGTAATTTCAATGGTGAGCACAGAGCATGCCAATGAAGAGGCTTGTAGCAGTTGAGGAGAGATTGGGAAGATTTCCAAGGAAATCTTGGGTTGTGTCTGTCTGTATGTCTGTGTGTGCGTCAGAATGTTCTCTTTAAGTTCCTCTGAACTGTCGCGGGCCATGAGTTACTGGATTTCAGAAACTAGCGAATACAGCAGGGTTCTTCAATCTTGGCACTGTTGACATTTTCGGCCAGATGGTTCTTTGTTGGGGGGCAGGCATCCAGTGCACTGTGGACGATTAGCCGCATCCCTGGCCTCTACCCACCAGATGCCAGCATTAAGTACTCCCCATCTGTGACAACCAAGAATGTCTCCAGACATTACCTAGTGTCCTCCGATGTAAAGAAATCAACGTTACCAAGGCTACTCTGATATTTTGGTGGGCTTGCTTTGTGTTGGACACTTCCCTTATCTTTCTCAATTCATATATGTTTGTGTAGATATATCTTTAGAATAGATTACTGGAATTCAAGATGCTATGTGAAAGGACATGCCCATCTGAATTTGATATTGGAAATTACCTTGAAAAAATTATACCATTTTGTATTCCCACCAACTTTATATGAATGCCTTACTCTCACTAACTCTTTTTTAAAATGATACCTCATTGTTGTTTTAACTTACATAGAACTTGTTTATTGATACATTGAGAACCTTGTATTTGTGTTATATTTTATCTTCTGCAAATTTGTTTTACTTCTCTTTGGTCTATTTTCTTCTTAGGATTTCAAAGTTTTTCTTGTTATAGACATGTTTTACTGCTAACAATGCTAATCTTCTGTTTTTCATTGAAATTAGAATTTTTTTCTCTTTTTTAAAAAATTTTACCCTCACATTTTGATGGCCCCTGATTTTGTTGTTTTCTGTGATAATGTTAAAAGTTTTTTCCCCTATGTAGTCCCTTGACTTAATGCCACACTACAATTAACCATACCCATCTTGATATGATAAAATAATTATCCAATATTTTATTCTAGGGTTTTTAAGACTTAAAAAAAAATCTAACATCTCGATGGGCTTATTTTTGGTATAGGTTATAACATTAATATTTGACTAATTTTTCATCAAATATTGTCAAGTCCAAACGTAATCTATACTAAACTCATTTGTTATTTTTTATTCCATTATGTTTTATTTACAAACTTTAAACTTACTAATAGTTTTTAAAACTGATATAGTATTAAATCATTATGCTTATTTATTTGTAACATTTTGAGTGTTTTTCTGAAATACCTTTGTAAACCTATATAATAAAAGCATTGTCCGGTCGTCCATTCAACCAATCAAAGCATAATATGCTAATGATATGCTAAGGACACTCAACTGCTTGCTATGATGTGCACTGACCACAAGGGGGCAGACACTCAATCAGTAGGTTAGCTTGCTGCTGGGGTCCAGCTGATTGGGACTGAGCCAGAAGGGGCAGACATGCCCTGGACCCCTCCCGCAGTCCCTCCCTGGCTGGCCAACCTCCCGTGTCCCTCCCCGGCCTCGCAATCGTGCACTGGTGGGGTCCCTTGGCCTGGCCTGTGCCCTCTTGCAATCCGGGACCCCTCGGGGGATGTTGGAGAGCCCATTTAGGCCCGATCACACTCAACGCAGGAGCTGCCCCCTAGTAGTCAGTGTGCTCAGCCAGAAGCCAGGTTCACGGCTGGCGAGCACAGAGGCCATGGCAGGAGCCTCTCTTGCCTCTGTGGCAGCGCTAAGGATGTCCGACTGCTGACTTAGGCCCACTCCCCATGGGCCTAAGTCAGCAGTCGGACATCCCCCAAGGGCTTCCAGGTTGAGAGAGGGCACAAGCCAGGCTGAGGGACCTCCCACCCCCTGAGTGCTATGAGAAGGTAGGTTTAAAGAGGCAGATGGAATTAGGTGCCTAAAGTTAAAAGTTTACTATTTTTTTTTAAATGACTGTTGATTGTACAGGATAAGATACATTTGACTGCAAACATTTGACTTCCACTTGATACTTATGGGGTGATTTGAGTCCTATGATATGGGGGTTATTCCTGTATAATGGTTCATAGGAGTAGTACTCTTCACAGAAGGTTACATGGCAAAGAGAAAGTAAATCTGCAATTCAACATTTTGTGTGAACTTAGAATTGTTATTGTAACTGTTGACTTACAGTGGCTGAATATCAATGAGCATCCCCAAAGAGTCAGGTAACAAAGTGTCATGTGACAATGGGTCCAATTCCAGAGTCATGACATTAGGCAGGAATGAAGATGGGAAGTGTCACCAAGGTTTGACTACTATGATGGCTTAGATGGAATTTAAAATATATATATATTTATTGGTTTTAGAGAGAGAGGAAAGAGAGAGAAATATTGATTTGTTGTTCCTCTGATGTATGCATTCATTGTAGATATTTGTATGTGCCCTGACCAGGGATTAAACCCACAACCTTGGTGTATTGGGACAATGCTCTAATCAACTGAGTTACCCTGCCAGTTGGGATGCTTTGCATTAGGAAAGGCAGAATTAGTGGCTACAGTTAAGAGTTCAAGAGAACTAAGTGAAGAATTTGGATGGGAAAGCTTGGGTTCAAGGCTCGTGTATTAATATTGACTTCTGAAATGATGCTGTGCTGGGGTAGTCTTTCATTTTGAAGGACTTCACTTTGAATGACTAGTGCCATGTTTGCGGATTTGCAGGCTTTTAAAAAAATTTATTTGTTTTTAAGATTTGGACTGTCTTAAAGGAACAACTTGTTTTACAGAGGGAAGACTTTCAAAGTTTGATGCCAAGAATATGCACCAGGAAACCACAAGGGAATTCCATATTGAGCCAGGCCTCATCCTTGTTCAGTTTGGGAAATGAACTGCTGGTTTTCCTCATTGATCTGTGATTTTCCACGTAATTTTGAGTGTTTAAACTCAGTGTCTGACTCCCATTATGTTCAATAGACTGACCACTAAGTATTCTATATCTCAAAGCACCCTGTGAATCAATCTCAGTGTTTTGTTTTGTTTTTGTGCCCCTGATGACCCTAGTGAGTGTGGATGGCTGGGGGCTCTGAAGAATCAATGGCTGTATATGCAGTGATTGCTTCATCTCAGCGGTTGTTGAATGATTCCTGCTTGTGCTTTGAGCTTTGCAAACCATTTCAGGATCCCTCTGGGCTGAGAAGGGCTAGAGTAATATAAGATATCACTGGCAATGGTAATAACCTTTTATTTATCAAACACCTTGCTTCCAGGGGGCTTAGAGTATCTTATGGGTGTTAGCTCATGAATCTTCTTGACATTCCTCTGGGGCCAGGAGCAAATACTCTGCTATTGTGGATTGGCAGGGGAGAAAATGCTAAGAGAACAGGTAGTACACACAGCAACCTTCAGTGAGAGATGAGGATAACTCTTAATCGAGTAGTGAAATTGTAGTTTTTTAATAGGCAATGTGAAAACTCTCTTCCCAGCAATATAATTTCTGTTGATGATGATGATGATGATGATGATAATGATGACAGTAGAAAATACTGATTAAATGCCAAACACTTCTTTAAGCATTTTGAATTAACAAATTGAATCCTCCCAACATTCCAATGAGACTATTACCATTATTATGCCCATTTTACAGATGAGGAAAGTGATGTAAAAAGGAGTAAAGTAACTGGCCCGGAACTAAGAAGTTTGAACCAATAGTAATGCAAAGGTAGTTTAGCTCTAAATATCAAACTCTTTACTGTTCATTATGCTGTGGAAATTATGCTATGTTAGGGTCTGAGGTAAATACAGCTAGTGATACATTTCTGTCTGTTATGTACACTCTACCTGGAAGTCTACTTTCAAAATATAGTTGGTCTCAAGATAGTGGGAATTTTAGTAAACACACTGGGATTACTTAGTGAAACATCTTTCTTTTTTTATTAATAACTATAACAATGTAGTTATGATGTAGCTATGATTTTGCAGTTTTTCAAGGTAGATATGTATAAGAGGAGGGGACTAAACACATCACATGTTTGATATGTTCAAAGCACAGTGCTGGGCACTGCATCAAAATGTTCTCATTTAATATCCCCAATTTTTCAGGTAGGTAGAAGTATCCTGATTTTGCTAAGGAAGAAACAGTGTAAGTAGCAAAATTCAGATCAAGGCCCGGGACTCCCTGGCTCTGAAACCTCTGCCCTTACCAACTGTACCTGTCTCACAAGGGAAAGGAGGAGAAGGTGAAGCTGGCACTGAGTGCAGGAGAAGGAGAAAGTGGGGGAGCTGATGAAAGAGCAGCTAGCGAGGTGGAAGGCACACCATCATAAACCACGGAGGGGGAGGAAAGAATGTCAGCATGGGAGTAGCCAGTGATGGTAACTGATAAATCAGGAAGGCAAAGGGCTATAGAGTGTCTTTTGGGCAGGTAATTGGTCACGGTGACCTTAAACCAAGTGGTGAAAATGGTGGAGAAAAGTCATGTTGCAATGGGTATTATCTAGAATAGAAAGAAATAGGTTAAGCAAGTCAAGATAAAACCTAAAAATGGATTGATGCTGGGCTATACATGCACTTTGATTTTTGCAGTGCTCCTTTGAGACACGGTTACCACTATATTTCTGATGAGGAAACAGTGGGTCAAAAATAATTTTTGTGAGATAATATAGTTATTAAGTAGCAAAGACAGGATCCAGATCCAGGTCTCCAAAGCTCATGACCTTTTTCAACTTCTCCCTCCAGAAATTGCAGACTGCTCATAACTTGCCTGTTCCATCCTCCTTTGTTGCTCACTGATATTTACTATCCCTCCTTGTAAGGATTCCACTTCCCTGCCCCAGTGATGTCAGGCCTGCCCATGTGATTTGTTTTGGCAAGTTAATGTGACTTAGAGTAACACGTGTTACTTTTGAGCAGCACCTTTATGAGCCTAGTTATAGATCATGTGTTCTTTCACCTTCTACCAAAAGATCAGCAATATTACAGATGAAATCTGCTCGGTCAACTTAGAGTCCAAAGTGAAGATAATGAAAAGCAGTGCAGCCAGCCTGTGGTGGACCTGTGAGTGAGAAGTAAACTGCTGATGTAAGCCACTTATACTTTGAGGTTATTTGTTACTGCAGCATAACTTTATCTATTCTGACTGATATACTGTCTGTGATTCACAAGAGGGGAAAAGTGGAAGCTGGAGGAGAAGGCAATCATAACGTCAAGGATGTATACCTGTCACCTAATCTCTATCAAATCAACTAGACAGAATATCATTGGATCAAACCTGACATATCAAGAAAAACAATCACCAGCTTGATAAAACAACCAACTGCAGAAGAATATAGCTGAGAATACCCCCAGGATAATTTCAGTCTTTAAAAAAAATTATTACTCTGATGAGTGGGACAGATACCCTCATTCATATTAAATATGCAGTTGAAAGTGATTTATTCTGAAAAGAAATAGTCCCTAAGTAATCTCAGAAACTCAACAGCAAATGTATATTTAATGTGACCATTTTTAAAACAGAATACTTGGCAGAGGAGGCATCTGCAGAGGTTGGGGATAAGGGGGAAGCATTTTATCCTGCTTATAAAACAAAGAAAGCAAAGTGAAAAAGAATCTCGCCTGCACAGGTGTGTGTGTGTGTGTGTGTGTGTGTGTGTGTGTGTGTGAGAGAGAGAGAGAGAGAGAGAGAGAGAGAGAAGATATGTGAGATGTTAACTTTAGCCTCTATCTTTCCCAGTATTGTTTTTTGTTGTTATTGTTTTTAAATGACTACTATTAACTAGAAAGGTCACTAATGACTTACTTACAAGAAATTCAATTCTCAAGAGACATTAACAATCCAAGATTTTATCTGAATAGAGAATAAGGCACCTCTTTAGATGTTTATGCCAATTCCAATAATTTATTTATTTGCTGTCTTTTTGGGATTATTGGTGAAGAGTTCATTGTGAACCTAATAACTTCGCTGTATTGAGCACTCCTCATGTCCTAGCTCCCTCCATGAAGTACTTTCATATGCATTTTCTCAGTTGACCCCCCTATGATATCCTTAGCAGGCAGGTTGCAGAGTTCTGCATAATTGTGCCCTTGACTATCTCTCCAAACTTATTTTATGCCACATTCATACACACAACATTGCAATCTTCTTTCATCGCTTTCAAATATTTTTCTGCATTCGAAGCATTTGTCCATATTGTTTCTTCTGCTTAGAATTCTTTCTCCCATAAAATTATCAACTTTTAGGTTTGAGTTTGAAGTTTAATTCACTAGAGATGTCTTTTTTCAACACTCGGTCAGATGTAAGTAACCCCTGGCTAGACTCTATCTTGGCCCCTTTTGTATATGCTTCATGGTAGAATTGTATTTGTCTATTTACTTGTATCCTATCTGTATCCCCAGTGAGAAAATAAGTTCAGGGAGTGTCAGAGTTATTTCTAATATTTAACCATTGAATCCGCATCTCCAAACACAGTAGTGGGAATATTGAGATATTCAATTATTATTTGTTGTGTAAATAGATTGATTATTGTTATCCCTTCTTTATGGATGAAGAACTGTAGACTCAGAACAAAAGTGGATTGTCCAAGGAGGCTTAGCTAATAGTGGAAGAGAAAGAACCCAAACTTTGGTCTGTCCAACTCCAAACCCCATGCCTTTGAGGCTGTACAATACATTTATTCATTCACCACTAGTTTCTACCTCCAGTAGCATATGTTCTATTGCTCAGACAGACATTGATCAATGAATCTAGGAAATAAATGTAAAAAAATACAACTGTGATAAATACTATAAAGGGGAAGAATAAGGAAGTGCAGTTGAGAAATTTGACTTGGTTGGAGGGAAGGGGCATGAAATTGTCCCCTAAGAAATGATAAGTAAGCAAAGATTCAAAGAAGTAGATATTTAAGATACGAAGGGAAGGAAGAACATTCAGGGTAGAAAGAAGAGAGTTTGCTTAAGCCCTGTGATGAGATGCAGCCTATATCCAAAGAAGTAAAAGACAGCAATGTTGTTGAGACTAACAAAGTAGGGTGAAGCTAGAGAGTTAAGTAGGGGCCAGCTGTGCCCACTCCTGTAAACATTATTAAGAATTAAGGTCATCTACTGAAAGGTTTTAAGAAGAGATTTTAATAATCAGATTTTCTAAAAGAAAAAAAAAACATTCTGGTAGCTATGTGAGAAAAGGGATTGCGAGGAGGCAAGAGTGTCTGCAGGTGGAGCAGCTAGGTGCTAGCATAATAGATGTTAGTGGTTTGCATAAGGAATGGGTCTCTCTATTTTTCTATCGAAGCTGGCAAGCTGTTTGGTGCTGCCTTTTGTTCTTTATTAGTATTAATAATTGGTGTGCTATTTCTGCTACCATCATCTTGAACTCAATAAACAGAAACTTCTGGTAACAGCAACCTCTTGAACAATGAGACCCTTAATGCTTGCAAATGGAAATAGTCCTAATCTTCCTAGGCTTAACATCTCAAGTGTTAGTTCTCAAAGTATAGTCCAAGAATTCCTGGAGTAGCTATTTTTTTTTTTTTTTTTGCTGGGGGTTGGGGGCTGGGGAGTGGGGGGAAGGACCACAAGATCACAAATATTTTCATAATAATATTGAGGCATTATTTGCCTTTTCATTCTCATTATCTCACAAGTATACAGAAAAAGTTTTCCAGGGACAATATGACCTGTGTTGTTACAACAGATTAAACATATTTACAGATAAGAGAATGTAATTGCCTTCTATTTCCTAGACACTGAAGGGATGTGCAACAAACAATAAAAGCTCCACTTTTCTTACTAATTATTTTTGTTTGTTTTGGAAATAATAGTTATTTTTAGTAACTATTATAATTATATAGTACTGTCTATATTAATATAGTATCATTAGTTTATTCTTATCCTAAGTACATTTATAAATATTTTTATATTTCCCAGCTTTACATTTTAATATAGTAAATACACACACACACACACACACACACACACATATATTTCACATAAATAAAAAGGTTTTTTGGATCTTCAATAATTTTAAAAAATATAAATGTGTCCTAATGCCAAAGGTTTGAGGACCATGAACATAAAAAATGGCTACACTGACATAAGAGACTGTATATAATATCTAACTTGACAGAAAAACCTCACTATTTTAAAAGACTGGTTAATATTTAATGGTCTGTCACTAAGAGCTAGTAAGAGTGTTTGATTAATCCAGGCCATGTCTTTAGCCAAAGTGAATTCTTGCGGAAGCAAATAAAATATGGTAGTCACTCAATGAATATGTTTATTTGCACCTTATGTTATTACCCAGAAGGTGAGTTGGAGATTCAGAATGCATTTTGGTGCATGAAATTGTACCGTGGCAGTGCCTAAATTCATAATGTCTACATAAAATGTTCCCAAGACATATTTCTTGAGTGAATAATAAAACTTCATGAATACTATAAAAGATATGATTTGGAAAGCTATGATATTGGGTTCTCCTGAGACAGTATATGAAGCATGATGTTTGGAGGCTTTATAAATTGTCAGAATGGTAGCAAATCCTCCTATTTCTACATAATGTACATAAGAGTTAATTTATTCAATGCTCAGTCTTTGGAAACAAAATGTACATAATTTATAACCAAGGTTTATCTTGACTTTAGTTTCCTGATAGTTTTTTTTTTTTATGCACAAATTTACACAAACTTACTCTCTTCAAGGATATTTATTTTCCTTCCCCTGGCTTCTTGGGATACTGTGAGACTGGGTTTTTACAAGCAGTTTAGGAGTTAAGCAGCATTTTTTAGATTAAGTTTGCATACTCTTTACATCAGAGTAAAATAAAGAAAAAGAAAAATTCATGGAAGAGATATGGGAAGAACTGATATTTAAGGACCAAAGTCCTTCAAAGTTAATAAAAAGTGCTCACATGTCCTTGAAAAGAATCGCTTGTCTTTAATTCAGCACGTGTCCTTGTAACTCCTCCATAAATGTCTGACAATTTCATGTGTGATCCCTGTGCCTCTGCTCACACACCTCCCTTTTACCATTGTGGTCCATCATTCACTTCCATCCCCATTCTACTCAGATTTCAAGGTCTGGTTCAAAGATCTGATCTATGCTGGGAAGGATTTTTTATGTTTCATTCTCCAATTTCTGGCAGGTGGAACTGATCATTGGGCCCCTCAGATTTCTGCTGTTCCTTGTAGAACACTTGTTAATACTGGGATTCTTTCATCCTATTACTCATGGGATACGTTACAACATACGGTCTTCAGCAAGTCTCAACATGATGATTTTAATGCACCCTTTCTTCTTCTTACCAAGAAGTTGAGACATCATAGGGACTTGGCCGGAGAATGGAGGATACGGGGTGCCAGGAAGCCACATGAAGACCAAGTGATCAGAGGAACTCTGGATAAACTGACCTCAAAAGTGTCACTACCTCTCCACTCCTGACTCAAAAATGCTGAGGTAGGTGATTTTCTCTCCCTTCTAACTGCCTGCTTAAACTACTGCCCTGCAGGCCCAGTTGACAAAGGTTTGACCTTTGTAGGGTGGCGGTAATAAGTAGCCCGCCATCTAGCCTCCACAGTTCAGGTACAACATAGTTACCAGGCAACGTAGCTGGAAAAGAAGTCGCTGACCCTGGAATAGAAAAGTCCAGCAAGCCCACCTTTTTCAAAAAGCCCACCTTTTTCAAAAAGCCCATCTTTTTGTGCAAGCCCACTTTGTCCCCAGCTCATAAAAGCAGCCAAGCAGGGCCCGCTTTGAGACAGTGCAAAGGACCTTCCTCTCCTCTGTGCTGCCTGCCTCCCTTGTGCTTGAGCACAAGCCTAATAAAATCTGTCTGGAAATTTCTCTGGGGTCTCCTCTCGATTTGTATTTTGGGGAACCCAAGAACCCCAATGCTGTTAACAAAATTACATCAGAATATAAATTGGTATATGTGATGTAATTTTAATTTTTTAATATATTTTTTATTGATTTCTTACAGAGAGGAAGGGAGAGGGATAGAGAGTTAGAAACATCGATGAGAGAGAAACATCGATCAGCTGCCTCCTGCACACCTCCTTCTGGAGATGTGCCTGCAACCAAGGTACGTGCCCTTGACCGGAATCGAACCTGGGACCTTTCAGTCCACAGACTGACGCTCTATCCACTGAGCCAAACTGGTTTCGTCTGTGATGTAATTTTTAGATGTAGACTTGTATGTCCAGTACCAAAGCAGTAGCAAGAACTGAATAGGTGGTGAGTTGTGGTTTATTAAATAAATGAACACATGAATACCTTCAGATGTTCACTTGAACCCTGGCTGTGTTATGTAGTTGCTATGTTGCCTGAGTAAGTAAAGTGCACCTTTCTGTATATCAGTTTCTATACCCATAAAATGGATACAAATATCCTTCTTCCTATCCACCGCTCAGGACTGTTTTGAACTTTAATATACATGAAGATTCTTTTTATATACTAAAGTTCAATATGATTGTAAGACTTTTTTTTTAATTCCCCTTCTCCTTATTTTCATATAAACAGGTTGCTTACTTCCCTTTTAAGAAGTGATTATTGCTTGAACACTTTACACTTTAGGGACTCTGTTGAAAGAACTGATTTTCTGAGCCACCTGCGGGTAGATGGAAATAGCTGTGTTTTCTGCCAAGGTTTATAATAAGGGGGCTTTGTCTATAACATGTGTATCTCTCCTTTTCCCCCAAGAAGCAAATGCTTCAGATTCATTGTTCTCTGCTGCTGAGTCAGTGACCAAGAGAGACTTTCGGTGACTTGATTTCCATAAGTTGCCTCAGGGTAGGTTTTAGGACACAGATTGCTAAGGGATATGCTGGGTTTCTCCCTCGCTTCTTTCCTTAAATGTAACAATGATTAAAACAGCAGGAATAGACAGACTCTGGACACCGCCCCTGCAGACAATGATTAATTAACCCTGATAATAACTTGAAATGTACATGGTGCCATCCAGTAAGAGAAACACCGAGGGCAAATGGGGAAAAATTGCATCTAGTATTTTATGAGGAGCAGGCTTCCCTCAAATTCCTCCCTTTGCTCTCATTTCCTTGAAATTGCCAGGCTTTGTAGGATGAACAAGTTCTGAACCAACTTTCATTGTTACTTATGAACACATATGCAAGGCAATTTGAGCTCACGAGTTCCTTCTTTGCTTAAATTAATAATTTCTTATTCTGTGTGGTAGTGTTGCCAGATACTGTGTTTTGCATTTTGTGGTTGTTCCTACTCTTTTTATGAGACATTTCTTGCAAATAGAGGCTCTCCTACTTTTCCTGTGCAACCTTTTCAGAGGCTTGGCTGGGAGTGCTTTCCCTGGAGATGGATCTTGAGTGTGTACCTTCAAGGAATGATAGTCAGTTCTGATCGAGCATGCATGCAGGGTGGATGAGGTGGCTACCAATATCCTGAAACCGTGATGCATCCGTTAGAAATCGTTTGTTGGAAGAGAAGGAAACACAGTTGAAACTGACATTAGCTTTGAAAGGACATTGATTGGTTCACATATCTAGAAAGTCCACTGAAACATAAACTTCAGCAAGGACTCTTCCCAGGGACCTGTGTTATTATCAGGGTGCTGCTCTCTTTTCCTCCATCTCTTCTAAAAGTGTTCTTACAAATAATATGCAAGGTGGCTCCAGATGCCTCTGACTCACATCTTATCAGGTGAGTGGAAAAAGGCGAGCTTTCTCAGTAAATACTGCCGAGCACTCCCACACAGGACTTGCTTGCATAGGCTAGTTCATACATCTACTCGCGAGCCAATTAGGGGCATGGCATATTGTGATTGGCCAAGCCTGGGTTTTGTGCTTACTCCTAAGGTGTTTTTCTCAACTCCAAGAGTAGAGGACAAATTCCCTGCTGTAAGTAGAGGTAACAGAGACTAGGGCGAATGCTAAATTGATAACAATTACAGGTGTTGTTAACATATGGTCACAGCAAAATACAGTGCAAACACATGTGGTAATTATACCCAATATTTAAAAACACATTTACAGGTCTTTAGTCAGACATCTTCCAAAATAATAATTTTAAGAAAACAAAACATCAGGTAAATGTATTACAGAGAGTTTGGCAAAAGAGAGTATCTTTACACTGAGTGAGGTGAGGTTTCACGCCCACATTTTAGAATGGGATCCAAATGAGGCAGAAATTCAGTCCCTGCTGTACTCACATTCTCTCTCTCAATTCCCTTTCCTAATACCTCCACACCTAAAGCCACTACTCCCTGGTATTATTATCTATAGCTACATAATTTTTGCCACTGTTGTCCCTCTGAAAAGACATCAGCCGAGGATGGATTGGCTGAATTAATGTTCCTGCACTCCACATTTTTGTCATTTTCCAGCAAGCTAGCTTAGGCAGAGGTGTAAGAGAGAAAGTAGACTGTGCCATGCATCTTGAGGCCTACTCTCAGGACTACCTCATCTTCACTTTGTCATGTCTTACTGGCTAAAGCAAGCTGCAAGCCCAACCCTGATACAAGAGACAAAGAAATACAAACTCTATAAAAGCTTAAGTGACCGTTCCGACCAAACGCCCGGAATGACTGGAACGACCAGTTGACCATCACTGACCACCAGAAGGCAGACGCTCAATGCAGGCGTTGATCCCTGGTGGTCAGTGCACTCCCACAGCCAACCTCCCATGGCCCCTTCCCCCGGCCAGCCAACCTCCTGCAGTCCTTCCCCCCACCCCCCAGCTGCTGGCCTCCCCGATGGCCCCAATCAGGGGGCTGGTTGGCCAACCTCCTGTGGTCCCTCCCTCCCGCCGGCTGCCCCCCCGCCCCCAAATAGGCCTCTATCGCCAGCCAGGCCGAGGGACCCCATCTGTGCACAAATTTGTGCACTAGGCCTCTAGTCAAACTATATTATGGGAGAAAATTCAAGGTCTTGTTGAAAGGGTGAGCCTACATAGAAGGGTAGAAAATGACCACAAGTTTACCAAAATAGATGCCTTTATCATGCAGTTTCTTCAGGATGGCTTCTGCCAATAAGCCAGTTTTTATTATTTATTAAAAGTGAATTATTGAAGGGACTTTGGGTTTAAGGTTCCACATTGTTATATTGGAAATCAGCGAGCTGAACAGAGGACGCCTTAGTAAACCAAATTTGGAGTCTTTATTATGCCGGCGATCTCAGAGGAGTAGCCTCCATAGCCTGAGCCCTGCAACATGAAGGAAGCTTTCCCTTTATACCGCACGCCCCCCCCGCTCCCCCCCCCAGTTCCTTTGTCTCCTAAATATGGGGTTTCCAGACCTTTTGCAGGTTTTTCAAAGAGCCCTATGTGTGCTTAGCAGATATCTTGTAGGAAGCTTATAGCCTTGAGCTTGCAGGAAGCTTGTAGCCTTGAGCACAGCACAATTCAGATAACCAAAAGACACCTGGCATGGAAGTAACCAGGGATGGACCAGACCAACTGTTTATGTCAGCAGAGCAGCTTGCAAGGTCAGATAATTGAGCTTATTTTCCCTATTATTCGAGCAAGTGTGTTTACAGAAGCCAAGAATAGCAGAGTTGCTTTACAGAGCAAAGGACCATCTATGCTTAGTGGAAAATTTCAAACAGCAGTTTTTATAACATAGAGGTTACGGGAACAAGATGGAGTGCCTATGCTTCAACATGTAAGGAGCTTGGGAGTCACCACTTTGCCTTAATAAGAGGTAAAAAGCTGAACAGACTTAAAAATTGATGTCTCATTTTGGATCCATAAGAGCGGGGAGGGTTAGGGCAGCGCACTGCTCCCAAGATTGGGAAGACAGGGAGTTGCAGATGACCAGAGCATAGAGTCACAAGCAGAAGTCACCATGGGATCCTGTGCTGGGGTAGGACAACCAGAATGATGATTGATGAATTGCTGGAAGCTCTGTGTGGACAACTCTGAGAGTTAAAAACTCCAGGGGGACACAATTGTAGGAGAGCCCCCACAATACTGTGTGATACTCCAGGAGCTCAACCACAGCCCCACAGTAAATAGCTGAGAAATATTCCTTTATGCTTTTGACAGGGGAAGGGGGGAAAGAAGCATTTAACAAGGCATGCTTTTAGGTTAACTAAGTCAATTAGTGCTTAACCCGCTGGAATATTAGTGTGTCACTCACCTGGGGAAGTGAAATATCAACTTTAGCCTACTCTCAACATCTTTTCCCAAATAAGGGGGAGAAAAAAACAACTGAGAAACACTTGTAAGGTTTACAGTCCAGGGATTAGGTCCACTAAAGACTAGACCTGCCTGGCTGGTGTGGCTCAGTGGTTGAGATTCCACCTAAGTAGTAGGAGGTCATGATTCGATTCCTGGTCAGAGCACATGCCTGGGTTGAGGGCTCAATTTCCAGTATGGGGTGTGCAGGAGGCAGTTGATCTATGATTCTCTCATCATTTGTGTTTCTATTCTCTCCCTCCCTCTCCCTTCCTCTCTGAAATAAATAAATATATATTTTAAAAAAGAAGGAGACCTGATAGTAAGATATAAACACTTTCCCTCTCCCCATAGCTTATTATTGCATTACTGAAGACATGTTTATAGCAGTTTCTTTTACAAGAAAAGTTAAAGTGCATACAAAAAGGCAAAACAAACTAACATAAAGACAATTTGATGAGACAGAGCAAGCATTAGACCCAGACATGGCAGGGATGCTGGAATTATCAGGCAAGGAATTTAAAACGACTATGATTAATATGCTAAGGTCTCTAATAGATAAAGTAGACAACGTTGAAGAATAGATACAATTCAAGCAAAGAGATGGACATACTAAGAAGAAAATGAAAAGAAATACTAGAAATTGAAAAATAAAGTAACAGACATGAAGAATGCCTTAGATCTCTAAGCTAGACATGGCTGAGTAAAGAAACTGAATGGCAGGTTATAGTAATAGAATTCTCAACAACAGAAAAGCAAAGAGAAAAAGACTGAGAGAAGCAAGGACAGAATATCTAATGACTATGGACAACTATAAAAGGTATAACATAGGTATAATGGGAACATCAGAAGGAAGAGAAAAAAACAGAAGAAATATTTGAAACAATAATGACTGAGAATTTACCCTGGTAAGTGTCAGACACCAAACCACAGATTCAGGAAACTTGGAGAACACCAAGCAGGATAAATGAAAAACAAAACAAAGCAAATCAACTATGCCCAGGTATTTCATTTTCAAACTACAGAAAATCAAAGATTTAAAAGGAAAAAAATTTTTGAAAGAAGCCAGTGTGGGGTGGGGCGGGGGGAGACACCTCATCTATAGAGGAACAAAACCAATATTACATTTAACACCTTCTCAGAAACAATGGAAGCAAAAGGACTGTGGAGTAAATAATTAAATGTTGGGAGAAAATGCTACCAAATTAGAATTCTGTATCCTGCAAAATTATCTTTCAAAAGTGGGGGAGAAATAAAAACTTTCTCAGGCAAACTAAAATTTAGTGAATGTGTTACCAGTGGGCTTGCCTTGCAAGAAATGTTAAAAAATTCTTTAGAGAGAAATAAAATATTATAGGTCAGAATCTCAGATCCACATAAAGAAAGAAGGTTAAAAAACACACACCTTGTATTGTTTTATTTATTTGTGAAGGTTAAAAAAAAAACACCTTCTATTGTTTTATTTATTTACTAGTGGCTCAGTGCACGAAATTCGTGCACGGGGGGAGGCGGGGGTTTGTCCTTCAGCCCAGCCTGCACCCTCTCCAATCTGGGACCCCTCGGGGAATATCCTACTGCCCTATGGGGTCGGGCCTAAACTGGCAGTCGAACATCCCTCTCACAATCTGGGACCGCTGGCTCCTAACTGCTAATCTGCCTGCCTGCCTGATCACCCTGAACCACTCTGCCTGCCAGCCTGCTGGCCCCCAGCTGCCCCCACCACCAGCCTTCTCACCCCCAACTGCCCCCCCCCTTTCTGGCCTGATTGCCCCCAACTGCCCCCCCTGCCAGCCTGCTTGCCCCCAACTGCCCTCAACTGCCGGCCTGCTCACCCCCAGCTTCCCCCCCTGCTGGCCTGCTCGCCCCCAACTGCCTCCCCTGCCAGCCTGCTCACCCCCAACTGCCCCTCCCGCTGGCCTGATCACCCCCAACTGTCTTCCCCTCCTGGCCTGATCGCCCCTAACTGCCTCTGCCTTGTCCCCGCCACCATGGCTTTGTCCGAAGGACGTTTGGAAGGTCTCCCAGTCTAATTAGCATATTATCCTTTTATTAGTATAGATTTTAAATATTTTAAAATTGATTTCAGAGAGAGGAAGGGAGTGGGAGAGAGATAGAAGCATCAATGATGAGAGAGAATCATCGATTGGCTGCCTCCTGCATGCTCCCTTTTAGGGACCTAGCCCAAAATACAGGCATGTGCCCTGACCGGGAATTGAACTATGACCTTCTGGTTCATGGGTTGATGCTCAACCACTGAGCCGCACATGCTGGCTATTGTTTTATTTTTAATCACTCTAACAGAAAAAAAGCTTAACAAATGTATTCTATTATCTATACTTAGGTATATATCATATATTTATTATATATGCTTATATAAATCAAGTAAATAACTGCAACAATATAAAAGAGGAAGAAAGTAGGATTATTTTATTATAAGGTTTTTACACTACCCATGAACTGGTATAGTGTTATTTGATTGTGAACTTGTATTTGTTGTGAATGTACACTGCAAACTTTAAGGCATCCACTTTAAAGAGTTTAAAAAATTAATATAACTGATATGCCAAGAAAAGAGAAAAAATGGAGTCATGTTAATTAAAATTACAAAAGGCAGAAAAGTAGTGGGGAAAAAAGTAGAAACAAACAGCAAAGGTAGCAAGAAGAAAATAGTGATGAATATGGTAGATATTAATCCAAGCATATAAACAATATCTTTAAAAGCCAATGCTCTAAATGCATTAATTAAAAGAGATTGTCAGCGTGGATTAAAAGGCATTACCCAACTATATATATGCTGTGTAAAAAGAACCCACTTGAAATATAAAGACAGATGTAGATTAAAAGTAAATGGGTATAGAAAAACATGCCATACTAACACTAATCAAAAGAAAACATGGAGGAATCTTACATGCATGTTACCAATCTGAGAAGGCTACATACTGATGATTCCAATTACATGAGGTTCTAGAAAAGGCAAAACTATGGAGACAGTAAAAAAGTCAGAGTTGGGAGTGTGGGGAAATAAATAGGCAGAGCACAGGGGATTGTTAAGGCAGTGGCAAAACTCTGTATGATACTATAATGATGGATATATGTCTTTATACATTTTACAAACCCATAGAATATACTGCACTCAGAGCAAAACCTAAGGTAAATTATGAACTTTGGATGATTGTGATGTTTCAATATAGGTTTATGCTTAGTAAAAAATGTATAATTCTGGTGAGTGATGTTGATAATGGGGGAAGCTATCTATGTATGGGGGCAGGGAATATATGGAAAATCTCTGTGCCGTCCTCTCGAGTTTGTTGTAAACCTAAAACTGCTCTAACAAAAAGTCTTTATTTTTTAAAAGTACATTACTGCATCTGTGGTTTTACCACAGTTACAATAAAAATAATGGATGGAAAAAAACTAGATACTCAAGATTGAACTCTTTTAATTTTTCCATAATATAATGCCTTAAGTTAAGGAATCAATTATTCAAAATTATTCAGTTATAAGCCATTGATTTTCAATGGCTTGTTTTATTGAATCACTTAAGTATTTATAAAATTGTTATTGTTGTTAAAGTTTAATCCTTTCTTCAATTTGATTTCTTTGTGAAAACCTACTTGTAATCTATCACAAGTCAATATTTTTTCCCAATGTTCTTTCACTGCACTACCAGGGGAAAACAATAACTAATTCAACACAGCTACTTATCATTTCAGTGCCCATCCATTTCTGGCTGACCAAACATTGCTGGAAAATACCAAAATCATGCGGATAGGTACCCCTGGGAAATCCTGGCCTCCGACCTCTGCACCATCAGTGTTGGGAGGTGATCCTTCTAGGTTTACTTAATCACCCATTCAGCAGTGTTTCCCGAGTGCCTACTCTCTGACAAGCTCTCAGCTAGAATGCTATTAGAAATACAGAAGTTCACAACAATATTATAGTCTTTCATTTCATAGAGATTGTCAGCTAGGGTATTAGATGAGAAAGATGGAAAACAAACAATGGCACAGGTATATGTAATGTAACAAAGGTGACACATATTGTGTAGGAGTGGTAGAAGATGATATGATAACTTGTAAATAGAGATTTATCATATGTATGAAAATCAGGGAAGATTGTTTCCATTTTCCATAGTGGTTCTCTCAAACTTCTTCCTACAATTCTCATGATCTCCCTGAGACTTTACACTTTACAGAGAAAATATGAAACACAAGAAGGAAACTATTAACCATCTACTACAAAATCCAGAAACTTGTGTTTGGTATATTCTCTTGTCTTCTAATACTGAAAATAATATGTCCTTTTTAGATCTAAAACTAATTTTGTCCAATTTTCCCACCAATCTCACAATTTGTCTTAGGACCTTTATTTTCTTCCACTTTTAAAAATTAAGTTTAATTAACACACGATAAATTGAACATTTACAGAGTAGAGTCTAATGTTTGAACTGTGAGGTCTTCACTACAATCAAGATGGAAAACATATCTATCACCCTCGGTCATTTCCTTGAACTCCTTTATAAACTCTCCTTTCTTCCTCTCCTGGGATTACACCTCCTCTACATTGATGTCCCCATGTACCTTTTATCCAGTTTTTGACAATGATAATATTGTGCAATCTATGGTACAATATCACAACCAAGACCTTGATACTGATACAGTCAAGATGCAGAACACATTCATTCACCACAAAGATCCCTAATGTTGTCCTTTTATAGCTGCACCCACATTTTTGCATCCCCACTTACTCCTCAACTCCTGGCAAACACTAGCTGTTTGCATTTCTAGAAGGTTCACATTCCAAGAATTTTAAAATGGAATTATATAGTATGCCTCTCTGGGATTGGCTTTTTTTACTTAGCATAATTCTCTGGAGATTCACTCATGTTGTGGCAGGTACCAATCATTTCTTCATTTTATTGCTGACTGATATTTCATGGTTTGGAAGTATTGCAGTTTATTTATCCATTCACCCATTGAAGGTCACACCCATTGGGCTATTACAAACAGATCAGTTATGAACACTCATGTACAGGAATTCTTGTGAACATAATTTTCATCTCTGTGGGGTAAATGCCCAGGAGTGAAATTACTAGTTGTACTGTAGTTGCTTTTTCAGTTTTTAAAGAATCAAGATATCGTTTTTTGGTGTTTTTTTTTTGTTAACATTTCAAACATGTATAACCAATGGACATGACCTAAGTTTTTATAAGAATCAAGATATCTTAATATGTTTAAAAAGAAGAGAAGGGAGAGGTTTTTGAGAGTTAGAGGATGCTTACCATGATAATGCTGGTGGAAAAATACTTTCTCAAATTTTTGTGCTATTTGAAATATATAGTTTATAAATGAGACACAATTTAAGTTTAATATTTATTAATAACATTTAGCATCATTTTCTTATGTCTAGCCAATCAATGAAATGATAAATTAATCTTGATTTGTAACGTTTGCCATCCGCAAGGTGTAAATACTCATGCTGTCACCTATGTCAGTAGCAAACCATTATCTAGTATTTCCATTATACAGATACAGTAAATGTAACATCAAGAGTATAGGCAATAGTAAAATACAATAAGATAATTAGGAAGTGATTGAATATTTGTTGCCTTTATTTAGCTGGAAGTTTATATAATGTAAGTTTTAATATTGGCTAAAATGATCAGGCCATGATTTAAAAATATTATAATGTTTGTTTTTTATTATAATACATATTCACTGTCAAAAAATTTGGAAATACAAACAGGAATCCTATCTAATAATAGACAAATATGCAAATTGACCATACCTCCGACACACCCACAAGCCACGTGCACCATCCAATCAGAGCGAGCATGCAAATTAACACAAACCAAGATGGCTACAGCTACAGAGAGCAAGGTTTCCTAGGTAACAGAGGAAGCCAAGCTTTCTGCCTGCCCTTGCCAGGCCTAAGCCTCCACTCAAGCTACAAAGTTTCAATTATAGAAGGTACACAAATTCAAACAAATGGCGGCAGAATGGAGCTTGAGAGAGCAGGCCAGGGTTGCCGTCGGCAACAGGGGAAGCAAAGCTTTCCGCAAACCCTGGCCAGGCTCACCCGCTTAAGGCAACAAAGTTTCAATTATAACCCCAACACAAATGGCTGTCAGCCCCGGAGGGAGCCCCAGGCTTGGCTCCGCTCCAGGCTACAAAGTTTCAATTGTAGAAGGAAAATAAATTCCAGATACCAGGGCCGCTGCTTGGGTTGCCAGGGGGCGTTGCCGGCCTGCAAACCACCACAGGCCCCTCGCTCAGGCCGCCCCACACCCCAAGGGAACCCCATCCTGATCAGGGACACCCTTCAGGGCAAACCAGCTGGCCCCACCCCTGTACCAGGCCTCTAACCTATCTAATAAAAGAGTAATATGCAGATTGATCATCACTGCAACACACAATATAGCTGCCCCCATGTGGTCAAAGATCCTGCCCCCATGTGGACACAAGATGGCCACCATAAGATGGCCAGCAGGAGAGGGCAGTTGGGAGGCACCCGGCCTGCAAGGAAGGGCAGTTGAGAAGGACCAGGCCTGCAAGGGAGGGCAGTTGGAGGTGATCAACCCTGCAGGAGAGGGCAGTTAGGGGTGACCATGCCAGCAGAGGAGGGAAGTTGGGGGCAAACAGGCTGGCAGCAGAGTGGTTAGGGGGTGATCAGGCTGGCAGGCAGAAGCGGTTAGGGGCAATCAGGAAGGCAGGCAGGCAAGCAGTTGGGAGCCAGCAGTCCTGGATTGTGAGAGGGATGTCCGACTGCCTGTTTAGGGATCCGACTGCCCACCGGGATCGGGCCTAAATGGGCAGTCGGACATCCCTCGAGGGGTCCCATATTGGAGAGGGTATAGGCTGGGCTGAGGGACGACCCCCCTCCATGCACGAATTTTGTGCACCGGGCCTCTAGTATAAAAATAACCAATAATTTTAACACCTCTATAACAATAATTTCTAAAGTACATTGGAATTTTATTCTATGCGTAGTTTTAGCTCCAGAGAACTAAATAATAACTTGATCTTTGATCATTTCTTCCTTAGCCTAAAAGTCTATTCCCCATGCATTTCCTTCCAATAGAATATAGATTAAATTTGCAGCAGCAACTTGCCTGTCTCTAGATGTTGGGAGTATTTGGTATAAATGAGTTATGACGATTCTGTCTCCACCTTCCCAGTCTCCGTGTGTGACGAGATGGCCAAATGACCCAATGAATCAAGTGGGTAGGGAGGGAGATGTTATTTTGGGAAAGCTTTTACTTTCCTGCTAAAAGTGTATAGATGTACAAAATAAATTCAGTTTCTCCATTTTCCTTCCTAACCTATTCTAGGTGTCTGGAATTGGCGCAGGCACCTAGAATAGGTGGAGTCACTAATACAAAGGCAAAGGCAAAGGGAGTTTCAGAAATGCCAACCTTGGACAGCTCTGATCTACGAAACTGAAGCCAGAAGCATCCTACCTCCAGAATTCTTAAGAGAGAAGAAACAAATCTGATGTTGAAACCACTATTAATAAGATATTCCTACCTCCCTGTGCTTTATAGTCTAAATTCCAGTCACACTGAGCTCCGCCCTTTTATGCCTCCCTGCTTTTGCCTTCATGGGCTCTTTGACTAGGCTGTTCTTTTTCTCCTCGATTATCTGGCTTTCAGAATAAGGAAAAGTATAATTTTCTGTATAACTATTTTAACTCTTCATTCAATGCTCTGTCCCTGTAGGATTGAAAGTGCTCTCTCTTTGATCCTCATTGTACCTTGCATATTTCTCTATTACAGTTCCTATTGAACCCACGTGTTTGTGTGTCTGCATCTCTCTGAACTTCCTTTAGTGCAGTGTTTGTCAAATAATAATAATAATAATAATAATAATAATAATAATAATTGGGCATTTTTTTCTCCTAATTGCCCCTCACCCCCATGATATTTTAATATATATTCTATATCTGTTTATTTACTGTATGTATACCTATGCTTTATATATAAAAAGAGTAAGATTTTCCACCCCAGCAAGAACCAATTTTTGTCCCACTGGGGTCAATGTTACCCCTCTTGAGAATACATCTTACAGCATAATACTAGATCTTATTAGGCATTTTGTAGACATTTGTTGAACTAATTAAGTCATCTTGACTTTTAGGAACTTAAATGCTCTCTCTGCATGGGACAAACTGATGAAAACATAAGAAACTTTTCTAATTCATTTTTGTAGCCTGTTCCTGACCTCCACTTCTCCCTCTCATCTGTTGGAGATGCTCTTTCCATTGGGATTCTCTGTATTGAGAATTGTGGGTAGCCAGACTCCAAATGCCTAAAGCAAAAAATATATTAATGTGATAAGAAAGATTGGGTATAATTTCACTGCAGTCATAGCTTGATCTAGCACCCTAATCTCTTATTCTTTCAGGTTCTATATATTCTTTAACTTTATTCGACTTACTAGTGGCCCGGTGCATGAATTCATGCACGGATGGGGTCCCTCAGTCTGGCCGGTGATCGGGGCTGATTGGGATCCACCATCCTCGGGGAGGGACCATGGGAGGTTGGCTGGCAAGAGGTTGGCTGTGGGAGTGCACTGACCACCAACGGGCAGTTCCTGCCTTGAGCGACTACCCCCTGGTGCCCAGTATGTGTCATAGCAACTGGTTGGCCAGTTGTTTGGTCGACCAGTCCTAAGGGTCGCTTAGGCTTTCATATATATAGATTCTCAGACTTGCCCTTCCTGTAAAATGGATATAAAATGGCTTCTACTGGGTCCACTAGGCCAGTGGTCAGCAAACTCATTAGTCAATAGAGCCAAATATCAACAGTACAACGATTGAAATCTCTTTTGAGAGCCAAATTTTTTAAACTTAAACTTCTTCTAATGCCACTTCTTCAAAATAGACTTGCCCAGGCCATGGTATTTTGTGGAAGAGCCACACTCAAGGGGCCAAAGAGCTGCATGTGGCCCGCGAGCCGCAGTTTGCCCACCACGGCACTTAGGCTATATCTTTCTAGATTTCTCTGCAAGAGGCAAGAGTAGGGGGCTCCATTCTGCCAGGGAAAATTATATTGCACTTCATTTTATTTCTTGGAGCATGTTCTGATCCCTGGATAAATTCCCATAACCTTGGCGTACAAGACAGCCTGGGTGTCTTCATCACTATATTCTATATAGGATTAGGATTGCAAAGAACTGATGAGTGGTAAGAACAGGCAATTGAGAAAGAAAGAAAAGAAAGAAAGAAAGAAAGAAAGAAAGAAAGAAAGAAAGAAAGAAAGAAAGAAAGAAAGAAAGAAAGAAGAAAGAAAGAAAGAAAGAAAGAAAAGAAAGAAAAAAATTTCAGAGGCATTGGGATGAAACAATATCCAAAGGGATTATTTAAATTGGGCTGGGTTATGGGCTGCATTTTATCCCCCACAAATTCAGATGTTAGAGTCCTAACCCCCAGTACCTCAGAATATGACTTCACTTGGAGGTAGAACCTTTAAAGTCATCACTAAGGTAAAATGAAGTCATATGGATGGACCCTAATCCTATATGACTGGTGTCCTCAAGAGGAGATTAGGCCACAAACACAGGCAGAGAAAAGACCATGTGAGGACACAGGGAGAAGAGATCATCTACAAAGCAAAGGAACAAGACTTAGAAGAAACCAAACCTGCTAACACCTTGGCCTCAGACTTCTAGCCTCCAGAACTGTGAGAAAATAAAATTTTGTCTGGTAAGCCCCATCCGTCTGGGACTTTGTTATCGCTCTGGCAGCCCCAGCACACTCATACAGCTGAGGACCTTCAGAGAGGCGGATGGCATGCTCACTGGTGGCAGAACTAATTTTGCTCTGTAGTATCTGTGAAATGAAGAGACATTAACAGTGGTCAGAGGAGCTCTTGGCTAAGGGAGATTATTGTACTGGGGCATGTTCTCCATTTTTGCTCTGAGGTACTCTCACTGCAAAGATCAATTGACATTTAAGGCCTTTTCTGAAGTGAATTGTTATGATGAATTTTGACACCTCAATCCATTTAAATTAGGTCCCTTAAATGCTGCCAGAATAGAGGTTATTTTTGGTCAGCTTTTTCTTTTAGGATCCCCCAAGGGTGGTACCTCATGCTCTGAAGGGTAGGTACAACTGTCAAGGTTAATGGCAAGGCCAATGGTCCAATGGCTGAGGAGGGATGACAGGATTCTGCCTTCCTTAAAACTCAGAGTAGAGGCAGAATGTAGAGTCTCTTTAACATGCTGGAAATGGTCTTTTATGCAGGCTTTCTTGTGTGTCTTTAACTGAAATGTATTTGTATTTTTTGAATGAGGGTTTCCTCTGGGCAGTGTGACTGGTGGTCAAAGGCTCTGCCTTTGGCATAAAATAGACCTTGGTTTATGACCTCATTTGACACTAGTCAGTAAGGCCGCTGGTTAAGAAAGTTGCTTGAACTCTGTATTCCTCTTTATTTGTTTCTAAAATTGAGATTCTAACAGGACTCACCTCATGAGCTTTTCTTAGGATTAAATATATCCAGCATAATAGTTGGTATAGATGAAGGGTGCTATGGTGCTGTGTGCTGTATTAGTATTAAATAGTAATTAAGAAAAGTAGCATAGAATATCATCAATCGTTTTAAACATATTGGTGAAATAAAATTACATTTTTAAATATAGCAAGCACCATTTAAGAAGGAGCACAGAGAAGGATGCTCATCAAACCTGTATTTACAGCCTGGAGAACCCCAAGATCTTCTAAGTGTAACACAGTCAGCTATTGTTATTTCAAGAACAGAGCTCAATGATGCCAAAAAGACCCATGATTGACATATCTTTGATTGGTTTGCATTCGTTTGCTCTCTATGTTAGGAGCTGTTCATGTTTTTCCTGAGTACCAGTTTCTTAATTAATTTCTCTGAAATTCTGGAAGGATTTTCTGTGGGTTCTCTGACCTATCCTACCACCCCTTTTAATCCCTTCTGTTCTGGAGTCTTGTGGTATAGGTTT
The DNA here is from genome assembly GCF_951640355.1 of Cnephaeus nilssonii. Lineage (NCBI taxonomy): Eukaryota > Metazoa > Chordata > Mammalia > Chiroptera > Vespertilionidae > Cnephaeus > Cnephaeus nilssonii. The sequence continues at coordinate 13,915,207 of NC_137084.1, read as the reverse complement.
TAGCTTTCTTCCCATCAATTTTCAGGGCGGGAGCAACATGCTGCTGCAATTTCCAGCTATTTTTTTGTTTTTTTCAAAGCTCACAGGGAAACCCAATTTAATTTCATTGTCTTTTGGTCTTGAATAATAAATAAAAGCAAGATAATAAATTGACTCTAGTAACTGTAGTCTAAGTAGGCAAAACTTTGGGGGATATATAAAAGATCATTTACTTGGATGAATTTGTCTAATGTTTCTCAGTGTCATGAATATTTTATGTCAGCAATTTCAAATTAAGGCTTTTTACATATTTTGCATAGCAATTTTAACTAAAGAGCTATGGCATGACATGGACATGTAAAGAGATGTATTTGTATTTCTTAAATGTTCTCTCTCTCTCTCTCTCTCTCTCTCTCTCTCTCTCTCTCTCTCTCTCTCTCTGTATATATATATATATATATGCCCTGACTTTGAAAAATGAGCACAATGTGTTTTTCGTGAGTCTTTGAGAATTCAATGTGAAAATTTAAGGTGGGATATTATCAAGTTTTGATCCAATACATGTCATTGCTGATAAGTAGTTTCTTACATATAAAAATGAGTATCTGGGATATTGTGTTATACAGGAGGGAACTTGAAGTAGGAAGTAGAAGGAATTCAATCCCAGTTAACTACCCTTCATAGATGAGTATGCGACCAATCTTTTGCTTTTCTAGGCCTCAGTCTTCTCACCTATATAACACATGCCTGGGGAATAAACGGCGTTCTAGATCATATGCAAGGCTATTTCTCCTCTACTGTTCCAAGATTCTGTCTTCGGATTGTAGTGAACGTGTTGATGTGCAATGACAGGCCATGTGGCTGGTAGGTAGGTAGTGGGAGAATGAAGGCATGAAGGCATTAGAATTAGATGCATAAGTTAGTATGGCCATGCAGAAAGCACAACAGTGTTTGAGTTTAGTGTATCTAGGTTTTCTAGTATGTAGTTTAGGAGGAAATCACTTGATTTCTCTAGCTTTTCTTACCTATGACTGGACCATTTCTAGTAACACGACTCCACTTATTCCAACCTCAGTAGTCAGGGCATCTCTCAGTAGTTGAGGTAACCAGATCATGTGATAAAGACAGAGGCCAAACTGGCTCAAGGTGCACTTGGAGACACTTCTTTGTCCAACCTTGGTCCCCTTTGCTATGCCCTGGGGGATACAGCATGGCAGTTCAGTGAGGGCTCTGGAGCCAGTCTGCCTGAGTTTGAGCTTCAGCTCCATTACTTATGAGCATATGATGGGACTGGACATTTTAGTTAAGCAATCTTTGCCTCATCTCCCACACCTTTAAAGTGGTCATGGTTATAGTATCACCTCCCAGGATTGCCATGAGGAGTAAATGAGTTAAAATATGAAGAGCTTGGAATGATGCCTGAACATCTTAAGTGCTTAATAAATATCAACTATTGCTGTCCATTTCTATATCCATTCTATGCCATTTCTAACTTGAGAGCCTACTTGTTAACCCAACGTGGTTCAATATTTCCTTTTTAAAGCTGAGAATGAACACCATGTAGTGTTGCCTTTCTCCTCTCTATCTCCCTCTTTTTTTCCCTCCCATAAATTCCCTCTCTCCTCTTTTTTTTTTTGCCTTGAGCCTGCTGTGTCTTTTTCTCTCATGGTGAAGAAGTGATGAGGACTTTTTAAGTGTCATTGTTAGGAAGAAACTCCCTCTGTGTAGGATCTGAAACCACCTAATTTGGTCAGTACTGTAATGTTGCCTTGGACTCTCAAAACATTTCTGCTTGGTGTGTAGATTACAGAATACTTTCATGTTCCTATTACCCAAAGAGAAACTAAAATATTTGGAAAAGACACATGTGCCATTGTCTTCAGTATTAAACCAGGACACAGTTGTTTCACACCTTTCAGGGTCTCTCCTCCTCTAATCTCTCCCAAGAATTCTGAACCAGGTGAGGAACGAGAAGGGATAAACACAATGAGATAGAGATTGAAAGGGAGACATGGCTAAAGGGTTATCCAGTTTTAGACATGGATAGTTTCTAAGATCATCTTGGAGGAAAACAAAAAATAATATTAACTACCCTGACCACATAGCTAATTTCATGTTAATGTGGCAATTCCTTTATGCTCATGGCAATCACTAGTTTTTTCCTGAGGAAGATAAAGGGGTTTGGTCTTGGTTCTCCCGTCATCCCTTCCTTGATGCTACAATACTTTACTCCATCATCTTTTGCAGTATGGCATGTAGGACAGATATTATGTAATATTATCTACTCTTATAGAAGGTCAAATATATGTCCTATCCATTTCATATAATTAAATATCCCTAGTATACTGACATATTTCTAAAGTTGCTTAATGCAGGTTTATTGACTACTCTACAGGATAAAAATTATGTAAAGGGCTCATATATTTTTAAACTAGATTAAGTACTGATCATTTTCCATTTTTATTTCCTTTTTGTCACACATTCAGAAATCTATGTTTTAGGTGAAATTTTTTTTTTGCATTTACACAACAGATAAAATAGCTTCCCTGCTTCTGTTTCCTACATAGAAATTTTCAAAGCATTCTAATAATAAACCCTGTGACGGGTTTTGACCATAATGGCTTTTCAAAGCTTCCACACAATGAAACTCCGTTAAGACCAGGCCATCAATAAGACCTCAGTGCTGAAGCAGGGGAAGGTGCTGTATATCTAAACCCATTAAATGAATCATTTATTTTGCTACTCATCTGTCATGTTTTGAAGGTCACATAACAATGCTTATTTCTTACGGCCCATCGGCAAGCTGTAGAATCACAGGCTGAACCAAGTCCTTGAGTCAAATACTTGAGAGGGGTAATTGTATTTCCAGGACTATCCCTGCGGTTATGTTCACTGGGTAAAATCGAACCTCATGCCCCAGGAGGGCACAGCTTGCCTGTGAGGGCAGGAAAAGGATTTCTCCACATTGCTTTTAGCCTCTGCATAGTTGTGTCATATTGAAATATTTTTGGAGTGTGATCAACTTTTTTGTCTACCCAAATGCAGGGCTAGGGGATTTTTATAAGTTGAGGTGGTATGGAGGGGATGTGTCTGAGAAGCAGATGCTCCTGGGTTTGAAATTCCATGTGGCCACTGACATACTGTTCATCATTAGACAAGTTACTTGACCTCTCTGATCTTCCTTTTCTTTATGTATAAACTGAGGCCAATGCTGCCTATCTTACAGGATTGCTGTGAAGATTTGCTTATTTAGTGCATGTAAAGTGATTTCTGGGGTGCCTGATATATTGTAGATACTCAGTATATGTTAATAGTCACCATCCCCCGATTCTTGCTCACTGCTGATGTCACTTAGCGTGGGAATCCTTCCTAGAGCCATGCAGGAGAGCCTGCGGCGATTGCTCTGCACATTCTGTATGTTCCATTTATTTGTTCAACTTCATTTATTAACTTATAACTTATATGCAGTAAAGTGCACAAGTCTTATGTGTATAGCTCAATGGAATAACATATACCCATTCAACTGCCACCTGGATCAAGTTGTAGAATATTTCCACACTCAGGAGATTCCCTTGTACTATTTTCTAGTTGATTACACCAAGGACCTGCTGCATAATTTGCAGCTCACAGTCCAAAGTGAAAACATGGGGCCCCTTATTCTAAAAGTATTAAGAATTTCAAGGCGGTGAGAACAGAGCATTACTGTGCATTTCCCTCAGGTGTAATTATTTCACACCAAGTTCCTATGGAGCCTTATGAGACATGCCCCCGTGAAACCTGCCCCGATTACATTCCCGCCACCTGAGCTGACTACTTCCTATTCCACCTTTTATTGCTGTGAATTATATTCGGGAACTTAAAGCAATAGAATTACACAGTACGTACTGATCTGTGGCTAGCCTTTTTTTTTTTTTAATTTCTCAACATAATGTTTGTGGGGGTTCATCCAAGATGTTGAATGTTTTAGTGGTTTTCATTTTTCCTGATGTGTATATTTCATTGTAGAAATATGTGCCCCAATTTATCTATTATCCTGTTGATGGATATGTTGGTTGTTTCCAATTTGGGGCTGTTATAAATAAAACTGCTTACTAGTATATGTCTTTCAGTGGACATACACACTCATTTCTCTTAGGCATATACTTAAGAATGAAATTGATGAGTTGTGGGTAAAACACTCCATTGGAACTTGGTGTGAAATAATTACACCTGAGGGAAATGCACATTAAAATAACAACGTGATCCCACTAAACACTCACCAGAATGGCTAAAATTAAAATCTGAAAAGTCCATGTCTTAGGGAGAATTGGAATTCACATAAATTCTGGAGGGAGTATAAATTGGTTCCATTGCTTCGAAAGCTTTTGCCTAAGCTAAACATGTACATGACTTATGACCCAGCAGGTCCATTCCTGTATGTATTTATTTTCTACCTTCTGAAGGCACTTTGAGGGAAAAAAATATCTAAGATAAATTTCAACCCGATCCTGGCTGTATTTGTGTGCTCGGGGGCCATTGGCAGTGGAAGTCAGTCATATCTAAATCGTGCTCATGATCACTGGGCCTTCGGTACAACTGCTTAAAAGCTCCTCTGCATGCCTTCTGTTCCTGACTTGCAGGCAAGAGATGGGCCAGGCAAAGGAGGCCTTGTGGGATAGCAAAAGGTTGTCACTAAGAACCATCTTTTATTGCCCATTTTCTTAAAGATTGTTAGTGGAGGAAAGATGGAATAAGACACATAGGCACTTGGTGATTTGCCCAGTGAATGTCCGAGTGGACCTCAGAGTCTTCCCTGAGAGTCGGGAGTGCATGCAGACCCATGGAATGTATTGAGACAGGTCCCCATCGCAAAGGTGACATTTCAGTGCAGCAGGGTCACCCACTTCCTTAGCTCCTTGGTTTCCAAACACTAGTCCACAGAATGTGTCCTGAAGAAATTTTGGGAAAATTACATTCTCTGGCATTATACCTTGGAGATTCTGATCCAGCACATCTGGACTAGGATCTAGAATCTACATTTTCCAGAAGCTTTTCTGGACTGAGCAACCAATCCTGGCCAAGACAGAGCATGTAACAACCACCACCTCTGCCTATTCAGTTGGAGCACAGATACTCAGCTGAGCTTTCACCAACTCCCTCCCCAGATGGCTCTATGTTTTTCTTAATACCTATGAAAGTCAAAAATTGAAGTCCTAAGGGTAGACTGGTACCACCACTCACCTAACAAGTATATAACCTATCTCTCTTAATAGGACTTACTCTTGGATGGGTTTTTCTTAAATAATAAATGCCTCAACTCTTTAAAAAATATTTTTATTGATTTCAGAGAGGAAGGGAGAGGGAGAGAGAGAGAGAGGAACATCAATGATGAGAATCATTTATTGGCTGCCTCCTGCACACCCCACACTGGGGAATCAAGCCCGCAACCCGGGCATGTGCCCTGACCAGGAATCAAACCATGACCTCCTGGTTCATATGTCAATACTCAACCATTGAGTCACGCTGGCCAGGCTGCCTCAACTCTTAAAATGATCACCTTGTTCTTGACCGTCTCAGGTGTCTTTGACAAAGCCAGCCTTTCTAGCTGAGCCCAATAACAGTTATGACCATCTATTGAGCGTTTACTATTGAACATTTGCTAAGGCCTCATCTCTTTACACATATATTATCTCGTTTAATGCTTTTAACAATTCTTGTGAGTTTGATGATATGATTATGCTTATGTTATAAGTGAGAAAACAAAGACTTAGAACAGTGAGATAATTTTCCTAATTAATGTTCTAAATAGTGGGCGAGCCATAGTACTACAAAACTCTCTCAGCCTGGGGCGGGTGAATTTGGGGTTACTAAGGAGAAACCAGGATCTGACCACACATCCTTTTGGTTTTCTAGATGATGATTAGTGTCCAGTGCCAGCCTCCTTTGCCTCTTTGCCCAAACACATTGTCTAGGTAACAACATGTATTGCATTAGAACAAGCCTTTTTATTTTCGGGATTATACATGTTTTACTTGAAGAGGAAAGGGATCTTCACTCTCTGTTGTAGAGCTGATCTGGTTTCTACCAAGCAAATAGAGGGATAGGGGTCAGGGGTTGTCTCATAATGAAGCCCTATTGCAGGCTGTTCATAAATTGGATTGCTCTTCTTAGTTATATTTTCCTGATGCCCACAGTAGTTTGACCCAAACGAATAGATAATTACTCAGGATGTTACAAACATCCCTATCCATTTGATGATCCCTTTATTAAGTGAAACTGGCCCTTTTTTTTCTTTTTCGGATACTGCCTGTTAATAGAATAATCTCAAAGCTATTAGCATTTAAAGAGGAATTAGACAAAAATGTCCTGAATTGTCCCTTCTCCTGGCTCTTGGTGCTCATGGGACCCTTGCTTCAGCTAATTAGCCCAAAATGAATATTAAGTGCATTGATCTCTATCAAGCACACCCGGGAAGGAGAGTTTCTGTGAAAATCATTTCAGTTGCAGACTTTGGTTGCCTGTACAAAGTATCTGATCCCAAACAATAGGCACTGGGGACATTTCAAAATTCAAACAAAACAAAGCAAAACCCCACAAAAGATAAGGAGAAGGGTTCTTACATTTCTTGTAATGCCCTTGCTTAATCCTCAACTACCTGTGTCTTAGCTTTATTTCCATGGGAACCAAGAGGAAAAAAGGATAGCATCACTTCTCCAGACCCCCAGAAATCTTGTAAGAATTGTGCCTCATGGCATTGCATAGGGAGTATCAAGCACTCTGGAAACAGAAAGACCTGGGTTCAGATCCTGACTCAGACCTACATAACCCATGGGACCTTGGGCAAACAACCTCCTTAAGCCTAAATTTATACACCTTTAATAGGAATTAAATTCTTGCACATATTCCTTATGTCTTTGGGATATGAAATGGACATAGTAAAATCATTGAACAAATATTGGTGATTATTAATAATAAAGATTGGGATATGTGTCTTCAGATCTGACATCAAAAACAGCAAGATTCTAAGTCTTCCCAGTTAAATTTCAAAATTACCAGAGGTGAGAGGAGAGCAGTTTGTTCTTTCAGAGGGACAGTGTGAAATGTAGTAGGAATAAAACTTAAAGTGCGATGATGATAAAGACTTGACTACGGACGCATGTTCTGTCTCTGATTTAGGGCACATTGCTTAAGCTCTTTGAAGTCCATTATCTTTACCTGTAAAATGGAAAGCGTTGCACTTTCCTCCAAGTGTTATACTGTCTGACTTCATGAGGAACTATTCATCAAACACCTGTTACCAGAATATAGGGGTCTGTCTGCACATATAAAAGCCCAATTAGACACGAAAGGGAGTTTGCAGCAAAGAAAGGGAGAAGGTACTAGTGGAGGAAGTGGCCATGTCTGGAGACAGGTGAGCTAATGCTCAAAGGCCTGGCTCCCAGATGTCTTCCAGGGGATGGTTTATACAGGGAAAAGTCATTAATCATGGGAACTAAGGGAGTCAGGGTTGTGGTCTCTACTGACTGGTTGATGCTAGGGTAGGGGTGATTCACCAGTGCAGCTGGTCCTGCTGTCAGCCATGGTGGCACTTGGTCTGGGTTTCTTACACCAGTAGAAATGGGGCCCTTTCACGGAGTCCCAAGGAAAGCATTCCAGGGACCCAAGTACGGGAGCTTGTGGCCTGGTAATGTTTATTGACATTGAAGTAAACACAAAGGGCTGTCCTGGGTTCAGCTCTATCCCGCTGTGGGAAAAGTTCAGCCTTGTCTTCATCAGCCCCAGAAATAGGGCCAGTGTACAGGCATTTTGTGCCATTTGTTCAGTCCGTGTTTCTACATCCAATTAGCTTAGCTTCTGTTCCCAGGTGCACTCCTAAGCTCGCCAGGCCCACGTGGTCTGCCAGGAGCTCCAGAGAGAGTGTCCCAGTGAGAGCACTCTTACAGAAAGAGAGAGAGACAGAGAGAGAGAGAGAACTTTGTTAATGTTGGATTAAATTATCTCAGGCTTGGGAAGGAGTAGGCACTTTTCAAACTAAACAAACAACTTCCCAAACTTTCACTGGTTGCCTTGGGTCCTCCCCCTAGCCAATCAATTCCCTAGATTTTCTGGGTTCTCTCTCCCTTATGCAATCCAATCCTTTTCCCAGGCTAGACTGACAGGCCTTTATGGTCCTCCTCTTGGCTTCTACTGGGCATGTGCCCAGCAGAGGAACTTCCCTTCCTCTTTCCCCTGACAGGGCCAGCAGTCCTCCAGGGGGACTGGAAAGCTGGTCCTTTCTCCCTACACAGGGAAGGGAGGGGTGTTAACCCCTTTGCAGGGAAATGCTGTGATCCACTGGGGAGTGTGTGAATCTGTAGCTTCCTGGTAGATTAGTCTTTTTAATATTTGATTCCCTGTGCTCCCTTCCTCTATTAGTATTTAGCTACCTACCCTAACAGTTTCATTGCTTTTCTGGGCCTGGAACTGAAACACTATCGAGACCTAGAGGTTATCTCTAATTTGACTAAAACTCTGTCTCTGTGGTCAGCAGACATGAGGCTTTGTTCCTAAGATTATTTGATGCTGATCAGAACTTCATTGTCTTGAAGGTTTAATGATTAAGGGAGAGAGAATACAAGGGAGAGGAAAGTAGGTGAGTCAGTGTGCTGGATGAGGCCAGTTTGAATTAAAAGGCAAGAAAGGAGGGAAGGTCATGTTAAAGAAATGACGTTTCTGCATACTAGCACGGTAGTCGTGTTCAGTATGTTATGGCTCAGTTTTCCTTTTCCTTTTCTGGGGCCAGTATTACTGTTTCTCCTCTTAGTAGAGCTGGTGAGCGGAGATGGATAATGGGATGGTGAGGGGCAGTCAGTGGACGTGGGTGTGGAAGAGGGCTGCAGAGAGGCAATCAGTAGGAGATAAAAGTAAGGCAACTTTCTACATTATAACTGGTTTCTTTTACTCCTGCAAACCACCATGAAATGCAATTGAAATAACTTCCAAAATACTTGAGAAATAATCAACTGTTTTTCAAGGAAAAACACCCAACACACACACACACACACACACACACACACACACACACTCAAAAACATGCTCACTCTTTGGAGTCATTTTCCTATTTCTTGCCATTTCACTTTGAATCACAGAGCAAGACTGAGTTCTGTTCTGCCCTCTAGCCAGCTCCTGCGCTTTCCTTCCAAATGGAAGAGTTGGTAAGAGAGTAAGGGAGAGAGAGCACAGCATATGCGCTTCTCCTGAGGTTGGAAAAGCATCTTTGCTCAGCAACAGTGACAAGTCTGGGGCCGGCACCTCGACCTGGCTGGGATTCCTGTGCTTCCTCAGCCTCCCTCACCCTCCAACCACTGCTGAGAGCAGCACGGGATTCAGAGCCCACCTGCTAGAGCCGCAGGGCCGCCTGCAGCTCCTCTTTAATTTCCCTCATCATTGGAGTCACACGTGTCTCAGACACAACAAGGCACCTGCCCTCGTCACCATGACAACCCACACAAGATGGGGATGCGGCGGGTGGCACAGAAGGAGGTCCATGTTCCTGATCTCCTGCTGGTGGCGCTGCTGACATAGAGTCCTTCCACAGTTGCTGGGACACTGTCACCCCCACTTCTGGGATGAGGTGGAGGACTGGGGGTGGGGTGGAAAGCTGAATTCAGAAGCAACTCAGGTGTTGGAAGGAGAAGTTTCCAGGCTTCCTGGGAGGCAGAGGACCACTCCTCCAACACCCCCCACCACACCACACACACACACACACACACACACACACACACTTGTTAGTCCTGTCTGAGCTGCTGTCTTTTAACAGATGAGGCATTTTCCTCACAAGCAGGAAGAAAAGAGAAAAAAAAAGAAATTCAATCAATTCTTCATGGAGGCTTTCTGATGCTTGTCTTAGGGGCCTCCACCTCCCCACCACTACCATCAAATGAACTGGTCTCAGCTGTGACGCAGAAGGACAAATTGACACTCTTTGGAATAACAGGGACAGCTTTGAATCCCAGCTCAGCACCTTGCTAGCTATGTGTGCTGACAACTAACCTCTGAGACTCACATCAGGCACCAACTGCTGATCCACAAATCTACCCAGGATTCCTTGTGAGGGTTAAAGGATGGTGATACATATAATATGCCCAGCACATCTATGACCCAGATAGACAAGTAATTGTGGGCTTTTACTATAATACCATTCACATGAATGTACCGATAAGTTCAGATGAACATTTTGAACTTCTCTTTTACATATGAGCTATAGAATATAAATGGCACCTTCTCCCCCATTACCTAAGCCGGGCAGGTTTGACTGAACTTTTCTTGCAGGAGGAAAGAAGAGACCCCGTGTCACAGCAAAGGGCCTCTATAAAGCGGGTTTTCCCCAATAGGAAGGAATTCTGAAAGCTGAGTAGTCCAAACAGGACAAGATACTACTCGATTCTTTACTTCCAGCTCCTGCAACACTGCAGATGTTCAGTAAATGTGGTTGAATGAACCCCAGGGATGTGCTAGAAGCATGTCAGTGAGGTAGCTCCTATGAGATGGTAATAGCAGGCTAAGCTTCCTAGAAGATAGAGCTCCTGACGCTATTTCATTCCTGCGCCCAAGTGATCCTTTTAACATGCGATTCAGATTGCATTGCTCTTCTGCCCCAAACTCTTCATTGGCTCCCCACTTTCCTGGAGTGAAAACCAAAATCCTAACAGTAACATCATGGCTCTTTTGTGTCTTGCTAGTCTCCTCCTCACTCACGCTGCTTCAGACATGCTGGCTGTGCTGCTGTGCTCAGATCGGTCATGCTTTTGTCTTAAGGCCTTTGCCCTGGTGGTCCTCTCTGTTCCAATATTCTTCTGCCCAAATACCCGCACGGCTAACATGCTATAGCATTTATGTGTTTTTATGTTTGTCTGTTTTCTGTCTCTTTCTATTGGAATGGTTGCTTCTCAAAGGCAGGGATTATTTTTACCTGCTTTGTTTCAAACTATTTTTGATTCACTAAAATAGTACTTGGCATAGGGTAAACACTAAGAAAATATAGGCTGAAGGAATGAATGGTGGGTAGGATAACCACTCTTTTATGCATATTCTGAAATGGAAGAAGCACTCAGTTCATACAGGACTGTGTTTATTTAAAACAATTAGTTATTCACTCATAGGTAACTCAAAGATTGGATATTTTGACTGATTCTCCCTAAAGAATACATGACATTCCTTTCACGGAAAAAAGTTTTCTATTTACCAGTCATAGTACTTGACTAGAGGAAATTCTGTTTGTGAGTTTCCTTTTAATTCTCGAAGTTGTTGCAAACTCTCACTGGGATTCAGGGAAAGATTTACCTATAAAAGCCATCTAATAAAGACATTTCCCCATGAGATGCTCACTGGCGACCAAAGTCTCCAAGATCTTAAATTGTTATGCAGGCAATACGCTTCTCAACTGCCTGGGTCACTTTGCTGCCAAGGTCCATCATGAAGGGCAGGTGATAAACCTTGCTGAATTTTCTTTTTTCACCCCAAGTCTCAAGTTAAACTGTCCTCCACCCCACCCTGATCCAGATAGGCTGAGCGACAACGATGAAAGGTTCCAAAGAAACCACGGAGGCTCTTCTCACGTGGAGACTTTTTGAGGTGTGAACACAGCGGACCTTGGGTCCTTGGGATACTTTTGTTGCTAAAGGAACTGAATCCCTTTCAAGTGTGGGTTTATTGAAAACAGGAACAATGCTGAGGAGCCATTGTCATGTTCACCTAGAGCCAAATGTGCACAGCTTTCAAGTTAAAATTGGATATTTGAAAATCTAAAAGCTGTCTCTATGGACTTTCGTATTAGAAGCTCTCTATAATACGTGGATCAGTGGGATACTTTGGAACCTACATCCATTGTGCCCACATGAAATAGGCCAGACCCCACTGGGAATCAAAAAAAGAGTAAACTGCTCATTCATTTGGTGAACTGGTGGAAGTGGGGAGAGGGAAGCTTAACTCTTTTGGGAGACGAAGCACAGATGCGGACATGGATATATTAGATATAAGGTGGGGAAGAGGAGAGGAGTTTATAATTAATATGCTAGCTTTTGGATATTTTATTTGTATAAAAAATCAATATACTTGATGTAATTTTCAGTATCCCTCTTCAAATGTAGATATGGGCTTCAGTTTAATTTTATAAAAGCATTTCTCTTGCAATAACCTGGTATCCAAAATTCAAAGTACCTGAAAAACAAGTGAAAAAGTGAAATATTCAAAAAATATTTTGTCTTATACGGCATAGTTTTATCAGCTATATTCTTACCAGGCTTTTGTTTGTTCTTACCATATTAAGACATTCTGGCATTAAGAAGACTTACAGGATAGTATTTTTGTGATCTAAAATTGGTTACTGTAAAAATATAAAACAACAAAACTGTTGTTTCTTGAACACTTATTATAAGCCCGAAACTCTGCTAAGTGATAAAGACTACTTCCCCGAATCTCCCTGGCTATGAGAAATAATTATCTTCATTTTACATAAGAGAAAACTGATCAAAGAATATAAATTATTTTTTCAAGGTTGCACATCTACTGAGGGAAGGAGCAGCTACAAATTAACTTCTAATTAATAGAAGACACAGGAAATTCCTTTGTTTCTACATGCACACCCTCTACAACAGGGGTGGGGAAACTTTATTTTTTTGCCAAGGGCCATTTGGATATTTATAACATCATTCGAGGGCCATACAAAATTATCAGCTTAAAAATCAGCCTGCTATATTTGGTCAAACATTTAATTAACTCACCCCTAATGCCTTGGCAGGGACAGACCAAATAATTTCTCAGGCCTTATATGGCCTGAGGGCCAGATGTCCCCAACCCCTGCTCTACAATGAGAAAATAATTTTATTTCAGGCCAATGAATCTGGCTCACTCTATTTTATTCCCACTTTAATTTGGAAAATTATATAATACTGAAAACTAAAAAGCATTCCTGATGCCAACAGTTTAAAATAATTAAAGGAAGTTATGTTTGTACAAAAATTTAAGCAAACATATTTTGCATGGTTATAATCGGTATGAACAGAGAATTTTATACCTTGGTCTTTCAATTTTATGTCTTATGTATATTTTACATGATGTTGCAAACTTTTAAAAAATGTTTTAAAGCTATATAACATTTCAATGAGTAGGCATTCCATAATGTGTATTTTAATTATTTCTTATTTTAAGAATTATAGTTTACATTACAATCAACATCTTAATTGAAAAATAAAAGATGCTTAAATGACTGATTTCTCCAGAATAATTTCTGAAACTTGAATTACTGAGATATCTTTATTTCCATTGATATGCATTGATATATTGCTTCTCAAAATGATAGACCCACATTGCAAGTGCACCCCAAATTGAGCTCATAAATTTTAAAACATCTTCAATATCATTGGCAGTTGTGATTTATTTTGAAAGTTCATCTGTGCAGTAGCAAGGAATTGTAACTTCACTGTTTTAATTTGCATTAATTGATTATTTGTAAGAATATATTCATTTAAAATGTTCATTTTCTCTTTTATCATGCAAATCAGTGGCATCACTCAAATACATTATTTTATCATTTCTAGTAGTCACAAGTGTATCTAAATTTTTCAATTATACAAATATCTATAGATGTGTAAATATCTATGCCTATTTCACTTTCACATTAGATAGAAATCATTGCAGGACACATAGACTATCAAATGATTCTTTCCTCTGAGTGGACATCAAAAAGTCTATCATCTTTAGCAGGTATTACTGAGAAATTAAATTATTTACTTTAATGAGATAACCTATGTTACCTTTCCTGGATTCTTAAGTTTCTAATAACTCAATGAAATAGTCACACCAGTGTAATTAAGAAGTTGTCATTAGAATCCTGTCTTTTGCAGGCTGGTGTCTCCTCTGCAAATGAAGGGTATAGGTGAGGAATGCAGATGATAGATGCAAGACCTTGAGCACCAACAGAGCCTGCACCTGTGCAGCCCTTTGGCCGCAGAGAGGGGGATGCTAAGATTAAGTCCCAATGCACAATATAAATAAGTTCTTGGTGTCATTCACAGCAGCTGCCATATAGAGACCCACTACTTAGTTGTGGGCATTTTTTGATCTCATAAATTTCCATGAAACTGTGGCCAATGATTTAAAACTATAAAACTTATTCTTGAGTAAAAACAATAGAATCTGTCAACTTGTTTGAACAGTTTCAGCCATAGAAATAAGTTTGGATGACTCCAGTGGGGGTAGAGGATTTGTACCAAGACAGATAAAACTCATTCATTCTCTCATATTGTTTGAATAGCACAACTGTGCATTGGGCAGTATTTCAGAGGCCTTTTGATCTGCAAATGGACAATAAAGAGCCATCGTGTTTGATGGAAAGTAATGAGAGCATATGGGTCTCATTCTTCCTTTTCCTTTCATGGTTAAAACCCTCTTAGATGGTAATCAGGAATAGAACACCTACACAGCACTGAGCACCCCAAAAGGTTAGATGGTCTAAGAATTAACATCATTCATGACAAAAGCAAATAAGTTCAATTATCTTATCATTCATTCACTAATAAGGGAAGGGGCATGCCACATGCTACAACAGGAAATTTAAACTCTAGGGTTTAAGTCCTCAATTCTCTCCACTTATGTAATGGTGTCCCTAGGCTAGACAGGTAACATATCTGAGACTGAGTTTCTTATTTATGAATAAGAAACCTGAACAGATGTCCAGGTTTCCCTCCTGCTGTCACATTTTGTGATCCTTTAGTAACATATGCATCAAGCTCCTACTTCTGGCACAATGCCCTTCAGGCTTATGAAGAAAGTAGGAAAGAAATGTAAGGTATATTCACTGCTAGGCCAGGATTTTCAGTCTTGTGACCACCCACAGAGATAACAGGCAAGTAAAAATGTATGCACCCAAAGGATAGGTGCATGCAATAGTCATGCTTTGAGGGCAGTCTTGACCATGGATGATACCATACTGTATTTGGAGGTTAGAGCGAATATGATAGACTTGAAGCTGCGCAGCCCTGTGTTCCAAATTTCACGACAGCACCTGCTTTTCGGTGCAGCTTGGTTTAAGTGATTAAATGTCTATGATTTAGTTTGCTTACCCATAAAATGTGAAAGTAGCCCAGTTGGTGTGGCTCAGTGGTTGAGCATCGACCTATGAACTAGGAGGTCATGGTTTGATTCCTGGTCAGGGCACATGCCCAGGTTGTGGGCTTGATCCCCAGTGTAGGGCATGAAGGAGGCAGCCAATCGATGATTCTCATCATTGATGTTTCTTTCTCTCCCTCTTTCTCTTCTGCTCTGAAATTAATAAAAAATATTTTAAAAATGGGAAAGTAATAATTCCTTTGAATGATTTATTGTTGTAAGACTTAGAGATGGAGTGTGTAGGGCATCACTACTTCCCTGATATGTTGTAGTCACTGCAAAACAAAATGTTAGATAGGATATGGAGAAGGAAGAAGATGCAGGAATAGGAGATATGTGGGCAGCATAAACAAGGGCTTTCTGGTGGATATTAGAAAAATTTTTTTGCACTTATAGTTGAGTAAATGAATTTCTAAAATGTGGCAGGTATGTATATCATATACATCTTGGGACTTAATGTTCTAGTGGGACAAAGAAAAGGGGGCGGGGAATGAAAATATATCATTGCTGTGAGGAATGCTTTTATGCCCGGTATCCATTTGAGAACTTAACAGCAAGATGACCTGATTTAATCTGATGTGTTAGAAGATAATTCTCTAAGGAAGGGACCTCTGTGCTGAAATCTGAAAGATGCTAAATAGGAACTGATTAATTGATGGGAAATGCACATATAAAGCCCTGAGCTAGGGAGAAGGATGGCACATCTGAGCAGCTGAAGGTTAATAGAACTGAAGCAAGGAATGAAGTAAGGATGATCCCTGAGGGTCCAGTGGGTGGAAAATTAGTAAGAGGAAACATTAGGGATGAGGGGGGATCCCTGCTGCAGACTGTTCAGAGTGATTAGCTATCAGCTGGGGGATGCTGAAGGATGAGGAATTTGACCAGATATTGGGGTTCAGTTGAGGTGGGAGGATTCTTACTAAACTGACTTAGCAAGATTCCTGATACAATGGACCTCAAGACCTAGGCTTAGAGGGCTTAGTGAAGCCCAACTAGAGTCTGAAAAAGGAGAGAGTCTTTTCCAGATGTAGTTATAATTTAATACATCTGATTAGGTAAATAATTAAGTTATTTCTAAAGGTATATATTACTTTTGCATGTCAAGTCATAACATTTTCTAAAAAGGATTTTTTCTATTCACATACTATGCTAAGTTGAAAATGATCAACATCTTTAGAGAAGTTTCCTTAAAGTGTTGGTATTTTTTAAGTGTGCTAAACGTTTAAGGATAATGATGCCACCACCTTTACAGGGCTCAGTCTTGAAATAGGTGTTTGTCAAATGTGTTCTTTCCTTTGATAGGTGTTGGGTTATCTGCCATCCTTTCAACAAATACATACAATAAACCAGTGTTATGTATTGTGAAGCCATGGATAGAATGGTGAACAAAAGAAATGTCTTTTATACTCTAATGGAGCTCTTCCTTTTCTTCTTCAAATCACCACCAAAAGCCTTTAGTCCTGATTAGAAAGCCCTGGATCTATTGGAGCACACTCTAATATATATCTACTAGTAGCCCTGCACTCGAATCCGTGTACCAGGAGCTCACTGCCACCCTCCTATAGCTCTCCGCCCGCTGCACCCCCTCCCTCATAGCTTGCTGCCCTGCCCCCTCCTATAGCTCTCTGCTGCCCACTTGTAGCTTGCTGCCCCACCCTCCTGCTGATCTGTGATCTGGTCATTACACGGTTGGTCGTTATGCTTCACGGCATAATGACCATTTGCATATTACATCTTTATTATATAGGATTGCCCTTCATACTTTTATTCTTGCATTTATATATGATCTTAATGACAATTCTGGGGTTCAAATTCCAGCTCTGTTATTTATTAGCTCTTTTTTGCTAAGTGCTTTACATGTGTCAGTTTAAACTCAAAAAGACTTCTATATGAGAAGCGTTGTTACTTTCATCTGTAGAGGAGAAAAGTGAAGCTCAGAGTAGTGAAGAGGTTTTGCCCAGGTCACACACTTAGCTTACTTAAGGTTAGCGGCTTTCTCTTCTATAAGAATTAAAAATATTACATATTTTCCTGACTCTGAAATTCCACAAACTTCTTGAGATGGACTAATAGCTAGGCCTCAAGACACTTTGTCTTATTAAAAACCAACAAATTTTCTCCATTGAAAGAGTTGCCCTGCCAGGGAAAACATTTTTTTTTCTTGTTTCTTAATGGAGAATCAAGCCTGCTGATTAATACAGAGTAATAGTTCCAAAAGCTTCCTCTTGACAGAGCATTGGCTTTTTCATTTTCTAATGAATTGCTCCCCAAAGAAACTCATTATATTTCGAGACACAAGACTCCCTGGAGACTTCCGCATCTCCACCATTTACTTACTAAAATGTTCATCGTTTAGAAACCCTTAAGCCTTGCCAAATTCACTGAGTCCTTTGAATCCTTAGCTTATCAATAACTGTTTGTTCTACGTTTTATGATCAAAACGAGCTTGGCCCTTAGATAAAGTTTGGTCTTCACATTTCCTAATGTTTGTTTGAAGATTTATAATTCATTCTTGTGTGTAGCATTATAGTGTTCTCAGTGTCCGGTTGCTTTTTTTTTCTGGGAGAAAGGGAGAAATGTCACCCGCTGAAATGATTTGCTTCATCTTTTCTGTTATTTTGTATGAATGTGGCCAGGTTGGTTGTTGTTTTTTTTTTTTTTTTCTATTTCTATTTGTTTTATAAACATTGTTTCCAGTGAAAGAATTCTCTCTATTCTGTGTACTCGTCTGTGCAATTTCTTTGATGGATGGGGTTGGTGCTGGTGGGAAGGAGGGATTAATGTACCTGAATTTCTATTTTATTTGTATGATCGTTAATTTCCCTCCACTTGGTCCTTATTTCTCTTTATTGTCTCATTGCTAAGGAGAACCTCCGTCCCCTATTCCTAAGGGCAACACTGTTATGCGATCACCATTACCCTCCATGTTCCTTTTTGGTGGTCAGTGCTATGAACCACCACGTTCTGACCTGTATTCACTATAAAGGCAAAAACAATTAGCAGAAAGTCAAAGAAAGAAGTTATTTTCTCCTCAGAAGCAACATTTTTAAAGCATCCATCCCTCTGTGTGTGGGGTATGTAGTGAAATAAAGGGTAGAGGTGTTAGATTTGACCTGTGCTCCCAGATCTGGAGGAGATTCCTACCTTGTCCCAAAGCTTCTGAGCCACTAAATTGGTAGACTTTCCTGGTATTGCCAGTGAGTGGCAGTTAGCACAGTGGGAGATAAACCTGGGGGTTGCCTACTTTCCCACTACTTGGTAAGGACACAGGAGTTTTCCCTGAGTAGAAAGGACACTGAGAAAGACAGAGACCTTAGGCACCTTACAAAACCCCTAAATGAGCAACCATGCCAGAGCAAAGGAATCTAGGTAGAAAATGGAGCAGAACCCCTGTGGCATGGAGAGAAACAAGATTATTTTCTTTGCAGGGTGACCAATCTTGGGGCTCTATTCAAAGAGAAGCTTCCATGATCCCCTTAGTAACTCAAGTATGTGTCCCTCAAGATTCAAGCAATCTTTCTTCCTCTCTCTCTCTCTCTCTCTCTCTCTCTCTCTCTCTCTCTCTCTCTCCCTTCCTTCCTTCCTTCCTTCCTTCCTTCCTTCCTTCCTTCCTTCCTTCCTTCCTTCCTTCCTTCCTTCCTTCCTTTCTTTCTTTCTTTCTTTCTTTCTTTCTTTCTTTCTTTCTTTCTTTCTTTCTTTCTTTCTTTCTTTCTTTCTTTTTCTCTCTTTGTCTCTTTCTCTCTCTCTCTTTTTGCTAGCAGCTTAGAGGGAGTTAGGAGCCAGATAATGCTATATGAGGAACTGGTAGGGTGGGGTGCGGGGGAGATAGAGAAGCAGATATAACAAGTTTGTCAACTAGTCTGGGTGGTCAACCAACAGACATTGTCTTCCACAGGGAATGGAAAGTGTTCAAGACCATGCCCTCCATTTGCCAAATCCATAACACACACACACACACACACACACACACACACACACACACACACTTCTGCTGGCAAGTCTTCCTAGATGTCCTGGTAGTGGATAATTGGAGTGTAAAAGATAATAAAGATACCTAGAGCAGACCAAATAACTACCCCAAATGAGACCTCTTTAAGTGAAGAAGAAGAGTTTGAGATCGATATTTATCAGATGATACTGATATCTGACCAATTGCTTTCTTTCCCACTCTTTTACGAGGTAGTTCACAGAGAGTGGAAACAAAAAAGAGTATCTGTTATTAATAAACTAGTAGCCTTGTGCATGAATTCGTGCTCCAGTAGCTTGCTGACGCCCTTCTGTAGCTCTTCCCCCACCCCTGCTTCTCCCTCATAGCTTGCTGCTCTGCTCCCTCCTGTAGCTTTCCACTGCCCGCTTGTAGCTCGCTACCCCACCCTCCTGCTGATCCGTGATCCAGTCATTATGTGGTCAGTCATTACACTTCATGGTGTAATGACCATTTGCATATTACATCTTTATTATATAGGATAAATAACTGAAACATCTCTTGTATATTACATCCCACAATTGACTTTCCAGTTCCTTGTCACTAAGCCTAAAATTCTGTGACCAAAAATTCATTTTCTTTAGAATGTAAAAGTGACTTAACACTTTTCCTGTCTACCATCTCAAGTTTGTTGGGAGAATGAAAACAATGGATGTGATTGCCACTGGAAGTTGTAAAATAATTGCATCACTATCAATTAATAATGGTGATGGTAATAGAAATAAATTATAATTTGTAACTATCAATTAAACCCTGACATCTGAGTTAAAAGATGTCTTACATAAGACCCTTTCCTTTCTGTTTTAGCTACTCTATTTCTAACCCCTTTGACTAGCATAAACTCAAAGAGCCAGAGGAAGGGAAGAAAAAAATCAAGTTGATTAAGAGTGAGTTATAGGTAGAAGAATATGTCAAAGAATATATGGTGGATAACAAATGAATAATTCTACAGCAGTTTAGGAAACAAAACAATAAATGGATCTCTTTCCATTTCAATCTAGCAAGAAACAGCTCCCACATTACCTATTGTAGAGCTATGGTTCCTGCTAAAGCCACTTTGCCCACCTGTATTGGGCATCTGTGAGGGGTCCTCCAACCCCTCCTTTGCATTCCATGTTTGTTTTTTGAGTGCTTAATGTGTGCTAGGCACTATTTAGAACTTTACATGTGTTATAGTATTTTAATACCTACAATGAGAAAGTACAATTCTTTTTCCAACTTTAGGGAGGAGAAATTGGGGCACAGGGGGATTAAGTAACTTGCTTGTCACACAGCTATAAGTTGTAGAGCTGAGTTTCCAACTCAAGAAGTCTAGCTCCAGGCAATGCTCTTATTACTACCTTAAACTGGTAATTGTTGTGGTCCATACTCCTGGTTCCAGGCAGAGGAGTTTGTAAACCATCCTAATTAGGTAATAATCTTATGGCTTCTAAAATGAAATTTGTTTCTGCTTTTGCTTACCTGTTTACACACACACACACACACACTCACACACACATTACCAACTTCTTTTAATTTGGGGAAAATGACTTGTTTTTTTTGATGTTTAATCCTTCTGTGCTCCATGAGTTGTCTTTTACCTATGGATTTATTTTATCTTTAAAAATGGCACAGCCTAAAGATTCTGATTATTGCTGTCTGTTTAAGAGCACTGAGGAATGGTTTCAGCCAAGGCCAGCATTTATTAACTCTGTGTGTTCTTGGTCTTGTGTAAGTTTCCAATCTTCAATTTTCTTTTCCTTAAGGAAGGTAATTCTGTCCACCTCACAGGTGGTTATGAAGATTATATAAGTTATGGTATATAAACTCTGAAGACCTTTATAAATGAACTAGAGGCCTGGTGCACGAAAATTGTGCACTGGGGTTGGGGTCATCTCCCAGCCTGGCCTGTGCCCTCTCACAGTGCAGGAGCCCCACGATCAATTGCCCCAAAGAAGTAGACCCTGCCCACCCATCTGGGGCTCCTTGATGGATTGCCCCAAAGGGGTAGGCTGGAGCCATGGGACCCACCTCCGCGCCGTGTGGAGCCGCAGGACCCCCGGCCTCACCACGTGGAGCTGTGGGACCTGCTGCTGTGCCGCACATGACGCTTCAAGCCCCCGCCCACCTGCGCACACGCACACCCCCATCCACCCATGCACACTCGCTGCACACGCAGCCTCCTGGTGATCTCTTGTTATGGTGTGAGGGCATCACAACCACATAGTATTTTATTAATAGGATGGGGCTACTGATAACTAATTTATTTTCTATTTTTGGTATCTCTTCCTCATCTTTCTTTGAAAAATGTGATTTCCCTTGATCTTCTATCCCTGGCAAATACTCTAGAGTTTAAATGGATAACCTAAGTTTCTCACATAGTAACTTCATCAGAGAAGTAAGAAATATGTATTTGAAAGTGGAGAAAAATGAGGCCAAAGTGTCACATGGGGAAATTGGAACCAGAAGTAGTTCTAACACATAGTCTAAATCCATTTTCTTTAGATTATAGTGTTCACTTTTTCATGCCTGTGGCTTTCTTTCCATTTCATTATATAGTATTTTCACCTCTAGTCAGAGCTAAAGAAGGAAAAAATGTAAATAAAAATTAATTCAAATTTTAATTCAGTGTAGTCTTTTTCATTAACTTTCAGGTTCCTAGTTATATTGTTTATATATAAATTATAAATTGGTAAGAATTTAAATTTCTTTAGGATTTCATTATTTCACAAGGCTCATGTTAACTATTGGTATGATTCCTCTCAATAATTTGTTTTAAGATATATCAAGGAGATGGAATCATTCTTATTTTATAGATAATGATCCAGAGGCTCAAGGAAGCTGGACAGGCCAAACCACTGGGTTCATAGCTGGTTAAAGAGAGAGTGAAAGGGGAAAGATTCCCAGAGATAAATCAGAATGCTACTCCCTTTTCACCTGGAGTGGTGCTATTCAATTAAGAGTTTCTAAACTTTCACCAGAGCCTTTATGAAGTGAAACCCAACCGCTTGTGTGTTGCACTGAAGTACCTAGCACTCCAGAAGCCAATCGTTTCTAACCCCAGGTTGGATTTTAAATCCCAATTTGAGATGGTATTCTATTTGTAAGTGGTAGGTGTGGGCCCCAGACATTGGCTGGAGATACCCTGGGCAGAGGAGAATTCTGTAGAGAGGAGTCAAATTTTCAGGATGCGATGGATTATCATGACACTCACATACATTTGAGCACTTGCATACATTATTTGGTAATTAGCATATCTA
Organism: Cnephaeus nilssonii; assembly: GCF_951640355.1. Lineage (NCBI taxonomy): Eukaryota > Metazoa > Chordata > Mammalia > Chiroptera > Vespertilionidae > Cnephaeus > Cnephaeus nilssonii. The sequence goes on along the minus strand of NC_137084.1, from coordinate 13,892,878 downwards.
ATTGCTTTCTGACATTAGGAATTAGCTTCTCTGTGTGTTTTGCTTCTCTGCATCGTGCCATTACTAAATATATCATTGGAGTCTACTGATCCCTGCAGAGCTATGTGATGGCTTAAGTCCCAAAGGTCTCATCGTATAAAAGAGATGATTTTAGGAGTTTGGAATCATCCTTGACCTGTGAAAACCTGGAAGCGAGCACATACTCCATTTTGGTATTTTCCGTAGAGCTTATAAATCATGGTGATTATAGTACATGGTAATAATCAGAAAATAATTAGAGTTTAGAGTTAACGAGTATGCATGCGTGTTGGTCTTACACAATCCTAAACACAATCATCATATTATATGGCAACAAGTCACCAACAGGTACTGTGTGGCTTGTATGTACAAACAGTTTTCTAGCACAAAATGCTGATGAGTCACCAAACAAGCTGCATGCAGGCTGGGCTAGTGTCAGTCACAAAGAACATCTCAGGGGTGATGAATTTCATGTAATTCTGAGAGAAAGAATAGGTAGAGATGGAGATGTTGAAGTATCTCCATGGAAAGTTGCGTCATTGGCCTTCAAGAAATCTAATAGGCAGGTATTACCATAGAAGAAGTTCTACAAAGTAGACGTCTCTCCAAGTTGGACGACTAATTTATATGTCAACTTGATCGGGCCACGGGATGCCCAGATACCTGGTTAAGCATTATTTCTGGGTGTGTATGGGAGGGTATTTTCAGAAGAAATTAGTATTTTAATTGATAGGCTGAGTAAAGCAGTTTTCCCTTCCTAATGTGGTAGGTATCATTCATCCAATCCATAGGGAGTCTGAGTAGGACAGAAGGGCAGAAAAGGGTGACTTTGCTCTCTTCCTGACTATTTGAGCTGGAACATCCATCTCCTCCCATCCCCAGGGCTCCTGGATCCCAGGCCTTTATATCCAGAATGGAATCTACAATGTTGGCTCCACTGGCTTTCCTGGATGTCTAGCTGGCAGACTGTGGGACTTCTCAGCCTCCATAATCATGTGAGTCAATACCTTATAATAAATATTTTTCAAGATATAACTCCATATGGAGAGATAGATATATGGATATATAGCTATAAGTACATAGAATATGAATATATGTTGGTTCTGTTTCTCTGGAAAGCCTGACTAATCAGGTTTCAGATACTTGAATTTCTCAGTTCAGATGAGTTGTATTGGTTTGGGAGACTGACATGCTGAAAAGTCTCACAAAAGACTCAAGTATGTATACCAAAATGAATGTGACTGGTTACATTTTTGGATAAAATAAGACTTGATCTCATCTCTTTCTTAGAAAATAATTATCAAAGGCTAGCTTGATAAGTATGAGTGGTAATAAAAAGTAGCTATAAAACTGGACCATTAGATGTTATAATTGTTTTCTGTGATAAACTTTCCTCTACATCCAGAACATTGGTTAAGTAATTTAAAACCCTTCCTTTTGATCAGATTTGGGTTATTATTTGTAAAATATGTCTAAGAAATTTCTTCTAAACATGGTACTGTATATGTTCAACTCTTTTAGTTTGATTAGTGTCGAATTTTGATTTGGTCTGGGAATTTTTCTTTCCATTTAAGGTGATTGCATATTACTATTATAATGCATCTTGAGTTGATTTTATAGTTTACCTCTGAGTTATGCTCTTTTCTATTAAAAATATTTTAGAAGCATCTCATTATTGTCTTACTGCAATGCCCAGAAATCATTAGGAACATTTGGAAAAGTTGAGAAAATTTCTATTGTCATGTAAGCCTAATACTAAGCCTAATGGGATGGAAGGAGGACTTACATGTGGGTGAAGAATTTGAGAATGGCTTGGTTTGAACCAATAAAAATATTGTTAGGAGTTATGAGATCAATTGGATGGATGCTGGGGAAAGGTGGATTGGAGGTAGGTAGTTGCAGATTCTAGAATAAATACTAAGATCGAATTCAATCTGGAAAGTAAAACCATTGTAAGGCCTTGCATAGGGAGGATTGAGGCACTCTCAGGGTAACCATGGAACATCACTGACTGAAGGCCACTCTGACTTTAGCCCTCTTCTGGGTCCTGTGGAACACAGAACTGAGTGTCAAGGGAAGCGTACTACCTTGAAATCTAGAGGGGAAGACTGACGTTGAACAATTATTTAAAAATCTATTCAATAATCCATTAAGTGGCAAAGTGCTATAAAAGAGAAGTTTAGAATTCCATGGGAGGATATCACAATGGGATTAAACAGAGTGTGCATGTGGTTTGGATTCTACAGCAGCTTCCTCAAATAATAGAATAATAGACTCATTTGCTTTTAATTATGAATCTGCAATTACCAGCAGGGGATTATCATACCTAAAAAGTGAAATAAGATACTGGTTGCTTAATGTAGGCTCAGAGGATCTAGGAACCTTCTTTTTATAAGTATTTTTTAAATAATTTGCAACATAAGCTGGTGTCCTTGGGCAAATGTTTCTGAGAGTCAGTGAGTGTTCTGAGGTATCTGGGTGATAACTAGTCTCGCTGGGATTCCAAGCTATATCAAACTTGAGTGCTTTTACTCAATGACCCTGTGCATATCCAAATGCCTATTTTGAGATGTATCTGCTTTCATAAGCAGAGATGTGTGTCCTGGATAGGAATGTGGAAGATTGAACATTAACAAACTGTACTTGGAGACTGAGTAAAATTGAAGGGGGCGGGGGGTACACAGTAAGTGGTGCCCATGTCCTTGGTCCTCATTTATTCATTCTACAAATTGTCATCTGTGCCAAATTGTGCAGGCAAGGTTTCAGTGGGATTCTAGAGAGGGTAAGGTTAACAAATCATTTTCTTTTTGGTCTCCTGGGGTTTGAATGTCACCAGAGCCCTAAGACGCAATGGAGGATTTTAATGTACATTCAGGTATGTGATTCTTTCTATTATCATTCTGATTATTATTATCATTATTCACATCCTATTAGCATTTCACCTTGAGCTAATGTGACATTTTAGTGCTATGGAAATCAATGAGGCAAAAATTTCTCATGCTACCACAAACAATTACTGTTGATTTAAGTGCAAAGACTAAATACCACATGGACAATATTGATAAAGAGATTAAAATGCAACACATACATACCATCCATTATTGAGAATCTTTTAAGTGTTTTTGAAAATTAGTGCTTTCTGCTGGGAAGAAAGCTTCCCTTATTGAATGACCATAACCTGAACTGAAACTTGCTTTCAGCATAATTAGCCATGTCCTCACTTCTGATAATGATACCAAACTTTGGATTTAATTAGACTTTAATTGCTGTTTTAAATTGTCTTCGGCCCCAGACTTTGCTTTGTTTGCCATCTCATTCTGTTGCTTTTGTTTTTTCTTCCTGTTTTTCTATTTTCGTTCCTGTATTGAGACCATAATAACTAACAAGTTAGTCACAGAGCTTAACAAACAGGGTGGTCCCCACAAGGATACATGATGCTTTCCAAGAAGCTTCTCTAACAAGGGTTTTATCTGACAAAGACTGGCTGTTTGTCAAGCATATTTTAGTTTCCCCTGGGAAACAACTAGCTCATATTTCCTTACAGTTGGGTATGGCCATATGACCAAGTCCTGGCCAATGGAATGTGTACAGAAGTGATTTTTGTTCCTAAAACTGTTCACAGGATGCTCTATTCTATTTCCTCCCCCATCTTCTTGATCAATGTTGATGCCCAGGTGACCTTGGCGGTCGTGTAGTTCAAGCCTCTGCTATGCTGGATCTCTTTCTCCCACCTCTATCTTGGATTTTCATTATGTGAATGAGAAATAATCTCCTAATGTGTTAAACTACAGAGATTCACTATCCACCTGTTCTATCAGCTAGTGTTACCTTATCTAAAACATTGGACAATGTCTTCCATGAGCCATTGGCTAATGTTTTGCAATATACAGGGGTTTCCAGAGATAGAGACCTGTAGGACTTCTATCTCTGTATTTCTATTTCTATCTCTATCATCTCTATCTCTATCTCTATCTCTATATCTCTATCTCTATCTCTGTCTCTGTCTCTGTCTCTGTCTCTATCTCTATCTCTATCTCTATCTCTATCTCTAATCTTTATCTCTATCTCTCTTTGTCTCTCTCCATCTCTACGATGTTAAATCATGGATACAAATGACCAATACTGATAGACTAGAAAGTCACTGCATGAAGCCAGACAGCCCAGAGTTCATGTGCCTGCCTCCTCCCTTACTGGCTTTGCAACCTTGACCAAATCACTAAACATTTTGAGCTTCAGTTTTCTTACCTGTCAACTAAGGGGACTGGATCCCTAGAGCATCTTTAGATCTAACATTTGTCAATTCTATGTGTCTCCTCTCAGGAGAGGTGTGTAGCAAAGTATCTAAAAGTCATTTAGAGCTTAACCACTCTTTAAAAATATGTGTCAGGAATAGTCACAGCATCTACTAATATTTACCGAGTGCACTTTTGTGCCTGGAACTTTATATGCAATATCTAATCATCACAATACCTCAATAAGGTAAAGAAGAGTTAAGCTAAGATGCAAGAGGTTACATTAATTGTTGAGGTGGCATAGCTCAAAGTGGCAGTGAAGGATTGACGCTCAGGCTTCACCATGCCAGGGCTCCTAACCACTGTGCTGTGCCCTGTCTGGTAGCCCTGTCAGCCTTGACTCTGATTCCCACCAGCCCATGTGAAGTCTGTAGTTTGCAAAATCAGCAAATGGGGCATCACATGGGTGGAAGCCAGAACACAGGCTGGCATCCGTTCTCCCCTTTCCCTAAGACATATTTTTAATTGGTTACACGATGTAGAGAGAAAGAGCAAAGTTGAAACAGAGTAAACTAGAAAAGAGGACAGATTACTTCTGAAAGACCGTCAAATTCCCTGCGTTAGTGTCTCCGATGAAAAAGTTAACGGCATCTTTTTTGAGAAGGGCTCTTCCCTCTCTGGCAATAAGAAAAGCTCTTTCAGGATGACGTACAGCTCTCTTCTGCTCACCCAGGGTCACCTCTCCTCTGTCCATTCCTCATTTGTTGTCAGATGCCCTGACTGCTAGGAATCGTATAGCTCTGCTGCTACCCTGATGCTGGGATGCTCATCATTTCCCTCTATCAAATGCTTCCACAGATGGACCCTGCAAGCTGGTTCCTTATTGCTAAGATCTCTACTCCAGGCAAACTCTTTTCTGAGAGACTGGGTGAATTCCAGGTGGGAAGGATTACTCACAAACCCCATGTATCTAGATTTCACAAGTTTGCATGGTAATATTTCCTTGTTTCTTCTTCAATTCATTATAGTCTAAACTTGTACTGCAGTTGATGGTGAGGCATTAGATATCTTTACAAAGCTTGCTTTAGGTGTATCTGAGAATTCTGGAGGGTGTCTTCATTTTGGAAACATCCATCCTGATTGTCATTGTTCACTTCAGCCACCCCAGGCCTTGGGCATTGCTGTATCTACAGGCTGGAAGTAGGTGCCTCTTGTCTTGCATGTGTGATAATTTGCTGTCATTGTTGTAACCAATTACTCCAAAATTCAGGGCTGAAAACAGCACACATTTATTATCTTACTAGTGCCCCGGTGCACGGATTCATGCACATTGAAAGGAAATTAATTAGAAGAGATATTTTAATATTGCTATTCATGTCTTGCTAATGAAAAGAAAATAGGATTCTACCAAGTCTCCTATCTACCTACTCCAGGACTTCTGTGAGGATTAAATGAGATGAGGCATGAGACAATTCTTCACAAACATTTGGTTAAACTGTAAAATGTTTGCACCTGGCTATAAATCAATCAGGTTCCTGGGCTGAAGAAACTCCAAGGAGGCTAGTTGCTAGGGAGAGAAAACCAGGCATTGCTACGTGACATCACTACCTGGCACCCATAGCCACCATTTCTGGGCTGGGCTGTGGGTTGCATTTTACGCCGTGGGGTTTTGGCATCTGTGATTTGGTGGGGTGTTGCTCCAAGGGAGCCTTTTATATATATATATATATATATATATATATATATATATATATATATATATATATACACACTTCTGTGGGTCAGAAGTCAAGTATAAATGTCACAGAACTCAGCACAGAGTGTTAGCAGGACTGCGTTTCTTTCTGCAGGCTTTAGAGGAGAATCCATTTCCTGCTCCTTAGGTTGTTGGCAGAATTCAGTTCCCTGTGGCTGTATGGCCAAGGTCCCTGTTTTCTTCCTGGGGTCAGCTGAGAGCTGTTCCCAAGCATCTAGAACAAGCATGTCAAACTTGTGACCTGTGGGGCCACATGCGGCCCACAACAAATATTTTTGTGGCCCACCCAATATAACGATATGTAAAAAATGTTTTAATAAAAATTTTGTAACTTAATTTTTACAATATCCTGTTATACATAATAATTAATAACGAACTACAATGTTCGCTAATGACAGGTTACTATAATCATGTTGCATTCATTTCCCTTACACGTCTTATGCGCAGGTACACCATTTCTCTCCACTAATACTAGCAGTGAATATTTTAGCAGCCGATTGCCACATCATTAGTCTTATACTGACTTGTTTGGTTTGCACAAGAGGAAATATTTCACTTTCAGAGAACAAGAAAAATAGGTTTCTTTGTGTTACACTTATTAATTTGTGCAGTTATTCAGTGTCTGGTAGGTTAATGTTCAAGAAAAAATATTAATTTTTATTAAAATGTTCTATTATTTTAACAACTACTCATTTATTTCAGCCTTTTGTATTCAGCATGTCTCTATCAAAATAAACCTATGTTTCTATGAAAGTTGAAGCATTATTTTTTTTGTGTGTGTGGCCTACATAAACTTAAACCTTATTTATTTGGCCCGTGTTAGCCTTTGAGTTTGACATGCTTGATCTAGAAGCTGATGCACTCCTGTGGCCTCTTTCCTCCACGTTCAAAGCCAGCAACAGAGGGTCCAGTTCCTATGCCACATCTGTCTGACTCTGTTTACCATCTGGTTGCATGTTCAGACTCTGACTAGACTGGGGCATCCAGGATAATCTCCCCAAATCCAGGTCCATCTAAGGAACATCCACATGTTCAGGGATGAGGATGTGGGCATCTTTCCTGGAACCGCCGTTCTGCCTTTTTGTATTAGTTGGACATCAGCTCAAATGTCACCATCTCAGAGGGGCCTTCCTTGGTCATAGAAAATATTGTTTTCACAGTAATGATTATCACCTGAACTTATTTTGCTTACTTCTTGTTTTCACTTGTTTATTGCCAATATCTCTGACTAGAGTGAGAGCTCCTGAAGAGGGGTCTGGTTCGTTGTTATATTCCAAACACCCGAATAGTGATTGGCACATAATAGCTACTCCATAAATGTTCATCTAATGGGCAAAATCATAAATCAATGGAAATGCGGTGTTTCTTTATAGAAAGCTTAGGGTTCTCCAGAGATGGTCAACTAAAAGCAAATTAAATTTCTATCTAGTGATAGAATTATTCAAAGTAACTTACAAACACAGTGATTTGACTATTTATCCCTGCAGGAGAACAATAATTGCATAAAAATGAAGTCAACACACAAAAATCACTTTAAACCTTGATATTCCAGGAAAAATATTCATTCCTATTTACGATTTTTGTTTACTTTACTTTTTATTATTCATAATTTGAAATTATTTTTAAGGAATAGAGTCAATGTACATATATGGTAAGTACAAGCTAAGCTGAGTTTTATTCTATTTTTTCAGGTGAACTTTTTCTGTTGTTTATTTTTGTGTGTGTGTTTTTCTAGTGGATTATTCCAAGAAACCTGTTGATTAAAAAAATTCCTGGATAAACAGTAAAAATCTGGGTTTATTTCTTCATTTAATGCCCATTTCCCCTTTAGTTTACAATTGACTATATGTCACAAAGGGAGAGTTTGGCAAAGAGAGAGATAGGATAAGGATGTTATGAGATCCAAATGTCTAGCAAAGGATATTTCTTAGATGCATTGGCCTTTATATGAGAATGACTGGTGGAAGCATTCAAAACCCTAAATATTAAATGTTCTATTTGAAGTACTTCCCTTAGTTGCCTATCAAGAAATGTAACCTTCACCCTTACGAAGAAGGTGAATCAGAAACCCAGAGTTCCCTTTCCTTGTATTCAGGTACTGAGGTAGTGCAGTCAAGAATTTAGCAGTGACAATTTCAGCTGTGTGGGACTACAGGCCTCCCACACTATCTGAAGTAGAATGTTCCAATAAAACCTTTCTAAGCCAAAATGGCATAAAGTAAAGAAGCAATTACCATCAATTTGTATGTAAAATTTTTTGAGCATTCCCAGACCCCCCAAAATAACCTACCAAATTATACCAAATAACACATAAAACCTAAAATAACACTAACATAGTAAAAGCAGCGCCACTCTTGCTACTTGAGGTACAAGCTGCCTCTCTAACAGCTGGGCTGGCTGCAAAGCAAATGCAGAATATTATTTTTACTCTTTGCCTTTTTATAAAAAGCAAAAGTCCTTTTCAGATTTCTTTCTGTTAGCAAAGATAGCTACTAATGTAGTCTTTAGTAAAAGCAAAATGGCATGCTATGAACTTCTGAAAAGAGGATACCTATAATTAGTAAAATCAATTAGATATTTTTCTTCATTAAAAACCACATATATTCGTGAATAACCTGCCTGAAAACTGGAGAGTTTCTAGACAAACTTCTTTTTTGAATGAGAAGAAGTAGAGTTTAATTTCTGAGAGCAGCTATTCCAGATCGATTTCATGTTTAATGGAATGAGCTGATGGAGTGCAAGTGGAGAACTGAATACCCCTAGCCCAGAAGTTATTATGGACACATTGGAGGAGAGACCTTGGTCGATTAGATATCCAGCTAAAAGCAAACTTGAAATGAATTCCGATCCCACACTCATGTTTGGCCAGGCACAGATGCAATGAAAACAAAAATCTTTTTCCGTAAGAGGTGACTTCCAAGAGAGGAAAAGAAACATTCATAAAAATAAAATGGACATGATGGGACAATAATTGACATATACACGGAAATCTATGGTATTCCAAATCTTGCATGAGTCAGCTTGAAGTTGATAAATGGAGCATGGCTTCAGAGCACAGTTGGTGTTTGTGTTGGGACTTTAAGTACAAGAAAGAGTTGACCAGGTACACCTAAAACATCGAGACAGATGGAATGGAAAGATGAAGAGCTTGAGAGTCCTACACACATTTGGTTAAAGGAAGGAGGAGGTGTGTGAGACCAGTGTGTCCATTTAGTGAGGGCAAGGGTTATCTGGGTTGCCTTTCTTGAATCTGCACCTCACATCTGTTCCATATAACTAACTATACTGAGTCAATGAGTTTGGTGTGAGGTAGCCAGAGGACAAAATTAGCAGACACCATTGTGAGCTAGGAGATTGGGGAACACAGTGAGCTTGGGTGGTAGAGATCATTAACAATATCAACCAAATAGCACTTCATTTGGAAGGGAACCCAGTTACTTCCTGTTTTGCTTGCTCTTTCACATGCAAAATAATGATTAGGTGTCATTCTAAAAAGTTTGTAACTACACATATGTCTAGGGGAATAATGGTACCAAACTCTTTGGACAAGCTTTGCCACTATATAAAAGCCTCATAAAAATGGACCCAAGGGAGCACGGGGCCCCTGCTGATGACTTCCAAGATCTATGCAGCAGGTATTTTATTATTTGAGTTCAGATATCAGGTTCCTGGAATGGGAGAGCTGATCTCCAACACCTCTCCCCTAAATATTTTGCAAGAATAATGGCCTAAAACCTGTCTGCATGGCACAGAGGTCATTCCTGGCTCATTAGCAATTTAATTAGTCCCAGAGTGGGACAGGTGGGTGGAAGATGCTTGTCAGGAAGAGGAAGCCATCCTACTCACACATTTTTAATGGTATTTGCACTCCTGGTGCCCTTAGGAGGCTGTTTCTTATGGTTGGAGATTATTTTCCTTGATAATCTGATCCTATTTTGAGTTTTATGAAAGATGAAAGGGTAGTTCCTGCAAAGTTGGAGAGAGAGGCAAGGGAGGAGATACAATTCTGACACTATTTACTTCCTTTTTGAGTGTCGATTTTGTTTTATGAAATGACAGCGGATCAGAGTACATTTAAGCCAAGAAGAGAATTTAGTCATACATGCACACAGAGAATTTCTGAACTTCTGTTAGACGATGTGGGGAGTAGAACATAGTAAAATTAGCTCTGAGGTTGAAATTCTGGTCCTAGCCTCCTAGCTGAGAGGTGACACTGTGATTCAATTATTGAAACTGTCCGTGATTCTATTTTCTCATCTATCAAAATATCAAAATTATGCCAGAACATCTACTTCGGAGGGCAAGTAAGGTACTATAACAACCACACAATATTTTTATCGATTGCACACTGAAGTATACAGAACCCTTTTGTGTTAGTAAGGTATTCTTCTTCACAAATGCAAATATTCTGCACCCCTTTGAAAAATCAAACAAACATACATGTGGCTTTGTTTCTTTGAAAAAATTCCGTTACCCTGGATGGACCCCCTGCTGAACTCTGTCTTTGAAAGCTGTGCTTTGTGGGAAAAGGCGATGAGTTGTCCACAAAGAGCCTTAACCTTGTGTGGCATTCTATTGTGTGTGTTCTGGGAAGCAAAGGGCTTAGCCATGGGTAGCCCTGAGTGATCCCCTCCATAGCAATGGCTGTTTGCTTCATGGAATTCCCTTGCTTGAATAATCAGAGAGGCAACTGAAAGCTGGCCTGGATTACAAGATTTATGAAATACAAATTTCACCAGTAGCCTCTGTTTCCTCCTTCCTGTATGGTGGTAGGTTAAGAGCTCAGGTAGAGAAAATAGAAAGAGAAGAGAGGTAGTGCTTTATCATTCCTCTGGCCTGAATCCTCGGGGATATTGTACACAGCTCAGTGTCTTCGGGAGAAGAGAAGCCACATGGGAGGAGGGAGATGTGTTAAAGGAGGGCCAGCGAGTGCGGTGGGGACTACATGACAGGGATGCCTATGAGAGGCATTTGGAGAGAAGACAGTGGCTTTGTTGTCCACTCTCTCTTAGTGTTTCTAATACAATTCAGGTAAATGAATAGAGGTAGAACTCTCATGATAGAGATTTAAAGGAGAAATATATATATATTTTTTGTAGAGGTTGATGTCAGATATAATGAGGAAATCTTTTAAATGCTGCTTTTATTCTGATGAGCTGTCTAAACTTAGTATATAATCTGCAAACAACCCAATAAAATAAGGTGTAGAACTTACATTCCAGGTATACACACAATACCTTTTTTCTCCCCATATCTTGTCCTGTCCTAGCGCTAAATATTTAGATCCATATAGACATACACATAGAAATATATATATGTGTGTGTGTGTGTGTGTGTGTGTATGTGTGTGTACATATATATATAATTTGTGTGTGTGTGTGTGTGTGTGTGTGTGTGTGTGGTGCTGGCATGTGGTTTATTGGTGTTTGGAGGCTTATGTCATCACAGGAATATGAAGTTATCTTGTCCTCCCACCTTTGGATTCCTGTAGAGCCTCAGAGTAGATTCCCCACTTTAGCTTTGGTTCTGTGGGTGCCCATCTCTGATCAAAGCTAATTCAATTGCCTGGCACAGTTCTGACTCCATTTCAGGAGGAATAAGACACGTTCGCCTTCTGTAACTATGATGACTTGTTTCTCTATGGATGTTTTCTATTTTTAAAATATTATTTGGAAAAACAGTTTGGAGCACAAAAGCATCACTTTCATGAGAGAAAAAAAGGTATAGCTGTGATATACTTTGCTTGGGATAGTGCTATAATATGATTCCAACAAATTGACCTTCTGGTTATTTTGCTTAAGGCTATGTCATAGACCTCTGCCTTAGGAAGATGCTAGCTGATTCTTCAGTGAATAGATTACAAAAAGAAAAAAAAAGATAACAAACAATATATATGCAAAACCAGAACAGTTCCATGGATCAATTGGGCCCACTGTGATGTAGACTTGGGCCAGGATTTGATTTGTCACCTGGAATCTGTACACCTTCACTCTAACAAGGACTCATCCCCTGGTTATCAGAGCAACCACTGTGTCTGGCAACCCTAAAATGGTAAAAATATTTCTTTTACCCCAGTGTACATTTACATTGAAGAATGGCCATAGGACACTTTGGTGAAGGTTTTGGAGAATATTTAATATGTATACTTATTTCTGTAAGAGCCTCCCTTTAGAATGCCCAGCCTCTCCTTAGTAGAAGGGCTCTGAGCTTCAAAATGGCACAAATCTAGATACTAGCACAGAGACCATGATTTTCCATTTCTGTGACTGAATACATAAGCTCTTGACATAAACGAATCAAAAGATTCTTTGTTGGCTGTCCATCTATTTCATCTCTAGGAATATCATACCTTATTAGCTGTTGCAACAATTCCCTGAGTGTCAAGGCACTCTTGTTTTCTCTCCAGCTTTATGGCCCATTACAGTAATCCATCCATCTTTCCTCAAGGTTGGGTGCCGGCATTTTGCCTCTGCTCTACCAGAGTCCTACCATTCCCATCTATTCTTCCATAGTTCATCTCTGAATAAGGTAACTATGTACCTGGAACACACTGTTTTTCTCTTTACCTCACCGTCATGAAATTTATTAATATATTTTATTCAAAAATACTTACTGAGCACCCTTTATATCCCTGGACTGTGATGGGTGTTGGAAGTATGTACCAGAGAGTTATGCATACTCTTGACACTTGGGGAATTTTTAGGAAACAGGTGAGATAGGCTTCAATGGCGTAATAACACACACACATTTAAATCATATCCATCAATATAAAATCATAGATCTTATAAAGGAAATTAACATTGGCAATGTTCATATGAAAAGGGTGTTTGACCTAGTCTGATATGTTAAGGAAGGATCTCCTGGGAAAATAGCATTTTATTTGAGAATTAAAATCTTAAGAAAGAATTGGTGCAGAATGGTTATGAGGGACGGTGTTCAAAAATAGAGCAGCAGGTATAAAGTCCTGTGATGAGAGAGTGCTTGTTTGTTTGAAGATTAAAAAGAAGGTCAGTGTAGCTGGAGCTTTGAAAGTGAAGGGGGTCATGGTGTGAGATGAGATGAAGAAGTATTTAGGGCCTAGACCATGCTGAGCCATATTAATTATTTAATTGTACCACAAGAGCAAAGAACAAATATAATTCAAGTTATTGAAGGATTTTACTCAGACATGTGATATATCACCAGATTTGCAGGGAAGAGAGTTGATTAATGGGGATTTAAAAATATGAAAGAGGAAGGGGAGTCTTGCTATCCCAGAAAGATGTGAGGTCATTTGAACCAGGCTGGTGGTAGTAAGGGAAATAGAAGTGAGTGTATTCATGTATTTAGATGTGGCATTCAGGATTTGTTAATGGAGGTAGAAAAGCAAGGGAATTGTCAAAGATGTTTCTCATGCCCTGGCTGGTTTGGCTCAGTAGATAGAACATCAGCCTTTGGATTGAAGGATTGCAGGTTCAATTCCTGGTCAAGGGCACATATCTCCATTGAAGGCTCAATCTCTGGCCTGGCCCTGGTAAGGTCACGTGTGGGAGGCAACCAATTGATGTGTCTCTCACATCGTTGCTTCTCTGTCTCTCTCTCCCCCTCTCTTCCACTCTCTAAAAATATGAATAGAAAAATATTCTCAGGTGAGGATTCACAATAAAAAAAATGTTTCCCAGGCACTTGACATGCAGAAAAGGATTAAGAGTAGTGTATTCATTGAGAAAGGGAGAAATAGAAAACAATTTCAGAGGCTAGCCAGTGATTCCAATTTGGGATGTGTCCAGTTCAACCTGTTTGTAGTTTGTCAAGGGGGTAACTGGAGATATGTGTCTTGAAGCTCAAAGGAGAATTAGCAGTCATCAACATGAAGATAGAGATTCAAGTTATGGATATAAATAAGGATGTTTTAATTTATTTACTGTATTTTCAGATAAGATAGACTTAAAAGGAATTAAATGCTATTGAGGAAAGTGCAGTATTAAGGGCCAGACTACCAATATAGGGAGAAGAACAGATTAATTCCTTTGAGGTCAGCTGAGAATGGAGACTGAAGCACAAGAAGCATATACTAGAGAAAGTATACCTCTTCTACTCTAATATGAGAGAGGTAAAGGGGCTCGGGAAGAACAAAGTAGGCTAGTGAGCTTGTAGTGAGATGATAAAGGATCTCTGTTTTATGTTACATTTCTTTTTTGTATTAGACAATGAGAGTAAGACCAGGAGATGGAGAGTCAGAGTTTTAGGGGAGCACAAAAGTTTAATTGTGGAAAGTGGACAAGACTTGTTGACCAGAAAAGTGTCTGATTTCAAGATAGTGTTAGGGCCTCTTTCAACTTGAAGATCATGAATAAATTGTAGCATCAATTTGCTTTTTTTTCTGTGATTTTCTCAAGTAGAATTCAGTTGCTCAAATTAATGCAGAAGGTAGGGAAATATTTGGCTTGATTCAAGGTTGGTATTTTTCAAAATGGGCTTAATGAAAAATGGAAAGGAAAAGAAGTGATTGGCAAGAGTGTTTTTGAATTAGTGTACCAAAGAACCTAAGCTGGATAATGAGAGGCTTTATAAAAGGGGAAAGTTATTGGATTGAAAACAAAACAAAAAAACTATGGGGATTTATTAGTCTAGGTAGTATAAAGAGGTCAATTGAGTAAGCAATCTGGATTAATAGAAGACTGTGAACATAAATACTGGATTAAAAGAGTTAAAATGGATTGTAAATGATGAATTAGGAGTAAGCTTTTGTTATAAGAAATATAAAGATGGTGTGATTTGGACCACAGTGTTGGGTGGGGTGTGGGAGATAGGGAGAAGTGGGGTTATTGATTTTGGAAATGGTGCTGTTTCAGGTGGTAATATGTTCTAGTATGTGGCTCTGAGAGTGGGTGTCTGGGATATCATGTTGAAGGAGATTATTATGGTTAAAGGAGCTCAAGAAAGTTGAGGCCAGTGTTCATGTGAATGACAATAAAAGTAGTGAAGAAAATGAGAGACAAGAGCAGGACTACTGAGGATGACAGTTTTAGGAGAGAGGAAAATATTACAATCAAATGGCCATGGCTCTCAAGGAGCAGACTTTTTATAAGAGAGTAGGGAAGAGTTTCAGAGACTGACTACCTATCCCATTCATTCTTCTTGATCACCTAGGACCGTGGGTGGCAAACTGAGGCTCACAAGCCACATGCGGCTCTTTGGCCCCTTGAGTGTCTCTTCCACAAAATACCACGGCCTGGGCGAGTCTATTTTGAAGAAATGGTGTTAGAAGAAGTTTAAGTTTAAAAATCTTGGCTCTCCAAAGAAATTTCAATCATTGTACTGTTGATATTTGGCTCTGTTGACTAATGAGTTTGCCGACCACTGACCTAGGAAGATGGCAGTTCTCTTCCTTCCTGGCAGTTTGATTGGGCCCTATGACTGAGTTCTGGCCATTGGTATACAAAAAGAAGTGATGTTGTCAGTCTTTCAGTAAGATGAATAAATAGCCAGTATATCTTCCCTTTGACTTCTCTCCTCCATTTGCCTCAGGTGAATGTTGTCAGAATTAACTTGAAACTGCAAAATGTAAGGACCAAAAAAATGGAAACAGACTTAATTTTTGAGTCACTTCTTAGATGAGAAATATTCTAACTGTATTTATTAGACAAGGGAGTGATGTGATTAAGAATAAAAAGCCTCCCAAAGGAGGGAGTCAAGGCCTGTGGAGACCAGTGAGCAAGATGTGTCTTGCAGAGAGCCAGAACATTAACCCTGGGAGGAAGACTTTCACTATGTCTGGAAGATTGAGACAGGTATTAATTTTTATGTCCTTTTCCTACGATAAGAGAAGGCTAAATTTTCCAACCTTCTTTGCAACTAGGTAAGAGTCATCATATGATTAGTTATGGTTAAGTAAATGTGGGCAGAAATGATGTAGGCTGTCTCCATGCCTGGATTCTCAAACTTGTTGAAAACTCCTTGGCCCATTTGTTATCTCTCCTCCCAGATTTTTTGTTTTGTTTTTGTTTTTGGATGAAAAAAAAGGATTCTGAGATAACTGAGGCATGTGATAGAAGAAGACAGGATCTGTGAGTCACCACTTAGTTGAAAGCTGCCAGGAAATCTTTAACTTTCATAGCTGAACATTGCCTGAGTGAGAACTAAGCTTCTATGAAGTCACTGGGGGGTTGAATACTGATTCAACAGCTGGTAGCTTTGATCTTGAGAAGAAGTGGATTAATATCACAAAGTAAAAATTCCCACAAATATATGGCACTGCCTTAATAGTAGGAAAGTAATCAGGGAGGACTTGTATGATATTGTCAACTTGGACAAAGGTAACTCATATTATGGTAAAACATTTGGAAAATTGTCACTTTTGGTAACACTTAGGAGGCAGATGATTTGCCTAACTGATCTGGCAAGTCTGGTGTAAGACATTTGAAAAAAAAATCATATGATTAATGTGAGTTGGCTGTTATTGCACTTGACAAACTGTTATAAGGAAGGGATGGCATAATGAAAAATTGACTGGTTTTCTAGCAGAAATGAAAGGGAATAAGTGGAGTCCAAAAATGTTGGGCCTTGTAGGGTCAGAAAAGCCTCTTTCTAGACTCCAAATACAAATAAATGGGATGTAAAAATTTTTTTTAGTGTCAAAATTCAGTTTCGCTTTTCATTTTACCAAAATGACTCATGGTGAAGATGAAAAAGAGTAGATGGTCTATATTCATATTTAATTCAAGAGACCATCAAGGTAATAGTTATAAACATAGAAAAAGTCACAGTTGAAGAATTATACAAAGAACTTTGGATGTAGTTATTGGGCTGTGAATTTACTACGAAAAGACAAAGTCTGAGCCTAATAAGTTTTGAAAAAAAAAAAAAAGTATTACCAGGGAAACCTGAAGAACAAACTAAAAATCTTTAATACTTTTGTAGGTATTAAGACAACTTCCAGTCCCTTCATTTTCCATAATCAAGAAGCTGCCTTTAAGGCTGCTTTGCCTCAAGGAAGTCACACTTATCCTTATTTATGACTAGAGGCCCAGTGCACAAATTTGTGCATGGGTGTGGTCTAGCTGGCCCGGCCCCAATTAGTGGATCAGGGCTGGGCCTGTCGGAGGAGGAGGTGGAGGGAGGGCGGCTGTGGGGAGGGGCTGCAGGCTATTGGCTGGCGGGACCTGTCCCTGATTGGGATGAGCGGGCTGATTGGGGGCGGGGCTGGCTGTGGGCTGGCTGGCCCCGCCCCAGATTGGGGCCAGGGGAGGGGCTGTGGGAGGTTGGCCAGCCAGCCCCACCTCTGATAGCTGTAAGGGGGGCCTATCAGGGACGGAGCTGGCTGGGAGAAGGGACGGTGGACTGACTGATCAGGGTGGTGGGGGCTGATCAGAGGTGGGTCCAGCTGTGGAGAGGGACTGTGGGCAGTGGGCTGGCCAGCCCTGCCCCTTATCAGAGTGGGGGGGTCGATCGAGGGTGGAGCTGGCTTGGGGGAGGTGCCTCAGGCCAATTGGGGTGGTGGGGGGCCTATCTGGAAGGGGGCCAACTGAGGGGAGGAGCTGCAGGAGGTTGGCCGTCTGGCCTGCCCTATTGGGGTAGGGTGGGTCATCTGGGGTGGGGTCGGATGGGGGAGGGGCTGAGGGCCGATAGGAGTGGTGGGGGCCCATCAGGGGCGGGGCCAGCTGAGGGGAGGAGCTGCAGGAGGTTGGCCAGCTGGTCCCACCTTTTATTGGGGTGGGGGGGAGTGATCAAGGTTGGGGCCGGCCAGGGGGGAAGGGCCACGGGGGTGGGGTGGGGGTGTAGGTTACTGAAAGGGCAGAGCAGGCCAGCACAAAATGTACTGTACCCTCCATCCTGTGTAACTATGTATATGACTCCTTTTTCTTAGAAAACCGCGAGAATGTAACAGTTGCATAAACCTGCCAATAGGAGTGTAGAGAAGTAGACTCAGTCCAAATTAAGCAATCTCTGTA
The DNA here is from genome assembly GCF_951640355.1 of Cnephaeus nilssonii. NCBI lineage: Eukaryota > Metazoa > Chordata > Mammalia > Chiroptera > Vespertilionidae > Cnephaeus > Cnephaeus nilssonii. The sequence goes on along the minus strand of NC_137084.1, from coordinate 13,874,939 downwards.
ACCCACGTCACTTCCCTAAGCCCACCCAAATGACCAACCCTTTATAAACTACCCCTCCCCCGGGATTCTCTCTCTTGCCCCACTGCTGCGTCAGGAGGAGGCTGGGAGCCAAACCCGGGTTTGAATAAAGACTCTTTGCTTTTGCATCGGAGAAAAGGCTCCCTGGTGGTTGATTATTGGGGACCCTGAACTCTGGGCATAACAGTTACCGGCCCCACCCCCGTATTGGAGTGGGAGAGGGCGATCAGGGGCGGGGCGGCTGGGGGGTGGGGCCTCGGGAGGTTGGTTGGCCGGCCCCACCCCCTGATCAAGGTTCTCTGGCCATAGTGGGCGTCATAGCGACCAGTCATTACGGCCTTACGGTTGCTGGCTTTTTACATGTGTCCATGTAGGTTAATGGTTAGGAAAGCATTCCCAAGAAAAGGACATAAGGTCATGGAGAGCTATGACCAAAATTGATCCTTCCAAGGACTAGAACCAGGTCATGGAATCTCCACTACCGCTCAGGCAAGGATAATTCCCAGTGTCTGCTTTCCTGAATTTCAAAAATGTTATGACTGCTGTCTGTCTTCCATTCTCTCTCTACCCTGGTTTTTGTTGTGGTTGTTGTTTGTTTCAAGATGTGGATGTTTTTTTCATTCCCAGCATTGTATATTGAAGTGAAGCATATGTTTTATCTATATGAAAAAGCCACACATAGAGGACTGCAAATCACCCACAGAACCTGATTTTGAGCTAGAAATAGTGACCAGGAAGTAGTATGGCTTGCGCCTCTTAGAAATAAAGAGTATTCTATGTGTTGAAGAAAGGATAAAATGATTATTTGTTGAGAAGAACATTGAGTTGTGGCAGATATTCACCAGTCTTATTTTTTCTTCCTGGGACTGCTGGAAGTCTATATTTTGAAGCCCCTATTTCAGTTAGGTTAGTGCCACATGACTGAGTTACGGCTGATGGGGTGTAAGCAGAAGTAACATGACTCTTTCTGGCTGAGGTGAGTAAGTATATGGTGTGTATTGTCTCAATATTTTTTTTCTCTCCTTGCTGGCTGAGTGATGCCAAGATGACTGTAATGTCAAAAGATGGGGGACAACCCCAAAAGCAGCTGCTTTGAGGAAAGACTTCATCAGACTGTACTTTGAGTGAGAAATACATTTTTTGTGTCACACCCTGAAATTTCACAATTTCTTTGTTACTGTGGCTAATTCTAGCTTATCCTGACTGATACAGGAACTTAATGAAAAAAAAAAAAAAGTCTTTCCTCAAACTTATAAAATATAAACTTTGAGAGAAGACATAACCATCATTGGAAACAATATTTTAAGGAGAAAAGCAGTATTTCATTGAAGTAAAGAAGTAAAGGAAAAGCTAAGGATGAAGATTAAAGATAAAAGTGAGTTTGCTTATTATAGAGTAGGATTTTGGGATAGAAGAGTGAAAAGTTTAGACAAGTAAACATAGGATATAAGTAGTTAGAATCAAGGAAATATAGAGCATCTTAATGATAGCAACTCTAAAGACCAGGGTGATGGGGAGGACTTACACAACAGGGATGAAAGGCCTGATCGGCTCAGTTTTAATTAAATTAATTAATTAATTAATATATATATATATATATATATATATATATATATATATATTACTTTTTAATCCTCAAATATCATCAAGGATATTTTCCCAATGACTTTTAGAGAGAGGGAAAGAGAGAAAAACATCGATGTGAGAGAAACGCATTGATTGATTGCCTCCTGCACGTGCCCTGAACAGGTCTTGGGCAGGGAGGAGCCTGCAACCAAGGTATGTGCCCTTGACCAGAATGGAACCTGGGATCCTTCTGTCCACAGGCCGACACTCTATCCACTGATCCAAACTGGCTAGAGTCCCAGTTTTTATCGTTGGTCTAATTAAACAGCCTGTAACTCTCATTGCTGGAGGAATTGTTCCTCCATCTGCAGTGTATGGCTGCCAGCTCTTTCTCTGGGAAGCCCAGGTGGTGGCAATCCCTACAGCAGTCATGCTTGGACAGCATGATGACAGCAACAGTGATTTTAATCTCTGTACTTTGCTTCCTCAGTTCTTAGACTGATTGCCCCTAACCCTTCTTTGGAGGCTATTTATAGGTCAATGTGTCATTGAGATGGTCACTGGTTTCCTGAAGTATCTTCAGGCCAATTACCAACTTCTTTGCAATTCCATTGAGAATTCCTAGTTATGACAACTGTTTCCTAAAGGTACAGTTTTTTATATTCTGAAGCTGGAGAATAGTTTTCAAGGGGGACATGATGCCTTTCAGGCTTGTTTTGCTCTGAAGGCCTTAAACTTGTATTTCCCTCTAGCTTTATATATCTATTTCTCTAGAAAGTTTGAGAATGCTATTGTTTACCACATTGCACAGTGTTCTTTCTTTTTCTTTAATTGATTTTAGAGAGAGGAGGGGAGACCCGAAGAGAAACATCAATTGGTTGTCTCCCACATGCACCCCAACTGGGGATCGAGCCCCGCAACCTGGGTATGTGCCCTGATAGGGAATCATACCTGCTGCCTTTTGGTGTAGGGGACCACACTCGAAACAGCTGAGCCACACTGACCAGGGCCCACAGTGCTCTCTTTATGAGGGCCTCTTGTAGAAAGGCTCTCTGATCTTGGAATCAGTAAAAAGTGCTTTTCCTGAGAAACTAGATTGTTTCACTTATCCATAGATAATGAAAATATTATTATTTTCACCTATGGTTTATGGCTAGAGAACTTTCATGTGAATCTGGCTTATCCCTTCCTGAAATATATTTTGAATACTAACCCCATCTCGAATTCATCTTTTTTTTAAAAAAAACCTTTTTTTTTCTATTGTCTGGGTTTTTTAAAAGTTTTCATTAATTTTTTAAAATACTCTATGGATACTTCAAGGTGAATTTGAAGCCTCTGATAAAGAGAAAGTAAGAACTAGAGTAAGAAAGAAGGAATACTTACTACCAGCATTCTGTCCATATTCCCTCAGACCCTACTATTTCAGTGGGGCCTGGCTGACATCTGCTCTGTGCTGAGGCCACTTTCTGGAACTGCAGAAGGCTGGAATGCGGATGTGCAGGGAAGGTTAGAAGTGCCAGAAAATTAGCTCCCCTGGGAACCGATCTTTATCAGTGACTGTCAGGTTAGTATACGAATACCCCACTCTCCTCACCCCTTGGTTGGGATGATTATGAGTTGGTTTGCATCATTTCCTGTTTTACATCATTTCCCTGTTTACCCACTGCCTTGAGCTCAGGTCACTCACTCTGTTATTGAGCTTCATTCTCATTCTATTACTGTGTCATTCTCATTCTATTACTGTTCCCTACACTTCTCAAAGATGTCCTTGCGTGCAAATTTGGATCTGGTCTACTTCTAGGGAGACCCAACTAACAGAGAGAAAAGGAAAAAGGGGAGAAAGGGGAGAGGAGGAGGGAGAGAAGAATGGAGAGAGAGAAAAAGAGACAGTCAGAGATAGGGACAGAGAGGGAAGTAAGGATGGAATAAGGAAGGCAGAGGGAGAAAGACAGACATGGATAGTATATGAATACTGTAAGTTCATTTTTGCTACTTAAAGATTCTTGTTCTTCTTAGATGAGGTGTTTTTATAACTGACAGTATGCAGGTTTCTCTGTTGGTGAATGTATAAACTAAAACAATGTAATTCACTTCTTTGGAGGTTTAACAGAGTGAATATATACATATAAAACTTTCTCTAGCTTTCTAATTAATATACAACTTTAAAACCTTATCTGAGTTGAATGCTGGTTGTATTGTCTTTTTTCATACTCTTTGTTAGAACCTTAATAAGAACTGACTTCATGCCCACTCCCTCTCTTGTGCTCTCTGATAAAGGGACAGGCCAGGCTCTGCCACTCACTGAAAAATCTCATCCATCCTTAGTACAGGTAACCTGGGACATTCACCTTCAAATGATCAGGAAAAATAATATATAATACAGTTTTTATCACACCCTTATTCTGAACAAAACATTGGTGCCTAAGAAGGCAAGAAAGCATAGTACATAGGCAACTTAAAATCAATAAAGAAATAAAAAAGTACACTGCATATATTTATTAATTTTGCAAATAATGAATGTTGTGAAGAACCCCAAAATATGTCAGACACTACGTAACCAATAGAAATGCATCATATATGTTCACCTCAGGACTGACCCCATTGCCGGTGGAAATGGGGTTCTTGTGGTGTCACAAGGAATAACATTTCTAGGGACCCACAGGGAGGATGAGGTCTGGCGGTAATATTTATTTATGGTGCAAAATTAAAGGAGCTCCCCAATGCTCCATCTCTGTCCATTCCACCATGGAATATCTGGGCCAGAAATAGAGTCAATGTGCAGAGATCCTGTGCCATATTAAAGCTTAGTCCCAATCCAGCATCCAGCTAGTTTAGCTTGTGTTCCTGTGTGCACTCCATTGCTTTGCTGCTGTACCCAGGCTTCCACCTGGAGCCCACATCTGGATTCCACATGGCCAGGAAGCCAGAGGCCGTGGCTACCAGGGCCACATGGTTATGAACAGAGAATGCACAAATGCAGGGCATGAGTGTGGGGTCATGGGGGGGGGATAAAGAGAGAGAGAGAGAGAGAGAGAGAGAAAGAGAGAGAGAGAGAGAGAGAGAGAGAGAGAGAGAGAGAGAGAGAGCTTCTTTGTTCACCTGGACTTACGTATTCTCAGGCTGGCGAGGACCCAGAAGCTTTTCCAAAGTAACCAATCAACTTCCCAAACTATTGTGGCTTGCATTGTGATCCACCACCAACCAACAATCTTTTCCCAGATTGGACTGACAGTCCTCTATGGTTAAGTACCTTCCCCTGCAACATTTTTACTTGATGCTAATGTCCTTATCTCCCCCTGCTCTTTGCCACACACAGTCAGGTACCAGAGGGGAGAAGGGAGGGGTGTTAATCCCCTTGGAGGAACAATGCTGGGGTTCCTTGGGGTGTGGAGCTGTAGCTTCCTAGTGAAGCAAACAGGCTCAGTGTCCTATACTCTTTGCTTCCTTTCCCTCATTAATATCTAGCTAACTAGGTAACAACCCCAGAAAAGCAGCACTGTTTGTACCATCTCACAACTGGAAACAAGCCAAATGTGAATCTCCAGGAGAATGGGTAAACTAAGTGGGATGTTCATGCAGTGAAACAAGATGCAGTAATGAGAGTGACTGAACTACAAGTACATGAAACAACATGGGTGAATCTCATAAATGTACATCAGAGCCAAAGAAGTCAGATACAGAAGAGTGTATTCATTTCATCCCATTTATATAAATTTTAAAAACAGGATATGCTGTTGAAATTTAGGACTATAGATTTACTTGAGGGTGGGGGGCGGTGTCTGAAAGGGAACGTGAGGTGGCTTCTGGTGTTCTGCTTATTGCTTGATCTGGATGTCAGCTTCATGGGTATGCTAGCCTTGTGAATATTTACTTACCCAGCTGTACACTTGTGATTTATGCCCTTTTTTGTATCTATGACATTGAGATATGTATATGTATATGGATGCATATATAAATCAGACATATTTCTGCTTGGAGTTCACATCTGCTAGAAGAGCTGTGGTATATAAACACATACCTTTAATTTTACGTTAAAATTATTAAGAACTATAAATGTGATGATATAAGCTAGAGGTCCTAGAATTAAAAGTGAGATCGAAATGTTCTTCCACCTGGGAAGAATCAGGAATGCTTAATGGAAGCAATGGATACATTATGAGATCAGCCTGAAAAGGATGAGTAGGGGCTGCCATGTGTGTGACGAGTGGAAGGGCCTCGGTGGAGGAATAGTAAGAAGAAACGTGCTGGCATGTTCTATGAACGCATTCTCTGTGTGGTCTGAACAATGGACGTTTTGGAAGATAAGCCAGGGGAGAAGTTGGTGCTTGATGATGGAAGGATTTCAACAGTGGACTGACGAATTGGAGTACATTTTGTTGAGTTGGAGCATAGTTGCTGTGATCAGGACTATACAAAGAATGTGAAGACCCTGAGAAATATACAGGTTGGTGTGAGGGAATCCTAGATATTGGAGGCCTGAAAGAACATATGGAATGAACACAACTGATTAGACTTAGCAGCTGGTTTAGGTGACAACAGGGACCCCAATCAAACCTATAATTTTATGGTTGAATGACTGGGGTTTCGAAAGAAAGAAATCATGCGATTTCATTTGGGGCAGATTGAGTCTGAGCAGTCAGCAGGTTATTTAGAGGCTGATCAAGTACTTTATCAGAACACAACTAGAGCTGGTGAGAAAGGCTGAGATTTGAATTTGAGAATCATCTATGTAACTGTGATTGAGGTAGGTGATCAAGGGCCAAAGTGAAGAAGAAGAAAATAAGCACTATGCTGCATCTTTGTAACTTCACAATGCCATAAACAATTGAAGTCAATTAGTGGAAATACAACTAATAGTTGTAATGGGACATACAACAATTGCAACAATGACACTGTAAGTTTCTTGAGCATGGGGAATGTGTCTTGTTAACCATCATATCCCCAGTCTCTGCACAGCTCCTGGCACACAGTAGGCATTTGGTAAATGTGTTCTTTAAGTTGATGAGTTAATTACATTTGCATAGTGCTTTACTATTTTATGTTCCATGATTAGTATCCTAACATCTCACATCCTCCCTTTGTCACTTATACCATGAAAATACTATGCAATAACAATGAAAATTTTATAGTTCTAAAGAATGCATTTTTCCCTATACATTAAAAAGGAGTCATATTTTCATCACACACTTTCCTGCAGTTGATGAGCCACCTTCTCCCATTTATCCCAGCTCTAGTATGTCAGATACATTTCACAATGGTCATCAAAGGGGAGTCTCAGAGAGGAAGAGAAGCAGAGCTGGGCTCACTTCAAAGAATGTGTCTTCTGTCACTTTGCAGACCAACATGTGTTAGAAAATTAGTGCTGTAAAGTAGTTTGCACTTCCGTAGTTGTACTAGAGAGGTTCCCACATGGTGTAACAGTGCAGTTTTTCCAGAAAGATAGCTGTAATTATATGAACTTCACAGGCATATTGAGGGGTCAATGAGGTAAATCTCATGCACAAAGTGCAAACTCTTGATTACCCAAGAAGGGTGACACAAATTCACCTAGGTAAGGGCATCTTTCCCTCCTCATCTCCAGAAACAGGTTCAATGATGACATGGATTCCTGTCTTTTTCCTTGTTGTTATTGCTGTAGAATTGTCATCACCTAGAGGCACAGTTTTCAAAGAGAAGGTGCTCCACAGATGTTTGCTAAATCAGTACACCATTGCATTGTCTGCATTTGACTTTTAAATACTTCCTTCTACCTGGTGAGAGGCTAATTGAAGTCATGGAAGTGGTTGGGTTTGTTATGTTAAAACAGATTCTTGGCATATCTCAACACTCTGGGTTAAATGAGGAAGAAATATTGACAAAATAGGCAGAGATGGTATCAAAGCAATGGAGGAGAACTCAGATGATGTAATGTCATGGCATCCAAGGGAAGCCAACATTTCAAAAAGAGGCCCTCAGTAATGAATATTTCAGGGAATAATGAAGAACTAGCTGCTAGATTTGTTGATGTGGGAGACAATGATGAATTTTGAGAGAGCAGTAGAATGATGAGACAAATCACATAGATCTTAAGATGTTAGGGAAGTAATAGCGATTGAAAATTGAATCCTCTTATTCATGGTTGTCTGTATGTGGGTTAGATCCCATATGTTTAGTTCTAGTATTTCTTGGCACACAATAAATGGTGTTGCTGTTCTTTAAATATTATTGTAATTACTATTTTAAAATGTCTTTCTTCTAGTTTAAGTATAAAGTGAGAAAACATATATTATACATTGTTCAAATATTCTTTGTGATCTTTCATAGCTTTAAGCATAATGCTGAATGCACAATATACCTTTAACAAATAGTATTGATTTCACTTATTACATTAATGATTCTATGTTCTGATTCCCCTCTGCTTGACATTTGTGATAATACTACCTCTGTCACAAAATAATGGATAAATTATACTTAAAATATATAGAAATAACAAGTTTATCCCTATAGCGAGTAACAAAAATGTTGTAATAGTTTAGGAATAGTATACAATAAAATAAAATTTATTTGTGAATCCTTATATAATTTGTGGAGCACCTTAACTTTTCACAGAAACCCCATGAAGAAGCAGGCTGTGATGTTATTATTTTCAGAAAAGGTCAGAAAGCTTATGTTTAGGCTTGAGTTCAGATAACTGCCGGTAACATTTATTATTTGTATAACTTTAGTCTATTCACTATCTCCAGCTTAAGTTTCTTCACCTGTAAAATAATTGTGTCAGCCTCACAGACTTATTAAGACAATTAAATGAGATGATCAAGTGCTCAAAATATTACTTTTCAATATTTATTTCTATTGCCATGCCACCCACAAGCTGATATAGGCATAAACCAAGCAGGGATTGGTTTAAATAAAATATGGAAACAAACAGAATGTGTACTTGGCAAATATAATAGCTGAGATTAAACTCAATCCTTTGGATGCTTAAAAGCTTTTTATTGTGCTTTCAATCATACAGATATTTGAGAATGTTAACATTTGGTATATCCTTTATTTATTCCATATCACATTCGAGTTTTAGGTCACTAAGCTTATTAAACATATTTAAATAACTATTCTGTTAAAAATCTAATACAAAGTTTAAATCTCTTTGATGGTAGATTTCCACTTTCTTAATAATAGCATACAGAAATTACTCAGAAGTTCCTTTTTATGAAACAGTATCTCAGAAAGTGAGAGCAGATAATGAGAATGTATTCACAGTATTAATTTAATAATTCCCAGTGAAGATCTTCACATTTTTAATTATTTAATGATGTCATTTCAATATTATCTATCCTCTATGAATATTTCATGTTAATAAAAAATTTCCTCAAAAAATAAAAATAACCTGTACCTTTATTAAAGAAGACACTATCAGTAATAGCATTTAAATGGTATTTAACTGGATTAGGCATGGGAAATTGTTTTTCATCCAGTAGTTCCAAACAATCATCTAAAATTTGTGTAAGAATACACAGACTGAGGACATGTTAACAAAGGAAATCTTGGAACTAGAGCTTGAATAAGGAAATGGAACTGAAAATAAGTTCTGTCTTAAGATAAGATGTTCTTCAAAAACATGTGGGAGAATCACTAAAAGTCAAAGCTGAGCCATCTCCATTGATATGACCCAGTGGTCGGCAAACTCATTAGTCAACAGAGCCAAATATCAACAGTACAACAATTGAAATTTCTTTTGAGAGCCAAATTTTTTAAACTTAAACTTCTTCTAATGTCACTTCTTCAAAATAGACTCGCCAGGCCGTGGTATTTTGTGGAAGAGCCACACTCAAGGGGCCAAAGTGCCGCAAGTGGCTCGTGAGCCACAGTTTGCCGACCACTGATATGACCTGTTTAAACATGGTATTTGTTGATTGGGCCTTTAAAGGGGCAATTCAGTTTAAATGAGCTTGAAGTCCTTGTCCAATATGACTGGCATCTTTATGAGAAAAGGAAGAGACACCAGGGATATGAACATACAGAGAAGTGTCCATGTGAGGATACAGCAATCACGTGGCCATTTGCAAGTCAGGGAGGGAAGTCTCAGAAGAAACCAACCATGTTGGCACCTTAATCTTGGACTTCTAGCCTCTAAAGTTGTGAGAAAATAAATTTCTGCTGTTTAAGCCACCCATTCAGTGGTATTTTGTTATGGCCCAAGAAAACTAATATATGTTTTAATGGGGAGGCACCACAACCTGTGGAATATCAAGAGCAGAGGTGTAAAGTCAGACAATTATGGGAAGTATCAATATATATAAAAGCCTAAGTGACCAAATGACTGAACAACCGGTCAACCAGTCGCTATGATGCTCATTGACCACCAAGGGACAGACACTCAATGCACAGATTCAGGCTCCCTCCTGTCTAGATCGGATCTGTGGGGATTGGGCCGAAACCAGCTCCCTAACATCCCCCGAGGGGTTCTGGATTGCGAGAGGGCGCAGGCCAGACTGAGGGGCCCCACTGGTGCACGAATCCATGCACCGGGCCTCTAGTAGTTAAATAATATAGTTACCTTATATAGAATATTTAGTATGTGCTGAGTGATTGAGACAGATATCTTTTATTTCTAAATAAAACATATAATGTTGATACTGCTAGTCTCAATATGCAGGTGAGAAAACTGAAGATTGTTGGAATTAAATAACTTCTTTTAATCAAAGAGATGAAAAGTAATTAATAGAAGATGGTAACCCAGATCATTTTTTATTTTTTTAAATTTATTAAATGTATTGGGGTGACATTGGTCAACATGAACATATAGGTTTAAGGTGTGGGTTTCTATGTTACAAGATCTGTACATTGTATCATGTGCCCACCACCCGAAGTTAAATCTCCTGTCACCATATATTAGGACCGCCTTCTCCCATCTCTTCCCTCTGGCAACCACCACATTGCTGTTTGTGTTCAAGAGTTTCAGTTTTATATCAAACATAGAAGTGAAATAATATGGCTTTTAGCTTTTTTCTGACTGACTTATTTCACTTATCATAATGTTCTCAAGGTCCATCCATGTTGTTGCAAATGGCGTTATTTCATCCTTTCTTATGGCTGAATAGTATTCCATTGTGTATATGTATCACATCTTCTTTATCCAGTCCTCTATCACAGGTCACTTTGGTTGTTTCCACGTCTTGGCCACCATGACTAATGCTGCAATGAACATAGGGGTGCATATCAGATTTTTTTTTTTATTAAAATGATGACCTTGCCTTTATGCCATAATGTCTCTGTATTTTTCTGTGAACTGTGATTCTCTGTCTCTCTCTCTCTTTCTCCTCTTTTTCTCTCATTCTCTTTCTTGTGTATCCTACTCTGCTATAGTTCTTGGTCATACATTGCCTTTACTTAGGGAATATGGTGTCTTACACTAAATTTCTCCTTCCACTTTAAAGAGTATGAGAGACCAAGAAGTAGAGAATAGTCAGGAAGGACTTTTTTTGTGCCTCTTTTGATTATTTACTGAGGACAACTTGGCATTAGCTCAACCTATAACCCATTTTGCCTGCTTCTAACCATTTTGCTTTCAATTACTATTTTACCTTGGCAACAAAGTCAGAAACTTTAACTGTATTAGTCTCATTGTTAACTTAATTAAAATCCAGCTTCTAATTACATCAGAAAATAACCAACTGCTCCTCTGGCTGAGAAACTAAGACAAAGGTTGGAAACCATTGAGAGAGGACCATTGGGGAGCTTTTGAAGGTTATCAGAATAATTCAGGGGTTAGGATTTTCTGTTTTATGAATGGAAAATAAAACAATAGTGGGTATGCTGGCCTTCTCTTTTTCTACTCTATTCTCTTTCCCATTAACCATTATCTTCTTTCTTCTGCCCTCCTCTCCCCTCTCCTCTTCCTTTCCTGCAAGGGTATTCTTTCTTTGGAAAACTGTTTAGTTGTTTCTAAAGAGGCTCTCAGGAATGCATGACATTGATTAATTACAGGTGTGCAACCTTAGGAATTTTTCCAAAATTGTATGTTGTTTTTGTACTAGAGAAATTTTATGTGAATGGTTCACAATCCTTCCACTGATTGATATAGTGTTTAAATGTATTATCTCTTTTACTATTTGTAACAACCAAAAGAATGGTTGCATGGATTATTTCCATTTATCAGATGTAGAAATTGTGTTCTGAAGAGGTTAAATTACTTCTCAGAGACCACACAGCTTATAAAGGAGAAACTTAATACCCTAAATCTATAGATTATACTTGTCACCACTCCTCTATACTATAAATTGAGTGTCTATATCTTAATGTAATTTATAATGCCTATTTTAGAAAATGAGAAAGTAAAATCCCCTCCTGAAATATGCAATAAACAATATATATTTTACAGGTTAAACTATTCAAAATGGAATGTATCTGTTTGCTTTAGAAGTCTGGTAATCCTAACTTCTTAGATATGGGTGAAATCTGGATATATGAGAAGCAATAGGGATGCTAGATTATCACATCTAAAAAAAGAGAAAATGGTAAATTTACTTCTCTTATTGGTGCTTGACCCATATTTTATAGTCAGGTGTGTATGTGCATGTGTATGTCTTCTTTTGATGGTTGGAGTAGGCAGAGATTATAGTTAATGTTTAAGAACATAGGCTTTGGAGTAAAAATGTTTGAGTTAAGCCAGTAGTAACCTTGTACCTTGCACAGGCTACTTATTCATTTAGTTCTCAATTTCTAAACTTGAAAATGAGGAGAATAATAATACTTGCCATATTGAGTTCTTGTGACATTAAATGGTAAGATACGTGTAAAATAGCTAATACTTGTCACATGGTAATTTCTCATTAATAGCTGGCTATTTTTCTTCGCATATCCCTTTAGAGCTGTATTATTTACTTTGTGAGAAGGATGGATAACAAGCTAAGTTTTCATGACAATAAAGGATTGTCGAAAGTAAGGGATATGTATGTTTTGGATGCACTGAAAGTAATAATTTAAGCAGTGTCTTCTGATGGTCAGCAATTAGTTGTCAGACGTTAGCAGTTCTTTGCAAAGATCATTTCAAACCTTAGATGTCAAAAGTTAGAAAATAATCAGAGTTCAGATAGTTTGTTCTTGAGTTAGAAAGAAACCTACAAAGCAGTATATTGCAGCACTTCAAGGTGGTGTCCACTAAAGGAAGGTGATATTCCAACTGAGGATTCATAATATAGTCAAGTGTTTCTCCCAGATGTCTCCTGAGCTGCTACCCCTGTCTCCATACACACACACACACACACACACATTCAGAGAAAAATGCAAAGAAAAATTATCTGTAAACTCACCTTTCCCAATCTTCCATTGTGGAAATAAAGACTTGTGTTTAGTAGAGATTCAAAGGCAGGTAGAGGAATGAGAAAGCTTAACAGTGAAACATGGGGAAGGTTTCAGGTATGCTGTGACTAAGGCTGACGCTGGGGAATCCTATGAGCTTGGTTAAAGGTGTATATTTTGTTTTCTCTGGTTGGTCCTAAGTTGGAGGTGGGAAAAACAATTAGGAAAGCTGTCAGTTAGTAATAAAGTTTGAGCCATTTGGGGCTGACAGGGATTATTGTTTGGCTTCCTGGATTTTTGCTAGAGATGGTCCAACCTTACAATTCTGACTAGTAGATAGATAGTTGTCTATGTCCCTGCGAGGGTTGCTGCCAATTGTGCACCAGAGTTCTGTTTTTATATGCGATCTGGCTATTGTCCACTTGTATATTCAGTCTCTCACCATTTTTAATATAGTGCGTTATGTTCCAGATCTCCCCATCCCACTATCAAGACATATATTTTATTGTAGAGTGTACTAATTTAATTTTTACAAATAGAAAAATGTGTATTAACTACTAAATATCCAATTCCCCAACAACTAACGTTAATGGTTTCAGTTATTGCATATAAAGAATGCCTATTAGGTGGCAGGTTCTGATGGTTCCTTTAAGTTAATGATGACATGCATAGCGGAGAACCTAGGATTAGACATGATATGGGTCTAGACGTCCTGTTTGCTTAACCATGTCCCAGGAATGAAGTAATCATATATTATTTCATGGTCTTTGACCCATAAAATCATGGAGAATCATTACACAAATGGAGAAAAATTCATGTTTAAAATGTATAATGCTCAAAGTTAAACAAGTGTTTAAAAAATGTAAGTAATTCTGTATTTCAAACTGAAGTAATTAACTGTCTGTAAAGATTATAATTATTTGAATTTAAAATTAATATTGCAGATATTAAATTACTGCTTATTTCAAATGAATTTTAGTGGCTAAATCAAATGCAATTGAATCCAGTTGGATGTTCTCAATTCACTATATTGTTTTTATTACTGAAAATTAATTTAAATTTGTATTGCATAATTTGCCTGTGTATACAAAGTTAAATTTATAATTGCTATTAACTACCAACTCAAGAAACCTCATGAATGCAAAATTTAAAATGATTTGTATTTACACAGTCCCCAAGTAAAACTCTCATATATGTTAATTATGTACAAATTTTTCTAGTATTTGCTATCTTTATATGTGGAAGTCATTCGTATTTATTTTGAGTGATTAATGACATTAGTTTCCTGAGAATTGATTATTCCAGCTTAAAAGTATTTAGACTGAGAAGTTAGTGAGTCTTGAATTTACTTCTTTATTTTGTAAGTTCTATAATGTGAGCTTTTCTCCCATAGATACTATGTTGAAACTAAATTGTGAGCATGTATGTGTGTGCACACTTAAACAAATGGGATTGTGTATATGTAGTTTATATTTTATGCTGACATAATCTTTTATCACATACAGAAGATAAAGCATAGTTTAGGGATACATTAATAGAAGCAATTTCTTAATTTTGGATCCAAGTTATTCTGGAAACCAAGACTGAATATAAATTGTGCTAGATTTTCTATTCTTAACAAACTTAACCCTTTGCACTCGCTAGCTTTTTTCTCGATTCCTTTATTCTACTCAGGATTTAATTTTTTAAATACCCCAGATTTTACAAAGCGCAGCAGTAGAATAAAAAACTGGAGTTTCTTTTCATACAAACTTATTTGGATTTTTTATATTTCAAATTATTGATACATTCAAAGAGTAATTTTAATCTCTATGCTAACCATGTCGAGTCACACTCGACATCCGAGTACAAAAGGTTAAGGGATATTTTTTGTCATGACACTCTTGAAAGATTAAAATATATATATATATTTTAATATTATATATTTTATATAAATATATATTAAAATCTATATCTATATCTATATCTATATCTATATCTATATCTATATCTATATCTTACCTAATAATAGATAAACATGTAAATTGACCGTTCCTCAGCTACGCCCACAGGCAATCAGAGTGATTATGCAAATTAAACCAAAAGAGATGGTGGTTAATTTGCATACATACCTGGGTCCCCGGAACCTCCTCGGCACCTAGGTTACTCCCAGCTGGCCAGCCGGCAGAGGCTTTAGGCTTGGGTAGGGGCTGAGCCTGCGATCAGAGGGGTGGGGGGGAGGGGGTTCCCTTCCCAAGCCTAAAGCCTGGGGCGGAGGCTTTAGGCTTGGGAAGGGGCTGAGCCTGTGATCGGAGGTGTGGTGCGGGGGGACCCCTTCCGAAACCTAAAGCCTGGGGCAGAGGCTTTAGGCGTGGGCAAGGGCCAAGCCTGGGATCAAAGGGAAGGGGAATAAATCAATGGAAACATATCCTCAGGTGAGGATAAAAAGAAAAATAAATAAAGAAATGTCATATCCTATGAAAGACACATCTTGAAAATGCTTAAAGTTAGTTGTCATTTTTTCATGGTGAAGGGACTGGAGTCCGTGTTGATGAAAATACCATGGTGGCTGTGGTGACTAGCAGTGGCTGCAGCAGTGGGTTGATGGGGCTGGTGCCTTCCCCTGATCAGCCCGGTCGCCTCCCACAAAGGGAGGCCAGATTGCGGCTTAGGTCCACTCCCAATGGGGAGCGGGCCTAAGACATCAGTAGGACATCCCCTGAGGGCTCCCAGTATGTGAGAGGGGCAGGCTGGGCTGAGGGACCCTTCCCCAGTGCATGAATTTCGTGTACCCGGCCCCTAATATATATAATCTGTTGAGTAGACTCTAAATCTATAGAATAAAAATTCCTGGAAGGCCCTGACTGGTTTGGCTCAGTGGCTAGAGCGTCGGCCTGCAGACTGAAGGGTCCCGGGTTCGATTCCATTCGAGGGCATGTACCTTGGTTGCGGGCACATCCTCGGTGGGGAGTGTGCAGGAGGCAGCTGAATTGATGTTTCTCTCTCATCGATGTTTCTAACTCTCTGTCCCTCTCCTTTCCTCTCTGTAAAAAAAAAAAATCAAGAAAAAATATTTTTTAAAAAGTCATGGAAGGACTGGGGATGGGTCCAGGAATGGAGTGGAGAGGGTCAATGGGGAAAAAAGTGGGACATGTCTAATACTTTAAACAATAAAGATACATTTTTAAAAAATTCACTAAGTAGTTTAGTTATAAATATATTATTGCTCCCCTAATCAAATATTAATATTAATATAGAACCACCTTGTATTTTTCCTGCTATTTCCAAAACCTTTTAATTAGGGCAATGTAATGAACCTCTCTTAGCCTGGAATAGCATGTGACTATGAGTTTGTCCAAGTCCTGATTTATTGTTCTTCACTGAACTCTGTCGTGGTTGGCAGTCATCCTTTCATTTCTCTCTGCACTCCTTCCCGGTCTCAAATGGAACAGCCACTAATATCAATGATAATATGTTAATTTCACATTATTCTTTGTCTCCCCCTATAATCATTCAAAGTTGAGACATTCTGGTACAGAAGTCATTAACTACACTTTTGTTAGTTTACTGCTTTTATCCTCACTTGTTATTACATTGATTCATGGTGTTTAAAATTCCCTCCAGTTAACATTTGCTTTCCATAGCTTTTGCTACTGCTTAGGGATTCCTTGTCTCTTGGAGCTGCTGCAATAAACAGCCATCACATGGCAGATACTCATTTTCTAAAAATGAACAATTTCTGATCTAAGTGCTAGTAAAAAGTTTTTATAACTTAGAAGTCTCATTAGGTATGGATTTCTTTGTGTGTGTGTTCAACCCCACAGTTGACATCTGGAGTTTACCTGTCCTCCAGTTACCTATTGAGCATTGTGGTGTAACTATTTCATATATTATTTATGCATCTTCACAAACTCATACATGTTAAATGGCATTTTCTATGGAAATAGAACAACTAATGGAATGGTCTAATTTTATTAAGGGTTAAGTTACAAGAAAGTCAAGGGAACTAATATTTGTTGAGCATGTATGGTTCACCAGATGCTGCATTAACTTCCCCATTTCTACATTTTCTTTGGATAACCCTATAAAGGTACTGTCATCAGACATATAAAAATTGATCAAGATCACCCAGCTATTACATTATAAAGCCTAAATTAATATCCTAGACTGTTCCAAAGCTTATGATTTGTCAAAGTATTAAATTATGTATAAGGGCAATGTTGTCCAGTCTCCTTATGCCACGAATACCTTGAAAGGAAGGGATATGAAACTTTAGGAAAATAGATCCCAGAGGTATCAAGTTGTAGGCTCAGAAGGCATTTTTAGAGATCATTCCTTTCACTTTACGCAGGGCCACAGTAAATCACCTGAAATGGCTGAGATTGAATCCTATTTATAAATATCTCTTTGAAAGGGGATTTGATAGCATCCACTTGGCAACATATTCCATTGTTGGAACATCCCCACTTAATCAATTTGCAATTAATATGTCAATAGGATTCTTCAGTTAAGTCTCCAGAATATGCAGCACTCCTAAAATACAGTCTTCTTTCAGAGACAATTTCATATAGTTGGGTGAGAAGACAAATAAATTAAGTTGAGAACTGGTGAGTCAGTGCACAGGCTAAGTCCCAACTAAACAATAAAGGATTGCAGAGGATGAAGAAGTGCCTCCATAAAGAGATGGAATAGATGGATTCCAGAAGATTTCAGAAGTAAGGATTTAAAATAGAATTTAAAAAAGGGAGATGAATTACCTTTCTCCAAATTCAAAGGTAATTCCTTGAATATAAGACACAGCCAGCCATACCACTACTTTAGTTGCTTGTGTCGTAATCATTGGCTACTGGAATATATTTTCTTGAGTGTGGGCTCTGGTACCTTGCCTGGGTTCAACTCCTGGCTTCACCACTACTGTACTGAAAAAGTAGGCAAATTATATAAGGCCTCTGTACTTCAGTTGCCTAGTCTGTAAAATGGGGGCTTTATAATACCTTTCTCATATGGCTGTTGTGAAGATTGAGTTATGACATTCAAGTTGTTTACAGTAGTAGTAGTAGAAGGAGGAGGAGGAGGAGGAGGAGGAGGAGGAGGAGGAGGAGGAGGAGGGCAGTGAAGGGGGAGGGGAAGGAGAAAATGATGGTGGTTATCCAAGTACCCACTAGAATGATTACAGCTGGGCACTGCCACCTACCTCATCATGTGCAAAAGGGTTTATAAAATACTTGAAGACTCCAGCTCCTTAACACCTCTTCCTTGGAAGGAAGCAGAGAGGAATGCACTATTCCAACCCCTAACACAGTGTGAGAACTGCACTGCACTCTCTTGGCTAACTTCATTGTATGCCAAATTAGTCACTACCCACGGAGCTCTACTGCCTTATTTCTTCTGTGCAACAATCTGGAAGCTAGTTCTGAATCTGAGCCCCTTCCCTGCTCCGTGCCAGCTTTTTTTCTAAGGACTTAGATCCTGATTGTAGCCACCCTCACACTAACTATAGTCAATAGAAAATTTTTATTCTTATTCAATGCCAAGAATTGCTGCTTAAAACCCCAGTGTGGCACTTTACAGAGCATCCAGATTCCACTTACATTTCACTCTTTTGAACAGTTCCCCAGATTGAATGTGGTTTTATGCCATGTTCTGCAGATAGTAGTATTTGACTTGGATTTTATTATATTCTTGCACCAGATGGATGAGGACAACCCCTGGTTCAGTTGATCTTTCTGTGCCCTTACAAATAATCACTACTTAGCCCCTTGATCACAAGATCAGAAGTGTCTGGCTTGTAATAGAAATGACACTTATTCTTTACTCTGATAAGATTTTCCTATATTCTAATATATAATGTACGGTATATAACAGTGATGGGCAACTTTTTGAGCTTGGTGTGTCAAACTTCTCCAAAAAACTGAGCATAACTCGGGTAGTGTGTCACTTTGAGGAAAAAATTAACTCCAAGACTCTAGTCGCAAATGTTTTATCCTCAGGAGCAGCAAATGTTTCATCCTCGGCATGCGGCCACATGTCATCAGAAATGGCTATGTGTGTCAGTGCTGACACACGTGTCATAGGTTCGCCATCACTGGTATATAACATTTAACATATAGTATCTTTATATATAAAAGGCTAAGCAACCGTTGCATCCAAAACAACCGAATGAACAACCGAAAAGGCTGTGTGGGGCGACCAGGCCCACGGGGGGGCAGTTGGGGGTGACCAGGCCAGCCTGGGGGGCAGTGAGGGTGACCAGGCTAGTGGGGGGGGCATTTAGGGGTGACCAGGCCAGTGGGGGGGCAGTTGGGGCAACCTGGCCAGCAGGGGCGGGGGCACTAAGGGGCGACCAGGTTGCCGGGGGGGGGCAGTTAGGGGCAACCAGGCTGGTGGTGGGGGGCATTTGGGGGTGACCAGGCCAGCAGGGTGGTCAGTTAGTGGCGATCAGGCAGGCAGGCAGGTGAGCAGTTAGGAGCCAGTGGTCCAGGATTGTGAGAGGGACGTCCAACTGCGGATCGGGCCTAAACCAGCAGTTGGACATCCCCTGAGGGGTCCCAGATTGGGAAAGGTGCAGGCTGGGCTGAGGGGACCCCCCCCCTCCCTGTCTCGTGCATGAATTTCGTGCACTGAGCCTCTAGTATGGTATATAATACATAATAATATATAACATATATAATTTGTACAATTATAGTTCACACATCTATATAATTGACATAACTGAACACTTGAACTGTTAGCTTGTGCCTAAGATGATAATTAACATGATTCACTATCCTCACATTTTTGATGTGCCTTATGGGTTTCTTTTATTTGCATTGTTGCAATACTCTTTGGAATATTTGCATATATCTAAGAAATTAATAATAGCTTGTGAAGTTAAAACAGTACCCTGCCTTATGATTGTCTGTTAATAGGACTAGTGACTCAGTGCATGGATTCATGCACATTGAAAGGAAATTAATTAGAAGGTGGCTGGCAGGGCGAGATGGGCCAGGCACGCCCTGGAGCCAACCTCCTACAGTCCCTCCCTGGCCTGCTATACCTGGGGCGGGGTGGTGCTGCAGCTCAAAGGGCATCTGTGGAGTGAGCAGGGTCTCTCTGGCAGGTGGGGTCCCTTGGCCTGGCCTGTGGGGATCTGGCCAAAACTGGCTCTCTGACATCCCCTGAGGAGTTCCAGAGTGCAAGAGGGCACTCTGTAAAGTTGCTGTCCTACAGTGTGTGGAACACAAGCGCAAGTGTGCAATAAACCAGACTTGGGGACAACAGTGCCCCAGCAACAGCATAACCCATGGACGAAGGTAGAATCGCGTTACACCACAAGGAATTGGGCTCCCTCCTCTCTGATTCTGGGGTGAGTCACCTGAGAACCACCACTGCCAAGTCACGGCAGCTCGGCAGCTCCTGTGTTGAGCGTCTGCCCCCTGATGGTCAGTGCGCATTATACCTATTGGTCAGTTGGACAGTTGGGTGGTTGCTTAGCCTGTTATATATATAGATGCTTACTTCTCTTCCTCAACAAAGCTGCTGATACCCTTTGCCTTGGGTTTAGTTCTGTAGAAGCAGATCATGAGATGAGGATTGTTTACAGTTAAGTTATTAAAGATGTATACTCTGGAAAAGTCTTTAAGATAGTAGGGAACTCTGGACAGGGAGGGAGAAGATCTGAAGTCCTGGCCTCAGATGCCTACTGAAGGGAAGCCTGGAATCCACACTAATAAAAGAGAAATATGCAAATTGACCGTATATTCATGACACCCACCAGCCAATCAGGAGTGAGTATGCAAATTAACATACCAAATATGGCGGGTTAATTTGCATACACAGGTGCCCAGTGGTGGGGGGCGGGATGCTTGCGTCATCACCATGGTGATGATGCAGGCATTTCGCACCACCCCAGCTGCTCCGGGCTCTGGGCAACAAGGGAAGGCAGAAAGGCTACTCCAGGCTAGATCAAAGACTGTGCTGGCAGCCAGGGTAAGGAAGGCCCATTCTGCATGAATCTTCATGCATTGGGCGTCTAGTTTAAATTATAATTAAGAATCTGTCCTAGCTGAGCTTTTATAGATTTATCCCATCAGCCATCGGCTGTGTTCACCCCAAGGGGACATAACTTCCCAGCTCTTTCTGGCAAATGGCTCCAGTAGTGCAAGGGCAGAGCATCACAGGGGAAAGCCAGGAGACTCAACACACAGAGAAGCCAGGAAAGGGAGATACCTGGACAGCATCAGGGAATTGGGGGCCTCTTGAAGGCTTACATGTATTTCTCGGCTTTCTCTACATAGAACCCAGGAGCAGCCCATAGTATCTGAGAGGGCACTAACGTAACAGCAAATGAACGTTTTCAGATAGCAAGGACTCTGGTCTCTGGGTCCTTTCATAACTAGGTGCAGTGCCATCTATTGGCTTTAGAGACTGCCATTGATAATATAATTAGGAAAAATTAGACAACATTCATTGTCTCAATAGTTGGCAAAAAGGTACTTTGGATCAACAATCTTCCTGCAAAAATAACTTTTAAATTAGTTCCAGATTGTCATTCACCTTCTTTCTGTAATCTTCACAGGCCTCATTCTTTGTAATAAATGAACAATCTAGGTTTGCTTGCCTAGGTGAACACTGACTGTTCTCAGGGAGATTGGATAAAAGAGGAAAAATGTGCATAGGAAAATTATTCTCTCTTCTCTCCATCTACACTGAGTGGCCAGATTATTATGATCTCTGAACGTAATATATATATTAGAAGCCTGGTGCATGAATTTGTGCATGGGTGGGGTCTGGCCAGCCTGGACAGGGGGAGGGGACATGGGTGGTTGGCTGGCCTGCATGCTGGTCGAATTCCTGGTCGAGGGGACAATTTGCATATGAGCCTTTTATTATATAGGATATACACTGAGTGGCCAGATTATTATGCGTTCAGAGATCATAATAATCTGGCCACTCAGTGTATGGTTCTCATTATCTCTTCATTGAGTAAACACTGCTCTCTGTTAGTGCCAGGACCAGTGCTTAGAGCAGAAGATACAATGACAAATAAGACTAGGTCTTATTGGAGAAGATAGACATTTTAATTGATAATTACAACAGGGTTTCCTCATTCGTTACTGGGGATGTAGTAGTTATCTATTTCTGCCTAACAAGTTACACTAAAACTCTTTGCCAGTTTCTGTGGGTCAGGAATTCAGACAGAGCACAGCAGGGACGCTTGTCTTGCTCCCTGGTTTCTAATACCTCAGCTGGAAGACTCAAAGCCCGAGGCTAATATCATTTGAAGGCCCATTTGTACACATGCCTGGCAGTGGATGCTGGTTGCTTGCTGTAGGCTTAGCTGAAGTTGTTGGCTGGAATATTCACATGTGACCTTTGCATGTGGCCCGAGCTTCCTTCTAACATGAGGCTGGGTTCCAAAAGCAAGCACCCCAAGTGAAACAGAACCACTCACAGTGATACTGAGAGGATTAAGTTAATTAATTAATGTCTAATGCTAAGTTCATCATCTGGCACATAATACTGAGAGTTCAATATTATTATTAATGATCATATTAACAGTAAATATGCATATAAAGTATGTTAGCAATAATTTACATAGACTGCAGGGTAATTTAATCCAATGCATGGGGTGGGGGTGGGGCATTTATCAACTTTTTGGTTACTATCCAACAAATCAATTGTTTATTTGGAAGCTATACTTCTATTATTTGTTAGTATCATGGGGTTCAGTGAGAGATTCTGGCTGACATTGTAAGAGCTGAGCTTTCTTTTTTCTAAATTTATTTTTATTGTTCAAAGTATTACATATGTCCCTCTCCCCCCCCCGCCCCGCCTTTAACCCCTCCAGGCTTACTGTACTAGCACTTTCAATGAGCACTGATAATGTTTTAGTTACACTGAAAGGCAACTGCCAGGAAGGATGATCAAGAGTACTATGATAATCATAGGAATAAAATTAATTTGGGAATTCTTGGAACTGTGTCTCCAAGTCTCAATGTGGTGATTGGGTCACAGTCACATACAAATGCCTTCACTTGTCAGCAGTCTCGCTTTCATTTGTGATGATCATTTCATTCAGCTTTAAAATGAAATTTATTCCATATGCGCACAGAGATAGGGAAGGAAAATGAGGAAGAGGAAGAATACCATTTGACATATAATATAGGGTTCTTTTCATCTAATAAGCATCAGTGCATATTATGAATGACCTTGAATGACTGATCCATTTTAAAGAACTCTTATAATGACTACCTATATCTCCATTATTAATTGTTAAGGAAGACAGTGTAACCTTTACTGATGCTGGTTGAGTAAATACTTTTTTTCTTCTAAAAAAAAAATCTGAAGCCATTAGGATTGTCTTCCTGATCTTTGGCCAATGTATTATGCTAGCATTCATTTTAGTTATTGTCTTTTTCAGCCTACAGAGTAGTTCAAACTCCTTTAAAGTGTCATGCATCTCATTCTCCACTATTGTCATCACCCCTACTGATACTCAAACTACATCTGACTTTTTAACAGAGCATAGAAGACACATAATCTAACACTTCTGTATTTTACATATGTTGTTCCTTTTTACTGAAAACTTTTCCTCCTTATTTTTCATTTTTCAAAATGCATTCACTCTTTTATTTTGCAAATCTCTTCCTCTCCTTGGTTCTCTGCAAAAATTCTCCCTCCCTCCTGCGTGCTTGCATTCCTTTGAGTGCACATTATTTTTGTGGGGCATATGCAATTCATTATTGCTTGTTATAAGCAATGTCTCTCCATCTCCTCAGGTGGTGACTTCCTCTGGAGCAAGAACTATTTTATACTCATGTTTAGGTCTTCAGTGTCTATGACCTGGCTTGTACATGTTAGATAAAATGCCTAGTGAATATATTATAAACAACTATACCCAGGTCTGGCCTGAGATCTACTTCTTTTTCCATAATTTAGTCATACTTCTAAACTGTGCTGTGTTATTTTTTCTGATTTATCTGCTACTGTGTAACAGAGTACCCCTAAACTCGGTGGCTTAAATTAATAAGAGTCATTTCCTTATTCCTCATTATTCTGGGATCTGTCTGTGTTCAGCCAGGTGGTTCTTAGTCAGTTTCAGGCAGTTTGAAAACTTCTGCACCCACATGCTTGGCAATCGATGCTGGCTGTTGGCTGACACATCAGTTAGGACTGCGGCTGGAACACCTACACAGAATTGTTTATACACATAATGTAGGAAGTTAGTAAAATCTAGATAAAATGTACCTACCGGTACTCATTCTTAAATCATGCTTTTATTTGCCTATAAGGGTTTGATCATTTTGCCCCCTCCAGATCTAATATACATTCCCATTTTTCTAAATGCAAATTCACCCATTCTTTAATTTTAGTTTTCCTGGCCAAACCCTTGCTGTCTCTAATTGTTCATGACTCTTTTAATTTACCCCTTCCACTCTACTCAAACTCTTATTTATGAGAAAAAGCATTTGACAAAATCCTGCATATTTTCATCATAAAAACACTCAAAAACTAGGGAACTTCCTCAGCCTGAGGAAGGACATTTATGAAACACCCCCAGCTAACATCACACTCAGTTGTAGAAGAATGAAAGCTTTTCCTCTGAGATCAAGAATAACCAAAGAATACCTACTGTGCCACTTGTATTCTGCATTGTACTGGAAATACAGAGAAATTAAGCAATGAATAGATACATAAATAAATTCAAACTGGAAAGGAAGAAGTAAAACTATCTGTATTTTCAGATGACATGATCCCATATATAGAAAATCTATAATGAGATATCATTTCAGATGCACCAGGATGACTGTAATAAAAAAAGAAAAAGAAAATAGCAAGTGTTGATGAGAATAGGGAGAAATTAAACTCTCATACATTGCTAATGAGAATGTAAAATGATGCATCCATTATGGAACATAGTTTTGCAGTGTCTCAAAAATTTAAACATAGAATTATCAGATAATCCACCAACTCTTCTCATACATATATACCTTCTCAAACAAATATTTGTACATGTATGTTCATAGCAGTGCTATGGACAGTAGGCACAAGGGGGAAACAACTCAAATGTCCATCAATGGATGAATGGATAAACAAAATGTATAATATATATATATATATAAATGTAATATTATTCACAGAGGATTTTTAGGACACCCTAAAAATGAAATAAAAACTTATGTAAGGAAAGAGATAAAAAGTGGGACTGAAAAGATCACATATTAGTGTTCTCAATTTATATGAAATATTCAGAACAGGTAAATTCATACAGACAGAAAATAGATTAGTGGTGCCAGGGGTGGTCATAGGGATGAACGATTGACTGCTTAATTGGTACATGGTCTCCTTGAGAGGTGAGAGAGATGTCTTGAAACTAAATGTCTAAAAATCCTGTGCTCTGCCTACTCACTCACTCTTGGGTTTAATGAGTGATTATCATTACAATATGTTCAGTGTTAAAATTGTCAACAATCTGCCAGAGAGTATAATATGATCTATGAAACCAATCTATATTGAAAAAATATTGAGTAGCAACTAATAAATTAATTAGTTCTGTATTATCAACATACCGGGGGGTGGACTGTAGTGAAAGAGACTGGATTTTTGGGCTCAAAAGGACTTGAGTTCAGATTCTGATTCCAATTCTCCCCCTACAGACAAGTCACTTCACCTTTCGAAACTTTGTTCCCACATTGATTAAATGGAGGCAGTAGACCTATCTAAAGAGGCTGTGAGGACTGTTATGAAGCTAATTATACCATAAACTCCAAGAGATTGAATGAATCATGTTTATCATTGACCCCTTATTTTCTCCCTTCCCCCAACACTAAGGCAGGCACATGAGGTTGGAAGCCTCTTTTTTATTAACATGATCATTATATTTAGAGACAGAATATTGCACTCAGCTGTCAAAACAGCCCCAATTTTATTCAGTAATTAAATGCTTTCCTCTTTTCTGGTTTTAATACACCATGGGATTTTTTCTTTTTCAGATTCTGTATCTACTCTGTTTACCATTCACTCATTCATCCATGGAGCTATACACACAGACAAGTAAATGTTAAACCATGGACCCCGTAACACTAATGGGAATTGTGTCACTCATTTTTCTCTGCTCCATGTGTGCACTGATCACGAAAGAATCAAAAGGGAATTGGGATGGAAATCAAAACAAAATCAATGCCTCCCGTCTTCTTTCTGACCTTCCCCACTCCCTATGAACTATCCCTCAATTAAAAATATGTACATATAAACAAATAAATCTTTCATGCTGATATGATACCAAGCTTTAGTAAGTGGATCAGGACATTAAAGAAAAAATAAAACAACAACAACACTGCTTTTCTTGCCTTTCCCCTACCTTGGATATGGACATGTTAGAATTATAATAACTTTGGGGAAATCCTAGAGTGTGAAGAGGGGACTGGTAGTTTATATCTGTGTGTACTTCTAAGACTGGATCTATGTTTATATCTATGGCATCTATACCTATATTTCAAGTTAGAGAGTAAAAGAGTCTTTAATAACAATACTTCACGCACATGTTCAATACTAAGTAATATTAAGGATACTTATAAGCCTAGAATAATCTATGTAACTCAGTAATTTTATGTGTGTGTAATAGTGGGATAGTAATATTAAAAAGTATTTTTTTTCCTAAATTCTTTAACCTTTACTTAAGTTAGAGTTTTATGGGTGTTTAATTTTTACCTATCCTTCAACCATTGACACCCAATGAATGCTCTCAAGCCAAATTTTTTTAAATATTGTGGAAAGGCGAGTTAATTGCTATGCTTTGTTATTAATGGATCTTAAGAAAATTGTTCAACCTGGACCAATAGAAGCCCAGAGGGTAGGATAATTGGCATCAGTTTTAGAATAAGTTCCAAAATTTCCAAAATAGAAAGGGCAGAAAAGATCCTTTATCCTTTTCCTTTGAGCCTGGTACAATCTCAATCTCTCTCTCTCTCTCTCTCTCTCTCTCTCTCTCTCTCTCTCTCTCTCTCTCTCTCTCCCTCCCTCCCTCCCTCCCTCCCCGCCCCCCCCCCCTTACTGGGAAATGGGGATCACACCTCATAGGTTTGTTGGTCACATTAAATGATCTATTGTAGATATTTTACTATGTTCCTGGAACATAGTAGCAGGTGTGCAACAACAACAACAACAACAACAACAAAAGGCATATCTAACTGTAAATTCTTTAGGCTAAATTAAACCACACCAGTGGCTAACACACCACTCCACTTAGGCTTATTGAGAAACCTAAAGCCAGCGTGCTGGAGACCATTTCCCCTGAAACAGAAAAGTGTCCTCCATCTCCAAAAGGCCGAGCAATTCCTTGTTCCCAAGTACCTGCCTGGCTGCCCATCTCTGCAATAAAGACACTCTGGGGGTCAGAGCCCACCTCCTCTCCTCTGGTTTCACCCTGATTCGGGGAGTGTGTGCTGACTTGAACTGGAGTTCTCTGCCCAACTCACAGGCGTGCACGGAGGTATTCTAAATTTTAGGAAAACACAGCAGTGTTCCACTTTTGTCAATCATTGTATGAATTACTAGCTCAAGTAGTTCACATTTTCCACAGTCACTTTATGTTCCGTCCGGCGGAAAGCTGGCTTTGCAGCCCTTGCTGTGATAAAAAGCAAGCCCCACGCGGAAGTCAACGTGAACAGGAAGTGGGGTGCCTGCGTCTGATGTGATTGGCTTTGAGAAGCTGCGCAGTGCCCAACAGGTGTGCACAGCCTATCAGGCACCACTAATGGCAATTTAAGAAGAAAGAAAGTTAATTTTTCTTCAATTTATATGCATCCCTTTTTCAAAGAGCTACCAAGTTATTAGGACCTAAATACTTCTTAAGTTGTCCGGCTCTAACTACCGAATACAGGAAACGGTTAGGTACTTAAAGTATGATTTATTCCCCACCTGCACCAGCATGAACTGGGGGAACAAAACAAATACCCCTGGTGCAGAATTTCTGGAATCTGCATTTCTAGCCACTTCTCTAGTTAATTCTTACATCCACTGAAGTTTCAACACCACCCACCCAAATTCACGTGTGTTTTGGGTGTGTTTTTTTTTTTCCAACATCTCAGATTAAACTTTATTTTTCCTGCCAAGCCTCTTTCGCATGAAAGACCTGTTTGTATCTTCAGGCCTCTATAATCCACAGCTAAAGAGAAGCCATCCAGCCCTCTTTCACCTTTTCTGTTTTTAAAGCAAAAGGAGCCACCGAAAAATAACCAGGAGGCTTGGGGCTGGAGTCCTCCTTTTCTCCAGGTTATCACCGTGTATGGGAACAGCCAGATAGTATAGATTTGTCACCTGGTGATGTTAATTACCAGCCAAGCATTCAGATTGTTTCTTTTTTTTTCCCCTCTCACCTCTCAGCTTGATCCCTGGAGTTTCAGCATGGAGCCTGGAAGCGTTTAATGGAAAGTTAATCAGCCAAATCCTCCCAGTTCAGAAGTTCCTCCCTGGCCCAGGCCCGTGCTTGGAACAACAGGGTATCCATGTAATGGAGAGGAAGCAATTATTTACGAATGTTTCCCAGAGGGCTTGGAAGAGGTAATGACCCTCAACAGGGGCCTCCTGGTGTCCCTGGGAGTCACTTACATGCCACAGAGAGAATGGTCTGACTCATTATATTTTAAAGATTTGTTTATTCTTGTCAAAGAAAGAAGCAAATAAGCAGAGAGGTGCTGGCTTTTGAGATGCCAACAGGGAGGTTTCTTTTTGTCTGTTTGTATTTTTTGTTGTATTTTTTTAAGCAGTAGCATCCTATCTATGTCAGTGGAGGAAGTTATGTGTGTTAGAGACACAGGTCACCTAGATTGGATCTGCATGTAACTTTTTTGCTTTCAATCTACATGTGCTTAACCAAGTCTCTGGCTAAGCATTCTGAAATTGATTTTCAAAGAGAATTTTCATCTGATACTTTAAGGTGTTTCGAACAGCAGCTGGTATTTGGGGGAGAAATCAGAGGTGGTGGGGATGCCATACAAAGGGGACGCGAGTTGCTGTGCGTGTTGGTGGTCTCTGTTGGAGGCCACAGCTTCAGAGGTCTAGGACATCAAGCCTTGGGAGATGGTACCACGTGGTGGGAAGGGTAGAGCTGTGGAGCCCATCTGCTCTTGAGTTCCTGTGGGCTTTTGGAGAAATCGCTTTCCCTCTGTTAACCTTACAATCTCCTATCTATAAATTAGACATACTGATGCCTGCCACATGAGATGTTGATTCTCTCCTGAATATCTCAAAGCACAATCAGACCCCCATTCACACTGTTACTTAACCCTCTTTGGTACAGGACAACATTCTTTACTGAGTGATGCATTCTTCCTGGTCTTCTACCACTCCTGGGTGTGCTCCACCCTGATCCATTGTCTGGATGATAAGGGAACATAAACCCGTGAGAATTGGGGGAAAAAAATCTTTACACCTCCAAAGGCTTATAAGCATGTAATGGTTCCTCCAGTCCCACCCCATAAAGCTAATCTCCAACGTGGTTTCTCACAACTCTTCATCTTCCTGCCACACCAGCATTCTGTGGCTTCCTCATATGTGCCCAGCACACATTTAAAACCAGCCTTCATATTAGCCATTTCCTCAACCTGGACATTTCATTCACTACTCACTGTCTGGATATTTGCTTCTCATTCTTTCAGTATCAGAATAAAGTCACTTGTTTTCTAATGTTTTCTCTTTTCCATGGAGGTGTTACATGTCCTTGAATGGGCTCCTATATCACCATCTATGTATGTATCATTTTTAGATATAGCCTATACTTTCAAACTCACCATGCAGTCCTGTAACTTACATTCTGGACCGAGCTCCACAATGTTGGAGCTCTATGCTGTGTTTAATAGAAGCTAGATTTTGTCATTTTTTTAATCTGTAAAGAGAGGGTAGTTCTCCAACGATAATTGTATGAGTTAAATAAGATATTAAAAATATCTGGAACAAACACTCAACAAACATGTTTGCCTATATACTTGAAATATGGGTTACCAGCTTTTATGTTTGCATCATTCATTTATTTTTTTCATTCATTCACAGTAAGTATACAGTGTCACTATATACTGGATATACTTTTAGGCACTAAAGACACAGAAATAATAAAACATAGCTCTCTTTTAAGGAAGGTTCACATAATAATGGAAAATACACCAGAGTATAACCCTTCATGGTTGGGTTAGTCAAGTTCTGCAAAGTGTCTTTTGGCCTTCTTAGGGGACCATGACCCCTTGTCTGGACCCAGATAATGTTCCCCATTTGCTTTACATTCTGCTTCTGGGTGGGTAACACTCACTGATTTTCTTCCCTTGAACCACCACACAGGGAATGGAACTATAATCCACAAGAATTTATAAAGTAACTTCTGGGTGCAGTTACTGTGGCGGGGGCTGGAGGTAATTGGTGAATAAGACAGTAAGTTGTTTTTTGTTTGTGTTTTTTTTTCTTTATAAAGCTTTCGTTCCAGTGCAGGAGACTAACTTTTAAAAAGATAGCTTAAAAATATATATTTAACCAGAGCTGTAATAAGTGCAGTGGCAGATAACAGCACAGTGCTAAGAAAAACAAAACAAAACACACACGAGCCAAATCTCACCTGTTCTGTGGATAAAGAAAGAATAATGTGCTTATTTGAGGAATCTCATTTATTTTTTTCCTTTTTATTGAATTGATTGGAGTGGCACTGGTTAATAAATTAGGTAGGTTTCAGGTGTACAGTTGTACAACACATCATCTGTACACTTTATTGAGAGTTCACCACCCCAAGTCAACTAGAGTCCATCATCATTTATCCCCTCTATACCCTCCTCCACCTCTCCTCTCCCCCCAGAAATCACCATACCCTTGAGAAATCTCATTTAAAAAGCGAAGCCTAAATGTTGGAAAGCATTACTCTGGTAAAAGAAGACTTGGAGACTGAAAAAGCCTTCTAGGCAGCCTTACAAGCAAAGGCTTAGAGACTAGATAATGCCAGGAGGGTTTGAGAAACTAAAATAAGGCCAAGGTGTCAGAAGGGCAGAGACAGACTAGGAAATTGGCCCAAAATGAGGTCATTGAGAAAAGCAGGAGTCAGCCCATACTGGACTGGGTCATGTTAATTTTTTTGACACTGTGCTAACTGCTATGTAGTTACTACCCGATATACTTGTCATTAACACCTGTGCACTTTAATATTGTGGGGTTATTTTTTTAAAATATATATTTTATTGATTTTTTTACCGAGAGGAAGGGAGAGGGATAGAGAGTTAGAAACATCGATGAGAGAGAAACATCTATCAGCTGCCTCCTGCACACCCCCTACTGGGGATGTGCCTGCAACCAAGGTACATGCCCTTGACCAGAATTGAACCTGGGACCCTTCAGTCCGCAGGCCGACGCTCTATCCACTGAGCCAAACCTGTTAGGGCTTGTGGGGTTATTTTTGACAGTTGAAAAAACAAACAAAATCCATGCAACTAATGTGACTGGTTCAAAGTCTTTTAGCTAGAAAACAAGGGACTGCCTGGGATTCAAATCAAAATCGATCGGAGAGCAAAATATGTCAATGTATATTACTATTATTTTCTATCTATACTACACTGCCTCTATGTACATAAGATATTGATGGTTTTCACTTGTTCCCAGTTTTAACTCCAAGCAACCAAGGAAGGAAATTCTTCGCCCATTCACCTATCTCACAGGACATCTGATTTCTTTTTCTTTACTTTATGAGGCTTAGCAGAAGGGGGCTGCTCTGGAAACACAGAGAGAGGCATGCGTTCTCTGCCATCCAGGGTCAGGATGGACACCCTGCAAGGTCAGCAGCCCCTCTATCCCCAAAGACTGTGTCACCACCTTGGCCCATGAATTCATGTTACGTCTCCCTCAACTGAGATAACTCTGTGTTTTAACACCTCTCGCAGGATGCTTCCTCTGCATTCCTTTTATATGTTAAAATACAGTATTCTTTTTTCAGGATCCAAGACTCCAGCAGAAGAAAATCACCTCATTAAAGAAAAATTATGCCTTATCCCCACCACTCTGTGACACAACCATCTCCTCAGTCGCAGCCCCTTTTCCTTTTCTTCTGTAAGTGCAGGGTCCAACATTTACAAACATTAAAAACGCGGTGCCAAGAATAATAATTTCTGTAGGTTCAGCAAGGCTACTCCTCACTGCGTTTGTATTTGAAAAAATTGCAGTTGAACTGAGTGAACTTCCGTCTGACACAGCAGCTGCAGATGGGGATTATGGCTAAATACCAAAGTGTTATTGAATGCAGCCAGGAAGGAATGGTGTGAATGATAGCCCATTACCACTTCACACCCAGAGATCAGTCTCCAAGTTCAAGGCTATTGTCTTAGCCATGCCAGAAAATTACATAGGCCCTACTCATTTTTATAACCCCTCTCCCCCCCAGGCAATGCTGGAGCGATAAACATGATGGGAATGAAGTCTTGCCATGTGTATCTAACAGCAACGAAGAGAGTGGCTAGCTCAGTGCTGACACAGCACTCAGCTATGTTAAAGATTTAACACGTCACCTAGCTTTTTCCCATTGGGTATCTCATTCTGGGCAGGAGCAGACTGTCTGTGCCTGGTCACCATTCTCCAGATATGTCTTATACAACTGAGCTTCTGTCATCACTCTAAGAGCAAAGGAAAGCTTTGTACTGAGCTCAGCCTGCAGAGATGTGGGGCTGATTACCATGGTCTCTGTGCACTGAATAGGCCCAGATATCATCTATGCTCAAATCCGCATTCTTGACATTCCCATCTCCACTTCCTTACTAATGGTTTTTAATCATGTCTGATGGCCAGCCAGTTCTATGTGATCCTAGCATTCATAGTTGATTGGTCCATAAGTAGGTAATTGTCCCAAATGAAGTCAGTCTGCAAGTCCATGGGGTGAACTGCAATAAAAACTCTGCTGACCAGGTCCAATGGAGATACATGTGCCTCTTGCCCTGTTTCTCTTCCTGAGGAAGTATAAAGATAATTGAGAAGATAGGCAGTGGATGGCTTACTTAGAATAATGACAGAACACAGATGGATGGGGATTAGTAAACTCTTGTGGTAGAGACTTGGCAGCGTAAATGAGGTCAGATGATATATCTATGTATATAAAAGGCTAATATGCTAAGTGTCCGTCTGACCACCAGGGCTCAGATGCTCAATGCAGGAGCTGCTGAGCTGCAGTGATGGCAGCCGCAGTTCTTGTGTGATGCACCCCGAAACCAGAAAGGAGGGAGACCGATTCCTTGTGGGGCCACACAATTCCACCTTCAGCCATGGGTTATGTTGTTGCTGGGGCACTGTTGGCCCCAAATCTGGTTTATTGCACACTTGTGTTTGCATTTCACATCCTGTACAACAGCAAATTTGCAGAGTGCCTCTTGCACTCCGGGACCCCTCGGCGGATGTGGGAGAGCCGTGTTTGGCCCTATCCCTGCAGGCCAGGCCGAAGGACCCCACCTGCTGGAGGGACCCTGCTCACTCCACAGACTCCTTGGGACCGTGGCACCACCCCAGGTGCAGTTGGCTGGGAGGGACCACAGGAGGTTGGCTCCAGGGAGTGTCCGCCCTTCTTGCACAGTCCCGCCCCACCGGCCACCTTCTAATTAATTTATTTTCAATGTGCACGAATCCGTGCACCTTGGTCACCAGTATTGAATATAGACCAACCTTTTGGTTGCTAAACTAGGTTTTCATCTCTGTAAAGTGTGACTACAAGGCTTTTAAAAATACTTTTCCACTTTTTAAAATACTTTTGATTATGCATCTTTTCTTGTGATCTCTAAGCTTATAGCTGTATGGTTTTCCTCAGTTTTTATGAGGCCTAGCAAAAGAGCTAAGGTTCTACCTTAATTATTTCTGCTGGATGCCAATAGTAATTTTGACGTAAAGTATCTGTTACCATTAAATAAATACCCATTGTTTGAGGAACATAAGTACCTCTCAGGTTTTTGCAATCTAAACCATCTAATTAACCCCAGAAAAAAAATATGTGAAAGATATAGCTGAGCAAACCCTCCTCCAGAGGATCTTTAGTATAATGTACTGTCACTCAGGACCCATTTTTCCCCCTTGTAACATCACTCCATTTTTGGGGAGAGGGACAGAGGGGAGTAATCTGTCTCTACCATGATTTGGTAAATAACCCTATTGACAAATGGGATTTCTCTACTTTCATGTATTTCTGATGAATTGGCACATTGAGCAAAGCCTGATTCCCAGAAGAACAAATGCACATGTATTAGGGTGCTCCAGAGAAACAGATCTGATAGTATGTAGATATACGTATATGAGGATATTTATAATAGCAATTAAGTCAAGCAGTTATGGAGGCTGAGAAGGTCCACAATCTCTCATCTGCAAGTTGGAAAACCATGATTTTTGAAACTCTCTTTGTTTCAACTTCAAAGGGGCAGCACACAAGCTTTATTACTTTGATCTATGAAGCCCTCCTGACACCTACATGTGCTTCTTGCCCTATTTCTCAACCTGGATACAACCTGGTACTCTAGATTGTGGAATATGCATCTTAGATTCACAGTCTCTTGGTATTAGAAGAAGCCTTAGAAGTTAGTGCAATTCCCTCTTTTTTAAGAAAAGGAGGATAAGTGGCTTGAAGAACAAGCTAGTTAACAACAAACAAAGCAAAACAAAACAAAACAATGAGCTTTATTCCCTTCCTTTTATGCTTGTCTCTTTAAGATCTTCCTTTTCTACACATAATAACTTATGAATACTTGTCCATAAATGCTGTTGAATATGACAATGCCTTTTGTCCACTTGGGTACCAGATTTTTGAACTCAGGATCCTTTTACCTGACCACTCCATCTCCCCAATCTATTATCTTAGATGTCTACATCTGCCTTCTTATATACTCCTCTCCTCGGTAACTGTTGAAATCTCTAAGGATTGACTGTTAATTAAGGAATGATTTTCCTCATTGTTTCTAGAGAATGAGTCCAAAGGGCCATATACGTTGTGGTGAGGGAGAAAAAGGACACAGTCTAGCCATTATGACCAGCATAATAAATTGTGACAGTCACTGACATGACCAATGTCACAATCATATCTTTCATTCTGCTCATGGTGAAGAGAATGAAAATGTATGGATCTAGGCTGCAAAACACCTCTCAATTTACAAAATGAATGGTGCTCCCTTGCCCTTTTAAAAGTGTGACCTATTATGATATATCAGCCTGAATTTCAGCTTCCTGAGCTGGAAATCTTCGAGAAAATTTAGTAGAGGTTGCATGAGCCTGGAGAAGAATAAATAGGCTGGTTATTAGGTATCAGAAAATTTACCTGAGCAGAGCCGAGGTAAATCATAAGGATGCTTCTTGAGGCAAAAGACTGGGTTAAAAATAAAAGATTAAAAAAAAAAATGCTAACAGTCCATGCCCTTTTGAACTTTTCACTTAGCCTATATGCCTCATTTTCTTTATCTGAAAAAAATGGGCCTAATCATAATTATCTTGGGAGCTGCTATGAGGATGGAAAGAGTTGAATAAAAAGATTGTAGCAGGAAGTATCAGACGTAATGAATGATTAAGAAAAGTTACTCCCCTCCCTTCCTCTACTGTGTTTCCTTTCCTTTGCCTCCCCTCTCTCCCTTCCTTGAGTTTATTCAAATGATCTGGAAAACAGGAATGCTTGGGAGGACTCAGCAGGTCTGCTGGGATGCAGAGAGAACCAGAATCAAGAAACAACCCCAGGCATAGCAGAGGGAGGCAAGGCCTTGATACAGGCTTTGGCTTCTGTTTAAGGTTGCAAATATATTTACTCCCCAGGCGACCCTGGAGCCAGGAAGTTAGATGATGTTCCATAAGGTGAGGTCCTCTCTGTTCCCGCCCTAATTCTCTGTCAGTTTCTTAATACCTAGAATATGTATTCTCAGCAGCAAGCAAAGATTTTCCTTCATTTCGATAACAGAAATAAATGGACATCCAAAACTCATGTAAGAGCAAGGAAGACCACTGAGGAAGGAAAGAAATACAACAACCAGAAGTAATGTCCAGTGAAATAGTTTACAGAGAAAACAATGAAAAACTTTACATTTAATTAAATTATTTGTTCTTAGAGAGATTTCAGGGCATATAAAACAAGAGGAAACTTCTATGAATAAGAAATAGTAGATGCCAAAACCGGTTTGGCTCAGTGGATAGAGCGTCGGTCTGCGGACTGAAGGGTCCCAGGTTCGATTCCGGTCAAGGGCATGTACATTGGTTGTGGGCACATCCCCGGTGGGGGGTGTGCAGGAGGCAGCTGGTCGATGTTTCTCTCTCATCGATGTTTCTAGCTCTCTATCCCTCTCCCTTCCTCTCTGTAAAAAATCAATAAAATATATTTTTTAAAAAAAGAAATAGTAGAATACTGTAAATTAAAAATAGGATTGTCGAATCTAAATAAGTATTACACAAAATATACAAAGAACTCTTAAAACTGAACAATAAGAAAACAACTTGATTTAAAAAATGCGCCACTGACAAAAGAAGATGAAGAGATAAAAAGTAAGCATATGAAAAAATGCTCCCCATCTTACATCATCAGGAACATGCAAATGAAAACAACGAGATCCCATTGCACACCTATTAGAATGACCAAAATTTGCAGCACTGACAACACCAAATGCTGGCGAGGATGTGGAGCAACAGAAACTCTCATTCATTCTCGGTAGAGTGCAGATTGGTACAGCCACTTTGGAAGATGGTTTTGGCAGTTTCTTCATATGCTTCAGCCATACCACTCCTTGGTATTTACCCGGAGGAGTTGAAAATGTCCACACACAAACCTGCACATGAATGTTTATAGCAGCTTTACTGATAATTGCCCAAACTTGGAAGTAACCAAGATGTCCTTCAGAAGGTGAATGGATAAATAAGCTATGGTAAATCCAGACAATGAAATATGACTCAGCACTAAAAATTAAATGAGCTATCAAGCCATGAAAAGACATGGAGGATACAAACATGCATACTACTGAGTAAAAGAAGTCAACCAGAAAAGGCTACCAACTGTATGACATTCCAGAAAAGGCAAAACTATAGAGACAGCCAATAATAACAGTCTCTTATGGTTTATTTTTATTACTTATGAGGTGATTTCTTGCACCACTAGAGCAGAGGTTCTCAGCTGAGTGAGACTGTGCCTCCCAGGTGACCTCTGTCAGTATCTGGAGAAATGTTTTCTTTTTGTAACTGGGGCAAAGAGTCTCTCCTGGAATCTAGTGGGTAGAGACCAGAGATACTGCTAAATATCTCACAATGTGCGGGCCCAAGCCCCTCAACAAAGAAGCATCTGCCTCAAATGTCAGTAGTGCTACAGTTGAGAAATCCTGCTCTGGAGTTCATTACATGGGCAACCTTTGCTCTCCAGGTCCCTGTGGGGCATAGAAGCTTCTAGCCCTGCCCCAAGGCTTGGGCCACAAAGAGGCTGTTTGTGTAAAAGAGTTCTTGACAGAGACTTTAATTGGTATGGAAAACTTTAATTTAAGGCCCATCAAGCAATTTGAGTTTGTTTCAAATGAATGCAGCTTCAAGTCTCCATTTGGGTTGACAGAATGCAGTTTGCAAAGCCATATCCAGATGATTCATTTTTTTTTTTAGTACCTGGTGTGCTTGTTGAAATAGCATAGCATTGATATGACGGAGGGCTGTGGCCTCTGACGAGGTCCTCCTCCTTTCTTCCCAGTCTTTCCTGCTTGAAGATGTCAATTTTATGTAGGCAATGCAGTGCAGAAAACCTTCATTCTGTTCTAGGGTTATTAATTCCATCATAGTCAATTGTGGTTATTTTATGACTAGGCTGTGTTGTAAACTCTTTAAGAGTGTTAATGAATTGGCTATTACAAAATCCTAGAGATCCTACCATAATCTCTACTTTAACTATGAGGAACTTGAGACAAAGAGAGGTTAGTGACTTGTCTAGGTTCAGAAAGCTAGTAGACCATCCAGGCCACCTTACTCGAGATTTCATATACCTCATCACTCTACTCTCTTGGCCTTTCCTACAAAAAACATAATTAAATTAAACCTAATTAAACCTAATGTGGGTGTTTTGGAGGAGAAATTGTTATGATTTGTCATATTCTAACATTGACTTGCAGTAAAAAAGTAGCAGGTATTTAATATTTCACAAAAATAAGCAAAATAATCAGGGATAAAAAGCTTAGAAATTTTTAAAATGTATCTATTCACTGAATTTTTCAATGTGAAGTATGATAGATATCATCTTTCTCTTTTAGCCACAAAACAGCTCAGCCAAGACTGTAAGGACTATGAATGACAATAATAGCTACTGGTTTTTAAAATTAATCTTTATTGTTGAAAGTATTACAGATATTCCCTTTTCTTCCCCATTGACCCCCATTCTCCCCGTGCTACTGTTTTACTGTGTGTCAGCTGCTCTGCCAGCCATATTACATTCATTTATTTAAATGACGCATTCAATTCTAAATATACGAAATAGAGACCATTATTTCCTCACCTTTGGAGATGAGGAATCTAGGATTGTAAATGTTAAACTGACGACTAAGATGGTCCAGTTCATACATGGTAGAGCAGGATTTAGTATAAAGGCTCCCCCTCTGCTACAAAGTCCCTTATGCTTTTCAGGACAGTAGCCTTCATCAAAACGTTGCCTTCTGAACATGGCTTGTGACAGCTAAAATTAACTTTGCTAAGGTAAGACTATATATATATATATATATTTCCTGGAATCTTTAATTAACTAGAAGAGATATTTAGAATGAAGGCAGTTCTAATGAGGGCACTCCCCAACCCAACAACAATTTAAAGGGACTTCAGTAGGTGGTGCCTTTTGTTCCAGGAAGGCCATGATCTGAAGCCATCCTCCCCTGGAGTAATTGCAAAGCCTTTGTTTATTTCTGTATCCATTCCTGGGATTCAGTGGAGCCTGAATAAAATCTTAATTTCATATAATTGCTGTCAGTGTTTATTAAGGATCTTGGAGGGAGAAAACCAAATTCATTGTCGAGTATCAACACATCTGTTTAAAAATGGCAAGCGAGGGCTAGCATCTAACTCTAATGTTTGGTGTCAGTTTTACAAGCCTTTACAAGCCTTGTTTTGATTTCAGATGTCCAAATTTCTGTTAATGATTATTGGATAAAAAATTAAAAATAGATAAGCATTCATAGATTTGAATGCTAAAGTTCTGGGACTTTGGGTCTTGCTTTAAAATTGGGTGAGATTTAAAAAATAAGAACAACTATCACAACTTGTACAGTTTAGCTAGTTTATTTCTGGTCCCCATCTGGTGAAAGGTCAAGGAAATCCTAGAGGAGATGCTGTAGATGCAGATCGATACCCAGAGGGAGGCTCTGGGAGTTGGAGATGAAAGGGCTAGAAAGCCAAGTTTAAAAGAAATGGAGAAATGAATGTCAAGGAAGAACAATGGTCTCGAAATATGAGGAACCAGGATATTTGCCAAGAACAGAGATAGGAGACACCAACCCTCTTTCTTTGGACATTGTAGGTGAAGGCTTGGCTGCACAGCTATAAAGAACTGAGGCCGGTGCTTTTTGAAGAGGTTTAGTTTAAGAATAAGATTGTCAAACTCCACTTCCAATAAAGCACAACCACCTTTAAACCTCACCTCATTCACCACCACTCCTCAAAACGAGAAAGGGGGGGTGGGGGTGGGAAGAGAGAGAGAGAGAAAAGTAACCTCTGTGAGGAAGCATTAGGCTTGGAAGGAACCTAATCTTGCAAATGAAAGCAACACAGTTGTTAAATGTAGACAGACTCTAAGCTGCTTACAACAATATTTGCTCACAGTTTATACACATATAAGATGTTACTCTCTCATTGTTTATTATGTACCCCCATGCTCTTGCAAGAAGCTTAGCTTTGGACTTTGTCTTAAATCTGATTCCTTATGTTCATAAGTGTAATTTTGCATTAAAAAGGTTTATCATTTAATTAAATAATGCATTCTAGAGCTTAACTACTAATTAAAAATCCAACATTTGGTTAACGTGGGTGGGTTAATAATTACAGGGAAATTGTATATATCTTTTGCCCTTTGTGATTTACTAGTACTTGATGCTTAATTTTGTACTCCTAATATTGTAATTAATATATGTTGCTGTATTTGACTTTCTGCTTTATTTTGGAAAGAAAGAAGCACTCAGTTGCTGATATGTCACCTGTTTTTTTCTGAAACTGGCTGCTTTGCAGCATTGGTGCCAGTCAAGGTTAAATTTATTTGCAGGGCTTAGATTTATCAAGTGTCATTTTGCCCCATGGGCTAAATCATGTAAGTATAAAAATAAAAAATACAAAATTATTGTATCCTCAAGGAGCTTGCTGCCTGTTGGGAGAAACATAAGTAAAACAGGCCTTCAGAAAAATCAGGCAATGTGTTACAATAAAAGCATGAGTCTTATATCTGAGGAGCAGAGGAGTGATGGATTTAGAAATTCTCTGAAAAGTTATATCACAAACAAGTTTCCTTAGTTTGCATCCTGCCCCTTCCTGTGACTGATTGGCCTACTGCTTTAGATTTAGAATACAATCTTTACTCTGTTGCTTATAACTTTGCTTTGACATACCAGTCAGTTGTGTTATGAAAGTAAAATTACTTAACAATTTGTGTGCCTGCCATTTGAACTAGTAAGATAATGAAATACCCAGGCATGTGGCATATAACTAATCCAACATACTTGAACTCAGCTGCCTTGTGCCTGATTTGGGGTTCAGATGTTAAGTCTGTGTTTTGATGAAGATCAAATAGTTGTAGCATCAGATGCTGCACAGGGCACCTCCGTGTTCTGTGATCATTTCATCTAGCAAGGAGGTCCCTCCACAAAGGAGAGTGGTTGATTGCATACGGCATAAAAATACAGGAGTGAGTAAAAATAAGTTTGTCAAACATTTGGTGGGGAGGGGGAACTTATGAAACATTATTTGGAGGAGGGTAATGCTCACAATGTATTCATTCCTTGCCAATTTAGCATACTTATGCAGATATAAACTATGCCAACTAGAATAATACCTGCCTGCTACCTTGTCTCTCAACTAGTCAAATAATTTTCTCTCTGGAAGTCAACCAGGTACATGGGAAAAGCTCTTTGTCTAAATGTCAACCTTATAGCAGCTTCTATCCAGAGCATGTAAATGGCCTCTGAACATTTTTATGTCATACAATGTATAACATGTTAATAATGCCAAAATAGTTGAATACTTTTCCACACACACACACACACACACACACACACACTAAAATGAACATGATATTTGGAGCAAAAATTTAAGCCTTCAAACTGTTTTTCTCAAAAAAACAACAACAACTTTGAAAAGTGTAGGAAAATGTTTTTGAATGTCAAGAATGTATTTGAGGGGAGAAATATGTTCCTATATTACTGAGCCACATATTGGTTATAATGTTTGTGGTCATGAATACAAAACATTATTTGAAATGCTATTTATAATAAGAAAATAATGGAGAGAATCTTTAAGGCCTAAAGAGAGAATACAGGTGAGTTAAGCTAACCAATCACTCAATAGAATATTGCTGGTACATAGCAATTTAAGCTCATATTTTGTAAGACAAATATACAATCACATATTAATTTAGTCACATAATGGTAAGTATAAAAGGAATGAAGTAATAGTATCTATATAATATATTTTCAACTACATAAATTAAGAAAAAGATAAAAGGAAAATCAATATTGCACAGACAATGTAGCATGGAAGAAAGTACACTTAGTTTAGTACTCATTTATAGTTAATTTAACTCATTTATAGTTCACCATTTTATTCATTCATTTATTCAGTCATATATTTATATTTGTAAAGGGACTTTATGCTATGACAAAAGATACCAAGAATATAATAAAGGGAAAAAGACAAAACTTGCAATTATGGAGCACACTCTTAGCCGATTCTGACTGTGGATTATAGGTGGGGTTTGAATACTCTTTCCTCTGAGTTTACTATCAGTATCCTTTCCATAAGACATGCAAATTTATCGTATAATGGAAATCACTAAGGTAAAAACAAAAACAGAAATTCTAGCACTCCATCATGGATCTTCCCAAACCTGGCTTTAAGCATGGCTAAATGACATTCTGTAGTTACAGCCGAGTCCCAACAGCATTGGAAGGGGCAATCAATTTTGTTGTCAATTGAATCCCTCAGAAACTCCCCTGGCAGCATCTGATAACCTACCCCAAAATTGGTCCAAGGTGATTGTAAATCTATTGCTTAGCTCTATGGAAAACACATTAGAAACTTTAAAAATCCAGTGATATTAGCTATTTAGCCACTCAGACCACTCTGACTGACTGGTATGTATTTTATCTCAATGATAACAAACCTCCAAAAAAAAAAAAAAGTATAACATACAGTTTCACAACTTTGCTCTGCTAATCCCACATATTTTTCTACCATTTGGTGAATAATATTCACCAGTTCTTTTATCATATTATAATCCTCTGTCTTGGTCCTATTTTATCTCCATTCAGGTCATTTATAAAGAAGGTCCAGGCACCTGCTAATTACTTTGATACCTGCTCATCCACCTTTCCCCAAAACACCTCCATGGAAGACCTAATCCCTCCTAGAGAATATTCATTGCCTTTTCCCTATTTGCCAGAGAAGTTTGAAAATTGTCTGCCTCCATTTCACAGGTCAAAAGGACAGATATTATAGAGCATCTCTAGGCTCCGTAAATACCTCTCTGCCACCGCCCCCCCCCTTCTTTCTTTATATCCAGGAATCTCCCATTTTCTTCCTCTTATCCCCATGTTTCCTAAATTTAAACCCCAGTTTTCTAGACATTATGATTCTCAAGTTACAGTCTTATGTCTCAAATCATAGCACCCATAACCTCAAAAACTATGGGAAGGGGGTGGGGTCCTATCTTCATCTAGGAGTTCTCTACACATTCCTTCTCATTTTTTTCTGGAACTTCTTGCCTGCTTGAATTTCCATCTTGGTAAGCTCTTTTGAAGTTTACCTTATGGGGGTGAAGCCAGCTGCCAACTTCTCATTTTAAATCAAATAAATAAAAACAAAGCTTTGGCTTTCTGTTCCTTTCCACTAGGAATTGCCTTTTGCTCTACATTTTGCAATATGACTGAGAGGTAGGATTTTTTTTTTTCTCACTGAGTGAGCTTTGAGTGGACTCAAATCATGACAATGGCCTGTGAAGGGGCTCTGCCAGGAGGTTTTGAGTTGCATCAAGTAGTAACCATGCTCCATCCAAAAAATGAAGCCTGTTGAGATGCAAACCCAGTCTCCCCCCTCCTCCTGTGTTTGCAAAACCCCTGGTTTTCAAGACCGTTTTGGAGCTGGGGAGGAGGTTGGCATTAGGCCAAGTTAAAATATTCAGAATGTCTACCTTCTTGCTGTTTTTCTTGAATAAATGCTCCTCAGATTATAGGACTCTTTTGTTTAATTTCTAGAATTCCAAAATAGTTTATTTGGATAATTTTGTCAGTATTTTTGTTACCTCTGTGGAGGAACAGGTAGATCTACACAGGTTCTCACTGAGAACCTAAGCCTCCCACACATTTACAAGTTACTAACCAGCTTCATGGATTTTAGACTTTTTTCTTAATACTGGTCATTTTTAAGGTCTATTATAGACATTTGATTTCAAGCAACTA
The DNA here is from genome assembly GCF_951640355.1 of Cnephaeus nilssonii. Taxonomy (NCBI): domain Eukaryota; kingdom Metazoa; phylum Chordata; class Mammalia; order Chiroptera; family Vespertilionidae; genus Cnephaeus; species Cnephaeus nilssonii. Next base: position 13,831,479 of record NC_137084.1, on the reverse strand, counting down.
CAGGTGAATAGTTTGACTTGTTATTTTGCCATTGCTTGCCATGAACTACCAACACTCTGCTAACCTAAGAAACATTCAAACCTGTAAAGAATTTTGTGAGTTTATTTGAGCCAAACTGTCGGTAATTGCCGGGAAGCAGAATCTCAACGCTTTGAGACAAAAATAGATGGTTTTTCACCTATTTTTATAAATTACCATCAAAGAAGGAGACATAAGTGGGTTACCTGAAATCCATTGGTGATAGATTAGGGAGGCGGGAGAAAGCAAAACAGGGAAACCTCTGGGATTGGATAAAAAGTAAAATGATAGAACATGCTTATTTTACATTAGGTGGGCATAGAATAGTTAACAGTCAACAATTAACACGGTAACAATAACAATGAGGAAATTTATGGTCTGGCTCTGGTGCCCTGGCACATTCGTTATGTCCTGAGGAGGTCCGGAAACAGGGAAGTTATAAGTTACCCTAACATTCCACAGGTCTGTTATCTTAAATGCAAAAAGACAATAGGCTTAGTTAAGATTGAAGTTGATCTTTGTCAGGGAAGATACTGGCCTAGGACATGACTATCTGCTATAAGTTGCTTTTTAAGTAAAACATTTAATTTCAGACCATCCTTTGTAGTTAGTTAGTCAGGTTAGCATGTGGCCCCTTTTTGTCCACAATTCTATTTCCTGTTAGTGCCCATGTTGTTAGTGACCTTCCATCTAGCCCATTATAGAACCAATTATGAATTCCAGTCTCTAAAATTTTGTTCTTTTGGCTCCATTTCTAGGATCAATATGAGTATCTATCAGAGAAACAGAGTCAATATAAGGGTTGTGGGATTAAATTTTTTTCTTTAGTTTGTTGTCTGTCTCACCAACAGGAATATAAGTTCCTCAAAGCAAATAGCTTTATTTTATTTATTGCTGTATCCCTAGCATTTTCAAACAACACATGATACTTAATGAGGTCATTGGAAATGTTAATATGGATTACATAAAATCTGAATTTATCATGGCAAGAAAAGTAAACCTTTATTTTAATACAATTCTCAAAACATTAGATAGACATAAAAGAACTACAGTTGACCATGTAGTTGATTTCATACAAGTTTCTTAATACATATTTGTTGAAATAAGGAATGAAAAAATAAATGAATGTTTCACTGCTTTGTGAACGAATAAGAAGTGACGGGGGCAAAAACTCAAACCAAACCTAACTCCACCCCTTCCCCCCCCCCCCCGCCCCCATTTATTAGACTTTGCAGAATCTAGATCATTGGAAGACGGGTCTTGATATTATGCCTAGGGGGCTATCAAACCAGGAGACATCCGGTCATTTGCTTCCATTCAAATGTGATCAATTTCCTGGAGGTTAGTTAGGGTTGGTGTCCTGTTGAGCTTTGTTATAGGCTGAGAATTTAGCATACAGTTGCTTTTCAATAGATATTCTAATAGACATTTACTAAATAATGACTGCCCATTTAGGGTATTCTCCTCATTTCTCCCAAAGTCAGGGAAGATGTATCCACCTGCCACACAGTGCCTCTTCACAGGACCTTGTGTTCTCGCTCCAAGTATCATGAGACATCCTGTGCCTCAGCCACACATTGCGATGCTGGGAGTGAAAGCGCTTCCCTCGGGTGGTGTGTCAATTCCACTTGGTGCATCACTCCAGAGCTAAGCCATGTTGCTTGAGCTGTAATTAAATAACCTTCAAGGATGAAGTACCACAGGGGGCAAGGTCGCAGGGATAGCTACAATGATTTCCTGCAGCTATTGATTTTACACTAATGATCTTAAATGATGCATGGCTCCGGATCTAGCAATCTTCCTCAGAATGGCAGGTGGGGACTTAAGCTTTGGTTCCCACAAGGGACCACACCAATTTGAACAGATTTAAACTTGTTGATGCTGTTTCTTAAGTGTGAAGGAGGATGAAAGTCTGGAATCAGGAGGTTATACAAATGTAAGAGAGAGTATACTATTAAGATGAGAGGCTTTGTAGTCAGAAAGAACAGAGTACAAATGGTTATTTTCTCATAATTGCTTGTGGACCTTCAACAAGTAGTTCAAGCCCTCTGAACTCTGATTTCTCATCTGTAAAACAGGGATAATGATATATTTCATGCATTTAATGTATTTCATGTATATTTCATGTATTTCCTAAGCATAGGCGATGGCAATTTTAAATCCTTAAGCATTTTGGTGCAATCATTGGTGCTTCCTTTTCTGCTTTTATTTAAGGCATTAGATACATATTTCCCTCTTAGGGATATTTATCTTTTAATTCTTGAGGCACCTAAAGCCTTTAAATACCAAATAAATATATCTTTAATGATGCAATTAGAGATAGCATATTAAGGCTCTTGAGGGAAAGCAGATTGTCACCCCCAAATATGCCTTTTTGAGGTATTATTTTAAGCTGGTTGTTTTGAAGAAATGCAAGACTAAGAAGAACCTTTTACCTCCCCTCTGACCAGCCTAAAGAAATTCAGATAGCAAAGCCTGCTTAAAAGAAGGAAACTCTCACCTTAGCGTGTTATAAACTAAGCGTGGCAGACAAGAAGGCCCTAGCAGAGCCTGTTTGTTAGCCTCCTTCTGTGTCCCATCCTTTCTTTGTTGCCCGGAAAGAATTTGTTTACCATATTTGCTCTTTCTCATCCACCAGTGAACTGCCTGCCTTTCTTTTGCATTTCCAGGCTCTGCCTCCCTCTCCTTAGCTCCAGAATGGCAACTGCCCCATTGTCCTTGGGTCCCATATTCTTATGGAACACCGTGTATATGTACATTATAAATTTGGTTGATTTCTCCTGTTAATCTGCCTCATGTCGATTTGATTATCAGACCAGCCAGAAGAATTTAGAAGTGTAGAAGAAAAATTATTTTTCCTCCCCAACACTCTCATCCTAGCTGTGGTAGGAAGGAAAGAACATGACCTGGACTTCAAAAGGCTGGGTTTGAAACCTGGGGCTACCCTGCTGTGTAACCTTAAGCAGGTTTGGGTCTTTCTGAGCCTCCTGTACAATTTTAAAAATTCGGACAGGGATAGATCTCATCCTGGTTGTTCTAATGATAAAGGGGATTGGAAATGTGAAGGCATTTGACTGACCGATAAGGGCTATGAAATACCATTGGACATTATCCCACAGATAAGCCTCCATGATCAAAAGGCCCGAAGAACCAGCAGTGGAGGCATTTTAACAGCTTTGCAGAATGTTGATTTAAAAATTGCTGTTGACAGTTGAGGAACTGGTGTGCACAGGAAGGCTTTTGTTTTTCTCCTTTTCTTTGACTTTTGAAGCCATTAGAGACTAACAATCAAGGGGTGAAAAATAAATCAGACCTCAAGATTAGAAGTTTACACTAAGAAACAAAGTTATGAAAATAACCATGCATCATAGTTTGCTTTTCAGGGCTATGCGAAGATAGCTGCATTCCTTCACTTTATGACAGAGCATTTCATTTTGAAGAAAAGCACCTGTGGAAAAGTGCTAGAGCAGGTCCCCAAATAACATCGTTTCCCTCTGTGTCTTTTGATGTAACATTCATGAGGAAAAAAAAAAACACAATTCCTGGCTGGGGCCACTGTCTGTATGGAGTTTACAGTTCTCCCCATGTCTGCGTGGGTTTCTCCAGGTACTCCGGTTTCCTCCCATATTCCAGGTGTGCACAATAGCTCAATCAGCACGTCTACATTGTCCCAGTCTGAGTGAGCGTGGGTGTGTGTGATGTGAACTGCCATGGAAGGTTGTGGTGTCCAGTGTGGGTTTTTGCCTCTCGGGAAAGCTCTGGCCATCTGTGACTCTGAACTAGAATAAGTGGGTTGGAAAATAATGTTTACTTGTTTTTATTAGTTGTTTTTTTTTAAATGTATGTATAGCTCACATTTATTTCAATGTTTAAATATCTGGGGGTCTTTATGTAGAAGTTTGTTGATGTTTTTGTAACTAGAAATATGCCATTGAAACTTAACTCTTCTTTATTTCAATTAGCCCATGATAAAATTGATTTCAGTATATGTTGTTTTACTTAAAGTACATGTTTTCAAGACCATACTGATGACATTTAGGATCTACTATATTTTCTCATACCATTTCCTCATGATATTTTTTTCTTCTAATTTTTCAAGACTATTTTACCAATCATTTGGGTTTAAATACTTATATTATGACTTTGAAATTCATTAATTCATTTATTATTTCTCCTTTAAAAATACATTAAGTATGTACTATATGTACCTCCTATGAGCTAGATATCAGAAACCTCATTAAACGACTTCAAGTTACTTACAGTTGAAAGGGGAGTCACGAAGAAAGATTGACTCATATAACAATAGTGAGCACAAGTAAGGAACTAAACCCACAACCAGGATTTCCTAGAAGGCATCCAAAAAGAAATAATATCTGAGTTGAGAACACAGGGGTAAGTAGATCAGGATAGCAGTTCTGGGAGTAGAGAGTACGCTTTCAAGGCATGTTTGAGAATGTGCAAATCATTTCACAAAGATGGATCAGAGTTGGGATAGGAAATAGAGAGTAGTACATAAGTTTATTGAATAGATAACATGACTAATCATAAGTTACCTTGTGGTGGACACTGTGATGTCCACCCCGATCTCTTTCCATGGATTTCTCTTTGTATCTATTGGAGAGAAATAGCCCTCATTGTCAGGGAAGTGACACCTTGCCATTCAGGGATTGTATCACCTGAGAGATGTGTTTTTCTGATAGGCCCTGCACTCCCTTGCAATCCAGAATCCTTCGGGGGACAAAGTAGTGCGAAGTGGCAGGTGGCTGGGGAGGAGTCTGAGGAGGGAGAGGCTTGTGTCTCCGCAATTGCGTCCAGGAGTCTGGTGCCCATAGGTCAGCTGAGCAGTGCTCCCACTGTGAGAGTGCACTGACCACCAGGGGGCAGCTCCTGCATTGAGCGTCTGCCCCTGGTGGTCAATGAGCGCCATGGCAATTTGTCGACTAGTGGTTCGGTCATTTGGTTCTGGTTCGGTTGTTCTGTCGTTCAGTCATTCTGTTGGTCGGTCAGTCGCTTAGGCTTTTATATATATAGATTTCCCTTTAGTAATTTTATTCCAACATTCTTTCTTTCAGTGCCTGAATTTACTCAATTTCTCTATTTCTCCTTTGAACTAGCTTTACCATTCTGCTATTTCCCTCATTAATGAGTTAAATAAAACTTTGACATGTGCTCACTATATGTTTGTAAGATAACTGTTTTTCTTTTAAATTATACTTTGTTGAGCCTTAATGTGAGATGTGCAAAATAGAAGTAACTCACTTAATTCTACAGATAGGAAAGAAACTAAGGCTTAAGAAGTTGGATCACCTGGTGCAAGGTTTTTTTGTACATAGTCATTGTAGGTTTTCAATATAAATATCTTCACTTAAGAACTTGTGCTGTGTGCATGAGAATCTTTGATAAGGCTGGGAATGTCTCAGATGGCAGGAAGCTAGTTCCCAGAAGAGGGGTATGAGAATGTTGAAAATACATGTTGCTGAGTGTGTGGTTTTTCTAATTGTTGGTCCTGATAAATCATTTAAGAAACATTTCAGGGCCACATTATCTTCATTGTCTATACATTTTAAGTCTTAGGTTACTATATTGGTGCTAAAACTTATCAATTTTTCTACACCTATTCTAACAAGTAGTCCTGACATGTATGGTTGTTATTAGAAAAGATGGAAAGGGAGAGAATGAGAAAAAATTCTTTCTATAAATTCTTTCTATTGTATATCTATTGCTCTGTTTTCCCCATGGGATAGTTCCATGAATATACAGTAAACAAGGTAGTCAGGCTGTGAGTGATAGGCTGAATGGATAGACCCTAAACCAATTAAGCATATTAAGAAAACAAAAACATGCCTTTATGAAATTTAGCTCTGTCACTTGTGAAGAAAAACAAATCTTTGTGATTTATTTTTTGTTCTATCTTTGATCTGATTGAAGAGATTTGCTTACTAAACCCATTCCCTGGGGATGAAGTTTAGAGTAGGAAAGAGGTCTCAGACGTTCATGTACTTAATATTAGATAAATGCTATGTGCCTTTAAAATTGTAGAGATAGTTGTTTTGGTTCAAGTAGCTCAACATCCAATATCATTTTGCCTCATTTCACATGCATTTAATTAGTATCCACTATGTAAAAGGTGCCACAGGGAGCATCGGCTCCGTGCCTTGTGCCTTAGGAGGTATTTTGAACATGGTGTTCCATTTAGTCTGTAGAGCAAGTTTGTGAGGAAATAGGGGTAATTCCCTTTGAGCAATGATAGAACTGAGGCTCAGAGTCTTTAAGTACCATGTGCATTATTGTAAGAATAGGAAGAGGTTACACTGATATACATGTGTGTACCTGCTACCAAGCTCAGGAAAGCTTGCATCTTTGCTGAGAACTCAGAATTGGGAGTGAAGCCCATGGAGAGGTGAAGAAAGGAGAAGACATCATTTAAACAAGTTGTACCAGCTAAAAGGACCTAAGGACTCAACATGGTAAAAGGGGGAGGGTCCTCACACCCTGATCTGTCCCAGCCCTTACTGGATTTCTTCCTGTGTGTTAACAAACACCCATGTAATTTTCATTTATTTCTTCCCTCATCATGTATGATTCAAATGCTCAATAGGTGCCAGGCAATGTGAAATAATACAAATGTTGTAGAATAATTTCTATGAAGTAATACACATGTAATTTGGTAGAACACACTGAAAACTACACTGAGTGGCCAGATTATTATGATCTCTCTCTCTCTCTCTCTCTCTCTCTCATATATATATATTAGAGGCCCGGTGCATGAATTCATGCATGGGTGGGGTCCGGCCAGCCTGGCCAGGGGGAGGGGACATGGGCGGTTGGCCTGCCTGCCTGCTGGTCGAACTCCTGGTCGAGGGGACAATTTGCATATTAGCCTTTTATTATATAGGATAGACACTGAGTGGCCAGATTATTATGTGTTCAGAGATCATAATAATCTGGCCACTCAGTGTATATATAATCCATGTATGTAGAAAATAAAAGTTTGGAAAAAATATGCCAGGGAAAGTCATAGCCAAAACAAATGTTATGATAATATTAATAACAGATAAAATAAAATGTAAGGGAAATTTATTATGCACAAGGGATAATATTTTGTACTGATAAAAAGAATGAATCATACACCTTCAAAATAATTATTCACATGTGTGTACTTAATAATGTAGGATCAAATTAATATAAAGAAACAAAAAATGGACATAGGATAAATCAACAAATACGGTGACGGATTAAATACACACTCTTTGAGAATCTGGTTAAGCAGAAAACAATGTTATTAAACATTTATATGATTTAAAATATATAATTAGTAATTTGTTAGAAGACATGTAAAACATACTCCCAAAAACAACAAAAAAATGCCGACATGTGTGAATTAAATCAATGTAGTATTGCAAATGGACAATCAATGGGTTTGTGCTGCCTGTCTCTACTTGAGCCAATTAAACTTAGACAGGGTTGAATCATACATGAACGTTTATTCCAATACTGCCGGCAGTATGGGAGAGCAGCAGGTCATCCACAAAAATCTGCTCTATGCCTCCCCAGCAACCAGCTGCTTACATTGGGTAGGAGGACAAAGTTTACATGGGGAAGTAGGCAAAAAGGGTATGCCAAATGGGCAGTTTACAGGTCTTCAAAGGGCTAGTGATATGCAAAGTGCTGGGGTCTTTGAAAGGCTGGCAATTTGCAAAGAGCTGGAGGTCCTCAAAGGACTAATGATATACAAAGGTGGGAGGGGGGGGCAGGGGGGGGCGGGGTGTCTTCAAAGGGCTGGCAATTGTGGTTTCTGCAACAAGCTTGTTAATCTTTCCAGGATAGTCTGCATTCCAGGTGAGCTCCCAGGTCCCAAGTATAACTCCCAGCTTAGGTTAGAATGTGCCTTCTTTAATCAGAACAAAACAATCATGGTTAGCAGAGCATGATTAATATTTCTTACAATTATAGCTGGTCCCCAATATTCTATTTCTGCTCCTATCAGTATTGATAGAGTAATAAAATGACCCATAAACAGGGTATCTGTAAAATTATCATCTAATCCAGGACACCTTAACAAGGGAAAGAAACACTATTAAAAATTATACTGGGCAACAGTTGATATTGGGACTGTGTCAGGTATGCAGAAAGTGTAGCCACCCTGCATGTGTGGAGATATTTGTCTTTTTCTGCACCTGCCAAACTTGCTCTGCATCTGGTATTCTCTGTGCTGCATCTCTCACCAAAGCTTCAGAGTTATTTAGGAAACAACAGCAAAAAGCCTGAGCCTGCCCCTGCCATTGTTCTCTTCATTCCACTCTCATGTAACTGATGCTCTGTATTGCTCAAGGTTTGAGGTAAGTCTGGTCAGGTTTCTTTAGTTTCTCCTGACTTCCATTCCTTCGCCTGGGTTATTCTAATATACTGAGACCTGTGCATCTACACAGAGGGAGGTCGACCCCTCCTAGGCCTGGAATCTAGCCAAGCTTATTCAAATGTTCTACACTACACAACGTAGCTAATGATAGTGTTTCTTTTGCCTTGTCCCCTATTTGGGGGGCATTGTAGGGACAGAGAGTATTCTATATATGACATATAAAGGGTGTAAACAGACCTAGCCAGTTTAACTCAGTGGTTAGAGCATTGGCCCACAGACTGAAGGGTCGAGGGTTCGATTCTGGTCAAGAGCATGTACCTCCGTTGCAGGTGCAATCCTAGGCCCCATTGGAGCGGGCGTGAGTGGGAAGCAACCAATCCATGTGTCTCTTTCACGTAAATATTTCTTTCTCTCCTCACCCTCCCTTCCACTCTCTAAAAACCAATTGAAAAATATCCTCCAGTGAGGATTAACTAAAAAAATAAAAATAAAAAGTGCAAACACCTCTTGTTCCCTTGACCACAAATACCATCTTAATACCATTGAACATGTTCATTTCAAACAATTAAGATATGTGCTAAGATTTTCCACTAAATATTGGGACATTTCACTTAAGCCAAAGTATGATTCCATGTCTCTCTTTTCTTGTGTGTTTGTATTTTATTCTATATTATATATTCTATAAATTTATATATAAGTAAATATGTATGCTTGTGTATATACATACGTGTATGTATGTATGCATCATCTGACTTAGTATTTATTTATTGCAGTGTTTTTGTTTGTACTCCTAGCACTATTTAATGGATTCATTATCCACCTATTCACCTATCCATTTATTTATTGTATAAACAAAATTTATCTTTTTTCCCCCTTCTGTCTGGCAGTGATATTTATAGCATCCTTCTTACTTTTTTTTTTTTTAAGCCAAAATACAAATCCTACAGATGCTTATTTAGGAAGATATTACTTGTGAGATATTATTTAGGAAAATGGTATGACAAAAATAAGGACGTTGAGGCAGTTACTACTTAAGGTAACTGAATTTTTGAGGTCTCCGAATCTGACCCATGATACCTGGCTCCCTTTCTAAGATGGCAAAAGGGATTTTGCTGCTGTTGTTTTCTTGTTTGTTTTAGATGGGGAGCGTGCAGCTCACATCATCCTGTTATGCTCTGATCAATAACACAACCAAAGCACCCTCCTGAGCACTTCCAGGCTGGTACTTCTTCCCAACAGATTCCCACCAGCTATTAATTCTTCCAGCCTTCGTACTGAGTGCTTTGTCTATACCAGGTAGGGTCGGGGGCACTGTGGTAGGAATTAAAGAGATTCCACTTGTGCCCTGTACCCTCTACGAGCTAGTAGTCCAGTGAGGTGGTGGTGATGGGGAGACAGATTAATAGAAAAGAGTGCCTTTTAAATGAACTGTTGGAGAAATACCTAAACCAGGATGGGTTGGAGATGGGGAAGGTCAGGAAAAGCTTTCTTGAGAATGTGCTGCCTTTTTTTTTTTTCTTTTGAAGAATAGGACCTTGTAACTTTTTGGACAAGAATACAAGATATTCTATGAGCATGATATTTGATAGCCTTCCTTCATCAAAGTACTAGAAAACCATCTCAGATAAGATGTGTTTTTCCCCTCGAAATCTCTTCTCTTTAGACTAAAATTACCCCTTTAAATTCAAGGTTGGATTATAGGTCCCTGCATCATGCAAAAGGTACCCTAAAGACACAGCTGTAGCCCTCAAATCTCCCTAAACTATTAATTGCCCCTCCAGCATCAAAACCCTCTAGTAGGGATGGAAGATTAAATTATTCCATGATTATTCGTCCACTTTCCTGTGATGTGGACAGGTGCAAGAAGACTTTGATTTTTACTCAAAAATCTGTTCAGCTCTTAGGTAACTTAAGAAAGTGGACTTTTTATTCAGGCCCTGGGCCTGGCCTCGCCCCAGGCTCTAGTAGGGTATGATGAAGATCCATATGTCCCTGACAGGACTAAAACTTATTGGTATAAGTTCTAGAAAACAAAAAAAAGTTGGAAAAATATTTTTTCAAGCAGTGGAGGGTCTCAAAATACCCACTAGTTTTCTGCAAAGTTATGGTGATAACATATTAACCACTATTTTGTACCCTAATTTGCAATGTGCACAGAAATTTCACTTGAGTGGTCACATGCTAGTTGTAGCAAACCTGGGAACCAGCATTTGCTATCCCATTTCCAAATGAGGAGACTAGAGTTTATAGAAAATGATCACTTAGCTCAATGCCACATAGCAACTTTGTGATTCACATCTTGAATCTTGAACCTGGGTCCCTCTAAGTCTGTATCCTCTACAGTCACTTATTCCTTTGGAGTAATCCGCAAAAAAAGCTCAACAATAATGAAGATTTTATTATACAATTTTTATTTAGCCTCGAAGGATACTCAAATACATTTCAGAAAATGTATGATTCTCTTTTTCTCAAGATTTCCATTGTGTAAACATGGCCACTGAGCTCATCTCCAGTATTTCCAAACAGCCCTTTAGAAAGCGTAATCTGATTTCTTTTATTATTTTAGCATATCTTGTCCCAGCACCAAAACTCCCCGCAGTTTGTGTATGTACACATAGACAGTGATGCTATTGTCTGTGTAGCAATAGGACTCTCAATGAGAGAGGAAATTAAAAAGCAACAGGTGATGAAAACAGAATGATTGCATCTTCCCTGGGCATAAACACCGACAACACTTGATAATCTTGCAAGACATTTAGTTCTGTCCAATAAATATTTGTGTCTGTTCAATGGAACCATTTTTCATTACTTCTGAAGCAATCGTGACTAGATTGTGCATGTAAGTAAATGTAATGCTTGTTAAGAAAATGAATTGAGAAGCTTTATAAGTGTTAAACAAAACTCTCCTGATTGACTTTGTTTAGGCTTCTCTTAAAGCTGTAGGACACTATTTTGCAGCTGTCCTTCCCTTTGAGATCTGTCCATCTGGTCCATGATTCCCTGTCTCTGGACCTATTTAGTTGGTCAGTTTATTTTATTCATTGAACTCACATTTTGAACTACATAATACCACTTCAACCTGCTACTTCTCAACAACCTAGGCTCATGATGTCTTGTGAAGCATTACAGACACCCCCAGGCAGAGGTAAGTGTGTTCGCGCCTCCGTCCTTAAAGGGTACTAACTTAAAGCTACCCTCTTAGCACTTATCGCATTCTTTGCAACTGTGTGCTTACATAACCATCTCACAGTCAGATTGCAGATTCGTGAGATAAGCCTGGGCAAACAGATGGCTATGGTTAGCTTTATAGAGAAGCGGGAGGATTTTCACAGAGGTGTCCTTGCCCCAGACCATTAGCCTGGAGTAAATGGACCATTCCTGACTTTGACATCAGGTCAGTTTCAGGCTGCATATGCAGTACTTGCCTTTTTGAATAGGCTCAGGATATAGGCTCAACTGGTCATAAGGGACATAAAGATATGAGAAGAACACAAAAATGTTCATTTGTTGCACATACATTTTACATCCCCTCCATGTAGGCCCTGGGGATGTAACAATAAAGGAAATGGGTCTGTGACTTTATAGAGCTTCTATCATAGTGAGAAGATAGGTAAGCAACAAAGAAGCAAATTAGGAAAGCAATCAAATGTTGTGGTAAATTTGAAGTAGTTCTTTGAAAATAAATCAGTTGGTGACCCTTCAATTCTCTCTTCCTTTGCTTTAGTGATCACTAAGTCCCTATTCTAGATAGAGCAAATACACAATAATGGTATCTCCATCAGCTTAGGTTTTGTGTGGAACAAAACTGTGAGAAATGAATACATTTGTAATGTGATAAGCCAGTAAAAGTTGGAGATGTTTGTTACTGCAGCATTACTTTATTTATATTGATGAATACACTTGTTTAATAGTTGTTGTTGAGCTTCATAAGAACAATTTTAATAATTTCTTCCTTTAGAAGCCCTTTAGGGTTAATAATTCCCTGGTGACTAACATAAAAATAAGGCAATAATTTACTTCAAAAGCAATAAAAACATGTCTTGCTCTGTTAATCCTCGAAGCATAAGAGAGACAATATAATTTTAAGATCTTATAAAGACTTCAGGTATTTTGAACAGATTATTATAGACTAGAGGCCCGGTGCACGAATTCGTGCACTGGTGGGGTCCAGCTGGCCTGCTCCTATGCGGGCCATCGGGGATGGGCTGGCTGGGGCAAGGGGCCATGAGCAGGGTGAGCTGGGGTGAGGGGTTGTGGGAAGTTTGCTGGCTGGCCCCAACCTTGATCTGGGTGGGGGTACCCGCTCGGGGGCGGGGCCAGCCGGGGCAAAGGGCCGCAGGCATTCTGGTCATTCTGCCATTCGGTCAATTTGCATTTTACCCTTTTATTATATAGGATAAAATTAAGTTTGCATTGTCTCTAGTCTTGTTTGAAAAGCACAGGGCTTCAGATTTAGAAGAATTTATTTTTTATTTGGTGCTTAATTTTTTTTTATTGATTTTTTACAGAGAAGAAAGGAGAGGGACAGAGAGCTAGAAACATCGATGAGAGAGAAACATTGACCAGCTGCCTCTTGCACACCCCCTACCGGAGATGTGCCCGCAACCAATGTACATGCCCTTGACCGGAATCGAACCTGGGACCTTTCAGTCCACAGACCGACGCTCTATCCACTGAGCCAAACCGGTTTCGGCTGGTGCTTAATTATTAAGGCAGGGATTTAGTTAACCTTTCTGAATGATCTCAAAAGAAAATCAACAACCTAGTAGAGAGTAGAATTGAAGTTACTTTTGTCTTTAACAGGCACTTAAATATATCCTGGTTGGGTATGATATGGTGACTATCTTCTGCTCTGCGTCTGGCACACTTGCTTCTAACCCTGCTCTTGATGGGTATCTTTAGATAAATCATGTACATTAAAAGACAGAATTTCCTTGTGTTTAAAAGCCTAGATATTAGAGTGAGACTGCTTAATTCAAATTCTATCTTTTGCTTATTAGCTGTGTGACCTTTAACATTTTTGCTTTTCAGTTTCCTTATTAGTAAATGGGGATAGTAATAATAAATATGCTATAGACATGTGCAAATTAAGTGAGTTAAAACATCTAACAGGTGCCTCCATTGCTTGGAGCATCATCCCATACATCACAAGGTTGCAGGTATGATTCCCAGTCAGGGCACATACCCAAGTTGTGGTTCAGTCTCCGGTCAGGGCACTTACGGGAGGCAACCAATTGATGCTTCTCTTTCACATCACTGTTTCTCTCTCTCCCTACCTTTCCCTCTAAAAATTAATAGAAGCATATTCTCAGGTGAGGATTTACTAGTAAAAACAAACAAACATCTAAAGCATTTAGAAAAGAATCAGGTATATGCATAGTAATATTTCAGTAACTATTAGCTCTCTATATTATTTATATCTCTCTGGGACTCAGTTTTATTACCTATAAAATAAAATGATTGGACTAAATGATCCATTAAAGTCCTGTGACTTGATCTTTTTTTCTTCCAAGAATGAAAGTTCCATGAGTTCAGGGCCTATAATTATATTTTGTCCCATTATATTCCAATAACCCAATGAATCCCTCCATAGAAGACACTCCATAAAATTTTAAATACATATATCAATGACTATAATAGCAGCTACAATTTTTTTGAATATTTAAATATGCCACACACTGTTCTAGGGTCTATTATCTTAAATTCTCATAATGAACCAACTAAATAAGTACTATTATTACCTCTTAATACTGGTGAAGAAATTACATAAAAAGATGTTAGATAACACTTTCAAGGTCATATAATTTAATGGTGCAGGACAATAGAAGAATAGCACTTGGATTTAGACCTGTTTATGTCTAAATTCTTAAATAAAACTCTTTCTTCTTGCCAGCCAGTGTTGCTCAGTGATTGAGCCTCAATCCATGAATTAGGAGCTCATGGTTCAATTCCAGGTCAGGGCACATGTCCAGATTGTGGGCTCAATCCCAGTGTGGGGCATGCAGGAAGCAACTGATCAATGATTCTCTCTCATCACTGATGTTTTTATCTCTCTCTCCCTCTCCCTTCCTCTAAAATCAATAAAAATTTATTTTAAAAAACCCTCTTTATCCTTAAGTATTTTTTAAAATATATTTTTATTGACTTCAGAGAGGAAGGGAGAGGGAGAGAGATAGAAACATCAGTGGTGGGAGAGAATCATTGATCAGCTCCCTTCTGCACGCCCCCTACTGGGGATTGAGCCCGCAACCCAGGCATATGTCCTTGACCGGAAACAAACCTGCGATCATTCAGTCAGCAGGCTGACGCTCTATCCACTGAGCCATGCCAGCTAGGGCTACCTTAAGTATTTTTAATAAGGCATTAATAATTGTGGAGTTGATAAAAAAGTCAACTCTTGAAATAGCACTTTCATTATCCACAGCTCTACAAAATAGCAGTCATCTTTGTATCTGTCTGTGCCACCCATTAAGGAATTAAAATCTTTGTGAGAGCTAGGACTGTATTTATCTTGTCTTACCACAATGCCTGACACATAACAGAAATAAACAGTAATTAGAAACCTGGTAGTTGCTGAAGAAGGCTTTAATGGGCAATATTTCAAACATTGAATACCAAATTACCAATGTCATGATTAGATTTGACTCTATGCCAGTTGTCTTATATATTTTGCTTCCTCACTTGTTGTAAAAATATGTAAAGTGGGAACTATTAATTTTACAAATGAGGGTGTTGGTATTAAGAGAACCACTCACCCAAGAGCTCAACCATGATGCTAAGATTTTGAATCCTAATTCCTAGTTTATCTACCACATCAAGTTAGTATTCAAATATATATTTTTTAATATTCAGTGTAGTTTTGTGTTTTCCTCATTATTACACTCTCTTGAGGGTTGTACACTTCTCAGGGAAGGGAGGGTACAAAGAGCTGTAGTCCTGAGTATACGTAATGATCAGCATGCACCTTCATATTATTTTCAGTTCCTCCATTGTGTTGTTGAAAAAGTCTTAGATTAATCATTTTTGAAAAATATAACCTTTCATTTGAAATGAGCACTCAGTTCACTGCCTCAATTTACCAGCATCTTGGAGCCATTAGCTTTTTGTCAGAGGCAAAGTGTTTCCAGATCTTTCGTAGACTAATTGGTTTGAGACTGTGTAAGGTGTTTGAAGGTTTTGGAGTGCCTGGCAGAAGCCATTCAAGGTTACCTATCCGGGGGATGAGGTGACACCCATGAATAATGTAGTAGGCACCACCATCTGTGGTGCCTACTACATTATTGCCCCAGCAGTTTAGCTCAGCCTGGTTACCACTGACAGTGAAGAATTCAATATATCGTCCCTATAGACAGGCTGTTCTAAATCGAATGGATTGATGCTTTGACTAAAGGCAGAAGATGCAAGACAGTCAGGTTTGTCAAAATGTTTGGTCCTGTTGACATTCTCCTGTAAACTGCTGGATCATTTGGTAACAGACCAGCATTCAGGATTAGAGAATAATAATTATGTCTGGTCAGGTGGTAATGGAGCCTCTCAACCATCTTCCAGGGAACTCGTGGCGATATATTAAAGCAGCACAGTTGGAAGCTTCCACTTCAGGGCTTCACAAAATCACTCTTGGAGTGTGAGCAATTTGCCTTAACATCAAACAGAAATGGCACATTAACGTGGAACCATTTTCCTCGTACTAAATGCACTTTTCTGGAAAAAAATGGCAAACTGGTTTTGAGAAAAGATTCACAGACCTATGGATGAGTGATGAGAGCAGTCTTGCTTTTTTTTTTTTTTCCTTTCCTTTTCAAACAGAAAATTGAGTAATTAAGGGAGACTATAAGTACCGAATTGCATTTTAAAATAGGTTTGCTATACTGTTCTTTTTCTTACAGTCCATTGAAAGGAAGTAACATTCTACTCCTTGAGATGTGAAGTTTCTAAACAAATCATAAAGCCAGGACTCGATTTATGTATAAAGTTGACAAATGCCAACACCAAGTCCCATTGACTAGAAATCGATGTTACATATATTTCTGCAGGGATTTTTAGTTTCTTTAATCTTGCCATCCCCCTTGTAAAGCAGAAAATATTTTCCAAAAGTTGGATACCAGTTCTTTAATATGGTTTGAGAATATCTCTGACACAAGCATAAAGGGCCCCTCTTCTCTCCCTTTCTGGCTATTTAGGAGTAGAAAGACGTTACTCAGATTCCAGAAGTATGCTTATTTTAAAAAATATCAACCTCCTTGCAAAAAGAATTTCAAGCAGAATGGAAAAAACATGAAATAAATCAGAATGAAATAAGAAAAAAAAAATCAGGGTGTGGGAATAGTGAATGAAGGGAGGTGCAAGAAAGGTTGGGAATTTTAGTTTTGTGCTATAAGCCTTTGAAAGATCATTAGAAATAGATCTCAGCTGAAATTTTGTTGTGAGCTGTCTCCAACCAAAGCAAAGTTAGAAGATCTCCAATGTGTGTATAAGATAAAAACAAACAGAGCTCAGTGGAAGGAAAGAATGCTAAACTTACAAAGTCACCATTTTCCAACAGCTAATGTAATACTTTATTTAAACAAGCATTATCAAAGAATCTAAACCTATTAGCTAGCATACTTTTAGGGACAGGATATTCATGTGGTCTCAAAGTATCTTCCCACAGTTACCTAATAGTTCCAAAGAATAAATGTTCCTTTGTATGGGATGATTCACTAGGCACTGTAACCAGGTGGTCAATCTGCATTATGAATAGTGGGAAGACCTTACCATATATGTCTCCTTGCATGATGAAAAAAAATTAAAAAAAAAACCCTAAGTGTAGTGCTCTTATCTTAACTGTTTAACTTGACTCTAGTGATGAAGAAACAAATTGAAAATGTGAAAAGATCTGATTTCCTGGTTGTAAGTAACCCCATGTCAAAGAGAACACTTTCTTTTTTTTCCCACCCACCCACCCACCCACCCACCCACAATAAATGCTTGTGAGTGCATGATCTTAAACCAAGTTTTTAAGTGTAGGTATCTATTACTTTAACCTTAGTTTTATTCCCAGACACCTCTTCCTTCTTTAAGCTGTACATGTCACCGCTCTGTCTATTCAGTTGATGAAGCACACAGACTTCCGTAAGGTGGAAAATTGATTGCTTCATTTTTTTCTTTAATAATTATTTTAACTGGTTGTTCCAGTGGGACTTTTGGAATTGACATGGGACTCCCTGGTGCCCAGTCATTCTTCTGGTAGCATTACTCAAGAAAGGTAGATCTGTCTCAGAGTTTCATGGGAGTGTGTTCTTGGGTTATAACCCAATGGCATGTAAGCTATAGAAAATGATGTCTTGTGAGAATGGGTGATGTCAAGTTTGAATATTCCTTGAGCTAAATGGTGTTTCTTGGAGGTTATTTTAGTGACCTGACCTTATTTTTTCCCAAATGGGCAATTACTTGCAGTCTGACATTTTGTAACTTTTTTTGTGTGATTCAATTACCATAAAAAAGGCAGCTAAATAGTCTTGTTGAGTTAATGGATCAAGGGGGGGCGGGGGGAGGAGAAAATGAATATGGCTAGGGGCATGCTCCACAGTGTCACTGTCACTGTCTATTGAAAAGTTTTCACGACTTTAATCAGATTTTTTTTCATTTGTTAGGGATCATTTAAAAGAGACACCATATAAAATACATACCCATTAGATTTCCCCTGGGGAGACAATTTTGGAAGTTGTAATTTTCCACTCTAAGTATGAACAGCTTTACCATGAAAAGAAGACTTCCCGTGGCTAATGACAATAATGTGGTTTAATTTTTAAGGCATCCAGCCTGCAGGTCTCCTAAATGGGAACCAGATGCACTGTGCATCTTTACTTTCTCTCCAGCAGTCAGGCAATTAAGGAGAGTGAGGGCATCCAATGGGGCTGCAGGCGGACCCCGTCTAACCTGAGCCACAATATCTAGCGCAGGGAAAGTCATGGCAGCAATGTTTACTGAACACTTTAGGATGCATGAAGCATCTCTGTAGGCTGTTTTACTCAACCTTCCCATCAACACCATGCATTTAATGCGATTGTTACCTTCATTCTACAGTTGAGCAAACTGGGATGTAGAGAGTTTAGGAGAATTGTTCGATGTTGCATTAAATACATCAGATGGTCCCATCGAGCGAACATGCTCTTAAAAGAAGGAAATGACCAAACTGTATTCAGGTTTACTGAGTTTCTACAGTTTGATTTTCATGCATTAGCCTAAGCCTTTATGACAGCCCTCCTGGTGAGTATGATCAGTGCGGAGATGTGGAAACTAAGACTCAGAGAAGCGAAGTACCTTCCCCACAGTCATTCTTCTGGTGGTTTGCTAATGTTTGTACATTCACTTCCCTTTTAAAACAGTGTCTTTTAAAGATCATCATGCTGCTTCTATCCTTTGCTCACTGTTTATTTATTTATTTTTCTCTTTTGGCCTGGCTTTCCATTATGTCTCTAATTTATGTAAACCATCATGAAACTGTACAAAACATTTAGGCTTAAATTTCTATCAGAAGTAATCCTAGGGTATTAGAAAATATGATCAAAGTAAGTGGAATTTTATATCACACTTGGGAGAAAAATAATCCAGGTTCCAATGATAATTACAACAGATTGAGCTAATCTAAAACTTTTAGATCAGAATATTACATAAATGGCAAGGGCCGTGTCTTATATTCTTCTCTGACTAAAATTCTGCTGTAAGCCACTGTGGCAGAGTTTAATTTTGCCTCGAATATACAATCTCTCCTTCTTCCTCTTAGTAATAGAACTTTTCAACCAGCACACATGGCAGTGTTCACATGATCACCCAGACAGATTCTAAATTTCTAAGCTCCTCTTTCAAATGGCATGGCCATGTGAGTTAGTTGAATACATAGAATAAAATAAAAAATAAAGAACTTAATTCCACTGTCATGTCCTTAAAAGAAACCTGCTTATTCTTAATTTCTTCCCTTCCCCTTTTTTCTGTGTCTAAAAGAGAAAGTTTGCTGTTAAAGTTAGATTCAACCATGCAGACATGAGGAAATCCCTTTAGTAAAGAATAGAGTGACAAGATGATGGAGGGCACAGGATCTTGGAAAATCATGTGGAGCAGAACTGCCTACATACTGTGGTCTCTCCTCCTACTTATGAACTGAGAGAGAAATAGACATTTATTTTGCTTCAGTTTCTTTATTTTGAGGTTTCCTTGTTACATGACCTGAGCATATATCTTATTATATCAGTGTTTACTGAAATTTTAAAAATCAAGATCCATAGTCTATGTTAAGAAAGTTTTAAGAATTTTAAATTACTAGAGGCCCGGTGCACGGATTCGTGTACTGGCAGGGTCCCTTGGCCTGGCCTGTGGGGATCGGGCTGAAACTGGTAGTCCAACATCCCTTGAGGGGTCCCGGATTGCGAGAGGGCACAGGCCAGGCCAAGGGACCCCACCAGTGCACGAATCCGTGCACTGGGCCTCTAGTATGCATATAAGATCTGTGGTTCATCTCTTCCCACTTTCCCCTCTCCTCCCTTCCCTCTGAGATTCATCAGTCTGTTCCATGTTTCTATACCTGTGAATTGAGTGTCTGCCCCCTGGTGGTCAGTGCACATCATAGCTACTGGTTGAATGGTCTAATGGTTGGACACTTAGCATATTAGTCTTTTATATATAGAGAGATTTTGAGAAGTAACCCCTATACTTCTTAGTTGATTCCAAGTGATATAATTCATAGTATTACTGGATGAATTTTGTGCCCCCCATTCATATGTTGAAGTCTCATATTAGAATATAACTATATTTAGAGGTAGAATCATTTAAAATATAATTAAGGTTAAATGGAGTTATTAGGATGGACCCTAATTCAGTATGACTGTTGTTGTAATAAGAAGAGGAGATTAGGCCCAGAAAGCATGGCTCAGTGGTTGAACATCAATCCACAAACCAAGAGGTTATCAGTTTAATTCCCAGTCAGGGCACATGCCTGGGTTTCGGGCTCAATCCCCCAGTGGGGGGCATGCAGGAGGCATCCTATCTATATTTCTCTCTCATTGATGTTTCTATCTCTCTGCTCTCTCTAAAAGTAAAAAAATATGCATTTTTTTTTTAAAAGAAGAAGAGGATATTAGGACATAGACACACACAGATGGAAGATCATGTGAGGACACAGGGAGAAGACAGTCATCCAAAAGGCAAGGAGAGAGACTTCAGAAGAAACCAGCCCTGCGGACACTTTGATCTTAAGACTTCTATCCTTAGTAGAATTATGAGAAAATAAATTTCTGTTGGTTAAGCTACCTAGTCTATGGTACGTTGTTATGGAAGTCATACCAAACTAATATGCTTGGGATGAGAAGTTTGGAGTCTCCTAAGAACTCCAATATCTGGACAATAAAGCATTCTCATAAGAATTATATCAGATAAATCAACATCTGAGGGATGAGAGATGAGAAATCAATCATATATGGAAGTTTAAAGGGCACTACTATATACCGGGGACTATTCTAAGAGTTGGGGATAAAGTACTGTCAAGACATTGAATCTACTATTATTTCTTGGTGCTCAAATTCTTATGTAAAAGAATAAACAATGGGGATACATAGTGAAAAGTTGTGGGAAAGAATTCTAAATTCATTTGGGGCATTTAGGGAGGGTCTCTCTGAGCAACAACTTTTGCGCTGAAACCTAAATGACAAACCATATCAACCATGCAAACTGGGGAGTAAGGGGGTTGTATATGTAACTTTCAAACAGGAATAGACAGCATGTGCAAAGATACCAAAAAGATTTTGAGATCTGCTTGTCCAAGAAACAGGCTCCTAGTGGCCCCACTCCAAAGGCTCTGAACAGAAACATAGGCAAGGCCACCCTGTCCTAAACTTTTGAAACTGAGGAAGTAGCCCTAATGCTTTCTGAATTGAAGTTCAGGGTTATGCTTCACTGGTGAGAATTTTTGAAAATTTTGCTTATACATAGACAAATAGTTCTAGGGTCTGGTGCTAGAAAATCCAAGAAGATTGATAACCTTTCTTCATTGCATTCTGTCTTCATTCTCTTCATCTCAGACTGGCTGTGTTCCTGCTGGGGTGGCTGATTAGGCCCCTGGTTCCCTCTTACACTAATCTCTTTATCAAACGGTTGGTCTGCAATACCTTTATTGTTCTCTTCTGAACATGTTTTTCTCATTTTTGGTGACCTGGACAGGCTGAGAATTTCCCAAATATTTAAGTTCAGGATTCTTTTAGCTTAACAATTCCTTCTTCAATTCATGTCTCTCTTCTTGCATTTTACTATAAGCAATAGGAGGAAACAAGCCACAACTTTAGCAAATTGCTTAGAAATCTCCTCAGCTAAATATCCAATTTCACTGCTCACAAGTTCTCTCTTCCACAAAATGCTAGAAGAGGAACACAATTCAACCAAGTTGTTTGCCACCTTATAATAAAGATAATCTTTTCATAGTCCAATAACATGTTCCTCATTTCCATCTTAGACCTCACCAAAATGTTCTTTAACGCGCATATTTCTATCAACATTTTGTCTGTTCTTATATATGTTTTTTTCTAAGATGGAAACTTTTTCTATAGCTCTTTTCCCTCCACGCCCCCCAAACTTTCAGAATCTTTAAAATTCTGTTCATAGAAATCTAGGCTTTTTCTAGCATGCACCTCAAAGTTCTTTTAGCCTCTCCCATTGCCCAGTTCATATATATATATATTTAATTGATTGATTGATTTCAAAGAGAAAGGGTGAGGGAGAGAGAGATAGAAACATCAATGATGAGAGAGAATCATTGATTGGCTGCTTCCTGCACGGCCCCTACTTGGGATTGAGCCCACAACCTGGGTATGTGCCCTGACTGGGAATTGAACCTTGACCTCCTGGTTCACAGGTATTGCTTAACCACTGAGCAACATGAGCTGGGCTGCACCCCACTTCTTGGCACCAATATCCATCTTAGTCTGCTTAAACTAAGATCTAGTCTGCTCAGTAACAAATGCCACAGACTGGATGGATTAAATAACAAACATTTACATTTCAAACTTATGAACCTACACCCCAAGATTATGGTCCAGCAGATTCAGTGTCTTGTGATGGCCCTCCTCCTGATTTATAGACAGCTACCTTGTTGATGTATCCTCACATGGAGGAGGATTTCTTTCCTGTCTTTTTTCTTCAAATAGGACACTAATCCAATCATGGGGGCTTTGCTTTCATGACCATGTCAGAACCTACTTATGTCTCAAGGATCCTACCTCTAATAACATAACTTTTGAGGTTAAGGCTTAAATGAATAAATTTAGGGGAGGGGGACCCAAACACTCAGTCTGTAGTATTACTCTTTCCCTCATCTTTCAAATCTCAGCTAACTATTACTACATCTAAATGATTTCCTGCATTCATGGGCAAAACTTAATTGCTGGCTTATCTGGGGTTTCTTAGCATGTTATACCTTCAAAATGGCATCAATTATATTGATGTTATCAATTTCTGCTCTGGAGTTTGTCTCCCCCAGAGAATAGAGAATATTAGTGACTATGTCCTATTTACACTTGTAAACTCTATGCCTATTCTATGCTCTGACATCTAATAAGTTTTCAGCGTATGCTGGTTGAGTAGATAAATGCAAGTACTGTTTGTATTTGGTGTGTAGGTTATATTTTAAATATGTTCAAAGATATGTTCACAAAGATAGAGAGGACAGGATTTAAAAAGGATTCAGATATGACCCTAAGTGAAGATGCCCTCATGCAATTCTGAGGGTAATCAGGAAAACAAAAGATTTCCTTGCTCATTTCTGATTGCCTTTTGTAAAAGGAAATGTTTGTATCAAGACACTTTCTGAAACTAGGGCTTTATTCCTGCTTCTTTTAGAATAAAAACCAGGCCACGCCCTTACCTGTAATGTTTCTCAGATAACCTTCTAGCCCTTTCTAGCTGCAAAGGCTGTGATTATGCAGCTAAATATTGTCTACAATGATCCCAGCTCCTCTGGCATCTCATTAAACAAAGCTTGGTGCAACACTTGAGGGAATAACTCGTCAAAGTCAACAAATTGTGCTGAAGGGCAGATTCACTGCCTCTAATGTTAAGAAACCAGTGTTTTGGGAATCTGCCAAAGTCACATATGAGACTGAATTGTCTGATTATACAGTATAAATTCTTATAATAACACAGAATACAACTCATTAGCCATTATAATTCAGCAAATATTTAATTAGTAATGTATATGTGCCAGCCGTTGTACTAGGCACTGCAGGATTGATGATAAATGAGACACACTCTTTGCTTTCATGGTACCCATGACACATGAGGGTGAAACCAATAGTTAAACAGATATGTTATTTTGGCAAAACTATGAGGGTTGTGTTTGATTTGTTTACTCTGTAAGAGCTTGGGATAGTTCTGGGACAGTATATTTCTACACATGTTGTTAAGCAAATTAAAAAAATATATATATATATTGAATGGTATATATAAAACCAGGATATATTCAAGGTACCAAATTCTGATAAACTCTGTTGTGAAAGAGAGAGAAAGCCTGGGGAAAACTTCCCAGAGGCAGGAAGAGTCAGGATTTTGAACAGTGAATAGATGTCATGTGGGCGGGTATGCTTTGGGGAACAGGGTCAGGGATTGGGAGAATGGAATTTTCAGGCACAAGGAATAATGTGTGCAAATGCCTGGGCCTGAAACAGGATGGTAGGTGCTGAAAAGAAAAGTGACTTACAGAAAATGAAGAAAAAAGATGTGGAAGCAATTTACATTAAAAGAGGGGAAGGGCACCATAAACAGAGTGAAGGAGAATGACTTTTGTTGCAAAGAACTAGTGAAAATGGCAGTTCCTTCAGCTTAAAAGGATCAGTTCTACCTCATACAAATTATGACCTTAAGTGAAGGACTTCCAGAACTGTGGCCACCGCTCTTTAAATTGGGAATTCAGAGACCTGGCATATCCATAAGGCCGAGGGATCCTGTTTTTCCAATCTCAAGAACTGGCACATTTGCATTCAGAGGAGGGAAGTGGACCCAGGATCACTGCTTAAAAGTTTCCTTTGCCTTTGGCCTTTGCAGAATTTCTTTCTCTGCTGAGTAAATTTAGACTTAACAGGTTTGTAGTTCTGGGAACCTGTGTGAGTGATATCATTCCACTGGTAGAAGTACTCCTTTCCTTGGGCCTCTAGTGAAGCCAAAGACAGGTAATAGATTCATCTTCTTTACTCTGCCGGAGACTTTAAGTAAAAGCTACAGATCCGAAGTGACATGGTCTGATGGAAAGAGTAAGGCTACTGACATAAGAAAACCCGAAGTCAAGATGCTGTTTTCGAGCTTTTACCGAAATGAATCTTTTGTTTCTCTGTGTCTCAGTTTCCTCCTACGTATAACAGACCTAATAAAAGTTATTCTTAATATATAAACTAAAATTGAATCCTAATATATAATCACAGTAATAATAATGACCATTTATTGAGTGTTTGCTGTTTCTTTTGTAATCATTCTTTCATTTAGTCATTTTAATTATCCTAATAGATTGGAATTTCTTATTTTTTCTAATATGAAAGGAATGAAACTAAGTTTCAAAGAGATAAACTCAATGGCGTGGTTCAGTGGTTAAGCGTTAACCTATGAACCAGGAGGTCACTGTTCCATTCTCAGTCAGGGCACATGATCTGCAGGAGGCAGCAGATCAATGATTCTCTCTCATCATTGTTATTTCTATCTCTCTCTCCCTTTCCCTTAACATAAAAAAAGCACACTTATATAAATGCTAGCAATATTTATACTTATTACTAAATCTTCATTTTTTATCATGTTTCTTTTGGATAGGAATAATGCACTTAGGAATACTAAAGTTGGAGAAATTTTTGTTTGATTTACATTAGGACCTAAAAGCAGATATTTATAACTTTCTTGTATTCCTAGAGTAAGGCATGCAGTTATGAAGATAGTATTAGTAGAAGCCCATATTGACTGAGAACTTACTGTCTGTATCAGTCAGTGTGATAAGTCCTTTTACATGGGTTATAACATTTGTTCCTCATAATCATAATAAAGTGCTTGCTATCATGCTGCTTTCTGAATAATATGACCATCATTTTGAACATGAGAAAACTGAGGCTCAGAACGGCAAAATAAGTGTCCCAATTTACCAAGCAAGAAGCAGAATTCCATGCAGCATAAACTCAGCCTAATCAGCATTACATTAACCTGAGATTTTCAATTGTGCATTACCACATTTTGTTGCTGCAGCAATATGGCATTTCCCCAAAATACCATACTTATCCCAGCCCTCTGTTCTTATGTATACCACCATTCATTTCATACTCATTATCGATCTTAATGGGTGTGATAAAATGGAGACATTGTTTGCACTAGAAACATGGGAATCTGTAAATAGACGGTCTGCAACAGTCATTTCTGAACCACTTTCCAGTTCACCAAATACTATGTCTATTAAGAACAACAATGGTTTTCAATATTGACTTCAACAATTATGTTTGTACCCTATTTACATATTTTATACTTCCACTGTACACTCTCCTTAACTGATCAGAAAAACAACAACAATGCCTTGACAAACCTGTATTATGCTCCAATAAATATATTTCTATCTATTTTCATTTCTAAAATTTTATTTACTTGATTTCAACAATATATCTATACACTTATAGATTATAGGATATCAAGAGATCTTCCCCTAAAGATTGATTTTTAGAGAGAGTGGAAGAGAGAGGGAAAGATAGAAAGAAATATCAATGTGAGAGAAACACATGGATTGGTTGCCTCCTGCATGAGCCCTGACCAGGGCTGGGGCCAGGGAAGATCCTGCAACTGAGGTACCTGCCCTTGGCCAAAATTGAACCCACAACCCTTCAGGCCAAAGGCTGATGCTCTATCCACTAAGCAAAACTGGCTAGGCCTGTTCTTCCCTCTTGAACTTGAAATTCTATCATTCTCTTTTAGTAAAAAGGGGCTATTACCTTGGGTTACTTTATTTCCATGGTTATTCATTCAATTGACATTTATTGAGTGCCTACCATGTGTCAGACAGGAGCAGTAGACAATATGGTGGGAGACAGGAAAATAAATTAACAAGGTAATTTTCAGTAAGGATAAATTCTATAAGAGAACTATACAATGGAATAAAAGGAGCATAAGATGGTATCAGTTAAGAGGAGACATTTGGGCTGAGACCTGAATGGTAGGAAGGAATCAGCCTGTAAAGATGAGGGAAAGAATATTCCAAGTGGAAGTAGAAGCAAATGCAACATCTCTGAGGAGGAAGCAAGATTAGTATGTCCCAGAAACTTAAGTCGATTATTGAAGCTTCAGTGTAGAGAGACGAGGATATCCTAGTAGGAGATGAGATCATTGAGGGTAGAGGGAACCAGATTCTCTGAGTCATGGTGAGTTCTTTGGACTTTTTTTTTTGGAGAGTAAGTTCATTTTAATAATAACTAAATACAAAAGCACAAATTGAAAATTGACAGAACTTTTCTGATATTATATAAGAATGGGGTTATCAAAATGTTTCATAAATGCAAGCAAGAATCCTCTGTAATCTCTGTACAGAGGCCAGAGAGAGAGAATGAAAAATGAAGCCAGGTGTGGGATCTGGGCAAAGTAGGAGCAAGGTAAACTACAAGACAGAAAAGAGATCTTTTGTTCCAGGCTCAGCCTTCATGGTCCCAGCTAAGTGAATTCATTTTGTGTGAGCTTTCATAACTTGTGGCCATTGGTATTTACTTTTCCTTCTTTTGCAAATAGTGCACAGAAATTACTCTACCTAGCTGGCTCTCTCTCACTCTCAGTCCAAGGACTTTGGCTGGTGTTGACTCCACCCCATGTTCCTGGGGGTGTGGGGAGGATGGGATTTGTGATTTTTGCCTGACAAGTTATGACATTTCATTGCTCTGGTCACAAAGATTGGTTGAGGTTGGGCATTTGCCCCAACTTGGCTTAATGAGTGCTACTTCAGGTTTCTGTTCAAATTTCTGAGAAAGAAAGAAAATAAAAAGACTCCCAAATGGAAGTTACTAGTAATCATCTTGCGGTAACATGGAGACTAAAATGAGCCAAGATGGAGGAGCATGAAATAGGGAAAGAGTAGGCTTAAATAACATGGGTTGAACTCTAGATAAAGCTGCCCTTAGCTCTATAAGCCTGGTCTCAGGAGGAAGCAGAATTCACCCCAGATGGTTCATAGGAAAATATCTTCATAGGACAATTATTTTGTACAGAGGAGTGACAAAATGTAAGGTGATAAAGAAGGACGAGGCACTTAAATGCCAGGAAAAATGAATAATTGTTTCCATCTCTGGAGGTGAATGAACAAGGGAAGGAATAGTGTTATTCCAGCCAAAAGCTGGAATACCAGAGAGTGCCTTGTGGGGAATTTGTAGTAGAGAGATAGAAACTCAATGCTAAAGGATAGAGTGAGTAGTAAAGAAATGCTCTGATATTTTTCTCACCCAGCCCTCCTGTCTCTGGGTAGTAACTCCCTTGTCATCACTGAACTGGAAGCAAGCTAGCAAGAAAACCAGTGAGGCAATTAACAGAAACCAGCCTCCGGTGTCAGTGAGAAGGCTGAAGAAAGGTGGATGATACATGGAGAACTGGATGAAAAGAATAATTTGCACAAAGTCCAATTGAATATCATGGAACTTTCAATATATGTGAGCTGAAACATTTGTGCATCCCCCTTTCTGTTTTGAGGCAATTGAAAATTGGTTCTTTATCAGTTGCAAGTAAAATGATTCTAGCTAATAAGTTCTTTGGATCTTAAAAAAATCACAGCAGCCTCTCCCACACAAATTTTTTAATGCACTGCATCTTGCTCTGAAGAGGGTCAGAGTGATCTTGAAACATCGAGTTATGCAATTAGTACGTGAAATGTATGTACACATTGTTCCATTTCTTTCTGTGGAGCCCAGCTGGGACAGAGCATGAGCCAGTGATTCTTCCATATCCATTAGAGCGAAGTATTAATAGAATGAGTGGAGTAGTCGGAATATGTTCATGTCTAGTACAATGTGGATGGGTAAATAGTCACATGATGGCAATTTCTTTTCACACAGAGCTCAGTGGGAACACTCCTTCAAATTAAATGAGTCCAGTGGGGCACTTAAAGTTGGAAAAAGAGGGCTAGGAATGTTTCTGCAAGACATAGATGAGTGATTGCATATGCCTTAGGTCTCTGGACTCCAGAAAATGTCTCCTCTGATTATTCAAAATGGAATTCTATACTATAATGTGGAGGTAATGGAAAGATAGCAAATTAATCATAAGCTGTATCATGTGGAAGGGAGGTCACAAAGTTTATCTCCTTCGTTGTACAGATGAAGAAAAAATGTGAACCAGAGAGGTGAAGTGACTTGCTGAATGTCACCCAGTTAGTAGCAAAGCTGGAATAAGAGCTTGAACTTCCTAAATCATAGTCTCATGCATCTTATTCTTCCATGTAATATTATATAGCTTAAGATGCGAAAATAAGAGATGGGTAGGAATTCTAGCTTCATAGTTTTGTTGCTGAATCTATAAGCAAGGTGCTCACCTTCTTCAAAGTGAAATAGGTCTAGCATAGTGTGGGCTACCTCCTGGTTTTCAATCATCATCGCTTCTCTGGAGTTCAAGCCATGATTCTATTGACAAATATGCACTTTCTTTTTCACAAACTTGGTATAATCTTGCCTAACCTTGTCAGGCATCGTTATAATGACAGAATGGTGTATATTGGGGCACTATTGATACATCAAAGTATCAGAACTCAGAAGTCCCTCTACTCTTTAGATTATCATAATAATTAATATAGCACCTCTCTCTGCTGTCTGAAAAGCTCAGTGTATGAAGAGTTAACAAGCATGACAGTGGCCACGTTTGCTTACTGAACTGTTGTGGTTAAGATAACTAGACTCAGAGTTTTATGGAAATACTTAAAATGTCGTTGTTCAAAGTTAATAAGCAGACATTGATTTTTCTCTTTGATAATTAACTACAGCCTAGGGAACCCAGTTGAAAAGCTGGCAGTATCTAGGCCTTTCACTTAAAAATACACACACACACACACACACACACACACACACACACACACACACTTTTACTGATTTCAGAGAGAAGGGAAGATGGAGAGAGAGAAACAGAAATATCAATGATGAGAGAGAATCATTGATTGGCTGCCTCATGCATGCCCCCCAATGGGGATCGAGCCCACAACCTAGACATGTGCCCTGACCTGGAATCAAATCATGACCTCCTGATTCATGGTTTGATGCTCAACCACTGAGCCACGCTGGTCAGGCTAGGACCTCCACTTTTAAAAAGAACTTGCAAAATGACTTGGTTTGGCCTTTTCCCTGCCTCTGTTTTACCCCCAAAGAAACCCATCTGGGCTTGACTGCATTTGCCATTTATAGTGGTTTAGTCTCCTGATGTGACAGCAACATTGGGCCAGCAGTTCAGGTCTGATTTACTCTGGAATGAGGCTTTAAGGGGCAGTTTTCTCTACTAATCTCTTTCTTCACTTGAGCAGCAGCAACTGTGGTTTATAAATGCTGCCATTCTCCACCTCCCCGGAAGACTTGCTGATCAGTGTGAAATGTCAATGTCGCTGTTATTTCTTTGAACTTGAGTTATTTCAGACTTGTACCTCAAGCCTTAAATGAAGTTCCCAAACCATAAGTAAATGTAGTAATTGGCCCAAACCACAGTGACACCGGCAAGTCTTTGATATATTGCAAAACAGTCATATGCTCCTCTGAGAATCAAAGTATTTCAGAGTTTGATGAGGCCTTAGAGGTCATTTGCTCCTACTTTTTATTCTACCCTCTAGTTATATTGTGACTAAGGTATCAAGGGTCATGCAGGCCTTTGATATTTAAAGAAAATTGGTTTGAACTGCCTTACCCCTTATTCTATGAAAGTAAGGCACTCTTCAAAAGAGTTTTGCAAATTTTCCACAGTATTTACTCACCACCTTTCTTTTCTATGAGCAGCCCACCTTAATTTTTTTTTCTTTTCTCTCAGTCATGCACTGAGGCATGGTATTCTGTTCTTTTTCTTTGATTTTCTCCAAATATTACTTGAAAAGGACATTTGTGAATGTATGAAACTTTTCTGAGGACCCCATGCAACTTGTGCAATGATACAGCAAATAATTTAAAATTAAAAGTAAGGGTTGCCTCAAATTTAAAATTCCCTTCCACAGAGACGCTATCATAATAGTTTTCAACTTTTTTTTAAAATTTATTTTTTTAATTTACAGTTGAAATTTAATATGAATTCGTATTTGTTTCAGGTACTCAGTACAGATGTTAGAGAATCATATACTTTATAAAGTGTTTCCCATGATATTTCCAGTATCTACCCCACACCATACATAGTTAGTACAATACTAGTGGCCCTGCACATGAATCCGTGCACAAGTTGCTCGCTGCCGCTGGCCAGCTCTGTAGCTCTCCGCTGCACTTACCTCGCTGCCCCGCCCTCCTGGTGATTGGTTGTTACTCTTCACTTCAAAACGACCATTTGCATATTACCTCTTTATTATATAGGATTATTGACTATTTTTCCTGTGCTGTATTTTACATCCCATGATTATTTTGTAACTACCAATTTGTACTTCTCAATTCCTTCACCTTTTTCACCATTGATAAGAGTTTCCAGAGATATAGTCATCTTCATCCTGTACAGAGCTGAAGATAGCCTTACAAACGGAGATCACCTTATATGTACATTTTCTCTTAAAAGGGGTAACTTCTACTGGGGTTTCAGAGTCTCTCCTGTCTGTGTTATTTCTTAAAAATTACCAGCTCACGGTAATCCTTATGCCAAAGAGACATATTTTGGAATTCAAATTCTGCTCCCCTTCAACTACAGAACTGTGAACACTAGGCAGTACAACAGCAAAACTTTGTATGCTTTTCCTTAAGTTTTAATCAGATGAGAATACTAGTATTTAGACGTTTAAAGATAGTACGCAAAGACATACACATTATTTTATTGTTAAAAATCACACAAATGTTAATATGTTGGAACTCAAAGTTTTTGTGTTTGTTTTTTTAAATGGAAGTTTTAGGTTCATAACAAAATTAAGTTGCAGATATAAAGACTTTCCATATATTCCCTGTCCCCACGCATGCATAGCCTCCCCATTATTCATATTGACATAAGAAACATCTAAACCTGTACAATTTTTATGAGTTTTGTTTGAGGCAAACCAATGACAATTGCCAAGAAGCAAAATCTCAATGGATTGGGAAAATGCTCTGGAAAATGACAGTTTTAGCATTTATGTTATACATTGGAATAAAAGGGGAAGGCATAAAGGGTTACATGAAATCCACTGGTGATAGATTAGGGAGGAGGGTGAAAGCAAAGTGGGGAAAATCTCTGATTGGGTAAAAAGTAAAACTGACAGACACATACTCCATTTACTTTGGTGGGTATAGGACAGTTAACATTGGTTAAAGAATGGCTTTTTAGTCATTTATTCACGTATTCATTCCATATGTAGTTACTGAGAGGCATGCATGCTGGTCAGAGGACAATATAGCAAAGAAAGAAATCATGGTGTTTCTTTCTGGGAGGTTTCAGGCTACTAGATGGATAAACAGTAATATGTTTAAAAATATAAGAAATAATTTTAAAATATTGAAATGCTATAAAAGAAGTGGAGCAAAACATTTCTTAAAAAGTAGATTTTTACTTAAATATTGTGTTAAAGATGGAAAGCACGATCTCAGGCAATATCTGCATAAATATCTTTAGACTTTCAAGGGATGAAAGCCAAATATTTTTTTCCATGTTTACTTTTTCAGTGGCTGACAAAGTAAAAGCTAATTATGCTCCATGTATCCTTATACTGAGTGATGAATTCTTTAGTTTTGATCACTGGATCAAGCCAGAGACTTGACAACCTCTCTGAGTTACAAAAGATTTGATAGAATACTGCGTGATAAACTCTTTCATTTGTTTTGTTATCAATAAATTTGGAGTTTTAGGAAATCATATTTTAACATTTATTTTCTAAAGAAATTTCTTTACTTTCTTTAATTTCTTCTAAACTTTTTCTCCACATTCATCTTTTCCCCACGTTCACTATAGAAATGCTATTTTGACTAGAGCATTTAAGTGTAATAATGATTCAATCAATCATTCAGGCTGTCCATACAGCATGCACATCTCTATAATATTTTTTTTCCCAGATTTTATTTTACTATCTGGCCCTAATCCTTACTTGAATCTGATTTCTAGCTTTATTTTTTTTATATTTGAAAGTAATTTTATTTTTAAGACTAGCTGACATATTTTCTGCAACAGGTCATAAGTATGGATATTCTGTGTATGTATATACATATTTAAAAAATCCTAAATTTGCACATCATTTCATTTTCCAAAGAGTCACCACTAACAAATGAGCACTTACTAATTAAACCTTGCATTTCTCATCATATTAACTCTGTGAGAAATCAAGCTTAACTTGACTGAAGTTATATGGCTAGTCAATAGCTGATCTACTGTTTGAATTCAGATTGTTTAAATTAAATCAAGTGTCCAATACAATACCCAAGAAACAGATTAGTGTAGATTTATTATTTCCATCCTCCTTCCAGTGAGATTAGGGCATCATGGCAGCATGAGACATCCAGAGAAAGAGGAGTACAGAGGATATTGAGAGAAAAGGAAAGAAAAGTAAACAATTGAATTTTTTTACTTCACCTAGATTCCACTTATGCGGAAGGCATGTCTGGCTCTAGAAAATTTCCCCAACATGTCCCAGAATTTTGGAGTTGTAATTGAGATAGAAAATAAAAGTAACACTAATAAATATAAAGAGAGATAGATGGGCAAAATATAATTTGAGCAATACTAAAATAATCAAAGTAAAGCAGATTTCTTTGTTCTAAAACATTTGTGCCTTTATCATGATAGTGTAGAGCAGGGGTCCTCAAACTTTTTAAACAGGGGGCCAGTTCACTGTCCCTCAGACCGTTGGAGGGCCGGACTATAGTTTAAAAAAAACTATGAACAAATTCCTATGCACACTGCACATATCTTATTTTGAAGTAAAAAAACAAAACAGCAAAAACACCCGCATGTGGCCTGCGGGCCGTAGTTTGAGGACGCCTGGTGTAGAGGGAAGTTAACTTAATTGACCATAGAATACTGTTGATATTTTCCCAAGAAAACAATGCATTAGCAAATTATTCATCTGTATTAGGGAAATCACCCCACCCAAGTATTTACACAAGAAAAATACATGTACAATTTTATCCCAAACACAGAATTATGCCGTATAACCAGAATAGTTTATTACTTAGTGTCCTAATTATAAAGACTACATGCTCATATTCCCAGAAAGAAAATCCATTCTGTAACCTTATCCTCTATCAAAAGTGGGCACAGACTTTTACAAAGGGGAACTATGTGCTGGCCTGTCTTTCGAAGTCTCAGTCTCCCAATGATTAATGCTAAACCAGATATTGTTATTGGACTAATTACAGACATATTTAAGAAAGTACAATAAAATCTATTGAGAAAAAAAAAGCAAAGATTTATTTTTGAGTAGTCTTTCAAGGTGGTCTCCTCCTTTATGAGGGAGAGTTCTAAAATTTGGCAACAGGGGTCACGATCCATGAAGACACTTGACACTATAGTTTAACCCAAGTCAGGCCAAATGGGACAATGGTCAGATTCTTTTTGACCTCGGATGATTAAATCGAAAATGCTGCTCAATAAAACATGGGACCTATGCCTTGACCTCTCTTTTGGTTCATCAGCTGTCGTTTGAAGATATCACACTGTTTGTATTTCTGTCTGCAATGCAATAATAATGTTTCTGGGTTGGTCTTTGTTTATTTGTTTTTGTTTGTTTCCATCATGTAAGTTTCCTCTGCAGAAAGGTAGAGACATCTTGTGTCTTAGGTAATTAATTTTTAGTATGCCAGATCTTCTAGCAACCTTTCTACACTGAAGGTTATTTCTGTTTCTGGATCATTCCCAGAAGGCTTTAATGTCGGAGCAATGTGTAATTTAAGGAGAATTACACACATTAGCAGAGTGCTATTTGTTCTTCACCCAGTACCCTGGTATTCCTTTTACCAACTCTGTTGTGACATCCATCTCCCAGCTGCCTGGGGGTTTTGACTGATGACTCACACCCTCGTTCTTTCCCAGAAAATTGTCCTTTAGAGACTAGCTGCCTTACCTAGAGGCTGGGGTTTACAGATCACTCTATCCCCTCACTTCAAGGCAAGACAACCTCTGACACAGTTCAAACATCAGACATCCCTGAGGGATCATGTGGAACTTAAACTTCATGTGAACCCACTTTCCTGCTCAGCCCCTTCAGCATTCCTCTCCTGTTCCTCTCACCCTGCCTAGTCTCTCCTTAGAACTTTCTTGTAATAAATTATATGCCCATAAATGTTGTGGATGAAAAAAGGGCCACAAGCTAACCTGACTAACTCAGGGAAGGCCTGTGTGGTGGCCTTGCAATCTCAAAAGACCTAAAGTAACCACAAAGGATGGTCTGAAATTAAAACTTTAACTGAAAGCAGTTAAGGTGGGTAGTCACATCCTAGACCAGTATCTTCCCTGACAAAGGTCAATTTTTACCTTAACTGAGCCTGTCTATTGTCTTTTTGTATCTACACTAACATATCATTGGAATGTCTAAGTAATTTTCCTTTTTTCCAGACTCCTCAAAGCACAGGCACCACTCTGCAGAGACCACAAATCCCCTCTTCGTTATTGAGTTAATGGTTGACTGTTAACTATCTTGCACCCACAGTAACAAAAACTATGTGTCTATCATTTTACTTTTAATCCAATCCCAGAGGTTTCCCTGCTTTGTTTTCTCCCACCTCCCTAGTCCATCACCAATGGAGTTCATGTAACCCACTTACGTCTCCTCTTTTGATTGTAATGTATAAAACAAAGTAAGAAAAAAATGCCATTCTCCAGAGCATTACCCCAGTACATTGAGATTCTGCTTACCAGGCAATTGTCAACAGTTTGGCTCAAATAAACTCACAAAATTCTTTACAGGTTTGAATATTTCTTACGTTAACAATGTCAACAGCAGGCTCTGATCCTGGAGAACCCACCCTAAGAAGGATGTAAAATAGAAAACAGTGAAGAATAGAGGAAAAAGGACATGAAACCCCAAAACTTTAAGAATTCAGGAACCAGTGAAAATCCAGTGCTCTAGTTTTGTAGCATATTGATTCTGACAAACCAACAGGCAAATGGGAGATTAGTCAGATGCTTGTAGATGCATCAGACTGGAGACTAGATTGAACTATTAACTAGCCTGTGAGGGCAGTTGAGAGTAGAAGTGGATAAAGAGAGTTTTATTTCAAATTAGGATTTCAGAGAATAGTAACACTAAAAAAATATTTTATAAAAATCACACCTATATATAAGACTGTCAAAGAATGCAGAACTCAAGAAAGTCTAGCCCTGGCCGATTTGGCTCAATGGATAGAGCGTCAGCCTGTGGACTGAAAGGTCCCAGGTTTGATTTCAGTCAAGGGCACATGCCTGGGTTGCAGGCTTGAGCCCCAATAGGGGGTGTGCAGGAGGCAGCCAATCGATGAATCTCTCTCATCGTTGATGTTTCATTCTCTCTCTCCCTGTCCCTTGCACTCTAAAATCAATAAAAATATGTTGGGAAAAAGAAAAGAAAGAAAGAAAGTCTAAAAGAACTCCTTTCAGAAGAGAGGAGCCCTTCGCAAGAGAGGAAAAAATTCTGGTTCTTTCCTGGGGGTGGAGAGGGAGACCAGATCTAGGTGTGGGCAAGAGAAAAATGCCTTCTAGGGAATTGGCAGGGTTGAGGAAAGACAAATAACAAGGTCAAGCAATTGGTCAAGGTGAGCAA
This sequence comes from Cnephaeus nilssonii, assembly GCF_951640355.1. Classification (NCBI taxonomy): domain Eukaryota; kingdom Metazoa; phylum Chordata; class Mammalia; order Chiroptera; family Vespertilionidae; genus Cnephaeus; species Cnephaeus nilssonii. The sequence continues at coordinate 13,795,234 of NC_137084.1, read as the reverse complement.
GGTATGGAGATTTGGGGTAGCAAGTTTGATAAAAGTTGAAGTAATAATTTTAGTTTGGTAATTGATGATTCTATCTAATTTGTCTAAGTAAATAACAGTGAAGGCAAGGCCACAAAGGAATCTGCAGTCTTGAGCATTCTCACCATGGCCCCTGCTGTTGATTCTGAAGGTGAAAGCAGAAACTGTCTCTTGGACCAAACTAATATACTAAAGAGATTAGCACCTCCTGAGAGAGACCAGAGTAACACAGTGGTTGAAGGTTGGAATGACCAAATATATTCAACCTTATTAAAGCTGAAGCTCAGGTGCAGATCAACTTGACATTCCATCTTAGTTACCAGACATAGAAAAGAGCTCACCATTTCTAGGGAAAACAGAAGAGAACAGTAGTATACATAAAAGTCCACTATTTCTTTACATGAGATATCTTATTTATGATAAAAAATGTAAGATGTGCAAAAAATATTGGAATTAGCATGCAAAAAGTATATAATTATGTAAAAATGTTTAAAGGCTTAAAGTAAAGATTAAATGAGTAGGTGAATGTATGTGGACTCTCAACAAAGAAAATTAAGGCAAAATTCTATAACTAAAAAATATAATATCTGAAATGAAAGAAACAAAAGAAGCAAAAAATGAGACCAGTGAACACTTACTGGACTTAATTGAAGAATGCACGTTGCAGAAGAAAGGATCAATGGAATTGAAACAAGTCAATAAGCATTAACTAAATAGAAGATCCGAGAGCAAAAAATTTAAAAACCTGGATAGATTATAAATAACAGTGGAGCATTGTCAAAGCACCTAATACATGTCTAACTGAAGTCCAAAAAGAATAAAAATGGTATGTAATGAATTTGCTGACAGGTTCAGATAAATGAATCTCTAAGATTATCTAAGTAGGATCTGTTTTAAGAGATCACTCATGAAGTGGGCAACCCTAAATAATTAAAACATTGTTCCCATTTGAAGAAAGATGTTTTGAGTTTGTTTCAATACATGCATTGTGTGGTACCAAAATGCCTTTCCCAATTTAATCTGAGTAGTCTAAAAAATATTTATTTTTATATATAAGGAAAGAAATTTGAACATTCAGAGTTGGCATAAAGGAGAAATAGAAAAAGTAGAATAATTCAACTGATTTTTTAAAAAGAAATAAGAACAAACATAAATTCAGCACAGTGTAGCAGCAACTCATTCGTCTATGCATTGGGAGATCTGGTTTCCAGTTCAGAATTATTTCTTGACAGGTTGTGTGATCTTGGTTAGAGTGATTTCGTTCCTCTCCTACAAGATGAAGTATTTGGGGATGAATCTTGTGGTGACACATATCTCTAAGAATCTAAGAAATGAATGGCTTAATTCAAGTTCTATAAACTATAGGTGAAGGCCAATTCTAGCCCAATCTCTATGTTTGTAGATAAGATTGATCAGAACACAGGTATGCTCATTCATAAACATATTGTCTATGGCTGTTTTCAAGATGCAATGGCAAAGCTAAGTAGTTGCAACAAAGCCCATACGGCCTGCAAAGCCTAAAATATTTACTATCTGCACCTTATAGAGAAAGTTTGCCAGCTCATGACTTATCTGCATGGAAAGTGAGCCTCTGAAAACTATCCCCAGTGTCCTCATTCTGTGTTTAGTTGCATGGCCTTCAGGAGTCTTAGCTCTGCTTCAATAATTTCCCTGCTGCTAAGAAGCACTGACTGCCCCTATCAAGCATTTGAATAACAAATTCCCCAAGAGAGGGTGGTGACACTGAATTGTAGTTAGGAACAATCAAAGCAGTTTTCAAGGAGACAGTAATGCTTAACCCAGAAAAATGAATTTCAAAATGGAGAAAGGATTATCATCTAGAGAAGATATTTTATATAAAGAGATTCAATTGCCATTAGTATTATTGAAAAATATTGTGGTTCTCCTATTTCTAGACATATGGTAGACATCATGTCCTATGGCAAAGCCTGTACAAGACTTGGTTATAATTTGGAGCAGCGATTGGCAATGGATCCACTTCCAAGCACACTCACAGTTTTAACAGAATTCATTCCCTTGCAACTGTATGACTGAAGGCTCTGGCTTTTTTCTGGATGTTGGCCAGAGGCTGCTCTCAGTTTCTAGAGGCCACCTTCAGTTCTTAGAACCTTGTCACATGGCCCTCTCTGTAGATCTTCTCACAGTATGGAAGCTTCCTTCTTCACAGTCATCAAGGGAGAAATTAAGTCTCTGCTACTTCATTTACCGTCTAATCCTGGCAAGCGGAGAAGGAGCCACTCACTCAGGGCACCCATGAATCTCACTGTTCAACAAAATCCTCACATAAGACTAAGCAGTAAAGTCCTGAATGCAGAACAACTTCAAGAGAATCTTTATTTGCCTGAGTCTATTTTCTTTCAATTCTTAAAATATTGTCACTCTGGATAGCATTGTAGTTACCAAGTTTCTTCATTTAACCAAGCTGTCCTTCACAAGTCAGCTGTAGTCTGATCATTAGAAACATGACTAATAATCTTAGCCACAATATATTTTTTGAAAACACAGCTTTGAATGTCCTAAATAAACTTCAATGCAATGGGGCAATGAATGCCCAGGTTGAGACTCTATCCCCAGAAGAGGGTGTGCAGGAGGCAGTCAATCGGTGAGTTTCTCTCTCTCTTCTCCTTCTCCCTTTCTCTCTCTCTAAAAATCAATAAAAACATATTTAAAACAACAAAACAAAGTTAATGGGGCAATGAAGTCTGTGAAGGACATCTTTACCCCTGAGGTCAGCAGCTGTCTAAGATCGGCAACAATAATGGCCAAAGACAATCAGCACGTGTTTAACAATTTCTGTGTCTTGTTTTGACATAAAATTAGCTTCCAGTAGATGGGCAACTCAGGTTTGAAGTGGATTCAGCAATCCTTTCTTTTCAAGACCTCCGCGTAACCCAAGAGAATATTTTTCAGGAGTTATTCAATTTAAAAAAAAAAAAATAAAAACAAGCTCAAACAATCTGAAAGGTCTCTTTAGCTGCTAGCCTCTTTCACTAAAAGTTCACGTTTGCTTTGTTCTATGGAGAAGAAAACAAGTGTTAATATATCACTGTGAAGTGGATGGGGAAAAAAAGGTTGTAATAAAAACAACCCAGTTCTGATTAGCCACGTGTTTCTAAAGTGCCTTGAGATCTAGGTTTTGTAGTTTGGAAAACATATACTTTATTACTTTTGCCTGTTCCATTTTGTTAATATAATAAACATATTCTCCCAGCTGCTGTTTTGATCAGATTTCATAATTATTTCAGGTATTTATTTTGGACCATTTTATTGGTGGCAAATAAATATTAAAGCTTATATTAACATAACCTTTATTGCTAGTTATTTACCACTTAGTTTGCTGCATGCAGAGATATTTTTAGTATTTTCTCTGTATGAGCTGACAGATTTTATAAGTACTTCCCTCTGCCATTTGAAGTCATTTGCATTCATACATGTAAAATTATCAGTTTGTTATTAAAATGTGCCTTAGAATTCATAATAGTAATACTATCTTTTCAGTAGGAATAAGATTCAGATTCTTTTTAAAAATATTTTTAAAATATATTTTATTGATTTTTTACAAAGAGGAAGGGAGAGGAATAGAGAGTTAGAAACATCGATGAAAGAGAAACATCGATCAGCTGCCTCCTGTACACTCCCTACTGGGGATGTGCCCACAACCAAGGTATGAGCCTTTGACCGGAATCAAACCTGGGACCCTTCAGTCCACAGGCTGACACTCTAGCCACTGAGCCAAACCGGTTAGGGCAGATTCAGATTCTTTTAGGCTAATAGTCAGGATAGGCATGGCACACTTTAAAAAAAAAATCCATTTTACTTGTTTCTACTTTCTGAGAAAAAAAAGTAAATTTTTAGGAGAAAAATGTTTCCTTAATTATTTTCATTAAATATACCAGAAGTAGTATTCTTTCAAAGTTTGTAAAGATGTTGCACATATGGTATTGGAATCGACAATAATAACTATTAATAGAGGATTGCTCAATTCAGCTAAGGTATGGCCATGTAATAAAATATGACATTGAACCATCTAAAGTTGCCATCAGCAATTTTATGTGTTCACCTAATATGATCCAGCAGTTTAAAATAAAAAGACCCCTATGTTTATAAAAAAAGACATCCTAAAATGTGTTTAATTCAATTAAAAAAGCAAATTATAGGAGAATGTATAAGATATGATGCCAGTTATATTTTCATTTAGAAATAATATGCTTGTGTGTATTTATGGAGAATTCTGGAATGATGTACAAACTCTTGAAAATGAGACTAGAGAATGAGAAAAATGTGGATTCTGTTCTTTTCTATTTAGAGAGTCTTCTAATTTTTGATTCTCAGTGTAAGCAAAATTTAATGGCTTAACATATTTTTAAAATTATAAAACAATCAGCTTCCTCAGTGCTAGTCAAAGTGTGGTCCATGGATTATACCAGCATGCAAAATTTACCAGTTTGTAACAACAGAGGTAGAGAAACTGAGAAAAGCATTTAGAAATTTTATAGCAATTTGGTGAGTAATTCTATTTCTATTGAATGTAATAATAAAATTCTGGGGCTTGTATTTTGTATGTCCTTTTTATTTTATTTAGTAATTGATTTTCATTGCACTTTACAAAAGAACATATCAATGACTGATTGGAAATTAAAAAAGAAAAAGAAAAAAAATGGTCCTTCACCACAGATAATTTGAGAAATATGGGTTTATCTTTATTTTTCCCAATCTAGAACAGGTTCTGGCACAAAAAGCCATTGAATAAATGCAAAATGAATAGATACATGAATTCAGTTGATCCATTGGCGAGGCTGGAAGGTAATAGAATGGACAGTTTGGTGTTGCATTTGATGAATGTTGGGGAATGGAAGGAGTGATAGAAAATGCCCAGAGGTTTACATTGAGTTTTCAGGAGTTTGCTGATGACATTTCTTAAAAGGAAACACCTTAAGAGGGAGCATGTTTACAGATGATGAATTTGTGTTTGACCAGTTTGATGTTTAGGTTATTTATGAGATATCTAAGTGGGGATGTCCAGGAAGCAGATGTGTGGGTTAGAAGCTCAGGGAGCAAAGTCTGGACTGGAGATATAGATTTCAGAGTTGAAGTCATTAGGATGAATAGCCACCTGGGATGTAGAACAGGGAAAGAAGAGGCTAAGGACAAACCCTTAGGTGCCTATCAGTGTTTGGCACATGATTGACGATCAGTTACTCTTTGTCAAATAAAGAGGCAGACAGATATGAATACAAGTCTGTTTCCTTAAGATCCCCCATTTTGCTCTGAAACTGCACAGCATTCTAACAAGTACTGCTTGGGGCTGGGACTCGGGTGAAGGTGAAAAATCAGAAAGGCACAGAAAGATAGAAGGGGTCCAGCTGTTTTGAATGCTGCTAAAAGATCAAATAAGATGGCAAGAGAAAAATGTCTACTGGATTTATCAAATAAGGTTATTGATGACTTTAGCAAATATTCTTTTTGGGGAGTGATAAGACTAGGAGCTGTGTAGGGTTGGCTGAAAAGTAAATGGATAGAACAAAAATGTAGATAATATGTCCACCTTTTATTAAGAAGCTTAGCTATGAAAATAAACTAAGAAATCTTAGAATTATTAATGAGTTACTGTTGATGTAGGCAGTAGAGACTGATTAGTCCTCAAAATAAAATATTTTATTATAATCTAACTTGCAATATTTGTTTAGTGTTTCATGAATAATACTCATAATAAAAATGCCATCTGGAAATATATAATTTATTAAATGATCATTATGTGCTAGGTATCATATCTCAGTTCATAGTTATTAAATATAATTTTGTGTTGTCTTAATAACAAACTCATGAAATAAGTTTTATTCTCACTTTACAGATGATAACATTTGCATTAAGAAGATTAAAGGACTTGTGCAGGATTAGTAAATATTAAATAGTGGAACCCAAATGTAAACCCAGGATGGCCTCATTCCAGAACAAAACCCATGTTCTTAATTGATGTTCTCTACCTTGATTTCCTAAATGTTAAGAATAAGATCCACACATTATTACAAAAATGTATCCACCTTCAGCACTTCACATATATTCCATTGATTAGCTCTTCAAAGGCAGGAAACAAATTTGAAAGTCATGAGTTCTAGGTCTAACATGTTCCAGAAGTCATCAGTCCTGAGTCCCTGGTCTAACATTTTCAAAAATTGGCTGCATTTCCTGGGATAAGTCAATTTTCCACAATAGACCTGAGTTACACCATTATAAGTTTAGGACTTTAGGCTAAATAGCCCTTGATACCTTTTTTCACCTCCGGTGTTCTATCATTTTTCTTTATAACCTTTTATTTCTATTTTAACATCAATATATTAGAAGAATCTGACAAGTCCCACCAGAAGGAAGCCTGTTTACATCAGTACAAGCTGCCCACCATAAAATGTTTATGATTTCCTCCATTGATTCTTTGGATTGGTTTTATCTAGCAATCTTTAATAATCATGTTAAAGTGATAGATCCAAATAAAGAAGGTATTGAAGACACAAGATTGTACATATTTTCAATGGGCTACTTCCGGTTCAATGCCATCCCACCTTTGATTTGTAATTATAGTGTCATGAGGAGTGACCTGTGACCAGTTGTCTATGGATAAAAAAATAATTGAGTTGTTTAGACAAATCTGCATAATAAATTGAAATCCAATGGAAGTTGACTGCTAATATATTTCAAGCCCAATATGGCACAAAAAAAATTAGTGGGAAAGGAAAATCCTCCCAGTGAGATAATTATTTGGACGGGATCGTCAAGGACTTAGAAGGAGCTAAAGTTCATAGCAAAGATACCAGTGGAAGACATAGGAATGGACCTCTTGACATGGGCCCAGTATTTAATAATACTATTTGTTTCCCAAATTAATTTTTAATAAATGCCCTTCCTGTGAAGAAGGTGATTAAGAAGAGGTAGACCAGGTAACAGTGAACTTCCCCATCTCTCCAGAATTTTCATTCAGTAGGCTTATGCATTAAGTAGTCATGAAAACTATGTATGGGTTTAATAATAAGGACTAACCTTTACAAGATTTATTTCTCTCTTGCTGCTGTTTAACGTGCAAACAATAGCCACCAAACTTTGGCTCCCAAATAACATGACTTAATAGGAGAAGGAGACCACACAGCAACAAGTTGATTGTGGTGAACCACCATTTATCAGACAGGAAATGGTGATTTATTTTAATTTGAAAAACATCTGAGTTGGCATTTGCTTCTTCTAGCCCATCATTCTTCTCTGCCTGAAATATCACCTGAAATGTTTTGAATGTCTTATCACATTATCTCATACTATAAAGTGAACTCAGTTTTCAGGAAAAGAACGAATCAACGATATCTATAGGAATCACTGGTCTTTTCATATCCTTACCCAAGGAGACACACTTGCCGAATGGTAGAATGTCAAGGGAAACTGATGTAAGCTCTGACGTGGGGGTCATGCCTGAGGATGCTGAGATGCTCTGGTATAGAAGATGTAGCACACAGTCTAGTGTTTGTGCATGGATCCTGGAACCAAAAGGCAGAAATAGAAGTCATTTCATTTATTAATACCTGTAAACACCTACTAGTGACATATTAGTTTTTAGACCGTGGTTCTGTTTCCTATAAGTACAGACATCTTAATCCTCAAAATAGGAATGCTTCCACCTGAGAATCCAACACTGATCCAGAACACAGGCTTTATTAAGTGGGAAGCACACCAAGCTTCTCTTCTCAGTGGGTAAATGGGGAGTACTAGAAGCTCCGAGGCAGGTTGACATATCTATCCTATTAAGGGAAAATGAGGTTGCTGATATGCAAAGGAACATGGAGTAGTCTGGAAAAAAATCTAGCTGACCCTTATTGGCGGTATCTTATATTACTCCTTTTGTTATTAAACGTTAATGTAAGGATGCAGCAAGCATATATAAGAAACACTAACATAGCCTTAGATTCCTCAAGAATGAAATTGTGGTCCTTCAGCCAGTTAATAGAGTCTAAATGACTGCATTGTCTAAATATTAGCAAATGCATAAGGGTGACCTGCCTATTTCTACTCTACTGGGTGATGTGATGAAATGGCATGTGTGGCTTTGCACAATAACAGGCCAAGCAGGCACTATTCATCTGTGGAATACACTTGTTCAAGGCAAATAGCTCCTTCAGAAAGCATTGGCCATTCTTAGTTCTTGGAAGCACTAATAGGGTCATTTCTCACCTGCCTACATGACATGGTGTGCTCCAGAGAGAGAGAGAGGGGCAGGATTTGACACCAGAGACATTCACTCACCCTTTCTTTTGTATGACTTGTCAAAGGCTAAGTTGAAGTGAAAAATAGGCCATCCAGCAATGGGGTGAAAAATGAGCTTGGGGGTTATGAGTTTCAGTCGACTCTGATGATGTCTGGGAGACATTTTCATTATGTGAGAGTTGAATGGGAAAAAGTGGGCACCTTTTCCTTTTGAAAAAATAAATGGCTTGGGATTGTTTTTTGTTTTGTTTTGTTTTGTTTTTTCTATCCTTGGCTACAGATGTTGGGCATAACCTATGAAACCCTTGGGGCTATTAGTACTCCAGGGAAATAGATGAGAGAAAACTTCATTTCTTAGGGAGTTTCTGTCTGGTGATATCTCCAGTAGAACAGAGTCTCAGGTCTCCACTCATAACATTCTGTACGGGTAAAGCAAGTAACCAGTTATAGATCAATCTGTACTTTCTACTGGATACCAAGAAGAAATGAATTCCTTCCAAATAGCTCATACAAATATCCTTCCATTATTCCATTTATCAATCTATCCATCCATTCATCCAGATAGCTATCTAGTCAGCCATCTATCCAGCCAGCCAGGCAGCCACCAAAATGACATTCACTTATTTATTGAGGAATTAAAATGCATCCAGCATTATAAAAACGTTTGTTGGAAATATGAGAAATGGAATCCTAAATAAAAAATCTGAACTGTAAAAGAAAATAGATTCATCTACTTCAGCATTATCTTTGTGAATGAAAATTTTAACTAATAGAAAGTCAATTTTTCATTGTTCATACAATTTTGTGGCAGCCTTGACCAAGCCTAAAAGCAAGTTAGCATTACCTAACCCTTAGAGAAGGTGTCTGCTCTTTCTGAAATTATAATACAACTCTGGAGGAAGAATCAACATATGTGAGATAATCCCAAACAATACAGTGATAGGGTGTATATATAATCAATGTCACGCACTGTATCACTTGCTTTGAACTATCTCATAAAGATAAGTAAATTAAATGAGAAATGATGTTATATAGTTTTGGAATAGTCCAGAAAGCCACTAAGGAGGTATGGGTATGGAAATAGATAGTTTGAGCCACAGTGGTAAGTTGAATTTAGATTCCTAGGAGACAGAGGGGAGGCTGTTAAGTAGAGGGCCCTGGTTGTATAGGTGGAACTATGGAGGGGTGGGGTTTGCATCACATTGCATCAGAAGGTGAGAACTGGCAACAATTATAAAGCATCCATTCTATGATGAAAAATGCCTTCATAACTCTAATTCTTGGTTAACTATTTGGTGTGGGATGCATTTTTATTTTGCTTGGTCTTCTTTCTTTCTTTCTTTCTTTCTTCTTTCTTTCTTTCTTTCTTTCTTTCTTTCTTTCTTTCTTTCTTTCTTTCTTTCTTCTTTTATTTTTATTAAGCTCTTTTCTTTTTGTCTGAATCTCTTTTCTTTTGGTTAGAAGCTTTATTTTATTTCCCCGAGTCGCAGGAAATTAAGGTGTCCTTGCACTAATTCTCCACCTGGGATCTTCCACGAAGAAAGCTTGGTGGTGACTCAGGGCAGTGAGTGCAGGAAGAGTTCCCAGGCTCTGAATGGGAAGCAGACTCAGTCCTTCAGGTCTTAGGGTTCAGTTTCTTCCAGTGCAATGGCTTGTTCTTTCCCACTCAGCTTTCTTCAATACAGACTGGCAAATCTTGACAGCCTTTTTCCCCCTGTTGATCTGCATGGCAGACCTCTACTAATTCCTAAACTGCAAATTACATGCTTGAGGCTAAACAGAGATCAGATTAAAAACTTCACACTTCACAGAGACCAGCTCAGCGGGAGCAGTCAGTCTCTGAGCCATTTTGAAGGAGTGGAAACAGGCTGCTGTTGTCTGGAAGCCCATTAAAGCGGGAGCTAGAGGAGCTGTAATGTGATATTAAAGCTCATTTCCTACAGGCTCAGAGGTGCCTTGGACACAATAAATAATAATAATAATATCATACTGTCTTGTCAAAACATGCTTTATATACATATTAATATGACTTATTATTTAATAAGAAGAGTGTTGGCTATAATCTCATTGACATCGACCAGAGCTATATGAAATGGAATTAATATTACCATAGAATCATTTCCTAAGGGGCTTTAATACAGAAAGAAAGTGTTTGTGCCTGAGTGTAAATTGTCTTGAGATATAATTACTTATAATGCATTTCTGAGCTGTTCTTTTGATACAACTTGTTAGTAAAATCATCTCTCTTGGAAAATATAAAATAAGTTAGAATTGGCCATTGGAGAGTATAAAAATGAACTTTTTTGAAATTTATTGATCAATTAATTAATTAAAAAGAAGGCCCAAATGAATGTAGCTGTTTTAATTAACTATATATGGAGTTGGGAATTCCTGTTCTCAATGCCTCACAGACTGACCAAGCAGGTATAGCAATGATAAGACAAGATGTGATGGTGGCTAGAATGTGATAATGTCAAGAAAGATAAAGATACATGAATGGAGTTGAGTAGTATTTTAGAAGGTAAAATTAGCAGGACTTTTTATATAATCAAAGGTTGACAATGAAAGACAAGCAAATCATGCAAATTGGTCATATAACTCCAGGAACTAAAAAGAGAAAAATGAATTTTGTAAATAACCCTGAATAGCTCCAATTTAAATTTTAGGCGGACGAGGAGAAAACCATAAAGGCATTGATGAGTATCCAGAGAGGCCGCAATAAATTGTGAAGTGGGCGTTGGCACAAAAATTAATGGCAAGAGATTGTTTCAAGTTGATGAGAATTCTCAACACTAATACATGTTGAGAGGAGGTCAAGAAATGCAAGTTTTAAGACCACTGAAAAGATTCAGTAATGAGGAGGTTCTTGTTGTCTTTGGTATGAACGGTTTCTTTGGATTCTGGTCCTGAGAGTTACCAGAAACTTTGAGGGCCAAATCCCTTCTGAGCAGGTATGCAAGGTGTCCACTAATCTTTCATGGCTAGTCATCCTAATAGGAGGTGCTGTTGGAAATACTGGATGCCAGCCTTGATGTTATGGTTTGCCCTAGGACCGTGGTCAGCAAACTGCGGCTTGTGAGCCACATGCAGCTCTTTGGCCCCTTGAGTGTAGCTCTTCCACAGAATACCACGGCCTGGGCGAGTCTATTTTGAAGAAGTGGCGTTAGAAGAAGTTTAAGTTTAAAAAATTTGGCTCTCCAAAGAAATTTCAATCGTTGTACTGTTGATATTTGGCTCTGTTGACTAATGAGTTTGCCGACCACTGCCCTGGGAGCATGGGGACTGCATATTAAGCAGGAAATACTGAAGGTTCTTGATAGTGAATCAATATATATATAAAAAGCCAGCGACCGGAATGCCTGAATGACCAGTCCCTATGACGCCCACTGCAGCCGACCAACCAGCCAGATTGAGGGCCTCCCTGTGACTGAGTCCCCGGGGAATGGTTAGCTCTCACAACTGTCCACACTGAGCTTCCCAAAATTCACCAATCACTGTTCCAGTTTCCTATCTGGGCACTGATTTCCGCCACCATTTCTGTTTCTGAGTCTCTGCTCCAGTAAGCCATGTCTTCCTGTATGCACCTGTTGGTCTCTCTAATTTGGAGACATTGCTTTGCCCTGTGTCCTCTTCGCTCTTACAGATTCAAGAAGAGTTGTTGGTTTTTTAGTCTGTTCACCTTTTTCTTGTCGTTGGTACAGAGGGGCAACTTCCAAGCTCCGTATATGCAAAACAGGAAATCAGAAGTTGCTCATTCAGAAAAATATTCTTTGTTTCCCCCAATGTTGATTTAGGTCCCTTATTATGTGTGTTCCTACTGAACCCTAAACTTCCCTAAGAAGTTCCCCTCATATTGTATGATAAATAGACTTATTTGGTTTTCTTCCATAGGCTGTAAGAGAACATGAAGAATCCACATTTATTCATCAATGTAGTCTCAGTATATGCCATAATAAACAGAGACAGTCTCAGTGAATAGTATGGAATAACTGAGTAATTTAAAGATAACAAACATAGTCTTGGATTTAGCAAAAATCTAACAATAGCTTAATCAACATTTGGCATTCCACCGTAGGCATACCCATCCCTCAATACCATACCCAATACTGGCATTTCAAAATGAAGATACCACTCTTCCATTCTGAATCTGAGTAGATCCCATGGGTCCTTTTAAACATGCTGCCATTACCAATCACAAGGAGTTTCTATGGGCATGAAACTTTTTTTTTGCCCTGGAGTATACAAAAATAAATGGGTGAATTAATGTTCTAAAGCTTCTCCTAGATTCATGCCTTTTGTGATACATTAAGATCCTTTTTAAAAAATATATATTTTATTGATTTTTTACAGAGAGGAAGGGAGAGGGATAGAGAGTTAGAAACATCATTGAGAGAGATACATCAATCAGCTGCCTCCTGCACACCCCCTACTGGGGATGTGCCCGCAACCAAGGTACGTGCCCTTGACCGGAATCGAACCTGGGACCCTTCAGTCCGCAGGTGAAGCTCTATCCATTGAGCCAAACAGATCAGGGTGATACATTAACATCTTCATGCAACTTTTTTTGGAAGCCTAAAAATGCTGCTTACAAAAGTATGTAATCCTAGATTCTAAAAAAACAGAAAATTTTGAAAGGTCCAAAATTTTCCCAGTGAGGCTGGATGACATTCATGGTATTCATGCTTGGTCTTAGTTGCTGAGACCACTGACTAAAATAAATAAATAAATAAATAAATAAATAAATAAATAAATAAATATCACACAGGTTATTAAGGGCATGCATTAATAAAAAAGATTTAACAGTTATTTACTGTGTTCAAAACTGTGCCGCAGTTTCTCTGGTGAATCAAGCATTGCGCGACTAGTGCTAGGAGTTCTGTGGGACCGAACAAGAACAAACTAATAGTGACAGGGACAAGAAGAAAAGTACAACTGAAGAGGTGATAGGGCGTCGCATCTCCAAGAATATTAGCTGTTTTCCGCAGTTCTTCAAAGACTAGTTTCCTCTTTTTTTTCTTCTCACTTTCAAGTGATGAGTTTCATTTTATTTTACTGAGAAAATAAAAGTATCTAGAAAAGAACTTCAGAAGTTCCCACTACTGTTGTGTCTGCCTACTGCTCCAACACCCTGTGATCCCCTTGACCTCTCTGGTCTCCTTCCCTACCATCACCCCTGCCAAGCTCACTCCGCTCTCATTCCATAGGCCTCCTCAGCATTCCTCCAGACAGCAAGGCATGTATTCCTGCCTCAGGGCTTTTGTACTTGCTGTGTCCTCTGCCTGAAACTCTTTCCACAGATGTCCAAAGGACTTGTTCTCTCTCATCATAAGGTCACAACTAAACTGCCACCTTATTTCTAAAGACTGTCCTAGCCACCCTATATAACACTGCATCCTCTCCCTCCAATTTTATATTCCCTCAACCCTGTTTTATGTTTGTCCATAGCTCTTAACTTTAATACAGTCTAGTTTCTTTATCCTGTTTGTTTTCTGTCTCCCCACTAACAACTAATCTCCATGAGAGCAGAAACATTGACAGTATTGCTTGCTGATATCCCTTTGCTAAGACTAAAGCTTTCTGTGTATTAGATGCTCAATAAATAGTTTGAATAAAATAATTGGTTGAAGGAGTGAAAATGAGCATAAGTTATGTTAAAAAATTCACTAATAAAGATAATAGTAAGAAAATAAATAAATTACTGCTGGATAATTTAATATAGTGGGGAGAATATATCCAAAGGTCATAATGTAACCTTTAAATGTAGATATTAAGCCTAGTACTCTTTGTAGATCTATTGTTTGCCATAGTGCCTGGTAAGCAGTAGATGAATGAAAGATAAATACTATCCATTAAATTCATTAAGTCTATTCAAGTATGTTAAATCATACTTGAATATATAATAGTATGGGGCAATATTTTATTAAATTTTTGTGTGAAAGAGACATGTTATAGAACTTTCTGTATAGTATGATTCCCACCAAAAAGGAATATATTTAAAAAATATATAACAGTGTTTATCTCCAGGTGATGACACAAAGATGAGAAAGCTTATATTTTGTGCCTTTCACATTTTCTATAATTCAAGTTGATTTCAAAGTAAAAAAAAAGTTATAAAATTACATGAAGTTACAAAAACAGGAATGGAAAAAGTAGGAAAAAAAGGAGGCAACAATTAGTGATCTAGTGTCTATAATTATCTTTTCCCAGTAGGCAGCTCCATGAACGAATAGTTGGTATTTATTTATGTGTGGTGCACAAAGGCCGAGCTGCCATCAGCAGTTTTCAGAATGTCACCTGAACTCCTGTCAAGTAGCGAGATATTCATTCATCTTCATCAGCTCTAAATTTGGAATCGCAATTCAATTTAAAAATATTTATTGAGCTCTTAATATGTGCCAGGCATTCTGCCAGGCATTGGAGCCACAAAGGCAAACAAGGCACAGTCCATGACCTCAGGTCTTTCCATTTAGACAGGAGAGAGACATGTTAAAAAACCAAAGCAACGCAAACAAATCCCACCAAGTTCGTTGTGGTTATAATAATGAAATCTGTGCGAGGCCGGGGACCATGTCTGTCTTACCCACTTTGCATTCTTCGTGCTAAACATAGTGCCCAAAATGCAGAAGATAATCAACAGCTATTTGTTCAATTTGAAGTTAATGAATGAAAAGGAAACTCTAGACGTATTCTCAATGTATAGGGTATTATGAACCAGAATGTCTTCCTCAAGGAAGCCTTGGTTTCTAGCCTTTCTTAGAGATGACTCCATGAATGTTAACAATTAGGTCTGCCTTAAATGGGCTGTTCTTCTATTTGAAAAATAAAAACCTTACTGAACATTTGCATCATTCAGCAGGAATGTGAGAATTAACTACAGGTGGAAACTTCTTTAAAGACTTGCATATAGCCAGATATGGCCTTCCTTTTCATCTTGTTTAAGTACCCCTTACATTATTATGGCAGTGGGATGGGTGGGTAAATATACAGATGAGACGACATATAAAGGACAAAGAGCATGGATTTTTAGTCCAAAGAACCTCAATTTTAATCATAGCTCTTTAACATCTACCTGGGTAACCCAGAATAAATAGCTTAATCTCTCTGAGCCCTTCTTTAGTCATCTTTAAAAATGAAGGTGGTAGGTACAATCTCCTAGAATAATTGGGGAAATTAAATAAAATAATGTCTGAAAGTGTCCATGAAAATTTGATATAATAAATATGGTATGTTAATTTTCTAGAGCTACCAAAACAAAGTACTACAGGCTGAGTGTATTAAATACCAGAAATTTATTTTCTCACAACTATGGAAACTAGAAGTCCAAGGTCAAGGTAGCGGCAGGGTTGATTTCTACTGAGTCCTCTCTGCTCGGTGTGTAGATGGCATCTTCTCCTCTCTGTGTCTTCACATGGTCTTTCCTCGCTGTTTTTCTATGTTCTGATCTCCTCTTCTTATAAAGATACCAGTTACATTGGATTAGAGACAAAACTAATGATCTCATCTTAACTTAATTACCCCTTTATTTTTATTATTTTAAAAATATATTTTATTGATTTCCGAGGGAAAGAAGAGGGAGAGACAGAAACATCAATGATGAGAGAGAATCATTGATCAGCTGCCTCCTGCACACCCCCTACTGAGGATCAAGCCTGTAACCAGGGCATGTGCCCTGACCAGAAATTGAACCATGACCTCCTGGTTCATGGGTCAATGCTCACCAACTGAGCCACGCCATCCAGACTAATTACTCCTTTAAAGACCCTATCTCCAATACACTTTCTGAGATACTGGGAGTTAAGATTTCAACATATGAGATTTGGGAGGGACACAATTCAGCCCATAACACATGTGTTTCCTTTCTTATTTCCTCCTCACTGTTTTTTTGGTAGAATTTTCACATTCTTATTCATTGAAAGCTACCAGTAAATGAAGGATGGACTCAACCACCGTCACAAAAAAATAAAGAATATGGGCACGGTTTAGCAGGATGAAGTTTCTTCTATATGGGATTAATGTTTATTCTCAGCTATAACCTGGGTTTAATGTAGATGCATTCTGACATTTTAGACTTGATAGGAAAAGGGAAGCTTTATCAGTTCCTGAAAAATGTTTTTGTTTGTTTATACACAAACTTTTAAGTGGAAAGAAGTTGAAATTCATGGTCTAGTTTCAGCTCATTTGACTACTGTTAAAACTTGATTCCCCCTAACATGCTATAAAAACCAGAAACAGATGTAATAAAACTAAGTGTATAAATGTTCCATGTTGCAGGACTTAACTGATTTCTCCAGCTGAGCTCAGACAGGTGCAATATTACCAGCGTCATTTTCTGTGCATAGTAAAATTGATATAAAGAACAGCTCAATAGAAGAGATGCAGTCTGCAGTGAAGAGTTTATAACACTTGTCATAATGGATCTGTCAGAAGGAAAAAATGTTTACAGTTCATTGCGGAATATAAAATGTTTGCTAAATCAGCAGTAAAAGTCGAAACTCAGATAAATCTGCAGCAAGGGTAGCCACATAGCACAGCATTATAACATAAATACGCCCAGCAGGAGCGTTAGAGGGGGGGAAACAGCAGCAACAACTTAGTTCTGAGTAAGATTTGATTTATGTCATAAATAAATATAAGAGTATTAGGAAGATTAGTGCATTAGAATGTTAACACAAATCAAGATGTCCTGTGGCAAGCGAGATTGCTTGCACAACAATAAACTCTGCCAATGCCAGGTAAGTTGCCACAGCTTCTTATTGAGCTGATTTCAAGCTGGGGCATTGCTGTATGTGGAGCAGCAATGGAATTATGGATAGGGTGTAAGGGTGTCCAGCTGGACCTCAACAGTGTGAACCATTGGCTGACCATTGACTCAGCTCTTTTTAGGTAAGCAAGAGAATTGCTGGTTCTGAATTTTGAAAAACAGAAAAAGGGCTATAAAAAACAAAAGAGGTTAATGCTACTTTAGGAAGCCATTCTTCTTTGGTAGGAAGAAGTTAGGATATATATTTGGTAGGAAGAAGTTAGGATAAATATTTAAGAGTCCTGCCCTGGCCTAGAAGTAACAGAAGGTCCTGGCAGCCATGTAAGTCCGCTGTGACTGCCTCCCTGTGATAGCTGTGTGGATCAGGAGCAACCAACAGACCCAAGTTGAACAAATAAGCCAGCATTTGGAATTGCTTGCATCTGGGATGGCCTCTGTGTCATTAAATCTATACCATGCATGTTCCCCTGTGACACTGAATATCCTATCCTGCAGCCACCCTGCAACAAGGGTATGTACTTTCCCTGCTTCTGATTGCTGCTTCCAGATAATTCTTCCTCCTAATCCCATACAAATTCCCACTATCAGCCTTGTCCTCACCTTGGATCATTCCTTAATTCCTTGAAACCTTTATCCTGTGGTTCACTGTTTCATTCTCCAACATTATTCTCTGGTAGTGATAGGCGATAACTATTAGTGACTTTAGTGCCCATCTAGATGAGATTTACATTACCTTGGACTTTCATTATTTTCCCCCTACCCCCACCCTCTGTCAACCATCAATTTGTTCTCTATATACTAGTATATGACTTTCTCTTTCTTTTGGATGGTTTGTTGTTGTTTTTTTTGTGTTTGTTTTTTAGATTCCACATATAGGTGAAACAATATTGTGGTCACAAATGACAAGACTTTATTCTTTTTTATAGCTGAGTAATATTCTATCAGATATATGTGCCACATCTTATTTATCCATTCATCTATCAATAGACACCAAGGTTGCTTCTATCGTGGCTATTGTAAATAGTGCTGCAATGCTCTTAGGGGTGCATATATCTTTTTGAGTTTCTGTTTTTGTTTACTTTAGGTAAATACCCAGAAGTGGAATTGCTGGGTCATACAGTAGTTCTATTTTTAATTTTTTGAGGAATCTTCGTACTGCTTTATATAGTAGCCACATTAATTTACATTCCCATCAACAAGGATTCTTTTCTTCACATTCTCACCAACACTTGTACTTTTGATAATAGCCATTCTGACAGGTGTGAGGTAGTATCTAATTGTGATTTTAATTTGCATTTCCATGATGATTAGTGGTGTTGAACATTTTTTTATGTGTCTGTTAGCCATTTGTAGGTCTTCTTTAGGTAAATGTCTAATCAGATCCTCTGTCCATTTTCAAATTGAATTTTTTTATGTTGAGTTATAAGAGTTCTTTATATACTTTGGATTTTAATCTCTTAGCAGATATATCATTTGCAAATATTTTCTCCCATTCAGAAGGTTGCCTTTTTGTCTTATTAATGGTTTCTTTGCTGTAAAAAAGCTTTTTCATTTGACGTAGTCCCATTTATATATTTTTACTTTTGTTGCCTTTGTTCAAGAAGACATAGCCTATCTAATAAAAGAATAATATGCAAATTGACCACACCTCCACTACACCCACCAGCCAACCAGGAGCGAATATGCAAATTAACCCAACCAAGATGGCTGCAGCCACGGAGCGAGCAGGAGGCTTGGGTTTCCCTGGCAATGGAGGAAGCCAAACTTCCCGCACACCCTGGCCAGCTCTGGACTCCACTCAAGGTTACACAGTTTCAATTATAGAAGATAAATAAATCCCAACAAAAATGGCAGCAGCCACAGAGCTGGAGAGAGCAGCAGGCTTGGGTTGCCCCCGGTGATGGAGGAAGCCAAGCTTTCTAGCCTGCCTTGGCCTCCGCTCCAGGCTACAAAGTTTCAATTATAGAAGATAAATAAATCCCAGATACCAGGGCCTTCCCTTGGGTTGCCGGGGGTCATTGCTGGCCTGCAAACCACCACAGGCCCCTCGCCTAGGTCACCCCATGCCCCAAGGGGACCCCCTCCCTGATCTGGGACACCCTTCAGGGCAAACCAGCCGGCCCCCACCCGTGCACCAGGCCTCTATCCTATCTAATCAATTTGCATATTAAATTGACCATCACTCCAACATACAAGATGGTTGCCCCCATGTGGACACAAGATGGCCACTACAAGATGGCCAGAAGGGGAGGGCAGTTGGGGTGACCAGGCCTGCAGGGAAGGGCAGTTGGGGGGGACCCATGCCTGCAGGGGAGAGCAGTTGGGGGGACCAGGCCTGCAGGGGATGGCAGTTAGGGGTGACCAGGCCTGCAGGAGAGGGCAGTTAGGGGCAATCAGGCTGGCAGGGGAGCAGATAGGCATCAATCAGTTTGGCAGGGGAGTGGTTAGGGGCTGATCAGGCTGGCAGGCAGAAGTGGTTAGGGGCAATCAGGAAGGCAGGCAGGTGAGCAGTTTGGAGCCAGCAGTCCTGGATTGTGAGAGGGGTCCCAGATTGGAGAGGGTGCAGGCTGGGCTGAGGGACACCCCCCTACCCCGTGCACAAATTTCGTGCACCGGGCCTCTAGTCTAAAATAAATACTGCTAAGAATGATCTCAAATGTTTACTCTCTGTTTTCTTCTAGGAGTTTTATGGTTTCAGGTCTTACATTTGTTTAATACATTTTGAATTTATTTTTGTATATAAGAAAATGATCTAGTTTCATTTTGTGTGTGTGTATCTGTCCAGTTTTCCCAAAACCATTGAAGAGTGTCTTTTCCCTATTATACGTATTTGCCACCTTTGTCATAGAATAATTTGCTCATATAAGTGTTGATTTATTTATTTCTGGGCTCTCTATTCCATTGATTTTTGAGATGCTTTTTATGACAGCACCATACTGTTTTGATTACTAAAGCTTTGTAGTATAGTTTGAAACCAGAGGATATAAAACCTCCAACTTTGTTCTTCTCAAGATTTACTTGGCTATTCAATTTCATTTGTGGTTCTTCATGAAGTTTAGGATTGTTTTTTCTTGTTTTGTGAATATATGACAAACCTACAGCCATCTTGGACTTTTAATTCTTAGCCTTCTTTGGTTCAATAATTGTGTCCTCTACTACATTAACCACTTATTGCCAGATTCATATTCTAAGTCTCAGTATTACCTCTACATACAGTCCCTCTGTATTTTAAATTTTAGGCATCCCACATTTAGACCATCACCTCTCCTCCAAATTGCTCCTTGGAGCACCTGGCTAACTAACAAACTTGCCACTTTGCCAGGACTTTAAATCTTTTGATTTTGTTTCATTTTAATGGCCTTCATTTTCTCTACCTTCTGTGTCCTCACTTTGATTCTTGAGCAGTTTGGATCTTGTGGCCCATGATTGTAATAACTCCTGTGTACATACTTTCAATTTTCTTGCTCCATTCTCACTTTATACACTAACCTGGAAAAATTCTAACTTTGATTATCTCTAACTTTTTCCCCACAGGTTGACTAAACCTCACAGCTGAACATGGCTGGAAAAAAACATACAAGCCTACTGCTTTGTCTAACTGTAAAACCTTGCCCACTACTCTCTGCTGGACTCTTCAGCCCCAGGGTCCTAACTACATTTCTTTGTCCATTCATTCTGCCACACAACTAGTTCACATCTTCTGTTCTTTCCTTAAAGATCCAACACCTCCTCTTCTCTCCTCATTCTCAGATGTTTGTCATCTATTCTATTTCACTGAGAAAATAGAAACTAAGGAAAAAACTTCCCCAAATTTCTGCCCACCCACCTGCCTCTTTGCCCATGTACACTTCCTTTCCTCCTGAAAAAAAAAAAAAAAGGAATAACTGTTTGCACTCCTCTCTGGAGTCAATAATTCAGCTGGTGCTTTAGTCCCATCCTTTCTTACCCATGTAAGAACATCATTGCCACTGTTCTTCCCTTTTTGATGATTAGTTTTTCTTATCTACCAGATCATATTTATCTTAAACAATAACAAAAAACTCTCTTTTGATAACTGTCTTTCCAACTGTTGCTGCAGTTCTCTGATCCTGCTTCTCTTACAGCAAAGTTTATGTAGACCTGCTGTCTCCAGTTGTTTATTTTTTTCTCTCGCTCTCTCATTTTCTCTTGATCCATCTTGAATCAATCTTTCCACACCACTCCACTAAACTACTTTTGTAAACATCATCATTGATCTTCTTGCAGCTAAACCCACAGTTCTCATTTTGGTCATCTGATTATCAGAATTTGATGCAGTGGATTGCTACAGCCTTAGTTTTTAAATCTCCCTTCCATTGGCTTATGGAGCCGCAGAGATGTTTGATTCTCTCTTATTTTACTGGCAGCTTAATCTCAGTATCCTTTGCTGGTTATCTTTAACCTCCCCATCATTCTCATTTATCTCTGTTGATCCGCAAATCTATATCTCTATCTCCACCATCTCTCCTGAAATTCAGATTCCTATCAAGTTTCCTATTCATTTTCTCCACCTAGATGCATAAAATATATCTCAATTTTAATATCTCCAAAATTTAATCCCCAATATCTTCCAAAGCCAATGACCTCCAAAGCCATTTCTTCCATAGGAGGGCGACTCCATTATTCCAGTTAGTGAGGCCAAAACATTTATGGAAGGAAAGTGCCAATGACTAATTAGTGGTCTCCTTAATTCTCAGGGACAAGTGGTGATTCAGACCTTGATAAAATCTTCCACCACTACACTAATTAATGACATTTGCAGTAGAATAACAGATCCGAGTTGAGTGGGATTCTGGCCAACATTATTATGTACAGGACCAAGCACCTGTAGCTCATTGCTGAGATTGTTTATCAAGGAGTGACTAACCAATATTTATGGGATACAGCTGCACCAGAAAATGGACAAAGTGTTCAAGCTGAAGGGACAACAGAGCCGATGCTTTCCCTGAGCGGACATCAACATTTCTCACTCTGCTTCTTCTCTTAGGAACTTGTGCATGCCAAATGCCAAGTGATTTGGGTTTCAGAAATAGTTTATGTGAGCTACAAGATCTCTGTTATGTAAACATGTTGCTTTAGGAACCATGTTATCCAATGAAGTTTATCGTCAATCTGAAACCAAGGCCAATGCTGCTGATCAATTGTTCTGAACATTGCAGTTTATAATCACATTAGACTCATTTTCTTTTCTCATCCCACGTATTGAATTAGTCACCAAGTCCTATGGGTCATATCTTCAAAATATATGTAAAATCTGAAAAAAATCCCACTCATCTGTTCTAATCTTGATCCTAGAATAGAAGATTCTCTCATAGATACTGTGGTTATCTTCTAACTGATGCCTCTGTTCTTTCCCTGTCCACCACCTCTTCTCCATACTGTAGGTAAAGTGTTGCATTCAAGGTGTGAGTCAGAGCATGCCATTTTTCTGAGAATCCAGTGATTTTCTCTCTCACTCAAAGTAATAGTCCAGTAGTTACAGTGGCCTGTAAGGTCCTACCTGGTCTTACTACTGCTCTCTCCGCTCTCATCTCTTTTCCTCTACCCATAGGTCTTTCTATTCCAGTCATGCTGGCATCCTTATTGTTTCTGGTAAGTGACCAGCATTCCCACCTTAAAACCTTTATTTCATCCTTTTTGCATGAAAGTTCTTCCTCAGAATATCTGCGGGACTTGTCCACTCACCTCCTCTATGTCCTTGTTCCCACATAATCTCAACGACGTGTTTTCCTGGATCATTCTGTCTAAAATTACAGACTCTGCCTTTTCTCTGTCTTATTTTCCTATATTTGCCTTCTCAACCGCTGACATATTAAATAAGAAATTTATTTATTTTTACCTGGCTTATTTTACTAGAATGTAATCTTCAATAGAACATGATATTTATGTCTGTTTTATTCTCTTTTGTATATCAAGTACTGAGAATAAGCTCAGGACTTGGTAGGTGCTCAATAAATATTAATTGAATACAGTAGATCATGGGCTATTAAAAATACTTGATGTAGTGAATACTCTGGTATCCTTCAGAGGTCCCTTTTCTGGGCTTGAGCACTCATCCCCCAGCTTCTGTGAGTTTCCTGTTAACTACACGCAAATGATTCCTTCTCTGAAGAATTAATCTCTGCCTATCAGTTATACTTGCCCTGGCAAGGCAGCACAGTTAGTATCTGGATACACAGCAGTATAATAGGATGCCTGTCCCCTTGTCTCCAGGAAGGACTATCTTTGTAGTGTAATTGTCCAGACACTGAAATCAGATTGAAGGTAGTCTTCAGATGAAAACATAACCTGGCTTAATATTTTTCTTCTTCCCATTTTGGTTTCTTCACTGTCTTTGCACTTTCTTCTTTTAATAAATTGCTTGAATAAGAAGTTCTCATCTCAAGCTCTATCCCAAGATCCATGAAAAGAGGAGGAGAATTTATTTAAAAAACAAATTTACAAACTTTCTTTTTTATCTATTTTTTTTAAGAAAAATAGAGAAGGCAGTGAAATGGAGAAGGGTACTTCTATAGAACATTTCCATGATCACCTATTGAAAGTGACATATTGTGACATTTTATGCAAGCCCATGGTCTCTTGGAATGTCTAAAGGATAAAATAAATCTCTCAAATTTCCAACTTAGTTCTTGCCTTTATTATTTGGTGATCAAAGAAACTTTAACTACTAGCTTCAAATCAACTATAAGGTCTTGGATATTTCTGTTAGAATCTTTGAGCTACATATATAAAGTTGGAATTAAAACAAAAATCACTAATTTTAGGGGCTAAAGTAAAATTTATTCAAGATTATATAGGTGAAACTACACAAGATAGTTGTTGATATGTTACCTGCAAATCAACATTGGAGGTGTAAGGGTGGAAGTAAGATATGAAAGCAAAGTCTTACAACTTTTGTTTTAATGTATTTATTTAAACTGATTCCAGGTTGATTCCTTGGGAAATAAACTAGAAGACAGTGGTTAGCTTGCTATATGTTTATAAATGAGTATCCTTGGGCTCAATACTCATGGAAGGGAAGAAAGCAGGATGGGGCAGAGGGAAAAGTTATATTGATCTGTTGCTCCCATGGGCAGCCTTCACCAACCCAAAGGGAACTCTGGAGCTGGAATGGCCTCTCACAGTTTGTCCCTGTTTGGCCAAATTGTATTCCCATATTGATCAGTCATTGACATGACCCACCATGGGAATGGGTGTGATGTTGAACTAAATAGCTCTTTGCAGCTGAGGCATACCCTGAAAGTGCTGAAGGCCTGAAAACTGACTACCAACAACATTCCTGGGAACTGGGGTAAAAAGTTGAAGGGGAATCCTGATAGCACATAACATCGGTCCTCATAAATTCTAATATGTTAGAGGAAAAATGGAGACCTGTATTCTGCCATTCAATCACTCAATAAATATCTATTGCATTCTTATGTGTATGGCACTGTGCTAGGTACCAGAGATAAAATGAGGAATAAGACTTGGTCTTTGACTTTGAAGAGTTAATGTAAATAAGCAGCAGGCTTATATGTAACCAAGTAAATACAAACTGGGGAGTGCTATTTCAGAAGTAAGGAAAAAGTGCTGTGGGAGCACAAAGGACAGAACTAACAACTCAGCATGGGAATTTGGGGAGCACTTCACCTTGGTTTCAGCAGTCATTTATATCTAAATAGCTGAGCTATTTCTGCAGGTAACTACAAAGGAATTGCTTGCATAATATATCACTTTCAATAGGTGCCCACTGAAACATTTAGGCTGTTGCTTAGAGCAAGAGTTTGTCTCTAGACAAATGTGTGCCCCGAACAATCCAAAATTATGAAGATTTAGGTGTATGTGTGAAGGGATGTGAATTCTTTGAGTTTGAGACTTTTAAAATGACTGAATATAAGTATCCTTGGAGTGGGGGGAAGATTTATTTAGTGGAGAAAAGGGAACCAGCGCCACTTACTATCAAAATGACTCAATCTGGTGCTCAGTACTGGACAAATGATAGTTGTTATTAAGTAATAAAAATTACTGAATTACTCAATATTCAAATGCATTTTGAAGGCCTACAATGATCAGGAATTACTGAAATTTATATTTTGTATGTTCATTATAACATGGCAGACAACAGTGTTATGAGTTGTGAGACTCTGATTTGATTACTTTCTGAATAATATATATTTTAATCATTAATGTCTGTGTATATTTCTGAACTTTTGGAGATGCCCTAAAACATAACTTAAAGAACATGCCCAGCTGAAAGTTCAAAAAAATAGAAAAACTAGAGCCTGATTTGGCATTTGGCCATGGAAAGCATGGGGTTTCATAACACAGGAGCTTTTGAATCATAGGGACCTCTTTGAGTCTTAATTTCTTCATCTGTTAGAAAAGGGGGGAGTATTGTTTAAGTAAGATAATATGTGTTAAGTGTTTAGTTCAGAGTAATTACAGTAGTTCCCCCTATCTGAAGAGGGATTTGTTCCAAGACAACCCCTGCCTTGGGTACCTAAAACTGTGGATAGTCCCAAAACCTAAATATGATAAAGTTTAATTTACAAATTAAACACAGTGAGAAATTAACAATAACTAATGATAAAATAGAACAATTATAACAATATCCTATATAATGAGAGCAAATCGACTGAACAGCCAAACAGCGGAACGACCATCCGGATGATTCAGAAAGGTTAAAATCAATACTTACTATAAATAACGATTGTTTTGGTAATGACCCATACTGTCATTTACATAAATGCACGAGAGTGAAAGCATCATGTGTACATTGAAAACTGAGAGGCTTTGTAAAACATCAGAAAGACAATGGGCATTGTTGCGTGTAGACTTAAATTTTAATTCCAACATTTCTACAAACTAGCTGCATGACCTTGCAGCAGTGATTACTTAACTTTCTGAGGCTCATTCACATAAATTGGGGATAAAATATTTCAAATCCACAGGGTTTTTGTAAGGATTAAATAAGATAATGTGCATTAAATGTTGGGTATAGTCATGTTGTTTTAGTCAGTTGGTAAACAAGCACATTGTCTTGTGGAACCTCCATGAATTTCACAAATGTCCTTCCTTTTGGGTCCCATATTCCTTCCCTAAACTCTGTAATTGTCTGGGTCGTTCTGACTTTAGGTTGTAACATTTTTAAAAATAATTTATCCAATGGCACCAACCTCCTTCACACTTGGCTACAGGCCCATCCACTCAATTTTATTCCAGTTTATCAAATAGCTCTGAATATTGTGGTTAATGATATAGGGATAGAGTTTCAGAATGAAACCATTCATAAGATTGCAGATTGTTAGAGTGGGAAACCTATGTAATAAGGGAATACTCTTTTTGCCTCGTTTTATAGAGGAGGACCCTGGGCTGATAGAATTCCTCCTCTATTGGGACTTAGAATATCATTCAGGTAATTTAATGACTATAAGACAAGGTACAAACGACAGTAGCTCCTGGTGAGTTCAGGATCACCTTCAGCCTATAAGTAATTGATTATCAATTACTTCAATGTTATAAGAGTTTCCTATAATGTATGACTCTAGATATACCTGCATTTGAATATTTGCATTTAATTGTGTGACCTTGACCACATTACTGACTCTTGTTTCAAAATGAGGACAATAGCCAAAACCGGTTTGGCTCAGTGAATAGAGCGTCGGCCTGCGGACTGAAGGGTCCCGGGTTCGATTCCGGTCAAGGGCATATACCTTGGTTGCGGGCACATCCCCAGTAGGGGGTGTGCAAGAGGCAGCTGGTCGATGTTTCTCTCTCATCGATGTTTCTAACTCTCTGTCCCTCTCTCTTCCTCACTGTAATAAATCAATAAAATATATTTTTAAAAAAAATGGGGACAATAATTCCTATTATCAACTGGCCCATGTAGTGTTCACTCCATGCTATGAATCAAGTTCTTAATTTCCCCACTCTTTATTTCTAATATATAATGATTCCTTTGATATCAGAGGCCATGCTTATTTGTTGTTGATGTCCCAGATAACTGCATAAGTATTAGTAGATTTAAAATATTTTTTAAAAGTGACAAAATTTTAGTAACTCGTTGCCCATTGATTACTGAATAATCAGCATTTGTTGACTACACATGTATTTCTAAACTCTATTTTTTCCCTTCACATTTATCAACTCTTTTGATCTTCAGATCAATCTCTGATATAGGGACCATTATTATGAACACTTTACAGGTAAAGAAACCGAGTCACAGATATGAAATAATTTGCTAAAATTTTACATATCCAATAAGGGGAAATTTGAGGATTTGGACTCAGGAAGACTTGGTGCTCGCTGAAGTGAATGAATGTTTTATTCACAAGATTATTTTTCAAAGATTGGGAGTAAAATAATTTGGTGCATTTGGTTAATGTTGTTGTTTTTGTTATTTCAAATCCTCATTCTTAGATCTCTGTTTTGTATGCAACATTTTTGAAAAGTGTGGTAGTGTAAATAGATCACCAGCATATGACCCCTGTGTAAAGTTCAAAGGAAAGGTTCTTGCCCCAAACTAGCTAGAATCCATAATATTTTACTGAAAGTCCTTTCTGCCCTTGGCAGAAGCAGAATCAGCAGCTGTAGGCAGGACTGTCAGTAAAGGGGCTTGATTAAATATAAATATGTCTATGGAGTCATATTTAAAGTAAACTTTTTAGGTCACTGCAGTTGGGAATAGAAAATGATTTCAGATTTTGAGTATGAGATTAATTTCTAAATAAATGAGGCTGAAAAATAGAGTACATGGCACCTATGGGCACTCTAGATGTAATGACTAAGAATAAAAGTTAAGAATAGTTTTAAAAACTTACCAAGTGAAATATGCTGTAATATCTTTTATCTTCCTTCATTAAAAAAAAAAATCCCAGCTAGGAAGATTGTCAGTGAAACATGTACAATAACTTCCACTAGTGGCACCATTAACTTTTTTCATTCACCTAACTCTCTACCCATAGAGGAAAATTAATAATATAAATAGAAGACATGTTAAACTCATTAGAAATTATGCTTGATGTTTTCCAGAAGCATTGGGGCTTTAAACATAATTTGAGGGGATTTCTCACACTAGCCAAAACAAAGTAGCCCATTCCTCCCAGACCCTCCTCCTTTCAACTATAAAACTCTGGAAATACTACAACAAACAAGTGCCTATCAATGAGCTAATCTTCCATCCCAGCTCACTGCAAGTAGGCAGCACTCAGTTTCCTCAGGCAGCCAAGGTAGTGTATGTGGGTCTGAGCCAGGAGTTGATCTTCTAGCCCCCAACCAGTGGAAGTAGACTGTGGGCAAAGTGTCCACAAGATCCAGTGGCTAGCTGAGTCTCCACCAAATGGTGAAAATCAGAGAAAATCAGCTCCTCTATTTCCTTCACCTTTGTGTTAGTGGGACATGGTGGAAGCTGAATCTCCACTTGGCATCAACAAGAATGACCAAGGCAGTGTGAGGCAGGGCTGCTTAGTGCTCCACTCCTGGTCACACACAACTCCCCACCTGTGTCAGAAGGACACAGTGGGAAACTGAGTCTCCACCCCTATTTGGCCTCAATGAAGTAAAATGAGGTGGTGCCCAAGGATTAAGACTCTTGATATCATACTTTCTATTAACTGCCTTTCCTTCCATTTTAATTCCCTACTTCTTTACAGATGTTTCCTTCAACTTCCAAATACTTGTGCTTAAATCTTTGCCTAAGGGTCAACTTCAAGATAAAGACATCACTCAACCAATATTTACTGAGCATTTTCTAAATTCAGAGTGTTGTTGTAGGAGTTGCTGTATTCCTGAAAAACAGTATAAAGTAAATGGTCTCTACTTGTCATTTTGGTAGAGGAGACAGATTCATCATGTTAGAAGTAAATTAAAATTGTTTAAGTGTTCTGAGGAGATACACAGTGTCATGGGGACAATGCATTGCTAGTGAAATATATCAAGCTCTTTGGATTCATTACAATCCCATCTCATAATCCAGGTTTGAATCCAGCTTTATAATCAGTCCTTCTTCTTCACTCCAACTCTTTCTAGAAGGCTTACCAAATAGTAGGTTAAAACAACATGCATTTATTAATTTGTGAAATAAAACTTTATTAAGAATCTAATAAGGATCAGGCACTGTATTATACAGTTGACATTAGACTGGTACCATGAAGTATTGAATCAAATAGAACATAATATCAGACAGAGAATGCAGTGTTGACTTAACTAGAAGAGAGATACCAGAGAAAACTTCTTGGTAGAGGAATAAGAGGTTTAAGAATCACATCCCCTCTCCTGCCCTGCTTTCCCAAATAAGAAGAGAAATATCAGGCTGCAAAGATAGATTATTCTCTCAATTTTCAATAGTACATTTGAAGAACTGGCAGTTTCATAGAAAAAAAAAGTAGGAAAGCTATAAAAATGTACTTGGCAAGTACATTTCAATTTATTTCAGTTCATTTTTCTTTATCTATTTCATCTAAATAGTTTCTTTAAGTTAATAGGATAGAATTGTGAACATTCAATGGGGACTGCAGAAGCAGGGCCTGTGCCTCTTTCAGTGATGGAATCAAACCTTTATTCCATCATGTCTTTGCATATGCCCTGCTCTAACCTTTAAGCCTCAGCATCCTGGTATTTCTGCAAGTGCCAAGTTAATTTAAGAATCATTGTACTGAACAGCAACGAGTTAAATCATTCCTTGAAGGTTGAATTAGAATAGATTATGATATCATTTTTATTGAATCACATAATTCTATTTAAAAGCAGAAAGAAATGTAATTCTGAGAAATGTCTGAAAGTCAGTGGTATTATTCCAAAAAAGTGTTTGCTCCTTGGTTTTGTCATTTATGAAAGGTCATCCCTGGGTTACTTCAGCATCAAAATAAGTTTTTTGTTTTTTTTTTTAAATATCTGAAACTCTGTATTTTTGGTTTCTCCACCAGGTATTTCCAAATACTTCAACATTTTTCTGTGTCTGTTTTTAATACATTGACCTCAATTGCAATAAAATCATTAAAATTTAAGAAATTATTATTTAATACTAGAGGCCCAGTGCACAAAATCATGCACAGGTAGGGTCTCTAGTGGCTGCTGGCCAGGGATGCCTCCTTTCCCCCTGCTGCCTACCGCAGCTGCCGGCCCCAAACCCTAGTCAAACTCCTGGTCGAACTCCCAGTGGATGGGGACTATTTGCATATTAGGCTTTTACTATATAGGATTTGCCTTTAATTACTGCTCAGTTTTGTAAGAGCAGGGCCCTGTTTGTCTTGCTCATCACCGAGTGTTCAGTTCTCAGAAAAGTGCTCTGCACAAAGTAAATACTTATTGAATAAAAGTGGAATGCCAAGAAAGCTGTCTTTATACCAATGCGTTTTAAATTCCAGCATATTTAGAAATTCTGATTTCTCTTCATTCCCCAAGTCAGACATTTTGATTCATTTAATTGGGATTGGGGTCATATTTTTATTTTTAACAGTGATGGTCAAACTGCTTGTTTGGGCATTGCATCTTGCATAGCACTAGTCCACATGATGTGGTTACTGTATGGCCCAATGATAAGTTTCAGATCTGCACTTAAGTAGTTGTGGCTTCCACAGCCCATTTGAGAGACTGAGTGTAGTGAAGAGGGATTTCTGGTGTCCCCCTATAAAGGTGAAACTATGTATGTAATCACTATTTCTTACTGTTCTATTTAGGCCAAGAATACACTCAGGCAGCCTAAGGGACTGTGAAATTCCCTTGATATTGTTACTCTAAACCTTGTCTATCTATGGCACACATCTCAATGTATATTCCTGATGGTAACACTGACATTTTACAGTTCTTTGCACCATTTTCTGACTATGTTGGTCACAATCAAGCTATTGACCAACAATGTCTTCCTCCTAGGTCTTTCTAGCCACTTACTTGTTTCTGACTTTGTTAAAAAAAAAACAAGTGGTTCATATTCACCTGCCTGTTTCTAATCACCCACTGATTTCCAAACACCACTTATCAATTCAAATCTAAGAGTATGCACAGTACTTTCCTGACATAACAGTTGGCCCATCTGATGACTATCATCTCTCTTTTATAATTTTCAACTCATAAGTCGTGTCAGAGTAATTTAAATTCAACTCACTGATTTATTGAAATACTTCTGTGGTGATTGACCTTTACGTAACTCTTTGGAACTGAAGGAATTACAAGTTACTTCTACCCATTACCATGTTGAGGAGAAGTGACTGTCTCAAGTTTTGAGAGAGATTAAACAGTTTACTAGTTAAGGAAGTTGGGGAAAAGAAGGTTATAGATGGCATGGAACATACAGAGAACCAATACAATTGCTATGATTCCTGTTTTTCTTAGCAGACAATAGTGGGATGCAATTCTTGTACTTTAATATCATAGAATCTCTTCAGTATCCTTACCATGGGTCTCCTTTTTCTGGACTGAGAATGGTTGCCTGTTTCAGAAATCAAGGAGGATAGTGGGATAACCCTCTTTTCTCACAGTAATCTTCAGCTCTTTGACTGCATACTGATTTGGAGCTCTATAATCTGCCACTCCTCCACACGGGGCCAATGATCATTGCCATTCTTCTTAGTCATCGACTGATTGCCCTGCCTACACAGAGCATATTTCCTTCGAAATATCTCCAAGATTTAAACTTTTTTTGAAAGGAAGAGAATGAGGGAGATGAGAGAGAGAGAGAGAGAGAGAGAGAGAGAGAGAGAGAGAGAGAGAGAAAGAGAGAGGAAGGGAGGGAGGGAGGGAGGGAGGGAGGGAGGAAGGAAGGAAGGAAGGAAGGAAGGAAGGAAGGAAGGAAGGAAGGAAGGAAAAGATAGAAGATCCTTTATCCTATATTGTATTTGATAAACAGATGATTGAGGGAAAGTAGATTTGAATTTTTTTCTCCAAGATTGTAGTTTGCTTTCTGGTATTATACTATGTTCTTAGATATTATAAATCTCTTTGCCCTTTGATGGAACTGAAGAAGTCTCTACATAATAAAGACTGTCATGAATCAAAAGTTCACCTCATTGAGAATTTACCATCACCCAGAGTTATGACTATACCTCCTCACTCTTGTTTATACCTCATACTGGAAGTAATTGTCCCTTGTTGTTATCTCCTCTAGTTCATTTTGTTCCAAATTTCCAGATTCCTGGTTATCATAAATCATGTTTGCTCTTTATACAGACTTCAAAACATGGGATTTCCCTACATCAATCTTCTCTTCATCTCCTACATTAACCTTCTTCCCTCTTTCTTTTTTGGACATTGATGGATTGTTTCCCGCATACCCCTCCCCCCATCCCAGTTCCATTAAATAAACATCTCCACCTTCTTCTGCTAAACAGAGTCAGGATATCATCACCAGCTCCCACCTACAGAATTTAGAACAAGTGACCCTGAATTCCTGGCAGCTTTGTATGAATAAATAGATTAAATTTCTATTTCTCCATGTAATTAACTTTCTCTGAGAAAGGTTGTAGAAAGTAGTCATAAAGTGAGCAAGCAGTACACCATAATTGGTACCTGTCAAGAGTCTTTGCTAACCAGCATCATCACTAATATGAAGCTTGTAAATTTCTTTTTCTGTATTTTAGTTGAGGTGAATAAGTGTTCTCATTAAGCAATAGATAGCCTGTGATGCGAACGAATAAAGGGCCTTGTTTTAAAAAGCACTAAAATTCATATAGATTCTCAAAAAAGTATTTATTGGATTGGTTAGCACAACGAGTGATATAAAGCCCTTAGAAATGTATTTGGCGATGCAGCTCAATGTTTCTCTTCAAAAGTTTCTATTTATCTATGTATGTAGCACAGTGGATAGCCGGAGAGAGTAGGAGGCTCAGATACCTACACTTGTTCACCATCTGTACAGAGCAAGAGCAGAGTGGACTTTTGACAATCCAATAGGGAGTTGCTACCAGACATGACAGTTATGGCAAGTGCTATGTCAAGACTGAAATAATGAGTTGTAATGTGAATGCCCTTAGGAGGGGCCCAGAATACCCCAAACCACAAGTCTGGACACTTGGACAAGGACTCCATCTGGACACCATATAAGTGGGACCTCTACCTTGTGGGCTATCAGAACTCAGAGCTCCAATCACCAAACACTCTTACTTGGCTGTACCACGGGTCACCCTTGCACCCCTGCCAGACTTCCACTCCCTGGGATGCGTGTCGCCACTGTAGCCACCTGTCTTGAGACCATAACCCACCTCTCCACCTGCAGGCACATCTAGTGATTGGGAATTCATTGGAAAATTGCTCTGCTGGCTTCTATCATGTAAAGCTCACCCTCTCTGTGTGTAACCTGCCTGTGACTCTATTGATTTTGGGGGGAGGTCTCCCCTAATAACCCTGACACTGTGGAAAGACACAAACAAGTGTGAGTGACTTTCTTCAGGGACACTGCCTTGTTCAGGACACCCTCACTCTATATAGATAAGGGTTTCTGTCCTCCTTTCTCTAATACAGTTGTATGATAGTTTGGGGAATCATACAAAGAAGATTACTCCCGGAGGCAAGGGAACATATAGTATTGAACTCTATGGCCACAATGCCCAGCAATGTGCATGGACTGTAGTAGGTACATTATGGGTCCTCACTGGATGAGAGGGATACTGGAGGGGAAGTAAAGCATAGTCATGGAAGAACTTTCCAAATCGCACCCTCTCCATTCAAATATTCATGAACTGATGAGGTGGAGAAATCGTTCTGCTCCATTACAAAACCTGTCCCTGTTCCCACTCACATATGTAAGTAGCAAGAACTTACTGTCAGAATCTGACCCTGGGGAAGCCATTCATTTCCACTTGAACCAGCTGTTTCAAATAACATGTTCATGTTGCATTTACAAGGAAAATTATACCTTTTTTCTCTTGGATTTACGGAGGGATTCTTATTTGGAAAACATTTACTTGTCTCTTTCAGCTGCTGTGATAGGTTTCACAGCAAGCTTCTCACCAGGAAAGAGGAACTCCTGCAAACTCCTAACCCTCTTCAAGGTCTCCTGTGGTGCCAGGCGAAGGGGAACATGAAGGCAGGTGGAAGAGAGCAGTGTTCTGGAAGCAGAACTCAGGAGGGACCACTTCGGAGCACATCTATTGAAAAGCAGCCTGTAAGAGGGGAAATAGCACAGGCATGCAGCATTCAGGGCAGGGTTAAATCTTAGATTCCAAAATTTAAGTTTTAGGGCCTTCTATTCCTCTTCCATGAGATTAAATGGCAATAAAACACACCACTACAGGGTGACTATAATATAAAGTTTCTAATACATAAGAGGAGCTGAAAAACTGCAGCTACTATTTTAATCACCCAGGAAAAATATCCTGCCCTTTTTAATAGGAAACAATAAAATGTACCCATCACTAGGGACCTCATCAGGAAGCACTTCAGATTGTTTTTCCAATAGAGGTGACAGCATTGCACCAACTGATACAGCGATACTCCACACTTCATGTTCTCTTGCTAGATCCAACTTGAAACAAATAATTTACATTTCTAGGGGATAACTCCTTTGTCTATGGTACCTAGAAAGAGTCATAGCATGTGGTAGATGTTTAATAAGCATGTGTCCAATAATGAAGTGCATAGATCTAGACGTATAGACTGAAATGATGATAATAAGCTCTAAAGCAACATTTATTTAGTAAGACCTGACTAGATGCAGAGTTTTAGGTGCTATAGAACATAAAAACGAATGAAGAGACACTGCCTTTGTCCTCCAATATGATTTGGTAGTCAGGGCATATGTGACTTTCTGGGGCATGTTTCCAGAAAGGACATGTCCCAGAAAGAGTGAGTCCTCTTGTGACTATAGAATTAGCCTTGGTGAGATGTGAGGCTTAATGTTAAATATATGTGGAAATGTGGAATGATATGATATAATAAATGACTTTGAATTCTCAGAAACCATCAAGAATGTTTGGTACAAAGGAAGGGCTGATCAGATGCGAGCAGTTGGGAGGATATTAAAATAGTCTGGTTTGCTAGTTTTCCAATGATAGTGTACAGGATACAAAAAATGAGTGACAGAACTCTGAGATACATATCCTTACTTTGACCAGAGTCAATCTATTTAAAAAATGGGTTAAATATTGAAAAATAATGTGTATTTCAAAGAGCAGGGAAGATGACAAGCCTTTATATCTATTTCATCTAGGTTCACAGTAAATTTGTGTCATTTTCATAAGCTGTAATGAATTACCCAAGATGTACATTTATTCCTTCTGTCTCGCTCTTACATACACAAACATCTACATGCACACACATACATACACGTATATTGATCATAGTCTATGGTTTTGTTTCAGTCAATATAATGTCAAGCTTTATCACCTGCCAAAATGTGACTTAGCTGGACAAAGCCATCATCTACATTTTCAACAGACTGCTTTAAAAAATTTGTAACATAGAACAATAATGAGGAATTCTCCACTTATCACTTTTAGAGAATGTTTTTACATTTTCAGGTTTTGCTTACTATAGGATGGGATGAAAATTCCAAGGTCATAGAATTTCACACAAGGCTGTCTATGAAGTTTTGCTAATGACTATGTTGAAATGACTACTTAAATAGCTATTAGGACAGTAATTTAGCAATTTTATACCCCAAGTCGAATTTACAGGGGAAAATGATATAAGGGATTCAAAAAGTGGAGAAATGTTTCAAACTTTCCTTCAAACTTTGAAGATATCAGAAGTTTGATTGAATGATAGTGACTAGTATAATAATATGTACCTTATAGAGAGATTTCAAATTTGCAAAGCAACCTCATGAGCATTATCTCATTTAAATCTCACAATACAATATGATGGTTCCAACGGATATTGGTTGCTTTCATTTGTAGTTGAGAACATTGAGCCACCAAGGATTAATCAGAGGCATTAGGGCTGAGTTACTTTTCTTGCACTTAGTTAGCTTTTATGTTCCCCTCAGTTACATGTAAAATGGACCTGGAAGGAAAATGGAAGAGATGTGTTGCCACGTTTTTAATGGCCAGGGAAGACCACCTTTGAGAAGAGGCCATGTGATGGTGTTACATGCAATGCACTGAGGCCTGCCATTGACAGTGAATCTGGATAGACTCTATTTTGCTTTTGAACTACATTTCTATCTTGGCAGAGACAAAGAGCACAGTGTTTATTTTCAGCCTGCTAAGGCAGCTTTCAGATCCATAATAGCCCAACCTAATTAAAAGCTGTTTACTTCCACCACTGCCATTACACTAGGTTGCTCTGCAAAACTAAAAGGAAGTTGAGCAAGGCAAATCTGAAGATGAACAATCCTGCTTACTTACTGACATCGTTATTGTCTTTAGTGGATTGGCTTGGCATTCATTTCCTGGGGCTTTCAGGAGTGATTGTTTGCTAAGTGAATGGAAGAAAAATTGAAAACATCAGTGTTTACTTGACCTAAGACTTTCAGGGCAAAAGCTAAGACCAAAGAGCAGATTAATGGATATATTGGTCACAAACCATAGAGACAAATGTTTGAAATGTCTTGGAAGTTTAACACATTTTTTACTCCATTGGGCACATTTAAAAGCTTTGACCTTAGTCTATAACTATCTGGGATAAAAGGAAGGGAAATGAATTCTGAGCTGCACATCTAACAAACTGAACTTGTATCTGCTAATGCCAAAAGTTTAGTGAAGCCAGCACAGTAGAGTATGGTAATCCACGGACTAGAGATAGGGGAGGGGAGTTCTGGGTGTTATCAGTGTGCTCATCCGAAATCATTTAAGCTCTATGGGTTTGATATAAAAAATTAAGGCAAAAGGATTATTCTGCTGTCAGAAAAACAGGATAAGATTCTAAAATCCATGAGGAACCCCTCACCTTGCTGAATATAGCTAAATCATCCAAAGCCCAAAATACTGATATTATGCCTCTGACCTAAAGTTTTAACCACATACTTTATTATTAGCCCTTTCTCCTGAGACTCCCCAGACCAAGCCAATTCCTAATTGAAAGATAAGCTTAAATCTCATTTATTTTAGAGATTCTGGCAACATGTGAAACCTGGGCTCTCAGGGAGGCCAAGAAAAGTGAAAATTCCAAGAGATAAAACCCCTCATTATGGCAGTTCTAGCCTCAGTACATTACCTTGTTCCTAGCCTTAACCAACTATCTGGAGACAAATGAAGAAGGAGTGGAGAAGTGTATAATGAGAATTATTAAAAGTTTACAAAAATATCTACTAATAGGTCAGACATATAAAATATTAAATATATTTTAGTAGTAATAACTATTATAATAACAATTATTATTGTTATAATTATTACCAACAGCAGCAAAAGCCCGAATACATCATCTCAAAGGCTGGTGGATACTTTTATAAAAGAGTCTCTCAGGTAATAACTTTGATTGTGGTCTCTATTCTTAAGGGACCCAAGTCAAAGTGAACTTTGAATCTTTAAGGACATAAATGGAAGGCACAATGTCATCAATTGGATCATCCATTGCATATGATCCCATCAAATAAGACCCACACTTCCTCCATGCAAAATATCTATCAAAACATCCAGCTGTCTACCCAACCCTGTTTCTGTAATTGACACCAAAAGTCTTCCTGTGGAGCCCAGATGAGTGCCAGCCAGGTGGTGTGAACAAACAGAACAGGTTGAACTGATTGTTCTCAAGTACTCCCCTCAAAAATGAAGATGCAAGTCAATTATTCAAACTGAACTAGGTACCTTACGACCACCAGTCAGCTGGGAGTCCACATTGGAGGCACCGTAAGCCTGTGCCCTTCACTCATGTGGGTCACACTTGGAGGGAGAGCAACATGCTTACAAATACTTTCTTTTTAGGGGAACCATGCATGGCTATGAGAATGCAATGTTTGTGTGGAAGTCAGACCTTAACTTGTCTTCCTTCTGAAATCATGGTGAGTGCACTGTAGGGGCAGTTTCAGAGACCTTCAAGGAAACAGTCAGGAGGTCATGTAGCCCTCGATAGACTGCAGAGATCTCTTTAAAGTTAGACTACCTTTAGTTACTAGGGGATCTTT
Organism: Cnephaeus nilssonii; assembly: GCF_951640355.1. Lineage (NCBI taxonomy): Eukaryota > Metazoa > Chordata > Mammalia > Chiroptera > Vespertilionidae > Cnephaeus > Cnephaeus nilssonii. The sequence continues at coordinate 13,757,204 of NC_137084.1, read as the reverse complement.
ATGGCCAGAATTAGTTGTATAACCCCACCAAACTGTAGGGGAATTGAAAAGTGTAAACTTTCATATGTTAAAGATAGTGCTTTGTAATTTTCTATAAAAATATCAGTCATGATTGGATCATTCTTGGTGCCCAATGTATGCACGGGGAAAATAAACAACCGTGGGCCCCAAACACCTTCCCCTCAGCTAGAATGGTCACCTGGTTGTCTCAGAAGGGGATGAGCTGTGGGCACCGTGTACATTTACATTTTTCTATAAAGAAAACTTACATTCTTCTATGAGATACTCTAATAAACAATGCCAACTCTCAGAGTTCAGACATATTTCAATGAATATTTCAGAGACAATTTTAAGTATATTTCAAATATAAATTATCTCATTTAATCCTCACAAAACCCTACAGGTAAATTTCATTATTATTTCCATTTTCAAAATGAGGGGAGATAGTTAAGGAAAGGTCAAATAGCCGGTCCATGGATTCAAAGCCAGGGGTTGGAGAACCCTAGCAGTTTAACTCTTGAATCTGGACTCTTCATTACCTTCATATACTACCTCCTTGTAGTATTCATATGTTAATAAGGAATGCATTTGACAAGAATTATCAAATGTTCAATACATCTTAGAATTCTCAAGGTCAGTGTCACTGTTAAAAAAAAATGAACTAAAGTATGGTCTGATTTCAAGTGTAGAACCTAAACCTAAAATCTGAGAGTAATTTTGAGAGTGAATGGAATTGAAGTGTTTGTGGTCAATCTGGGCTATTTTTTCTCTCCATTGTTCTTCACATTTTACATCAGGAGGACTAATGAGAGATGTCGGGGTCTTGGTTTGCTGGCTGTTATTTGTCTTATTTCTAAAGTACAAAGGAACCCTATCTGTATTCTAAGACTATTCTTGCAGAATATAATTGGGCAGGAATAATTATAGTTAGGATAGTAACCATAAATGGTAAATTATGCTGGTAACAATGTTTAAATTTTATTACTACTAAAAATATAGGGTAATATATTGACTTTATGTTAAATAGTAATGATTTTTCATAGCACAATATATTTTCAAAGCAGTTTTATGTTTATTATCTGACATAAGATTTTGAACATCTGGTTAGGTAAAATATATATTGTTATCACCATAACATACAGATGAAGAAGTTGTGGCAGAAGTTAAATGGCTTTATTTTTTAATTTAATTATTTTTTTTTTGGTTAATCCTTATCTGAGGATATGTTTCTAATGATTTTTTAGAAAGTTAGGAATGGAGAGAGAGGGAGAAAGAAACATCCATTGATTGCCTCCCATAGACACCCTGATCAGTGATCACACCCACAACCTAGGTATGTGCCCTGAATGGGAATCGAACCCTAAACCTTTCTGTGTATGAGCCCGATGCTTCAGCTAACTAAGCCACCCAGCCAGGGCTGGCTTTATTTTTAACACAAATTCACTATATGCCCTGTAAGCCAGTTTGGTTAACAAGGAGTGAAATAAGATATTTCTAAGGTATCAAAGAATGTACAGTCTTTACAAGTGGAATAGTGAGTCAGTGATGGAACTAAACTGAATCAAATATAATTTGATTAAGGCCCCATTAGGATAATATTTTGATGCTCTGGTTCTGACTTAGTTCAATTAAATATGAAGACAAAGAGAAGAAAAGTTACAACTCAAACTGGTTTAGTTCATGTTTCAATTAACAGTTCATATTTTGAGACAATTAAGTACATTCATGATTTTTCCCCAATTTTAGATTTATGGTTGGTTGTAAGTAAGTTGCTAATTAAATTGGAGCTCATTTAGGAAGAAAATGGAAAGAAGTAGTACTATTGTTTCTTACGAAGTTATTATGTGCACAACTCTATATCATTGGTCTTTATTATTCTATGAAATACCTGTCAATACGCCCCTTTTACAGATAAGAAAATTTAAAACATAGCATGGGTTAAGTATTTTTTTACATAGTCACCCAATTAGATTGGGTGAAAATTAGGATTGTTCTAATTTGTTCATAGGCTTTATGACTTTGATGTTCTATGATTTGTTGCACAGTGTATTCCTTCTATGTGTATGATTGTGTGGCCTTTCCATATGGGTAACTATCTCTGATTAACTATTTGTTTTCACATAAGGAGAATATTCTGTGTGTAAAACTTTATGTCATATTTCATCTACCCCAATAAGTAGGAAGGCATTGTCAAGAAACTTCTTTAAAAATATATACTTTAGCCTGGCCGGGTGTGGCTCAGTGATTGAGCATTGACCTTTGAACCAGGAGGTCGCCATTTAATTCCCACTCAGAGCACATGCCCGGGTTGTGGGCTGGATCCCCTGTTGGGGGCATGCAGGAGGCAGCCGACCAATGATTCTCTCTCATCATTGATATTTCTATCTCTCTCTTCCTCTTTCTTGCTCTTTCTGAAATCAGTAAAAAGATATTTAAAAAGAAATATACACTTTAGTTTACAGTTTACAATTTAATAGTACAATAAACTGTTGTGTGGTTGTTGTTGTTTTTTTTTTTGTAACAATGTTCACATCTGTATGTATACTCTGGTAAACTCTTCTAGTCACATCTGTTTACTGCCATACAAATAAGACCCTGATATTATGGAAGATGCTTAATGTCTCCATAAAAAAAATCAGTTCAAATTCATGGAAAAGTGATTTAAAATAAGAAAGAAGTATAGAATTCACAATTCTACATCTGGTTTGGGGAGAATTACCATTTTGATTCAGTGCTGACCCTGACTCAGGAGATTGGTCTCGATATTAAGAAAGGTTTTTTGCATCACCATCATCCCATCAAGCTAAGGTGTTACTGCATCTTTCAAAAAATTGCAAACTAATAAAATCTAGGAGAATTCATCAGGTTTCTGGAGAGTTTGAGTTCCACACGTGCAAAGTGTCAGCTTTAAGTAAGTCATGCAAAACTCTGTTTAAAAGATTCAGCCTTTCCCTGAATATGGAAAATGGGAGATGTTATTCTGTCGTTAGAATATAATGGTTTGAATGCTCAGGAATAGATTAAACATGCTCACACTCACTGAGCAGTGATAATAAGAGATTATTTGAAAATGGAAATAGTCATTTGTGATGGGCTTCACTGTTAACACACTCGCATGTGATCAGGCATCAGAGAGCATGGGGAAAACCAGTGAGCATTCATTCATCTCTATAAACCAAGCCTTCAGCAGGGTTCCCTCCTGCTAAACTTTCTCACACCTGCCCTGACTGCATTCCCCAACCAGCCCATAGGAGTGAAGAATAAAAGAATAGAAATAAATCAAGCAATGCAAATTAGGACACCCTCTGTGGACTTTAAAATTTTTATAATAATAAATTGCCTAAAAAACTATTTTTAATACTACTGTGACTGCCATTCATTACATGACTATTATGTCCCACACACTCTCTCATTTAATAATTAGCACAACCTTGTGCCATTAGTTCTATAATCCTCATTTTAATATGTTTTTATTGATTTTATAGAGAGAGGAAAAGAGAGGGATAAGAGTTAGAAATATTGATCAGCTGCCTCCTGCATGCCATGGGCTAGGAATCAAACTGGGGACCTCTTGGTTCATGGGTCGATGCTCAACCACTGAGCAACACCAGCTGGGCAATATAATCCTCATTTTATACATGAGGAAATGTTGGTTATGAGAGATAAAATAACTTGGCCAAGTGCGTGTTCCTTATAAGTGAGTGAGCTGAGATTTGACTTCTCTGTGCCCATTCCGCTACCCTGAGCCACTACCAGTTTCAGTAAATTTGGCATACATAAGATACTGGCTGTCTCAAATGATAATCCCAGAAATTGTTTACTGTGTGTCTTAAATGAATAGATTAATGCATTTAAGACATACCCCAAAAGAGTAAGTCTATTTCATTTGGGGTCGGAGAGGTGTGTCATTACTATGGTCTGCCGATATACCACAGTGAGTGATGCTTAATGCCCTTGAAACATTGTTTTTTTCTCTTTCTCCCTCTCATTCTCCTTTCCTTACTTTCTCCTCCTTCCTTCCTATCTTGATTTATTCTTTTTTTTTTCAATTACAGTTTACAGTCAATATTATTTTTTATTAGTTTTAGGTGTTCAGCATAGTGGTTAGATAAAGTCCCCCTGATATTTCAAGTGCCCAACTGGCACTACATAGTTATTACAATATTATCTACTGTATTTCCTGATTTATTCTTTGATAGGCTTGCATAGGACACCACATTTATGCAAAAAGTATTGTGGTAATAGTGAGTTAGAAAAGATCAATTAAATGTGAAACCTGCCCTCTCAACTTACAATCTATTACAAAACAAACCATTAACACCAACACGGCCAAGACTGTAAGTTTGAAAGGGGGGTGGGCTCAGGAAAACTGCTCTATAGATATTCAAAGAAAGAAGAAGTTGAAATTATTTGATGGCTTTGACAGTTAAGCTTGACTTTAAAGGGTAAATGGGATTTAGATTTATTGCAGTGGAAGTACAAACCACCATGGGTGAAAAAAAAACACAGTATGAATCTATACTAATAAAAGGGTAATATGCTAATTAGATTGGGAGACCTTCTGGACATCCTTCCAGACAAAGCTATGGTGGTAGGGCCAAAGCAGAAGCTGTTAGGGGTGATCAGGTCAGGAGGGGAGGGCATTTGGGGGTGATCAGGCTGGTGGGGGGGCAGTTGGGAGTGAGCAGGCTGGCAGGCAGAGTGGTTAGGGGTGATCAGGCAGGTAGGCAGGTGAGCAGTTAAGAGCCAGCAGTCCCGGGTTGCGAGAGGGATGTCTGATCAGGCCTAAACTGGCAGTCGGACATCCCCCAAGGGGTCCCAGATTGGAGAGGGTGCAGGCCGGGCTGAGGGACACCCCTTCCGTCCCCGTGTACAAATTTTGTGCACCAGGCCACTAGTAAATTAATAAAAACAGGAAGAAGCATCTTTTCTGGTATCCAGATGATTCAATTTGGTTGTAACAAAGAAAAAATTAGAGGACTGGTATATTGGTAGGGGCCAGACTGTACTCAGTGCCAAGCTGAGAAATGTAGGCTTTAATTTTTGCTCAAAATTCCAGTTTCTAAAACCCAGTTGGATGAGCAAACTATCAGATTTTGAACAATGCATACATGTATATTATTCCTTAAGATAATTCTCCATCCCTTGTTGCAAATCCAAAGTGTTTGTTTGTTTTGCTGTTTCATTAGATACTTAAGAAGAGGATAATGGAATTGGAAGCTCCTCTAAAATATTTTCTTATGACCGACAAACACCTGCCATGAGATTGTACTTATTTTTTATGTCTTTTTAATCTGCTTACCAATTTGCAGTTACCTAAAGCTGCACTAGGTCTTGTTTTTTGTCTCTATTCAAGAAGTTGGTAGGGGGAGGGGGACAGTTATTTATAAAACTTCCATTAAAGGCCTGAAATGCCACTGCAGAGACAGTGGTTTTTTTCTTGTGTTTATTTAGACAACGGATTATTCATCTGCAACACATGTAGGTGGCAATGAGCACAGAAATGAATGGCCAAGTACTATTAAGAGTTTCATTGTAAGCCAATAGATGTAAAATCTCAAACTGAAATTTACCATTTCAAACTACAAAGCATCCCTCCCCCACCACCTTCCATGACTTCAATTAAATAACCTAAAGTTCCTCCATTGAGTAGTCTAACAATAGACACTGTCACCTCCTCTATGCTTGAGCGGGTAACATATGCTTATGTACAGGGTGAACATGTAATTTATTATTCAAAGAGGGATGGTTTTGACAGGAGAAGAAGATGTTAATAATTATGGCAGGACAACCAGCGTACACGTGAATTGTCCCAGGCAAACTGGGACATGCTGTCACCTTATTTATAAGAAAAGCCAAAGAAGCTAGGGGATCAAGTGTATATATATATCCCTACCCTATTGCCAACTTTAGCAGTTAGTGCTGTTTCAACTTTTACCAATTTCCTAGGCTCTGAAGAAGATGCTGGGCAGGGCTTGTTGATGGCAGGGGAGTTTGTGAACTCCCAAATTCTCATTCCTCTCATAACTTAAACTGGCCTAAGGAGTTGTTTGAATTTCATGGATAGGTAATATTTCTCTGGAACTCAAACTCAAGGATTGTATGATATTATTGTTCTAGATTATAAAATACTATGAGAAAGAAAGGTATTTTATAAATTCTTGATTTTGGACACTTTGAGATATATGCTGATTTTTATTCTAAACATGGAAGTGACTCACCTCAACTCCCTTTTCATGGTAGTCAACTGATTTATGAGAAATACATTTTTAATCATGGTAGAGCAAAAATACTTTTCAGGGAATGTATCAGTATTGGTATCTCTCTTTCTCTTAGTATTTAGAATCTCAGGAAGGAAGCAGAGACTAATGGAAAAATCATGTGGATAGGTATATTATATTTTCATTTTAGTTCTGTACTTACTAGCTGGGTGATTCTGGGTTAGATGCTAAACCTATCTGGACCTTAATTTCTTCATCACCTGAATCTCTATGAGCCAAGCATTCTGAAAAAAATACACACAAAAACCTCATACGGATCATCTCATTCTGTCACAACCACCCTTTGAGGGAGGCATGATTAATATCACAATTTCAGATCACAAAACTGGCTACTTTCTAATCTCTTTCATGCTTGATTTTCTGTCCATACCATTTTAATTCATATATTTAATTTTTCCACTAGGGTGTAATTTCTAAGGGAGAGAATTGTGCCATTTTTCATCACTGCAGATATTTACACAATGTGATGCTCATAAGTATGTATTGAAATAAAGAAAAAAAGAAAGAAAGAAAGAAAGAAAGAAAGAAAGAAAGAAAGAAAGAAAGAAAGAAAGAAAGAAAGGAAGGAAGGAAGGAAGAAAGAAAGAAAGAAAGAAAGAAAGAAAGAAAGAAAGAAAGAAAGAAAGAAAGAAAGAAAGAGAAAGAAAGAAAGAAAGAAAGAAAGAAAGAAAGAAAGAAAGAAAGAAAGAAAGAAAGAAAGAGGAAAGAGAGGGAGGAAGGTAGGAATGAAGGACTGCAAAGAAAGCTAGAAATTTTAGGATTAAAATTATTTGAACCCAAACAATGGGAACCCACAGTCTAGGTGCTTCATTACTCTCCTCACAGTCTCCCTAGCTCATAGTGCCATTGCAAAACTTACTAGTCAATGAGAAAGTTTCTAAAGTAGCAGCTCAATGGATATAAATTTATTGCCCTTCTTTCTCTCAGATCTGTGACTCTTGGATGGACTGGAGATTCATGTACTAGAAAATAGAGATACATTGCCTTGCCCAACTCTCAAGGGACTTTTATAATAGACAGCTCATTTAATGATTTACAATGGATGAATATCTCTTTCCTTGGCAGGAAATCTATTTGGGAAAAAAAAATTAAGATCAGTTCCTTGATGTATTTATGGGACCTGATCCAGAAAAACCCATATAGGAATTACTTTGTCAGAGTCAGTCTCTTGCAACTATCTAAGTGACTTTTTCAATGTTTCTGATTAGAGTAGATTCTTTATATATATTGATGTTATTATCATTATCATTATTATTAATGAAAATTACATAAGCACCTTCAAATATGCACAACTGATTGATGGTGTAAAATTCAGAACATTTTCAAAGTGTGAATTTAAATCCTGCATGACAGGAGACTGGTATTTATGACTTTTAGCTATCTATACTAATGAAAGGGTATTATGCTAATTAGGGTGGATGTCTTCCAGACAAAGCCATAGCAGCTGTGAGGCCTGGGGCTCACAGCAGCCTTGAGCCCCAGTGGCTGCGAGGCCCAGGGATCAGGCCTCACAGCCACCACAGCCGGCAGTGGCAGCAGCAGAGGGGTGATGGGGGCAGCGCCTTCCCCTGATCAGCCAGGTCACCTCCCGCAGAGGGATGCCAGACTGCGGCTTAGGCTTGCTCCCCACCTCCCAGTGCACAAATTTTTGTGCACCGGGCCTCTAGTTAAATATAAGCAACATGAGGTTACATTGTAGTAAGGATGTCAAATGGTGAAGCAGCTGTGAAAACAGTTTGACAGTGTCTTAAAAAGTAAAAAAAAAACAGAATTATCTTATGACGCAACAGCTCTACTTCTATGTAAATCACATAAATTTTATGTGATATATATTTTTACTATAATAAAAAAATAGGGAAAAAATTATACTGTGGCTTTTTATTCCTTCTTGTGCCAAATGAAGTAACTCTCATAATGTAACAAAGTATTTTTTTTATAAGAAAGAATAATACATTTTCTGAAAAATATAAAGAATTCTTGCTGAATTGGAAGGAGTACTAAACTGTGGCAAAGGAAATATATGACTAGCCATAGGAATGTGACAAAGGAGAAAGCTTGATGAGAAATGTTTTAATACCAAATTTAAAGATATGCAGGTTTCTCAGGAAATATTTCTGGTCAATGTTGTAGGGCTACTGTGTTGCAGAAGTTTCCAGGATTGAGGCAATATATCTATAGAGGTATTTCCCAGCATGTAAAGAGACCTCAAAATCAATAATTTGGAAAACTTGTGTTTGATTATACTGACCTCCTTGTTCCAGTACCATTCCTAGTATTTAACCTTTTGCACTCAGATGTCGAGTGTGACTCGACACAGCATTAGAATAAAGGAATCGAGAAAAAAAGCAAGCGAGTGCAAAGGGTTAATACTCATCTACATACCAAATTTCCAAAAATAGGTTTACATATGTGAGTATGCAAACAGAGTTTATTCTTATATTACATGTTTTTTTCACAGGAATGACTATAAACCTATTTTGCCAACCCCTGTATTTATGATCAGGAAAGTCAACTGTGGTAGACTGCATTATTGCATAAAAGTATCTTCTTTTTTCCCCTTAGAAGGAGAACATTTTCCTGTTCTAATACCAGATTTGGCCATGGGATCATTTGACCAATGATGTGTGAGCAGAAGTAACAAGTATCCAGTCTAGTGAGCCAGTGTATGGTGTTCCATGACTCTTTCCTATTTATGATGTTGTAAATATTCCATATAAAGGCTATTCAGTCAGTTTGGCTCTGGGATTAAAGATGACATAGAGTAGTGCCTCCATTAATTCAATGATGGGCTATGTTATGAGTGAGAAATAAGTCATCATTAATTTTAAGCCACTGAAATTTTGGAGTTGTTTGTTACCTCAGCATAGCCCAGCCTTGCCAGGATATGCTAATTAATTAGCCCATCTCACTAGATACTTGTGAATTGTCCAGGAATGGGCCCATAGGTCCAACCAGGCTAATGAAAATCCTCTCCCTGCATTTTTCTAATTGGAAGAGAGTTGCTTTGAAGGCAATAAATATTTAATCCCATTCCGTTGGAGACAGTTGCTCTTAGAGAATTCAGCATAGAGAAGTAGAGACTAGGATGGAGAGCAATAGAAAAGGGAGAGACAGAAATTTAATGTCATTAATATCATATTATTAATAGATAATAGTTGTTTCTGAAGTCATTGCTCTTTCCAAATTCAATTCATAAACCAATAAATTATCCACCCTTCCACCCGCCATGTTTTTTAAAAAATATTTGCAAAGAAAAGTGTATTAGATGTTGTAGGTTAGAAAATGTTAAGTAGTTTCCTTATCTACAGGGCTTGTCAGAGCTCTTTATATACTAACTAGAGGCCTGGTGCATGAATTTGTACACTAGTGGGGTCTCTCAGCTTGGTCTGTGGGATTAGGCTGAAACTGGCTCTCCAACATCTCCAAGGGGTCCCGGATTGCGAGAAGGTGCAGGCTAGGCTGAGGGACCCCACTGGTGCATGATTGGGGCAAGGGAAGGATGGGGGAGGTTGGCCAGCCAGGGAGGGACTGCAGGAGGGCTCCAGGGCATATGTGGCCTGTCTTGCTCAGACCCGATCTGCCGGAATCCAGCAGCAAGCTAACCTACCAGTCAGAGCATCTTCCCTCTGGTAGTCAGTGCATGTCATAGCAAGTGGTTGAGCGGCCTTAGCATATCATTAGCATACTACACTTTAATTGGTTGAACATCCAACCAGACAACTGGACACTTAGCATATTAGGCTTTTTATTATATAGGACTAGAGGCCCAGCACATGAAAACATGCGGGTAGGGTTTCTAGGCCTAGCCTGCGATCAGGGCCATCTTCTGCCCATTTGCCAGTCCCCAGGCTGAACGCCGCCTCTGGCGCCTGGGCAGGTAGGTTGCGGGTGCTTCCCGCAGCTTCCATCAGTGCTGCAAGCCCCGGCAACAGCGGCACCCGCATGAGCAGTCCCAAGCAGGCAGCGTGTTCTATCAGTGGCCAGCCTGGCACACACACAGAGGTGAAGTCACCAGTGCCTGCTTTCCCGCTGGCCTAAGCCCCCGAGCAGCTGTGTGCGCATGGAGGTAAAGTCGCTGGCGTCCACTTTCCCGCTGGCCTGAGCCCCAAGCAGCCAGGGATGAGCTGGGGATCCCAATGGCTTGACAGCCAGCCCAGTCCTCCTGCCACCCACCTACTTCCCCAAGGTTCCTCATTTGCCTGTGGGCAGGGGTAGGGGGTGGGAGTGGTGGGGGAGGGAAGGGACCGAGAGGTGGTCAATGCACCTCATGACGACTGGTCAAGCCATCGTTCTGGTCATTACACTTATGGTCCCTGGCCTTTTATTATATAGGATAAGCCCTCTGTTTCTCTAGGAGGGGTATGTAGCACTCATAGTTATTTCCTGGCTTATTTTATTACAGAATCCATCTCCAGGGTTGATGTTTTATAAAGACATGTATTTGGAAATTCTGTTCTGTAAGTTATTTGTAGCTCCTGAATGTCTTTTGTCATGGTGGGTGGAACTTAAGTTCCATGTAACCCAAATAAATGATTGACAAGAATTCTTTCTTGATTTTCCCACTGGTTCTCTATCCTTTAAATTCATAGTGCTCTCTAAATTATTGGACATATTTTTAGAGCTGTTTTGATATTCTGGTCTACCAATTCCATCATCTCTACCATTCCTGGATCTGTTCATATTCATTAATTTTCCTTCTGGATTGGGTCACAGTTTTCTGATTTTCAGAATGCTTAGTAATTTTTTATTGAATGCTGGAATCATCATATATTATATTGCTGAATATCCAGTTTTATACTGTTGTGCTAAAGAATGTTGAGCTTTGTTTTATCAGGTAGTTAAGTTACTTGCCTCTTGTTTCAGTCCTTTTTAGGCTTGTTTTTAAGTTTTTAAAGGCATTCTTTATAAGTCTTCACTTTAGAGATAACTTAGCCATAGCATTAAGGCATGACACTTCTGGGTTTTCTCCTGAATGCTCATGGTATTCATTAAGGACTGACCGTTTTGACAGGTTGGAAGTCAGATATTTTCAAGCTCTACGCGAGCTCCTGAAATTGTTGGGTTTATTGTTCATTGCATGTCCTTTATTCAGCCTCCTGGGGCCTCATAGTTAAAGCTCAGGGGGACTCCTCTACAGACTGTTTTCTGCATAGCTCTGCCTTTTCTGGAAACTCTTTCTATCAATCCCAGTTACCACATTTTCTTTCAACTCTTATCTCTGTCTCCTCAACTCAGTGAGACCACTATTACCTCCTTCATTATATCCCTGTCCAAAAATTGCTTCAGGAAAAAATTTGTGGTAAATTTAAGGATTATCTTGTTTACTTCTTACTCCCAGGTATCACAATCTTATGCTGTTATCCACTGTCGGAAAACAGATTTGTGTGTGTGTGTGTGTGTGTGTGTGTGTGTGTGTGTTTTAATATACAGTATTTTATTTTTCTTAAAATTTTCTATGTAAGAGGGATAAGTCTCTCATTACTGGGAATGGAATTCTCATCATTATTGCTGCTCTTATGAGTTACAAGAGTGTATGGATGCATTTTGTTCTGATAGCTGTAACAGTTAGCCCCACCCAAATCACTTCTGGTATTGTACCTCTGCTGCTACTGCTCTTGGAAGACGAAGTACTTTAGCAACTTCATTATCTTTTCTTGGGGAAAAATTTGTGTTTATTAGTAAATTATCTTTGTCATAAATTAAATCAGAGGTATATATGTGCTTTAAATAGACTTTCCTCCATAGGATGCACATATTATTAGTTACTTTATTGGGTAACTACTATGTGTCACATTTTATATAAATGATCCCTAATTTACCTGATAGAACATATGTAAAGCATGTGTTATTTATTCACTGTAGAGATGGACATTTTATATTTAAAGCATGTAATTCATTTACATAGCTAACATAACCAATAAGGTAAAGGGCGATAATTTTAACTCAAGGAACTCAAGACTTTCTTCCTCTTTATTGAGTGCAGGAAAAAGAGGAGGAGCTAAATTAGGGACTAAAGGCTCCAGTCATGTGTCTTCTAGTGAACTCAAAGTTGGCTGTGTAAAGTGCTTCCTGCTTGAGATTGTTAATTCTCCACAAAGAGATAAGAATCTTATTTTGAATGTAAATAAGCCACCAAGCAGAATGTTAAAATTCTAATGATAATTTTCAGAGCAAAACATTCTCAAAGAAGGAAGCAGTGAATTATTACTATCTTTTTAAACAATCTGTTGCAAGCTGAATAAAATAGTAATAAACAGTCACGTGCTGGCACTTGGAGTAGCAATGTCTTAACCCTCTGGCTTCATAACACTCAATGACTCCTATAATTTTTCTGGACTTCAGTTTCCTCAACTGAAAAGAAGAGATCTGAACAAAAATAACTTGAACATCTTTTCCTGCTCTTCTCATCATTTAATGCTGATAAATTATTTAAAAATAAACATATGTAAGAATGACAGGATGAAGTAAGCAAATTAATGAATGTCTCTCATTTTTTTACATTAAGGCTCAGAGAAGTATCTTAAAAAATACTAAGTTTTTTTTATTGGTGTTTGAAATAGTTGGAAACTGAATCTCCAGATAGCATGGTACTCAAACACGCAGGCTCTGTTTCCAGATGAACCATTCACTTTGTCATTTACTGTCTGTTTGGTCTTGAGTAATTTCTTTGACCTCTGAGTTTTGGTTTAAATTATTTGAGAAGTTAAAATATTAGTGCCCACATTACAAAATGGTTGTAACAATTAAATGAGTGCATGAATATAAAGGGGTTAACTCGGTGTCTATTATGAAATAACTGATTAACAAATAATGTTAATTATTTAAAAATTTACCCGTATGTGTATTCTTCTGGAGTCACATAACCCTTTTTCTTTACCTATCTTATATTGCTTTTATATCCTCCGCTTATATATTACTTATTGGGTTAGTTATCCCACAGAATTGCACTATAAACTCCTTCAGAGCAGATAATATGGCTTAAAAGAAATATACAAATAGCTTATGTACAATAATGATGATTGAATAAACAGATTAATCAATTAATACCCTAAATTTATAACAGTATACTGTTTTGCTAAGCTACACAGAATGTCACTTTCAAATGTAATTGCTTCTCACCTAAGCATAGCACAGTGCCTAAGAGAATAATTTAAATGCTTGAAACAAAAACTATGTTTCCTTCCTTCCTTCCTTCCTTCCTTCCTTCCTTCCTTCCTTCCTTCCTTCCTTCCTTCCTTCCTTTCTTCCTTCCTTCCTTCCTTCCTTCCTTCCTTCCTTCCTTCCTTCCTTCCTTCCTTCCTTCCTTCTTCTTTTATTTTTATACTAGAGGCCCAGTGCACAGTATTTGTGCACTGGATGGAGCGGGGGGTCCCTCAGCCCAGCCTGTGCTCTCTCATAGTCTGGGACCCCTTGGGGAGCAGGCCTAAGCTGGCAGGCGGACATCCCAGGTCCTTAGTGCTGCCACAAAGGTGGGAGAGGCTCCTGCCACTGCAGCTGCACTCCCCAGCCCTGAGCCCGGCTTCTGGCTGATTGGCGCTCCCCCTGTGGGAGTGCATTGACCCTCAGGGGGCAGCTCCTGCATTGAGCGTCTGCCCCCTGGTGGTCAGTGTGCATAATAGTGACTGGTTGTTCTGCTGTTTGGTCGATTTGCATATTAGGGTTTTATTATATAGGACTTTTTGCCTGTATCAGTTTGCCAGGGCTGCCATAACCAATACTATAGTATGGGTGGCTTAAACAACAGTCTGGAGGCTAAGGTATTTTTTTTTTGCTATTACCCATTTTTTAATGCCATCTAGATCCCACTAGGTATGTGATAGTAGTCGCTTTTAGGGAGCACTTATTAATGTTTTATTGATAGGTGTTGATAAAATACAAGAGTGATTTTTAACTTTATCACTTTATGAGTGTTGTCCTGACATTGCCAACTTTGAGTACAGCTTGAACTACAAACCATTAGCCCTTTGCTCCAGTTAAATGTTCTTACACACTTACGTTTCAAGACTGTGTCTTCCATTAACTTCTTAAATTGTGGTAAAATGCAACTCTGGAAAAACATGAGGAATTCTTCACTTTTAATTGAGTGAGAAGCCATTTGGAGAATTTTACAAAGCCATAAAGCTCCTCTCAAAGGAATTTCACATTGGTACTTACATGTACACTTTTGCACGAAAGTTCGGGTAATGGCTTGTCTGATACTCTTTCACTTATGTCAAGGTTTAAACAATTGCTTCATAATAAATGAATTTGTCCCTAATAATTTTTTGGAGTCACTACTTAAGCTTGATTTATGTAACTCCAAAACACAATATTTCTGGGTTTTGTTGTTGTTGTTAAAAAGTATTATACTAACACAGAAAAGTGGACAAACTAATCTATGTTTTTTAAGTCTAGTACAAGGTGTCTTAGTTTAAAATCATTGATGTAAAAACCCCAGACTCAGATCATTAAGTTTAGTGTAATTAAGGATATTTATTGTAAAACTAATTTTGTGAAAATTACATATTGTTAATATGTATCTCAGAATAAAAGTATATAGTTTCCCCTTTATATTCTTATCTTTTGGCAAATTGTGATACATAGATTGATATGTGTTATGGTATAATGGTAATCAGACTTTCATATAGTACCATATGTTAAATGTCTATTTTATGATGAGGACTGATCCAGCAACTGGGGAAAATAAATAGGTATTTGGCATGATCTAAAGATTTATGGGTATTATATCAAGACAGCATAAACACATAAACCAATCAGACAGTAATTACACAAATGAAGTTGTGGGGTAGTTAGAACACTCTTTTTGGAAAAGGAAGTCCTACCTAGAATATTTGATATAGCTGAAATCTGGATACGTGGAGATAAAAAGAAAGCATGCTCTAGTCTGGATTATCCTAATATCTCACTGAGACAAATAAGGGTCCAAATTAAATGTGTAAATTCTTGAAAATCACCATGTTTACACCCCTGTCTTCTGCTACTATTTTTGTACCCTACCTAGTAGAGGTATAATACCTTAGATTATAAGGTATTTTTGTTTTGTTTTGTTTTTTCTAACATATGATTTGGTCACCTAAATATTTTTAGTCACAACAAAATCTTGGTTAGAAATAATTATTTACTTGCATCATTCTGCTCTGGCTGCCATGACAAGGTACCGCAGACTGGCTAGCTTAAAAACCAGAACTTCATTTTCTCACATCTGGAGCCTGGAAGTCCAAGACCACGGTGTCAGCAGGGTTGGTTTTAGTAGCATCCTTCCACTTGGGTTGTAGTGCCGCTTTCTTTCTGGGTGCTTGCCTCTTTGTCCACATGTGGAAAGAGAGCTTTGGTGCCTCCCTTAAAAAGATACTAACCCTGTTAAGTCAGGGTCCCACCCTAAGTCCTCATTTAACCTTAATTACTTCCTTGTAAAGGTCCCATCTCTGAATATAGTCACACTGGGGGTTAGCGCTTCAGCATATGAATTGGTGGTGGTGGGGATGCAAATATTAAGTCCATCACACCATTTTTTTAAGCAAATAAAACCAAAGAAATAGAAAATGTATAAAAACATTCAAATGTAGAGAAAAGTGGCAAACTTTTGTTTCTCCAAAAGTTAAGAAATAGAATGTGAGTTGAAGGGGGTACAATTTAAAGAACTAATTCCTGAATTAAAGAAAAGGAAAACTCCATATTTGAACAGTTTCCAAAACTACCATAGATTTAAAATACACTATCAAATGAGGACACAACTGGCTAAATTAAAGTGAAAATTAAAAACATTAAAAATAAGGGAAGATTTTTTTAAACCTCCAGGAAAAAGAAGGAGATTACATACCCAATAACAAGAATTAGATTAACATCAGCATTTATCATTAACTACACAGTAGAAAGAAGATAATGAAGTAAAAATTTCACATTATTAAAGGAAATGAACTAAGAAATTTGAACATAGAATTATATTGTCACCTAAATTATCATTTAAATAAAATAATTATCATAAACGTAAAATAAAGATATTATAAAACATGCAAGACCTAGTGCATGTTGGTGTTATTTTATTGATGGTAGAACTTATGTTTCCTTCAAAAAGGAAATACATAAGTACAATGGGATGAAAGCATGCCAGCAGGCACTATATAATAGTCATGAGCAATAAATTAGATGCACCTTAACCACTATGGATATATCTTTAGGTATATATGACATACATTTTTATGTAAATCAAAACATATATATTTAAAATACACATATTAAGCACATTATAATAAGTGCTTATGGGCTGAAAGGGGATGACATATTTAGAAGAAAAGATAAAATAGAACAGAACAAACCAAGGAAGGAAACTTGGCAAGGAGCAAAGATAATAGTTTGCCATTAACTAACCAATGTGATTAATTCAGCTCTCTGAACCTTAGGTCTAAGAATTAAATGAAAATAAAAATCTGAATTTTAATTTTGCTAAAGGTAAATTTGTTTTCTGAAGTAAATAAAAAATTAAAGATAAGCTACAAGAATAATGAACTGAACTCTGGAGGTCAAAAAACACCTATATGGGAAAAGTGCACATTAAATACTTAGTCATTTTGCCTTAGAGCTAGTTCTCAGGGTAAATTTTGATAAACAGGGAAGAACTGGGTTTTTTAGAATAGAAAGATAATAAGCAAATGAAAAATCCATCCCACCCTATAGGTTATTTGAACACAAAGAATATTTAATTAGGTAGATATATACGATTTTGTCTTTCTCCTGCAGCCCCATGACAGGGTCAGTAAAAGCATATAGGTGAGATAATTCAGAGACATATAAGGTTTATAAAATATTGACAGAGTAAACATTTCTTGGTTCTGTTAATAGGAAGCATGGGTGAGGGAAAAAATCCAGTACAGCAATGAATAGATTAAACGTTGTAGAGTAATAGGAGGGAAAGAAGGGATTTACCAGTAAAGATTTGGTAATAATTCCAATGAAGTTGTAAACTATGTTTCAGAAAAGTTATTTAAAAACTATTAAATACTCTAAGTGTGATTTGTGATTATATTAGTTTCGCTAAATGATGCAGCCCTCACAAGCAATTCCAAAATCTCATTGGCTTCCAAAAGCCGTAGCCTATTTCTCATTCTATTACATGTTGGTGGCTACAGGTCAGCTGCAGCTTTTTCTACTCTAGGAATTGTCTTTATTTCTAAGATTTAGGCCTAAGAAGCAGCCCCTATATGGGAATTTTTTCTTTTCTTTTTTTTTTGTGGCGGAGAGAAAGAACAAGATGGCTGGCTCTTAAATGTTTAGTGGCTCTTAAAGCTTGTGTCCAGTCCTGCCTGTGTTACATCCAATCGCAGCCCAAAGCCAAAGTCAGTCACGCAGATCAAGTCAAACATCAGCAGGTGGGGAACGTATGTTCCTCCCAGTGGAGGCCCGCTAATTGGCACAATAGCAGGGGAAAAATTCTACAAGCCCAGCGTCATCTCTTACAAAGAAAGGCTGGGAAGAAAAAGCAAGACATTTGATTCAACTTTTATTACAAAGTAGACTCTCTCCTTAGTGTCTGTGGTGATGTGCACCTGTCTGTGACAAGCCATGGCTTCTTCACTCTCCGGGAACCTATTAGAAACGAGGCATGACAGCTGTCTAAGTAGGTAGCAGCATATTGGTAAATTCACAAATTATTTATGAATAAATAAAGCCAAACAGAGGAAGCAGGGAGATGGGAAGTAACGAGAATCGAAGGGTTATTGCAAAGGTACAGAAGTAAAAGGAATTGACATGCTCTTCCCTGACAGCTAAATTAGCCCCGTCAAGCAGGACATTGACCTCACGGAATCATGAGACTCTGACTTGCTCTGGCTGTTGATATGACCTGACATTTTTTTCCAGTTTATACTTGGCATAGAGATCATTGTGTGTCATTAAGACTTTTTACTTTAACTGATTGCTCTGTTGATAATAATACCATTAATAGCAACAACGTAACTAGCACTGGGATAGCATCTCAGTATGTATGGTATAAACAGGGTCCTGTAGCCCAATTTTATTTTCAAACCAATTCAACTACCCATTCATTCTCCCCCTTTCTATGCGCGGCTTTGTGCCCTAAGTAGGGCAAGAGAGAGCCTGATCCCCAGATACTGTTTTAGCTGGATCCATGGTCTCTGTCTTACAGTTGGGTCTGGCCAAGGAGTGACAGTAGCTAGGAGGGCAGATGGAGAGCAAGATTGCAGTCATGAAAAGAAGTTTGAACTTTATCAAGACTTTTTTCTTCTGTGTGCTCACTTTTTTTTTTTTTTAATTCTAAGGGCATCACCAGATGTGAGCAGAGCACTTTTCTGTACATCAAAGGGGCTCCTTATAAAAGAGAAGTTATAACCCAAATCCCTCCTTCAGCAAAACAGGGAAAAATTATCAGGATAAATAGAAAAAAACTTTTTCTGTCTCTGCCCTTCAGGGATTATATGCATTGTCTACTGGGAAAGAAAAACACCTAAGCAAATGTTTTTTAAGGGCTTCAAGGATAAAAATCTCTACTTTCATTTGCTTTGGGAAAGATTTTTCTCCCACATCCTGACTATGCTGCCCCTATCACTATCATCATTAATGTCGCTGATAAATGTGACAGTAGCTAGGAGGGCAGATGGAGAGCAAGATTAAAGGGATGTTGTGAAGTGTTCCAGTTTATTGCAACATGAAAATGTGGATATCTGAAGCCTTAACATATAGTGATACTTACAGTGGTTATCCATGACCCTTTGGATATATAAAACATCAGCATGGGCACTAGAACCTTCTCAACAGACTCCCAGCTGCCATCTAGGCATCTTAGATGCTCATGTTACGGTCCCAAGAACAGACTTGGTTAGGTCAGCCAAGGTGTACCCAGATCATTAATTACTTGACTTGGTCTTAAGCTAATATTCTAATGAAACCCCTGCTGGGGAATTTGCAACAACTTATTTGGAAAAGGGGGGAGAAATGTTACTTCTGACACCCTTATCTTTTTTGCCAACCAAAGCATTGCTACGTAAGTTAGTCCCTGAAAACTGCTCACTCCCCATAATTAACTCTGCTGTAGTAATAGCTGTTTTATAACTGTTGCAAATCAGTGTACTGTGCCACTGAAGTATTCACATGCCAGGAGACTGTGACATCTCATCCAGGGATGAGGTTTTAAAACATCCTCTTCTCCTTTTCTTTCTGAAAGCTTGTTTCACTGAATGGACATTGCCTTGAGTTGCATCAAGGGAAATGGGAGTTGAATCAGCAGCACTTACACAATGTATAACTCCTATTGCTGTGCTCCCAGGATCACCAGAATTTGCATGGTTTAGCAAACTGGAAGCTTTAATGATAAAACTGAGTGGGTTGACAGCACAGAAATGTCTAAGGATGTACTAGGCTCATAGTCTCCATTTTTCAGAATTTACCACTTAAGAGGCACACAGTGCTTTTGAGGACAAGGCTAATAGTCCCCAATTCCTTGGGTGTTCATTGTGAAATGCTATTATCCATGCTAAGGGATTTCGCTATTAATGTAGATGTAATACACAATGCTATGACAATTTCCACTGCAATGCAGCCTTCATAAATGTCTATTACCTTTTCAACAGCTCCTGATTCCATAGTTTGAATTAGCTTCTTTGAACATGAGTGAACATTATTCTGCACAGCACAGCACAGCACAGCACAGCACAGCACAGCGGTGTGTAGCTGTAAATGGGGTGGGAGCTGAGAAACCACTAGTTACATGGACCATGCCTTCTTCACATGGATGCATGGTACGTGCCCAGACAGTGTGAGTCACACAAAATATGTCTCCTATTATCAGAAACTCAATAGCAGAGTAAAGCGTATGCCCCTAAAACCATGCTCATTGTTTACTGTTATTGATTTAATATGGTGAGTGTATCTGGTTAGCTATTCCTGGTTTGTATGCCTCGGATGAAAGTAGCATTATTTTGCCCCATTAATTGCTACGGTTAGTAGCTAGGAAAAGTTCCGTGCTTGAGATGCAAGATCAAGTTAATGACAAATTGATGTTAACAACTGTGAGGGATTATAACATAGGGATTTGGAAGAGGAGAATTAGTCTTTGAATAAAAACAATTCAAAATGCAGATCATTAAAATGTTACCTTTAATCTTGCAAATGATTTGGAGAAGCAGGAGGCCCATGAAAAAAGGCAGTAAATCTGGGCAAATGGCTCTTTAAAAACTTTTACTGTTCAAATCACATTCTTCACATTTGTCTGCACAGTTGACTTTTGTTCTTATATAATGGTCCATGTATCATCTCCCACATTGGACTATAAGCCCAAGGTAAGGAAGAAAGCTTCATTTACCTCTATCCCCCTGTCAGTACCTAGCATGTTATTTTGCACAGAGTGTTTAACATCTGTTTGGTTGAATGAAAGTATGCTTTAAGTGGTCCCCTGTTCTATTTATATTAGCTCTCTCCTAACTTCCTTAAAGTATATTTTAACCAATATTATGATTACTGATCATATTAGGTGGTCCTGGATATTATTGACCTGATACTTATCATGCAAAAAAGGTTTCATAAAATTTCTTGTGCCAAGCCTGCAATAGTTGGTTAATAAGTAAGATGATGGTTTGCACACGTAAGTCCAATGCAGCAACATTTTCTAATTTTCATATGCAAAATATATTCACATTCCATATTTTTCTTTTTTTGGAAAAAAATAATTCTTGGTCTGAAAAGCAGTGCAAATAGATGTCCTAAATTTGCAAATATTTTCTTGGCACTGGCAATACATTTATTTAATGCCGTGACTTAAACATATTTTAATAGATTCCCAATATTAAAAAAAAAAAGACAGTGAAAGAGTTTGGCCTGCTCAAATAAAATGATGAATAAATAAATATAGCCACTAATAATAGAAAGAAATATGACATAAATAATGCTAAGCTGGAAAGTAATTGCAGAAGTTTATGGTTATTGGGCTGAATCTAATATGATATTAAATTTCTGGTGGCATTTGAAGACCTGTCCTAATTAATCAATTGGTAATTGCAGCTAGAATTACTGGCTGTGATGATGATTAATTGCCAATTGTGATGGATCCTTCAATAATTCTGGCATGTTCTTCGATATAGAATATCTGCTGCATTAAGTAGGACTTGGGAGGCAGAGTGATTAAAAGCAAATAATCAAACCCTTCATTCTCATTATGGATCTTTCCTCAGGGGACAAGATTTGTGATGGTACAGCCATGGCTAGATTCACAGTAGGGGGAAGCCAAGAGAGGACAACATTATGCCAGAGATTCTTTTAGTAAAATAGACTCTCTGTGCAAATGGAGGGTACATTTTACAATGGTTCATTTACTCGAGGTTTACACTCATTACACCCTTTACTAGTTGTGCCTACTTTCATTGTAACAGTAAGATCTTTTCAGCCCAATCACTGCCTTTCTCTGTCTGATGGGGAGTGAAACTAAATATCTCTGGGCTTCTCTGTCATATAAAAACTAGAGGCCCAGTGCACGAATTCATGCACCAGTGAAGTCCCTCGGCCTGGCCTGCAGGATCAGGCTGAAACTGGCTCTCCAACATCCCCCAAGAGGTCCCGGATTGCAAGAGGGTGTAGGCCAGGCTGAGGGACCCCACTGGTGTATGACTGTGGCCAGGGAGGGACGGGGGAGGTTGGCCAGCCAAGGAGGGACCACAGGAGGGCTGTGGTCTGGCCTATCTCGCTCAGATCCATTTGGCCGGACCCCAGCAGCAAGCTAATGTACTGGTCAGAGCATCTGCCCCCTGGTGGTCAGTGCATGTCATAGTAAGCTGTTGAGAGGCCTTAGCATATCATTAGCATATCACGCTTTGATTGGTTGAACCGCCAACCAGTCGACCAGACACTTAGCATATTAGGCTTTTATTACATAGGATGTTTCATTATCTAGTTCTTTAGGCAAGTGCCATGAACCTCAGGTCACAAGCAGAGGACATTTTTCTGGGATTACATCAGCAATGAAAGAGTCTTAAAAGTCAATTTCTCTAATATGTTATTAACCTGGCGCCAGGCGGAGGTGCACAGCCTTATTAACAAGGAGTGGTGCTTCTTCCCTAGCCAGAAAGGGTGGCTTGTTACTATGAGATCTCCCCCAAATGACAATTGGAATTTTTCTTAGAAGAGCTTCACTCTTCAGGCTGAGGCAGTAACTTAGTTGGCAAGTGAGCTCATTGAGAAATATTGAAAATCTGATTAATTTTTAATGAAGGAAAGGGAACCAAGTTTACTTCAGTGGAAGGGAGAGCTATGCTACTCAGGGTTCTGGGAGAGAAGATGTTGTATGTAATCTGTGCCTGATTAAAGTCCTTTTCCAAGAGCGATTGTGGCTGGAGAGAAAACTTGAGACTGCTGTCCTCTTGAGGCAAGAGGAGTCACAGTGGGAGAAGGACCCTCCACTCACTGAGCAGCATTTTCATCTGGAAGTTTCCCAGATATTCTGACAGTCTTCTCATTGAGTGAAAGGTCTGGACTCTTTGACCTCCGTTCTGCAAGAGATGTTATCGATGTTCTCAGGGCACTTGGTCAGTGGTTAAAAGGAATGAGTGCTTCAAATAAGAAATAGAAGGACTCTAACATTTAGAAGGGCTCATGCTGGGCACTTTATATACTAAATCTCAGTCAAGACACACAACACCCTAAGGGGTAGATGTTTGTATTAGGACTCTCTGTTGCAGTGACAGAGTCATAATGCCAACCATGTTAATGTGCATGAGAATTGAGGGTCTCATGGAGCTGAGAATTCCAGGATCATTGCAGGCCTTAAGGAATGTGAGTTTTAGACACTTTTCTTTGTGTCTCCCTCTACCTATCCCCTCTCTTTTTCTTCATGTTGTAGCATTATTCCATGCCCTGTAGAATCGGATAGGCCAGTGGTCGGCAAACTCATTAGTCAACAGAGCCAAATATCAACAGGACAACGATTGAAATTTCTTTTGAGAGCCAAATTTTTTAAACTTAAACTTCTTCTAACACCACTTCTTCGAAATAGACTTGCCCAGGCCGTGGTATTTTGTGGAAAAGCCACACTCAAGGGGCCAAAGAGCCGCATGTGGCTCGCGAGCCGCAGTTTGCCGACCATGGGGATAGGCGATGTGGCTTTCCAGGCTTAAATCACTTTAGTAACTCAGAGGATGATGGGTAGCCTGGTCATGTGATCACCCTTGAATCAATCTTTGTGGCTAAGAACTTGGATACTAAGATTGGTCAAATCTATGTCACATGAGCAATTCTGTAACAAGGGGTTAGAAGAGGATGGAGGTGGACTGACCAATGGAGATCATGTTAAAGTGGGGGAGGTGCAGTTTGCCAAAGAAACAGGCTTTTTGCTAATAGGAGAGAGAGGAAGGCTACTAAACTAACAAATGTGAAAACACGTTCCTTAGAGTGTAATCTTCCCCATGTAGAAATGAGTAAATGAAGTAGTACCAAAAGGTTTTATTGTGCTTTTAAAGCGTGAACAACTGATATATACATGATAGAGGAGAATCTAGCCCCATTTTATCTGAGTATAAAATTCGTGCTCTATCTGCTGTAGGTCTTGTGCCACTACAATATTCACAGACCCTTAAAAGAGATAGCATTTCTTAAATATTAGAATTAATATATTCCATTTAATAGCCCAATCAAGTCGTATAAATGATTATTTGGAGGAAAATATAAAATGTCTGTTTCTCTGGAAATTGTTTAGCAAGAAGCATGACTTTCATTGTTTTCAAATGTTTAAAAGGAATATCACAAATCTTTTGGTGGCTTAAAACAGTTTTTTGCATGATTTGAAGATTTTTCTCACATACACAGTTGAAGATAAAATTACTATCTTAACTATTCAAATGGAGTAAAACAATGTTTTTATTTTTATACAATGCTAATAAGAATTAAAATTGGTCCACCTTTTTGGTATGGAATAATGTGACTAGAGAAATCAAAATTATAGAAGACAAACAATCTCTGTACCTTTGGAATATAAGGGATTTGTCTTTCAGAAATAATCAGGCAAGTGCATAAGTTTGGTTTCACAGGATTCTTCAAAGTCTTAGAGATGTTAGAGAATATAGAAAATAATCCAAACATGAATTTATAGATGATTGGCTAAATTAATTATGACAATGTTAATACATGACATTTGTTGAATCCAAGCAGTGTGTTAAATTGTGCATATGATTCAAGGCACTCGTTTTTGCCATTTCATTCTTACAATCAACAACCTACAAATTTGATGTTATTATTATCTCCATTAACTTCCTCTTCAGTTAAAAAAAAATTAGAACAAAAAATTACGATTTGGAGAAAGTAAGGTAAATGTCATGAATACTTAAATTCCAGTAAGCAAAGTCCGGACTCAAATCCAGGTTTATCTGACTCCAAAATTCATGCTCTTAATCACAGTGTAATATTCTTATTTATCTATTCAATGAAACATATCCCCCGATTTAAAAAGAAAACATTATTTAGATCTATATAAATATAAAAATATATTTACGAATATTATTTGGCTAAAAAAAAGCAGGTAACAATTGAGAATGCATATTGGGGCATTCATTTTGTTTTGAATCAATATATATTTGTGTATATTTATATATACTAACTTGTTAAGCATGACCCTTTTTGTGTAACAAATACAGCCCATTTTTTATATTCCTGACTTCATTGTTTTGTAGTGAGTTAATTATTTACAATAAGTAAAAGAACCATTTCTTAATTATAAGAGTAGATTAATGACTTCTCTTTTGGGAAAGAAATCAGCATCTCGCCCATCATTTTTTCATCTCATTCTATCTACCTTGACAATTCACCTGGTCACGTACTCTATTCATTGGGATTTAGATCATTTGCTCTCTGTAACCAAACCTTCCAACAGGAAAGATTTGATAGGTAGAAGAGTAGGTGCCTGGTTAACAGGATAAACAGAATAGAATTCCAAAGGTGGAAGGCTCCAGCTTACAACTGCATCTTAATGCTTCTACTTGGAAAATATCAGCAAGGACTAAAACTAGTTTTCAGAAATGAACTAATCAAATAGTTTTAACCTCCAGGAAGATTCAGGATTCATTCCACTCTGGCAAATGATTGCTTTCTGCTTAATCCCCTGCTGAATTCATATCTCACTAATCCTTTGCTTTTCCCTGAATGATTACAAAGCTCTGACTCACTAATGCTCCAATATAAGAAATGTTTTATTATTCCCTTGATCAAGAGTACTTTTGAAAAACTGCAAAATATTCCTCTGCATTTTAAAAATAGAGAAAAAACAACTATAAAACTAAAATTATGAAAAAAGAAAAAAACGGCTTTAATGAAATCATTGACTAAATTATCAGAGAATATTGAAAGATTTTCTGTCTTTTGTGACCATGAAATTTTAAAGATAAGATCTGAGTTTTTCTGCTCCCGCCGCCCGCCCCCCCCCCCCCCCCCCCGCCGCTTTTTTTCCAGTAGCAAGAGGACAAGGAAGACCAAACAAGGGTCAGACTCACATCCAAATTCAACACTTTCCATTGACAGAGAGCTAATGGACAGGAAGCATTTTTTTTTTTTTCATGATGTAAGAAAGCTTTCAAGGAGAATGTCAAAATGAAGTATGGGTGGCAGATTTTACAGTGACATTCCACAACACCCTGCCCCTATGACTTCAGTTCACTTTTGTCCTTCCTGATATTGCAAGTCCATAGGGATTCTTGCCCCAAATCCTTGAGTAACAAAGTAGCTTTTAAAATGCTCTTTACATTTTTGGCCTAGTTGTTAAATCTACTGCCGTCCTTTGGTGACAAGTGAAGAGGAGAACAAGGGCATCCGTTGCTCTCAAAGCTCAGATCCTAATTATATTTATAAAGGGACAGGAAAATCCTCTGTGCTCTCTCTCTAGCCCTGGTGCAATTCCCCAGTGACAACATATATAAGACATTTCTTTCACAAAAAATATAAGTGCTCCCACCAGAAAACCAAGGAATGAATCCCGGTCTACGTTGGGATTCATGGTCAAATTGGAGGTATGTTGATGAATGAAAAGGAATGCACAAGGGACTGAGTTGACAACAACTGATAAAATGGAGGTAAGACTAGGAGTAAAAATAGGGTCCATAGATTACAGCTCTCAAATCTGAATGGTTTGTAAGCATGCTCTTCACTTTATGATGTTCTTTCCAGCATTTTTCCTAAACTCTTGACTTTCCTGACCTCACGTTTGCAATGCTGTGAAAATAGTTTATTTGCCCAGTGGTTCTCAACCTTTCTAATGTCAAAATGCTTTAATACAGTTCCTCATGTTGTGGTGACCCCCAACCATAAAATTATTTTCGTTGCTACTTCATAACTAATTTTGCTACTGTTATGAATTGTAATGTAAATATCTGTGTTTTCCGATGGTCTTAGGCGACCCTGCTAGCAGTTCTCAACCTGTGGGTCGGGACATATAAATACAACTACTTTCTCCAAATCATACGACCTATAAATACAACTACTTTCTCCAAATCATTGATGAATTCAGGGCTAATACCAAGATCTCTTCATCTTCCCACAAGGAAGATCCTCCTTACTAAGCTATTGCTAACAGTCGATGTAAGAATGCCTGTTATATACAACTGGAACCCAATAAAGTCCCATCTTCATGAAGAGTCAATATGAAGAAATAACAATCCACAGAAAACTCTAGATGAAACAATTCTAACCTTTACTTCGTGTCCGGGAAAAATGGTGAAAGGTGGATGGCTGGGTGGGATAGGGTGGGGTTGTGAGCAAAAGCAAGGGGAGAAGACATTTGTAAGCAGTGGTTCTGAACCAGGAATAAATTGGCCCTTCAGAGAATGCTTGGCAATGACTGTAGACAG
Source organism: Cnephaeus nilssonii (assembly GCF_951640355.1). Classification (NCBI taxonomy): domain Eukaryota; kingdom Metazoa; phylum Chordata; class Mammalia; order Chiroptera; family Vespertilionidae; genus Cnephaeus; species Cnephaeus nilssonii. The sequence continues at coordinate 13,730,095 of NC_137084.1, read as the reverse complement.
TTTTATTTGTTACAGTTGAAAGACTGCTCCTGGCTTCTAGTAGGAAGAACATCAGTGCAACAGAGAATTTTCTAGTCCAAATGTCAATAATGCTGAATTTGAGAAATCCTGTTGTTGTTTTTTAAGAATATTCTTAAAATTTTTCTCTCTTCATTTTTATCTATTTCAACTGTTGGGGCTCCCACAGATTTTATCCTCTTCCCTTTTAAATGCCATTGCTAATTCTCTTAATGCTAAAAAGGGCCCTATTCTTTTTATATCTCTTTCCTACAGCTGTCTATGTATTTTGATTTGATTCTTTATCTTCATATTTTGTTTCTGTTATTTTCTTCCTTTTACCTTATAAAGCCCCCTAAACCATGGTACAAAAAGCAAAAATCCTCTTAGAAAGACAAGGAAAGAATTATTGTCAGTTGGCAAAAGGAAAGGAAGAAAAAGTTTTAGACATTTACATAACCATTATATTTATCACTTTAATATATCTATAAGTTTGCACATATCACACACTTTAAATGACCACAGTAAAATGAACAATCTCTATATTTTTATTTCCTAACTTCTGAGCAAAGCATTGAAATTGCACAGTAATTCCAGAGTAGAAGAAAGGAGTTTTCCTTGTGTACTTGACAAAATGTGAAAATAAAGGAAGTGGCAGGAGGTAGGAATTTACATGGAGATTTTAGACGAGTTGAAAAGATGAGACATTCAAGACAATGAACTGTGGGACATTTTATTGGTTCATATGGTGACCCTTCACTGAGCTGGTGCCACTCCCAGCCCCACTAGAATTAGGATATAAAGTGATCTTTAGAAATAATAATCTCGATCCTATATTCTCATGTAATATAAAAATAGATAAAGAAGGGACTTTTATGAATTGATGCAAATGGACCATTGTGGGGAGAAGGAAAACTTTGTTTCTACACAACAAATATGTGTTTTTTGCTGTCATCAAAGCAATACAAAAACTGATGAAACAAATAACTTAAAATGTTTATGAGCCATATATGGGCCTACTAATAGGTAAACATTTCACCTGCCCACTTTAATATTTTATGAAAAATATGCCATAGAAAGTGTGGTTTATTCAGGAAAATGATAGTCCAGAGAGAAGGGTATGAATGAGTCCACTATCTTTAACCCTGCTAACTTTGCTGATATATAAAACATACCAATGTGTACATTTATATTATCCTACATAATAAAAGGGTAATATGTAAATTACCATCACTCCACTATGCCCACGATTGGGCCAACGGAGGCGCAGGGGGCGGGACTCGGGGTGGCCGGGGTGGCTGATGGGCGACACTGGGGTGCAACTGATGGCAGGCAACTGGCGGTCGGCTCCTGCGATCCATCGCTGGGTCGCTGGGGTGCTGCCGAGCCCAAGGCCGGAAAAGCCTCCACAGGAGGCTTTTCCAGCCTTGGGCAAAAGCGGACAGCCTGTGACAGATGGCAGGCAACTGTTGGTCAACTCCTGCGACAACCAGAGGCTGACCAACTGGAAGTCAGTGCTGGCCACGCCCCCAAGCAAGCGGTTAAGGACAATCAGGCAGGCAGAGGGGTTAGGGGTGATCAGGTAGGCAGAGCAGTGGTTAGGGGTGATCAGGTAGGCAGACAGACCCTCACTGGGCTGGCCCCACCCCCAAGCAAGCTGTTAGGGGCAATCAGGCAGGCAGGCAGAGTGGATAGGGGTGATCAGGCAGGTAGGCTAGCGCTTAGGGGCAATCAGGTAGGCAGACAGCCCCTTGCATGGCTGGCCCCACCCCCCAGCAAAGAAAGAGGGAGGCCCAGGCCAGCCAATCCATTGCACCCCAGCCTGTCGCCTGCAGAGGGAGGCCACCGGTGGCAGGGGAGGGGAGGCAGTGCTGCACAGATGTCAAGCAGTGGCAGCGGCGGGGGTGGGTCCAGCTTCCTGCAGACTGGGGAAGGAAAGACCCGATAGTCCCTGATATCAGGCCAGGCCTAGGGACCCTACCCAAGGGGTCCCAGATTGTGAGAGGGTGGTTGGGCTGAGGGACGCCCCCGAGTGCATGAATCTTCATGCACTGGGCCTCTAGTCTATATAATAAAAACCCAGTGGTCGTAACGCCGTAACGACCAAAGACCAGTCACCAGGAGTCTGTGTACGCGGTGAGGCATGCGTGGGTGGGCGTGGACTTGACTCTGGGTCCCTTGGCATGCTGGGACGCGGGGGAGTCCCACGGCACTGGTGGGACTTGGGGGGTTCCCGGGTCTCTCGCGATTTCCTGAGGGTCTGGGTCTTGCACAATTTTGTGTGCTGGGTCACTAGTACCGATATAACTCTAGCAGTCAGAGCTTCTGCTTTTTCTCTTATTGTTCTTAATGGAAATTTTGGAACCAAGAGTTCTAGAATACATTATTGATTATTGGAATGTGAGTATATAAGTATGTAAACATTTTTTAAAAGCCCTTCGTAAACAAACTAAATATTAATTAGATTCTTATAGAATTATTAATAAGTGATTATGCATGTATTTAACTGATTATTTTGCAAACATTAAAAATAATATTTTCAGGAACTTGGACAAAAGCAGCATACAAAAAACTGATTCTAATTTTATTAAAAACACACGTAACTATATATATATATATATATATATATATATATATATATATATATATATATATATGTATATATATATATATATATATATATATATATATATCTATACACACACACACACATAGAAACAGAACCTTATAAAAACTCTAAAATGATCATGTTTATCATGTTGTATGATCATGAGTTTTTGTTGTTGTTGTTGTTAATCCTCATCCAAGAATATTTTTTCCATTGATTTTTTTAGAGAGAGTGAAGGGAAGAAAGGGGAAGAAAGAGAGAGACATTGATGTGAGAGAGAACACCCATTAATTGCCTCCCACTGGAGCTCCAACTGGGACTGGGGATGGAACCTGCAACCCAGGTAGGTGCCCTTGACTAGGAATTGAACCCGAGACCCTTTGGTGCACAGGCCAATGCTCTGGCCAGGGCATATGAATAATTTTTATTTTTTCTTTATTTCCATATTACTAAATTTTCTCCTGCAAAAAAGAGCTTACTGTTAAATAAGGCAAAAATGAATGCTGCTTTAAAGGGGACCCTATAGAGAAGTTTTCTTTATCTAATGCATTACTAAAACCACTTCCACATCAGTTCCATCCACTCTGTCTTTGAAAACAGGGAGGAACATGCATCTGTAGTAAATGAAGGCAGCAAACAACAAAATATAACCAAACACATAAATCCTTTTGCTTAGCAAAGCTTTTTTTTTTTTTTTTTTTTTTTGCTCTTGCAACAGTTGGAATCAACTACTGTAGACTTGCACATTGTAACGTCGGCAGAGCCTCAACCAGAGCTTAAGCTTGGGGAGACCTGGACAGTACTAAGCTAACTGAAATAAGCCAGCCTGAGAAAGACAAGTATCACATGATCTCACTCACATGTGGAATCTAAAGAACAAAATAAACTGATGAACAAAAGAGATCTAGAGACATAGAACCATGGAGCAGAGTCTGGGATCTCAGAGGGAAGGCGGGGGTGGGAGTGGGGGAGAAGAGATTAACTAAAGAATTTATATGCATATATGCACAACCCAGGCACACACAATAGTGGGGTGAAGTCTTAGGGGTGGGGGGAGTGGATGCTGGTTAGAAGGGGTCAATAGGGGCAAAAAAGGAGACACCTGTAATACTTTCAACAATAAAGATAAATATTTTAAAGAAAGAAGTTACTTGGCACTGGGCAGAGGGACTAAGAAAAAAAGACCAACTTGATCAGAAATAGCTTCATTTCACGAATCATTATGCTATTACCCTGTGTTTGAAGGTAAGCAGTTTAGCCGGGGTCATGATTTAGCCAGTCTCTTGAGACCCTGCTGTCTAATTAGCATGGCTCTCAAAAAACTGAGCTCAGCTCCTTCCTCATCGGGCCTATAGAAAAGGAAGGCTTGTTGTTCTCATACTGTCAGCATTATGCTACTTTTATTAGTCCTCTTGTATCCCAGTTACAAATAGGAATTTGTTTTTGGCTCAGAAAACTAAGTGGGTAGAAATTTGGCCAAGATAATAACATCTTCAAAAGTGTCAAGAACAGCACAACTTTCTAATGCTTAGAATCCACAGACAGCTCTGTGTTTTACGTTTGCAAAGCTTTATTTGTGCTGCTTTTGCAAAACATACACAGCTTGCCAGAGAGGTCTTATTAAAATCATTTCATTTCAGAAGTCACCTGGTCATTTGAACCTTGAGCAATGTTGCTTCTAACAGTAATCGTCTTATACCTAATGGCCAACTAGAAATCTCCACTTGAACGTCTCATATATAACTCAGATTGACATGCTACATCTTGAATTTTTTTCTGTCTTTCTTATTTTTAAATGTTATTGTGGTATGAACACTTGATGTGAGACTTGCCCTCTTAACAAAATTTTAAGCACATGATACAATTTTGTTCACTACGGGCAGAATGTTGTAGAACAGCTCTCTAGACTTATTCATCTTGCATAATTGAAACTTCATGCCTGTTGGTTAGCAACTCCCCATTGAACTGCTAATCTCCTCTTCTGGTATTTTATCCATTCCAGTGACAGTTCTCTATTATCTCTCAGGCAAAACATTTTGAAATTCTTGACAACTTCCCTTTTATAAGCACCAATGTCTCATTTATCAGCAAGACTTTTTGATTCTACCTCCAAAAAAGTACTGTGTCTGTCCACATTTTTCCATCTCCACTTTCATCCCCTTGGTTCATGCCACCATCACAGCCTGTCTAGCTATATAGCTGGCCATGCATTCTTCCCCCATTCTGATGATTCCCCACACAGAAGTCAAAGTGCTTCTTATAAATCATGGTACAGATTCAACCACCCTTTTGGCCACAATCTATCAATGTCTCTTCATTGCATGGGGACTAAAACCCAGACTCTTTAACATATAGCTTATCATGGCTTTATCTCTACCTCCTTTTAAAATGTCCCTCTTACCACTCTTCCCTTTACATGCCACACTCCAGTCACCCTCAAACACAGCAATGTTTCCGTAGCATTAAGGCTCTTCTCCATGTAAGTTTATGCCACTTGATTTCCTGTGGCTAACCATCTGTCCTATAAATCACAGCCAAAACGTCACTCTCTAGACCCAGCTCCAAGTGACTAAAGGACTACATCTTCAAGCTTCATAGTGGAAGACTAACTTTGCATGGAGCTATCAGGGAGGTCCTCATAGATCTTCACAAACAAAATCAGGAGCTGAAACTTAGACTTGAAGCCTCTTTTGAGTTCCTGCCTTAGCTAACCCAGTTTCTACCACTGTAACACCAGAGGTTTGGCTCTGATGAGTTTTTGGACTCATTACCCAACCAGGATAGTTCAACTGTAACTCCTCTTGGTGTTGGTAACAATGCAAGAGTCTTACTACACCATAAATCAAATCTTCTGGCTTGAGGAAAGTTTAAACTCTTAGTAGTACAAAGTCTGAGTTACTTTTATAGAGTCTTTACTTTTTCAAAGTGGGCCAGAGTGTTGTTTTAATGGCTCAGCTATTACATTTCAGCATGGGAATAAATATAAATTGTGTAAATTGTGCTTTAGTACCGCTGAAAACCAGGCCTTGATGTTATCTAATATTTGATTCACCATCATAAGTCGCCCTCATCGAAGAAACTACTTTGAGTTATACAACCTGCAGAGACTTACGCTGGCAGTGTCTATAGACACAAGCATATTTTTATAGTGTTTTTCTTCTGTATTATTTCAACTCCTACACGACTTACATATTTATAGAAGCCTCTGGTGATTCTTAATGATGTTGTTCAGTTTAGTTTCTTAATAATTTTCTTGATTTTATGATAACATTCCTGCTGTTGATTGTTCTCTTATTTTAATTATGCCTCATCCCAAGCAGTACTTCTGGGAGTGGGTTAAGGTTTTCACTGCAGTACATTACAGGTGAAGATAATTTTTAAAATCCCATTAGAGCACAATTCATATGCTTGGCACTTTGGCAGGTTAAGTAGGTGGGACCCATCAATATTAGAAACCTTACATTCCTTGACTGTAATAGTGATGACCAGCTGTAGTGAGTCAGCAAACAATAATTAGGGTAGCTGACACATATTGATGGGTTATATTAGTGGGTTAGGCGCTTTATGTCCATTCTTTCATTTACTTCTCACCACAACACTATGAGGCATACATTACTCATGTGCCCATTTCACATACATGAGAACAGAAGCCTAGAGAATGTCAGTAATTTGTCCAAAGATACCCACAGCCAAGCGATGGTAAGAAAAGAGCCCTCATCTGACTACACAGCCTATGCTTTTAATGACTATGCTGTGCTTTCTTTTCAATAAATCACAATCCATCATAAAAGGAGGGAGAGAAAATCACAACTATTACTCCAAACTTTTTCTTTCTCATAAGCATCAAGGGTTTAAAAAAATTATTTTGTCATTTAGGAATTAATCATTTAAGAAGAGATAGTGGTAATGTTCAAGGCTGAAGAGAAATGAAGTCGTTTTTACTCAAACTTAGATAAAATATCATGTTCAAAAGAATATGACCTTTAAATCACAGAGTACTGATTTTGAATGTTTTATTAGTATGTAATCTTGATGACTTTGGGCAATTACTTCAACTCTCTGAATCTCTTAATGAATGGAATAACGTGGAAATGACAGTATATGGCTACTGAGATTGGTCCTAAAAGGCTTTGGGGGGAAAAAAAAATGGCTCTTAATTGAATCTTCTTAAAAATTATTCCACTTTTCATGTATTTATGCTTTTCCTTCTCCTAGCTATAAAGGAATAGGCTTTGCCCATTTCTTCTGTCTATGCCTTAGCATCTAGCACATGACCTGGAAGATAGTAAATACTCAACCATAGTATATTTAATTGGTCATCATTTCCATGTTTTTTTGAAGCTCTTCTTGATTAGAAAAATAACTTCATAATTTAAAGTGATGACTTTATTGGTCACTGTGCTGAATTTTATTGGGTTAAAAATAGACTTTGGGAAAAAATGCTTCATCTCTAGACCTGGCCATGTTTCTTCCGACCCCCCCCCCCCCCCACACACACACACACCAGTTTAATGGAGGTAGAATTGACATATATCATTGTATGAGGTTCAAATGTACAGCATAAATGTTTGACTTACATATATTCTGAAATAATTGCTACAATAAGTTTAGTTAACATTCATAATCTCATTTAGATACAATAAAAAATGGAAAAGAAAAAAAATGTTTCTTCTTGTCATGAGAACTCATGGGCTTTACTCTCATAACAACTTTCATATATACCATAGAGCAGTGGTAACTATAGTCATCATATTTTACATTACATACCTATGTTTTACATTATTTACCTAGTACTTATTTCTTACAACTGGAAGTTTTACCTTCTACCACTTTCCTTCAACCATTCCCCCAATGCTACCCCTTTTCCCCCACCAATGGTCACCATAAATCTGAACTCTTTTTCTATGTTTTTTTATCTTTTTATTTTTTGATTCCACATATTAATGAAATTATACAGCATTTGTCTTTGTCTGACTCATTTCACTTAGCATAAATGCTCTCAAGTTCCACCCATGTTGTCCCAAATGGCAGGGTTTCCTCAATTTTTATGGCTGAATATATTCCATTGTATATATTTGTTCCTTATTCATTCATCCATTGATGAACACTTAGGTCATCTCCATGTCTTGGCTATTGTAAATAATGCTGCAGTGAACATGGGGATTCAGTTATCTTTTCGAATTAGTGTTTTCATTTCCTTTGTATATATTCCCAGAAGTGGAAATACTAAATCATATAGTTGTTTTGTATTTAATTTTTTCAGGTTCCTTTATACTGTTTTTCACAGTGGCTGCAACAATTTGCAATTTCAACAACAGTGCACAAGGGTTCCTTTCTTTCCACATCCTCATTAACATTTGGTTTCCTGTATTTTTGATGATGGAGATTTTAACAGGCATGAGATGGTATCTCCTTGGGGTTTTGATTTGCATTTCCCTAATGACTGGTGATGTTGAGCACCTTTTCCTGTGCTATTGATATCCGTATATCTTCTTTGGACAAATACGTATTCAGTAGACCTAGCCATTGTGATTGATTCTACAATGGAGGAATGATCCAGCTTGTCAGCATGGTGGTCTGGAGCACAAGACCTGAATCTCAATGTCTTCTCCTGTTATGTATGGATGATAAAAATAGAGTTATCTTGAGGAAAAAGTAAGATCATCTCAATGGAGTGTTTAATAGACGGCAACAACTATGAGTTTTATTTTTACCTTCCTCTTTCAGCTTCTGTTTTCTCCATTGACCTAGATGTTGCTCTAGACATCTCTTTCACTAGTATTTTCTAACTGCTAAAGACCTTTGAGCACAGGGAGAGACCCTTATATATGTGCCATGTAAGAAAGTAAATAATTGAGATCAAGATCTTCATGTCAGCTTAATGTCAAGTCTCTGAAACAGTAGAAGCAAGCAGGTGACATTAATAGGTTTTCCAAAGCTGAAACCAGTGTCTGGAACATGCCAAGATGAAACAGAGATGATTAGACCTGGAGAGAAATTTGAGAAAAAAAGACAATTCTTGCCCAAAGGTTCATATTCATGCAAAGTTTTAATCCTCTGGTCATCAATATCACAGAGGGATCCAAGTAAACATGCAGTGTACTATAGTGATATTTGCATTTTTATATGAACAGTTTTTTAATGATGTCACAGAGAAACATTAACTAATTTCATTTTTAATTAGTTTCATGGTGTAGAAGAATTAAAAGTGGTTATATTTAGAACGTATTTAATTAAAATGGATAAACTATATTTCAAGTGCACAATATAGATAATCTCAGTAAGTTCTACTCCTGGCTATGCCACTGACTTAATTAATAGGAAGAGTTGCAGCATATTAATGAGAAGAACAGACACTTTTGCTTTCTACCTTTCTTGTGTTTGTAAGCCATTCCAGGTTCTTGGTAAGTGGGTAGCTGCTACTGAAGGCAGGAAATGTTTATTATTCAATGCAGTAGGCTGCCCTGACATTTCTTATCATTTCAGCATAACTGTGCCAGAGGGTCTGTAAATAGTATTTGCCAAAGGCAATTTTACACATTCATGATATTCTTTGATGTCTGGGCTGGGCCCAACTGACAGAGCCCCTGAGGCTATCTTTCGGCTTTCCCTGCAGGCTGATAAACCAGTGTGAAGTTTGCAGGGAAACAAAACAAACTCAAGGAATTTCATTTAGTACTTTCTGAATTATAGTGACCTTAAGGAAGCTAATGCCTAGCAGATACTGGCCATTTAATAAGTAGTTATTAAGTGAGGGAGGGGCCCACTTGCATCCCAGTTATGGAGACTAATCTCAAGAGGGAAATTTTACCTTTAGGAACTGTTCCGGGCAGGTGTGACTTTATGCTGTTCCTGCATAGGAAAGAGGCGATGGGAAAATTAGACCCTCGTTTTCAGGAATATGAACAGTATTTAATAATGAATTAACATTTATTGAGCTCTTCCTTTGTATACTGCTTAAAGGAATTTTTATGCATTTACTCATTTAAAGATAGCAACAGACCTGTAAGTTAGATGAGTAAACTGAGTCACAGATAGATGAAGATTACACAGATAGTAAGTGGTAGAGCATTAAAAAAATAAAACACTACACATACTCACCATTTATCAATATACCATATGTTCAGGACCCAAATTACCTGATCTGCTTCTTCTGACCCAGTAACTATTAATAAAATTACTCTGCATTTCCCCCTAAAATACATAATATCTGAAATTATTATATTTATGTGTGTATGGTTTTTAAATTTATGTTTATTATTTGTCTTTGTCAAGGAGAATATAAGTGTCATGACAATAGAGCCATCTTATTTTCTGCTTTCTCTACAACACTAAGAATAGTTCCTGGTAGAGGAGAGTCAGTCATTAAATATTTATTGACTCCATTAATTAATGACATAAAAATGTTTCAGAAAGTGTTCTTAGAGGAAAGATGAGTGCTCTATCTTTTTTTAATGATAAAAAAGTGACACAGATACAAAATTTCATTCCCCAAATAGTATTAAAACCTGAAAAGGATTCTGTGCTCCAAAACTGTGCCAATTTTTGTTTCCTTACTTTCTGAGCACTCTTGGGGGAGAAACCACCTTGCAGGCAGATTTTCTAACATCCTGACAGTGTTGCCGGGTGGTGAGAGAGGCAGTTTGGAGACAGATGCGGGTCTCATCCCCAGCTCCATTTCTTCTCTGTCCTGTGACTTTGAAAAGTTACATTTCCTCACTTCTTTGAGTCCTAGTTTCTTTCTAGGTGGCACGAAATTTCAGATAATCCACCTTTCCCATCTTGGGAACTTAGTCAAGAAGATGGTGATTGACAGTCCCTATCCCTCCACCAGGTTAATCTTCAAAGCCCCGCTTTTGTTGTGTGACATTCATACTGTTACCGGAGAGAAGAGGGGCTTCTCTCCCCCGGTTGCTGCTGGGGTTGGCGTTCTTGCGATATCCCGAGAAAAGGAATTTTCTGAGAATTGCACGGGAGGATGCCATCTAGAAGAAAGCTTTCTTTGCATGGAACGACACTCCTGGGTTTCCAAAGTCCCACTTCCCTTAGTCCAGTCATAGAAGAAGTGTAGCTGGGGTTTCAGTAGAGCTAAGCTCAGAGCCAGGATCCAGAGTTTCCTTTCCGTGTTGCAGCCGGGTCCAGTCCAGCATCGGCTAGCTTAGCTTGTGTTTCCCACTGCAGTCCACCAGTCCATTGCACGTGGGATCTGCAGGGCTACATGGCTATGGAGGAAACACGGGAAACAGCAAAATAAAAGTGCCCCACCAGCCAAGAGCCAGCGCAACAAGAGCCCAATAGCAGCAAGGGTCTCAAGAGAGAGCAAGTTCCTTTATACAGGGGATTATGTATTCCCAAATGTTCATGAGCTTGCAGTGGCCATGCTCATTCTAGCCAGCCATCTCTGTCCCCAGGTGTGATTGACAGGCAAGTATCTTCCCTATGTCATCCCAACTTTGTTTTGAATGATGTCCAGCCTCTTCAACCTGGCATTCAACTTATTCTATCATCTTTATCTACTCCAATTTGCCTCCCTCTGCTGCAAGGCAAACACCCTTACTATCTCCCCCCCTCCAGATTACTCTCTCATCTGCTTGCTTTGTCCATGATGTACACAACCTTCTCTCTTCTATACCAATAGTCTTATGTTCACCTGCTGTTTTATCCTAACTCTGCTTTCAAAGATGCAACCCACCTCCTGGCCCTCATTCCTGTCAATTTCGTTAATAATCATCATCCTCTTCATATGTCTGCAGTACCAAGGTTCTTTCCCTCTGCTATCACTTTGTAGCATCCTTCCTTGTGCTTTGATCATGCCCCCTGAGTACCTTATGTCTTAAATGAAATGTCCTGTGCTGGTTGGACTTCCTTTCCACTGTATCTCTTAGAGTGTTTGACATAGAGTATGTGTGAGCAAATAATAGGCTGATGGCTACCTATACTGCTTCATGCAATCCATTGCCTTTTCATGAAAAGGGAGTATTCCCTGGTATTACAAAGGGTGCTGTGCTGTGTTGTGCTGCCCAGACCTCCCTCCAGGAATGATGAACTTATTCTTCAATGGCTGAGAATCCTGTGGACAGGGGGCTGTGGCTCTTGGCCCAACTCAGAGATGGCCTTCACTAAGGAGAGCCATTTTGCACAAGACTACCCCCGGGCTACCAGTATCCATCACTGGTTTACTTAGGATTATAAAAGCCTGGTATCATTGCCCCACTGAGAGCACTGAGAACAACTCTGAAAGGTTCTCCATGCTTCAGAGCTCCATGGAGAGTTACCTGCAGCCTTTATTGAGATGGCTTCGCAGCCCCAGTTTTCCCTCTGTCCACTCCTGTGTCTTCCCTTCTATTCCACACATACCTGGTAATCCCAATGCTTCTCCCCGAGAACCTCCTGCACTCCAACTCCTCAGTCTGGTTCCACAGAGCCCAACCTGTGACACTCACTAATCTGATATTTCATAATCACACTCTTTGACGGATTATAAGGGAAATGGGATGTGGATAAAATGTAGTAAGAAATGAGTCAATCAAAAGCAATCTGGGGAATCAATGAACCATTTTTTTTTTATTTTTTATTTTTGCATATCATGGAAAGGTTTTGTTTGCTTTGTTTGGTTTATTAGTTAGATCCTCTGGGTAGACAGTTTTACTCTGCTTTCTAAATTATTGTCCCTATAAAGGTAGATGATGATCATTGTTATTGTTAAAATGATAGATGGGGATATATGAGAGAAGGCCATTAAAATGAGAATTGTGGTTGAATTGCACAGTTACATGAATAAAAGGGGGACACATCAGCAAACGTTTTCACATATTTATATTTCAGAGAGGAAGGGAGAGGGAGAGAGAGAGAGAGAGAAGCATCAGTGATGAGAGAGAACCATTGATTGGCTGCCTCCTGCATACCCCACAGTGGGGGTGGAAAGCCCACAACATGGAATCAAACAGTGACCTCCTGGTTCATAGGTTGATGCTCAAGGCTGGCCGGGTAAGACTTTTCTTATTATAGAAACCAACCTCCAGCTTTACGGAAAGCAGATCCTATCATTTATTCTATCCAAAGAAAAAAGAATAGAATATGCATCAAAATTGCCTAAATAGGCTCTCTTATGTGTTTTTGTAACCCCAAACTTGAACACTCTAGATGTCCTGAAGTAGGAAAGTGCCCCTCATCATCTTTATTTGATACTTCGCTGTCTGTAGTTTCAAAAACTCCAGCAACATGCCTCATTATACATTTGCCCCTCCGTGAAATCGACTGCGTGCAGTCACTCTCGCAGTGCGACTAATTGGCTCAGTTCCGCAATACGTACCTTGCCAATGATGCCGCTCTTTAGTTTTATAAACATTCAAAAATATTCGCTCAAAATTGGCCTGCTTCCCAGCAACCATCTTAGTAAAGATAAGCACCTTTCCGTGGTGAGAGCAAGCATTTCAACCCCTTGAAAATAACAGCAGAGGTGTTTTTCTTTTACTATCCCTCCCCAGTGAATATTAAGCCTCTTTTTCTTTAAAAGAAAGAGCAAACCAAGCCCAGAATTTTCATTGCTCAACTTCATGTGAGTGGCAATGGCAGGTCGGGAAGTGTCTTTGAGAGCAGCCCCGATGCTTGTTTTTCTTTCTGAGAAAAACTGCTTTAGACCTAAAGCAAAAATGCCCCTGAGATTTAATTATCTTCCTGTTTTATTTTTCACTACAAAGACACTTACTCTTTTATTGTGTTGCTCTGTTGCAAAAAAAAAAAAAAAAAATCTTTAGGAGATGATTTCTTTTTTTTTGAATGGTAAAGGCAGTATAACTTCAAAGGTGGTAGTGCTCTGCCTTTCTTGTCTTTGACAAAGTTGCTGAGTGCTTTGAAAAATTTCAAGGTGACAGGAAGGTTTGTGGTCCAGATGGGTATAGAAAAGGTCTGGAATAAGAAATTTGGGGCATTGCCCCTTCATACTCTGCCTCTGTCTTTAAGTCTGTTGTGATTGCTGGCAACACAAACTGTATGCATTTGGGTTATTCTAAAGAGATATTTGCCATAAAAGTTCAAGTTTCTTTCACCTAAAGGGATAAAAATACACATGAACCCAAGGACTAAGATGACAGAGAACTGAAGAAGTCATCTTCTTGATTTCTCATCTGTTTCTCTTTGCACATCTGTTGTCACTTTAATTTTTCTCTCTCCCACTAGAATTCCCAATACACTGGTGGTACATGATGCCATCAAACTTGGCTGAGTTTATGGCCCCTCAGCCAGACTGCGATTTTCATATTTTCTTAATTTGACATTATCAGGGAAGACATTTGATTGATCCAGTCTGGAATGTCTATTGTCTATTTTTTTGTCTGTAAATTGTGTCTGAGAGTCAGAGTCAAGCTACAAAATATTGGTTGCTCCCTTTTTAATTATGTGGATGAGAAGAAGGGGAAAGTGGAGAAAAATAATCAGGTCAGTCGCCTGAAAAGAAGAGATTGGGTAAGAATGGGGGTAGAGACAAAAGAATAAGTGTCCATAGTATTCTGTGTCATGAATGTCAACTATTAACCTGGGAAACATAAGAAGAAATATTTTAGGCACAAGTCTAGTTCAATTTTTAAATTTTGAGTAATGAATGTATGGATCTATCATTAGCCTATCAGGGGAAGCATCTAGACACTTAATGTATTGTTAAGCAATTCATCCCACATTCCCTCATTCATTCATTTACTCATTACCTTCCTTCCCTTCCCTTCCCTTCCCTTCCCTTCCCTTCCCTTCCCTTCCCTTCCCTCCCCTCCCCTCCCCTCCCCTCCCCTCCCCTCCCCTCCCCTCCCCTCCCCTCCCCTCCCCTTCCCTTCCCTTCCCTTCCCTTCCCTTCCCTTCCCTTCCCTTCCCTTCCCTTCCCTTCCCTTCCCTTCCCTTCCCTTCCCTTCCCTTCCCTTCCCTTCCCTTCCTTCCTTCCTTCCTTTCCTCGGCTATGCTGAAAGTCCTTTCATTTGTTTATTAAAGGGATACAGAATTAGAAGCAGATGGGAGCATTTAAGCAAGAAATCCATCCAGAACAAGCCTCAAGAATAGTGGATGTGTTGGGCAGGGTACATGAATTCCTAACACATACACACTCACAATGGTTCAACATAAGAACTCTTCATTTGTGGGAAGAATTCTGCTTCATGTCTATATTTAGGAGCCCAGGCTCTTTCTAGCTAATGACTCTCCCATCCCCTAGACCCCATCGTGGTCTTCTGAATCCTCTGTATCTGGACAGCTCATGAATGATTAGAGAGAATGGGAAAATTTCATGAAAAGTTTTAAAGACCAGGTCTGGGAATGGCATGCTTAATCTCCTCCCACGTTCCTCACATAGCTGCACCTAAGTTCTAGGGAGCTTACACTCAGGAAGTTAAAAGACTAGTACTACTCTTAGACCCTGGGCAAGAGAGGCCCCTGTTCTGAGCCTGGCCTTTTAGCCTTTGAGACAGATACTCTCAGGATTTCCTCCAGGTTCACCTCTCGCTACAGAGCCAAGGTCCAAGGGTGCCTGGGATGCTGGAAATCTCTTTTAAAAAGTCCTTATAATGATCCTCAGTGGTACCTTGTTGCTCTTCCTAGGTTTATCTTCCTAAACATTGATGGTGCCTCCTACCTACATATCCTTAGGTCTCAGGGGTAGCCATGTGGCGAATTTGGACAAAACTTGCATGGACAGAGTGGGTATGCATGGTGCCCCTCATGGTGCAGGATGGAGTTCAGGTGGGCCAAAAGGGGGGAGGCCATGGTAAAGGGAAGGGGGACTGGGCCCAGGTGTTCCCATGCAGACATTGTATTGGGCAGAACTCTGAGGAGTCCAAAGAATTTTAAATTCAAACCTGGTTTTCCATTTTGTCACGGATGTATTTGATAATGTAGGAAACTAGAATATATTTTATTCAGCAGGTTTATGATATTGAGATGTATCGTATGTCGGCCTCCAGCTGTACTTTTGCTCTGGGCCCCAAAGTGATTAGGGATGCTCCTTGTGGTGCGCTCTGGCAGGCGCTGACACAATGCATGGCCAGTGTGGTTTTATATTCTACCTTGCATGCTTCTGAAAGGAAGGGGGAACTTAAAATAGCTAGCTGCTATTGGATAAAAATCAAAATTTGATTGCTGTGTTTCGCCAAGCTTTATTCAATGGACCATTTCTGTTTCTATTACAGTAAGCACTAATAAACTTTAAAAAGCAACTAATAAACAATCTTGTATCATTTAATAGCAGCTACCTTTTCTTTTTAACTCTTCGTATGTGCCAGATACGATGCTAACTAATTACATTCATTATCCCATTTAATTCTAATAACAATGTTAAATAAGTAGTATCCTTATTTGACAGATCAAGGAACAGCAGCAGAGGAAGGAAGTAATAGATTTAGAATCCGAGTGCAGATTTAAGTGAAAAGTTTGCAGTCTTTCTAGCAATGGTACAACACTGTCTTATTTTAGAATGGGTCTTAGATATCAGAAAGTCCATTGCCCTTCCTGCCCATTTTGATTCCCGAATGATCTGTTTCACAGTCCAGCTAAGTAGTTGATCTGTCTATATATAAATACTTCCATTCATAAGTTCCTTTATGTATTAAAACACTAGGGACTTTAGTGTATAAAAGCAACAGTTTTTAACTTATGAATCATGATGCATTTGTGTTATTGACAGTATGATTAAAAAAAAAAAAAGGGTGACAGAGCAACCAAGGGACTAGGGCTTGTACACAAAGCACAGCCCATCCTCTATAATAAAATGGTAATATGCAAATTAACCATCACTCCGCTACATAAGCCACACCCACCAGCCAAGACACGCCCACCAGCCAATCAGGGCGAGTATGCAAATTAACCCCAATCCAAGATGGCTACAGCCACAGAGAGCAAGGTTTCCCAGGTAACAGAGCAAGCCAAGCTTTCCGATAGCCGTTGCAGGCCTAAGCCTCCACTCAAGCTACAAAGTTTCAATTATAGAAGGTAAACAAATTCAAACAAATGGCGGCAGAATGAAGCTTGAGAGAGCAGGCCAGGGTTGCTGGCGGCAATAGGGGAAGCAAAGCTTTCCGCACACCCTGGCTGGGCTCACCCGCTTAAGGCTACAAAGTTTCAATTGTAGAAGGTGAATTAACTGCCACAGAAATGGCTGCCACCCCAGAAATGGCTGCCGCCCCAGGCTACAAAGTTTCAATTGTAGAAGGAAAATAAATTCCACATACCAGGGCCTCCTCTTGGGTTGCCAGGGGGCGTGGCCGGCTTGCAAACCACCACAGGCCCCTCGCTCAGGCTGCCCCACGCCCCAAGGGAACCCCACCCTGATCCGGGACACCCTTCAGGGCAAACCAGCTGGCCCCCACCCGTGCACCAGGCCTCTATCCTATCTAATAAAAGAGTAATCTGCAGATTGATCATCACTGCAACACACAATATAGCTGCCCCCATGTGGTCAAAGATCCTGCCCCCATGTGGACACAAGATGGCCACTACAAGATGGCCAGCAGGAGAGGGCAGTTGGGAGGCACCCAGCCTGCAAGGGAGGGCAGTTGAGAGGGACCAGGCCTGCAAGGGAGGGCAGTTGGAGGTGATCAACCCTGCAGGAGAGGGCAGTTAGGGGTGACCAGGCTGGCAGAGGAGGGAAGTTGGGGGCAAACAGGCTGGCAGGGGAGCAGTTATGCATCAACCAGGCTGGCAGCAGAGTGGTTAGCGGGTGATCAGGCTGGCAGGCAGAAGCAGTTAGGGGCAATCAGGAAGGCAAGAAGGCAAGCAGTTGGGAGCCAGCAGTCCTGGATTGTGAGAGGGATGTCCGACTGCCCGTTTAGGCCCGATCCCAGATCTGGGATCGGGCCTAAACGGGCAGTCGGACATCCCTCCAGGAGTCCCAGATTGGAGAGGGTACAGGCTGGGCTGAGGGACAACCCCCCGCCGTGCACGAATTTCGTGCACCGGGCTTCTAGTCTTACTTATATTATATGCCAACAATTTGAATATTCCAATGCACATGAATATCAATTTGAAAAAAAATAACCATATTCAAAATTTAAAGATCCAAACTAGTTCAGTTGTCTTTGTGTTTGTTTCATTTTTCTTTTTATTATGTGAACAGATGGGTTAGGGAGACTCTTGTGCAGTGATAGAATTTTTTTTTCCCTCACAGGTGGCTTCAAAGGTGTGTGTGCGTGTTACTACAAGGAGCATAATTCTCTAGTTTATCACCGAGTCTGAGCCACTTTAAGGAATGAAAGAGGTGCTGTTGATAATGATGCATAAAGAGAAGCAGTCCCAGGAAAATGGTGTCCATGTTTATCCTGGTCATAAATCAAAGCAAACAGGCCAGGACACATATTTATCTGACATACTCCAAGGGGAAAACGTAGGGACAGACACAGATTAGTAGTTGCCAGATGCTGAAGGTGGGGTGAAGGGTTGACAGCAAAGGGCAGAAGGGAATTTTCAGAGATGATGGATGGTTCTATACCTTGATTATAGTGGTGACTGCATAACTGTATGCTCCTGTCAGAACTCGTAGGATTGTGTATCAAAAAGTGGGTTTACTCTATGTAAATTATACCTCAATTTTTTAAAATAACAAGGTTAAGAGATCCTAGAACAAGAATGTCATAAACCTGAATTTAACTTTTGATTATAAAGGAAAAATAAAAGGAGCATATACCCGCTCAGAAAGAAACAAAGAAAAACAATTAGGTCCACTTCATGATAAAGTTCAAGAATCAGCACCACTCTAGAATCATTCTAAAGGAGTAAAATTAAAAAAAAAAAAAAAGAGTTCTCCCCTATTGCCATGAGACACATGGCAGCCAAGGGTCATTATGGACTATAGACCCATGATTGCCCTGTTGTCCTGTTTGGTGAAAGTCAGTGGGAAAATACTCAGCTGTGACTGAGGTGTCTGACCCATGTGGTGGACCTTGGCAAGTGGCTATGGTAAGCCTCAGGAATGAACAGTGGGGAGGGGAGCTCAATGAAGTACGCCGACTACGCACATTTGTTCCTGAGAACATCTGAGATACCCCCTGAGTAAAAGCATGAGGGTTGTTGTTACAGATGACAGAGAAAGTAGGAACAAGAGGTAGTTAAGTATGATCTCTTCACATTCATGCGACTGCATGCGTTCATCTCCACAGATCACTGAGCTCAGCAAAGCCTGAGTTATCTAAGACTTAAAGTGTATTAGGTAGGAACATCTGCATTGTAGGACATCTTCATAATTTTCATGTTAGCGATATCACCACTATTCAGTTTAAGTAACAATAAGTTCCCCAGATCCTTAGAATAATGCTCATCTATAATTAACATTATATTATTACAGTTCAATTTTGGTCCACAATTACTTTATCTTATATCTTGTCCTATTTTTCCATTTCCAAAGAACAATGTCATTAATTTTCCCAGGGTACACTGAGATCTCTTAGACCCATTAAAGCTTCCAAATTCACGTATTCTACAATTGACTTCACATTCAAAAGCCTACACCAACTTGATGCCATTATTACCACTAATTGAAGACTATACACACAGTATTAAGAAGAGCTTCAAATTTTAGCCCTACCCCTGGCTATGAAAACTTACGTGACATTTCCAGACGTGTGAAAAAAAGAAATCCATTGTACTTTCTTGCAGGTATAGGGTTATTGTAGCGATAAAATGAAAAATCTATCTTAAGCACTTGCACCAGCATTTAGCACATGGAAAGCATTCGATTAGTGTTGAAGGTGTAGTGTAAGACCTGCAATAAAGATTCAATATTGAAGCTGCCTTGGCATCTGAAACCAGCAGGGCTTCCAGTAGCCATACCTCAAGCTCCCTCCCCTTTCTAATCCCACAGAAGGGCCCCCTCACCAAAAAGTCTCCTTATTATGGGGTCCAGGCATAATGCTACTCATCCCTGGGCAGCAGGAGTCCGTTTCTTGCCATTCTGCAGAATTATTCAAACAAATCCATTACATCTTCTTGCAGGGACCAGGGGTCACCACATCCCACTTGCTCACTCCCTTCCCATGTGCAGCTCCCTGTGGGTGGCCCTGCATGGTGTGCAGTGCCCTCCTGTCCTGGGCTGTGAGTTTATAAAACTCATACACTGCTGTCGGCCTCATCTTTCCAGCTGCTTAAAGAGACTTGACCCGGCCAAGCATGTGAGACACAAGCAGCTAATGAACAGAGCAGTTCAGAAACTTCCCAATATCCATATCTCAAGGTGGAACAGGGCTCGCTGAGGCTTGGCAACTTTATGCCAATTATCTGGTGCCTGCATCCTTAGGAGAGGATATTGAATGGATGACTAGAGATCAAATTTGTCAAAGCACAAGGTACCAGGCCATTGCCCACTGCAGTGACTTCCTCAGATCTTCCAGGCTGCGGAGCCTACGACCCGTGAGCTCAGACTGTGGAAAAGGGATAGGAGCCCTCACTGCCTTGAGAACGATCACTCCCTTCAATGGCATGCAGCTCTGGCAGCCTCTCAGGCAAGACACCCGCCTGATTTTTCTATCACTCTTTAATAGTTAATCCCCATCTTGTTAGTTAAAATATTTCAGCGACTCCCTTAGGCCAGATAAATCCAAGTAAGTTTAAATTAGATGCCTCAGCAGCCTCAGTCATTGAAGAAGCTTCTAGATAGAGCAAGTCACATCATCCCCCTCATTAGGGACAGAGGGTCTTGAATGAAACCCCTTAATGGGCCTTCTTCATGGCTCTGGGGCAGAATGGGATACATTAGTATTACACCTCAGTCAAAATTTTTTTACAGCCCTTCGGAAGGATTCATTTTACATTAACAGGAAGTCTTGGCATTTTTCAACACAGCTGGAAAATCCTGCTTTCAGCAGAATGATGTGAACAATGCAGAAATCTGGTCATGTCACTCCTCTACTATAACATGTTCAAGGGCTCCCACCGCCTACTGAATTGTGCCCTTCCTCCCCCTGCGAGTCTGCTATAACTAGGCCATCCCTGGCAGGTCTCACCTGCGCCCCACACCAGAGCACTCTTCCACCTCCAGCCTCCAGCCTCCAGCCAAGCAGCTTCCTGCACTACATCTCTCTCTAGCTCATGTCCTCCTTTCTGTCAAGAATGCCTTCTGTACTTCTAATTCTGTTTACCCACTTTTCAGAACCGTTCTCAAATACCACCTTCTCCCTTCTGACTTTCCATGCTGTGGGTTAAAAAAAAAGGGGGGGGTGTCGTTCTATGGAAAGTAACCCCACAGGGTGATCTGATCATAAGTTCCTACCTGGGCAGGTCATGGTGGCTGGTCATGTCCTGTGCATATAACTTCTTTATTAAAAGGTTTATCTTTGTCTTAAGCAAGTTCTGTCCTTTGTTTCTGTGCATCTAGGTTAACACACATTTGCATTGTCCTCTCTCAGACCCCTCCTAAGACTTAACCACCCTCAAGAGATTATATAATCTGACGATCCTATAATCTGATCCATGGTTTGCTTTCTCCCACTTTTGTGTAATCTTCACTACATTCTCTCTTTAATCTCAAATGCATAGAAACAAAAACAAAAACTGTTATCCTCCAAAGCATTTTTCTTAGGCTGTTGAGAGCTTGTTTCTAGGTGTTTCCTCTCTTTGATTCAGATACTACATTTTCATAAAAATTCTCCATTGGTTCTTACATCAACATAACCTGCATATGGATAGAGAATATGTTTTTATAATACCCTTTACTCCATTTCCTACCCACAGATGTACATGCTGCAATTCAATAAAGCCTTCTGTCTTGGTCCTGGTCACATTCACCTTCGCTTTGGTCAGCTCTGTCTGGACCAGTGCCTTACACATAGCAGCTTCTCAATAATACACATCCCATTCCATTGGACATGATTTACTTCTCTCTTTTTGTGCTTCTAACCCCCTTTTTTGTCATTTGTGTTTCCTTCCTGTGCTATCAACTCTCCTTATCCACTCTCTGTCCAAAGAGAAAGGTGATCTTCAACCAAATGCCAGGCTTTCCTCTAAACTTCAGGGGAACAAAGCTTGGTTTTAGCAGGCAGGGTTAGAGAATGTTTGAGAAGCACTCTGGAAGGGAACTCTCCCTGCACGAGTTAATGGCTGTTATTATTAGTGATATCCATTCATGCGGGCAGTCTTAGAGCAACAACTGACACCTAGTCTCATGGCACACTCAGCACCTTAGCTAGTGGAAACTGGCAATGAAACTCCAAATGGCAAAGTCTCCTTGACTCTGAATGGAACTCTAAGAATAATGAGTTTTCACTGTAGAAATCTGGTCAAAATGGCAGTGGTATGTTTTGAAGAATAGGACATTTTATATCACAAACTCACACCTGGGCTCAGTTTTTGCTTGCTTTCAATTAATTTTCATGTTAGTGGATTTTTTTTTTCTGAGTTTACCATCTTTTGATGCTTCATGAACACTTTTTCCTTTCTAAGCCAATTTAAAACACACACACACGGCAAATATGGTGATAAATGCTTGATGCTAAGATCCTTCCTTTATCTTGAGATCTATTTTAAATTTGCCTCAGGAGGACGTTTTCTGAAATTGTGCAGTGAGTGTCGATTTGCAAACTGCGGAGCCCCCTGTGTGTTTTCAAGGAGGTCAGTGCTGGGATGGGATTGAAGGCTCTCTTTATCTTCCACAGAGACAGTTAAACAGTAGGCATCAGAATGAAGGAAATGTGACCAAAGTAAACCATGAAAATGTGCTTTCATTCCTTCAATCTCCCCAACTCAAGAGATTTAGACAGTTGAAAGCATGCCAACAATCTTTCTCAAAATATGATAATTCCTGTCAGCATCTATTTTTGCAGAAACTGAAGAGCGAACACAATGAAAATACGGTACCTTGGGGAACCACCAGAATCCAGACCATCGAAGAATTATAAATAAATTTAGTTTTATTACTTTTCTAAGTACACACAGTTGGATGAATTGCCTGAATACAAAACATTTCCAATTCCAGATGAAACAGGGCCTGCCAACTAAATTGACAGGTTTCACTAAGAATTAGGACTCTTACTTTAACAGTGTCTCTAAAACACTAGGCAATTGTTTATAATTTTAAGCAGAATTTCCCCTCCCTAATTTTTAAACAATATCATTATTATAGAGTACATTGTACATGGAGTGAATTAATTTTAGACCAGTGATAATTCAGTCAAATAGATTTTACATGGAAACAGTTCAATCTAAATTATATATTAACTTATATATTTAATTACATCCTTCATTAATTTATTAAGCAAATATACTGTAAGAAATGTGCTAGTTGCTCAGATTGCCAAAAGGGAGAAAAAAAAAAGTACTATGTTCTAACTTCAAGGGTTTCAGTCTAACTTTACCATAAACTTAATCTTCACCCTGCACATTATCCTATCACACATCTTACCTTATAATAGAGAAACATGCAAATTGACCGCACCTCCGCTATGCCCCCGATTGGGCCAGCGGAGGCGGAGGGCGGGACTCCGGGTGGCCTGTCAACCGTTGATAAAATTAAGATGGCGGTGCCCAGTGGCCGCGCCCATGGCGCTGCTCCCCGGGGTGCCTGGGGCGATCGGCACCCCGGGGGGGGGGGCGTGGCCGGGCCCATGGCGCTGCTCCCCGGGGTGCCTGGGGCGATCGGCACCCCGGGGGGGGGGGCGTGGCCGGGCCCATGGCGCTGCTCCCCGGGGTGCCTGGGGCGATCGGCACCCCGGGGGGGGGGGGCGTGGCCGGGCCCATGGCGCTGCTCCCCGGGGTGCCTGGGGCGATCGGCACCCCGGGGGGGGGGGCGTGGCCGGGCCCATGGCGCTGCTCCCCGGGGTGCCTGGGGCGATCGGCACCCCGGGGGGGGGGGCGTGGCCGGGCCCATGGCGCTGCTCCCCGGGGTGCCTGGGGCGATCGGCACCCCGGGGGGGGGGGCGTGGCCGGGCCCATGGCGCTGCTCCCCGGGGTGCCTGGGGCGATCGGCACCCCGGGGGGGGGCGTGGCCGGGCCCATGGCGCTGCTCCCCGGGGTGCCTGGGGCGATCGGCACCCCGGGGGGGGGCGTGGCCGGGCCCATGGCGCTGCTCCCCGGGGTGCCTGGGGCGATCGGCACCCCGGGGGGGGGCGTGGCCGGGCCCATGGCGCTGCTCCCCGGGGTGCCTGGGGCGATCGGCACCCCGGGGGGGGCGTGGCCGGGCCCATGGCGCTGCTCCCCGGGGTGCCTGGGGCGATCGGCACCCCGGGGGGGGCGTGGCCGGGCCCATGGCGCTGCTCCCCGGGGTGCCTGGGGCGATCGGCACCCCGGGGGGCGTGGCCGGGCCCATGCCGCCGCTCCCCGGGGTGCCTGGGGCGATCATGCCGCCACTCCCCGGGGTGCCTGGGGCGATCGGCACCCCGGAGGGCGTGGCCGGGCCCATGCCGCCGCTCCCCGGGGTGCCTGGGGCGATCGGCACCCCGGGGGGGGGCGTGGCCGGGCCCATGGCGCTGCTCCCCGGGGTGCCTGGGGCGATCGGCACCCCGGGGGGTGTGGCCGCTCCCCGGGGTGCCTGGGGCGATCGGCACCCCGGGGGGCGTGGCCGGGCCCATGCCGCCGCTCCCCGGGGTGCCTGGGGCGATCATGCCGCCACTCCCCGGGGTGCCTGGGGCGATCGGCACCCCGGAGGGCGTGGCCGGGCCCATGCCGCCGCTCCCCGGGGTGCCTGGGGCGATCGGCACCCCGGGGGGCGTGGCCGGGCCCATGCCGCCACTCCCCGGGGTGCCTGGGGCGATCATGCCGCCACTCCCCAGGGTGCCTGGGGCGATCGGCACCCCGGAGGGCGTGGCCGGGCCCATGCCGCCGCTCCCCGGGGTGCCTGGGGCGATCGGCACGGGGGGGGGGGGGGGGGGGCGTGACCGGGCTGGGAGGTGCTGGGGACCCCATGCTACCATCCCCTCCCAGAAGCAGCCCCCGGTGTCAGGCTGGGAGGTGTCTGTCCCCCACACCGCCATCCCCTCCCAGAGGCAGCCCGGGGTGTCCAGCTGGGAGGCGCCCGTGAACCCACACCGCCAACCCCTCCCAGAGGCAGCCCGGGGTGTCCAGCTGGGAGGCGCCCGTGAACCCACACTGCCAATCGCTCCCAGAGGCCGCACGGGGTGTCTGTATGGCAGGCGCCCGAGCTCCCACGCCGCCAACCCCTCCCAGAGGCAGCCCGGGGTGTCTGGATGGGAGGCATCCGCGACCCCACACCGCCATCCCCTCCAAGAGGCAGCCCGGGGTGTCTGGATAGGAGGCTCCCAGGACCCCACGCCGCCATCCCCTCCCAGAGGCAGCCCGGGGTGTCTGGATAGGAGGCTCCCAGGACCCCACGCCGCCAACCCCTCCCAGAGGCAGCCCGGGGTGTCCGGCTGGGAGGCGCCCGTGAACCCACACTGCCATCCCCTCCCAGAGGCAGCCCGGGGTGTCTGGATAGGAGGCATCCGCGCCCCCACGCCGCCAACCCCTCCCAGAGGCAGCCCGGGGTGTCTGGATGGGAGGCATCCGCGCCCCCACGCCGCCATCCCCTCCCAGAGGCAGCCCGGGGTGTCTGGATGGGAGGCATCCGCGCCCCCACGCTGCCATCCCCTCCCAGAGGCAGCCCGGGGTGTCTGGATAGGAGGCGCCCAGGACCCCACACTGCCAACCCCTCCCAGAGGCAGCCCGGGGTGTCCAGCTGAGAGGCGCCCGTGACCCCACACTGCCAATCGCTCCCAGAGGCCGCACGGGGTGTCTGTATGGCAGGCGCCCCGAGCTCCCACGCCGCCAACCCCTCCCAGAGGCAGCCCGGGGTGTCTGGCTGGGAGGCATCCGCGCCCCCACGCCGCCATCCCCTCCCAGAGGCAGCCCGGGGTGTCTGGATAGGAGGCGCCCAGGACCCCACACTGCCATCCCCTCCCAGAGGCAGCCCGGGGTGTCCAGCTGGGAGGCGCCCGAGCTCCCACGCCGCCAACCCCTCCCAGAGGCAGCCCGGGGTGTCTGGATGGGAGGCATCCGCGCCCCCACGCCGCCAACCCCTCCCAGAGGCAGCCCGGGGTGTCTGGATGGGAGGCATCCGCGCCCCCACGCCGCCAACCCCTCCCAGAGGCAGCCCGGGGTGTCTGGATAGGAGGCGCCCAGGACCCCACACCGCCAACCCCTCCCAGAGGCAGCCCAGGGTGTCTGGATAGGAGGCGCCCAGGACCCCACACTGCCATCCCCTCCCAGAGGCAGCCCGGGGTGTCTGGCTGGGAGGCCCCCGTGACCCCACGCCGCCAACCCCTCCCAGAGGCAGCCCGGGGTGTCCAGCTGGGATGCAACCGCGACCCCACGCCGCCAACCCCTCCCAGAGGCAGCCCGGGGTGTCTGGATTGGAGGTGCCCGCGACCCCACACTGCCATCCCCTCCCAGAGGCAGCCCGGGGTGTCTGGATAGGAGGCGCCCAGGACCCCAAGCCGCCATCCCCTCCCAGAGGCAGCCCGGGGTGTCTGGATAGGAGGCGCCCAGGACCCCACGCCGCCAACCCCTCCCAGAGGCAGCCCGGGGTGTCTGGATAGGAGGCGCCCAGGACCCCACGCCGCCATCCCCTCCCAGAGGCAGCCCGGGGTGTCCGGCTGGGAGGCCCCCGTGACCCCACGCCGCCAACCCCTCCCAGAGGCAGCCCGGGGTGTCCGGCTGGGAGGCGCCCGTGACCCCACGCCGCCAACCCCCAGAGGCAGCCTGGGGTGTCTGGATGGGAGGTATCCGCGACCCCACGCTGCCATCCCCTCCCAGAGGCAGCCTGGGGTGTCTGTATGGCAGGCGCCCGAGCTCCCACGCCGCCAACCCCTCCCAGAGGCGGCCGGGGGTGTCTGGATGGGAGGCGCCCGAGACCCCATGCCGCCAACCCCTCCCAGAGGCAGCCCGGGGTGTCTGGCTGGGAGGCACCCGCGCCCCCAGGGAGCGAGTCAAGTACTGATGATTCTACCAAAGGTAAAGTTTAGAGAAAGAGAGGATAGAAAAGGAATAGAAGGAGAAAAGTAAGAAAGGACAAAAGATGAAACATCAAGAAAAAGAAAGAGAAGAAAAAAAGGAAGAAACAACCATAGGATATCACCTTTCCAAGTCTCATGAAATTCCTGTTTAAGGAGTTTATTTTATGACTCTTTTAGTTTGGGTTTACATTTTTACTGTTTTGTCAAGACCACAGCAGGTACACTGTCCAATATGTTTTTTTTAAATAAATTTTATTGCTTTTTTTACAGAGAGGAAGGGAAAAGGATAGAGGCTAGAAACATCTATGAGAGAGAAACATCGATCAGCTGCCTCCTGCAGTATGTGCCCCCAACCAAGGTACATGCCCTTGACTGGAATCGAACCCGGGACCCTGAGTCTGCAGGCCAACACTCCATCCACTGAGCCAAACCAGTTAGAGCTGTCCAATATGTTAAAGAAAAAACCCTATCTAATAAAGAGAGAATATGCAGGGGAGGGCATTTGGGGGTGACCGGGCTGTCAGGGGAGACCAGTTGGAGATGATCTGGCTGGCAGGGGAGCAGTTAGGCGTCGATCAGGCTGGCAGGGGAGTGGTTAGGGCAGTGATGGCGAACCTATGACACGCGTGTCAGCACTGACACGCATAGCCATTTCTGATGACACGCGGCAGCATGCCGAGGATGAAACATTTGCTGCTCCTGAGGATGAAACATTTGCGACTAGAGTCTTGGAGTTAGTTTTTTCCTCAAAGTGACACACTACCCGAGTTATGCTCAGCTTTTTGGCGAAGTTTGACACACCAAGCTCAAAAGGTTGCCCATCACTGGGTTAGGGGGTGATCAGGCTGGCAGGCAGAAGTGGTTAAGGGCAATCAGGCAGGCAGGCGAGCAGTTGGGAGCCAGCAGTCCCAGATTGTGAAAGGGATGTCTGACTGCCTCTTTAGGCCCGATCCCTGTCGGGCCTAAAGAGGCAGTCAGACATCCCCCGAGGGGTCCCAGATTGGAGACTGTGCAGGTTGGGCTGAGGGACACCCTCCCCCAGTGCACGAATTTCGTGCACCGGGCCTCTAGTAGGATAATAAAAGCCTAATATGCAAATTGTCCCTTCTGGTGGTTGTTCTACAGGGAGTTTGATCACTCAGTATGAGGTGCGCTGACCACCAGGGGGCGGAAGGGAACATGGCAGCCCTCGGTGACGCAGTGCTGGCAGCAGTGGAGGTGCTGTTGGCCCTGATGGGCTCTGACGATGGTGGGATAGTGGAGCAGGTGAGCGGGCAGTGCCAGGCCAAGGCAGTGTGAGCGGGGACCTGATCACCCCACAGATGGCTACTAGCTGCTGCGGCAGGGCGCAGGGCTGCCGCCCAGTTTCCAGGTGCTGAGGGAGAAAGGGTAAATAGCAATATTAAAATATTTCTTCTAATTATTTCCCTTTCAGTGTGCATGAATCCATGCACTGGGCCACTAGTACATTATCCTATCACACATAAACTATAAACCGCAAGTCACCGTGTTAAAGTACAGGATAGAATAAAGAGCAGGATACAAATTGATGCAAAAGAATGAATGACTCATGGAAAAGTGTTTGTGTTTTATCCACAAGAACAATGGACTCCCAAAGTGCAGTAAGCCATCTTCATAAATACTCAGAATAATCCATTAGAATATTGGAAGAAAATAGAGAATATCTATTTACATTTCTTTTTATCTTATTTATCTTATTGTGTATGTTTTCTAAAGTGCACATTATATGTAATTCAGAGACGCACACTTTGTAAATGAATAATAGACATATTCTGAAAGTGCTTGCTATTTGTTTGTTGTTTTTTTGACTTATGGTATACACAATATAGAGCTTGCAGACTACTTATCTTGCAATTGTGAAGCCACTGGATTATTTTAAGACAGCAAGGCTAGAGACTGGTTTATATTTGAGGAAGATTACTTGGTGACAATTGGAGGAGCATGTAAACTGACAAAGATGTATTTCAAAGATGATGCAAATTTATTGGGGTCACATTGGTCAACAGGAACATATATATTTCAGGTGTGGATTTATATGTAACAAGATCTTTATATTGCACTTTGTGCCCATCACCCACAGTCAAATCTTCTCCCATCATCATATATTAGGATCTTCTTCTAGATGATGTGTTTCTGAACTAAAGAAGTGAAGTGGAATGGATGGTAGAAGACTGATTTGACATATATTAGTGGGGATGAGTAAATAAGATTGAACCTAATGTGAGTTGTCAGGGAAAATAATGTTTAGGGAGACTCTACCTCCCAAATTATAGGTTTAGTGATAGAATAAATGGTACATCTTAATTGAGATAGTTAATGTAAGAAAGGCTTGGGGCTGATTTGGGTTTAGAGGAAGCCTGAATTCAGGTTAGCATGTGAGTTGGAGATGTGTGTGGGACATCTTTAGAATTAGAGATGTTTAGGTAGCAGTTGAATAATTAGATCTTTTACCAAAGAGGGACCAGATGGTGACCAGATTTATGAGTGCTTTTAAACATGGATGGTATTAGAGTTTTTTAATCTCTTAACTGACAAAGGCAATTTTAGATTTCTGGCAAGTATTTAAAATAATGTGCATGGCTGAAATAAAGAGATACTTCCATAGTATGATCTCTTAGTACTAGGAAATTCTTCCTGAAACAAATTATTCATTGCATAGACGTACAGCTGTGGTCCCAAAGGTAGGAATCTTGGAGCACACACATTGCATAAAATGAAAATGCTGACCTAACCATTAGACCAGCTGCAGAAATCAAAACAGGGCTGACTTTCATTATAGCAAAGGGCCTACAAAGATCACAGTGAAGGGCCAGGATAGGTCAGTATTGTGAAGATCCTGAATTGAATGGGGGCCACAATAAAGACTTAAGGCCAAGAGAAATATTGGAGGTGGATCTAAACAATGAAAGAAAAGGGATGAGCCTTGAACTTATTCTAGCATTCCTATTGCTCTTTGTACTGTCCACATTTTCAAGACAGTATGACATGGATTTTGATTACTGTTAATGTAATGAAAGCTGAGAGAATTTTACATGGGAGAAAATGGTAACAATACAAAATGAGAAGCCAAATTGTTCTGATCATTATGATGGTTACTGGATTTTGAATTATGGGATCAGGTTTCTTGGATCTTCTTATAAATAAAGGCTATATTAAAAAAATACTGTAGCAGGTTCCAATAGCTTTAATTTTTTTTCAAACAATTGGGCTCCCAGGGATAATTATATTTAACATATTTGTGTAGTACTTTGTGGACCTTTATATGTGTGTGTGTGTGCACACACGCACACGTGTGTAGTGGTAAATTTATATATGACTACTATGAGTAGGAATGTACAGATAGCCTATGCGTTTAAATGGCAATTTACAAAGTTATACTAACATCTAAACTGCATTCCCCAATTTATTTAAATATATATCCTATTTCTAAAGGTAATGTAGTATTTCTCATTGTAGGGGTATTATAATTTACAAAAACAGTGGCCATTTACATGTCTCCGATTCTTTCACTATGATAGACAATAGTTCAATAACTCAAGGGGTAATTTTAAAATTATAATTCTCCCAAATGAAGTATATTGTATGAAAAATACTTATTTAATTTTTTAAAAATATATTTTATTGATTTTTTACAGAGAGGAAGAGAGAGGGATAGAGAGCTAGAAACATCGATGAGAGAGAAACATCGACCAGCTGCCTCCTGCACACCCCCTACCGGGGATGTGCCCGCAACCAATGTACATGCCCTTGACCGGAATCGAACCTGGGACCTTTCAGTCCACAGGCCGACGCTCTATCCACTGAGCCAAACCGGTTTCGGCTACTTATTTAAATTTATAATCATCTTAAACACACATATGAAAGGACTACACTTATTAAAACCATTTGAAGAAAGAGGAGATTAACACCTGACTTCTCACATTCATTTAGGAGCCAGCTGACTTATCTGAGCAATTTAAATTTTATATACACATGCATTATATAGATGTATGCATATATACATATGATGGAATGTATATTTGTGCTTCAGAGTGTGTCTGTGGTATGTGTGTGTGTGTGCGCGCGCGCAAATAATTGGATTTCTGTAAGTCAAATGCCTGGATGCACGTGTAATATGCTTAGTAAACCTTATCTCCCCAGAACTCTGAGTTTAGTGTTAGATACCATAAAGTTGTCTGAATAATACCTAAACTCAAGAAACTTAAATTTGAAAAACATTTTATATTTTTCAGATACTTCCTTTGTTGCCATTGACAACTCCACACAATTTCTGAAACTATAAACTACAGTGGCCTTCAGCAATAGCAGGATTCTGATACTCAAATAATGTTATCAAGCTCTGACTTCCTCAATTTTCTTTTCAGAGAGACTTTCCCTTTGTGCTAGACAGAGCCCAACACATATGAAGTGCTTTCCAGTCATTCTCTAAAAGAGTGAATGATGGTAAAGAAGGTTGCTTTTGCCAACAATCTAGCAAAAATCCCATAATTAAGCCCCATTGGTCCAGTGTGGGCCACTTTATTGTTGTACCAACGTTTGGCCAGGGGTATGAAATGCACAGATGGGCCAGGTATCAGTCCCTGAGATATAATACAGAAGATGCAATTTGATTGAACCGGTCTGTACTATCAAGCATAAGTTTTGTGCCTGATAGTCTGCTAGGTATTTTGAAAGATCTAAAAGTGTATATAATCTATTTCAATTTTTAAAGAATTCATCACCTGGTAAGGAAATAAACCAATGAGATATGCACTGGTAAATTTGATAATATCCACCCTTTTATATCTGGGTTTTCATGAACCTGTTAGCACACATCACATCATCTGCAAATGAAACTCCTGTGTCAAATTGTTATCTTACCTTATAATAGAGAAACATGCAAATTGACCGCACCTCCGCTATGCCCATGATTGGGCCAGCGGAGGCTGAGGGCGGGACTCCGGGTGGCCTGTCAACCGTTGATAAAATCAAGATGGAGGTGCCCAGTGGCCGCGCCAGCCGCTGCTCCCCGGGGTGCCTGGGGCGATCGGCACCCCGGGGGGCGTGGCCGTGCCCGTGCCTGCTCCCTGGGGGTGCCTGGGGCGATCGGCACCCGGGGGGGGCGTGGCCACGCCCGTGCAGCTGCTCCCCGGGGGTGCCTGGGGTGATCGGCACCCCGGGGGGCGTGGCATGGGGGCGTGGTCGCTCCCTGGGGGTGCCTGGGGCAATGGGCACCACGGGGGGGCGTGGCCACGCCCGTGCAGCTGCTCCCCGGGGGTGCCTTGGGTGATCGGCACCCCGGGGGGCGTGGCATGGGGGCGTGGTCGCTCCCTGGGGGTGCCTGGGGCGATGGGCACCACGGGGGGGCGTGGCCACGCCCGTGCAGCTGCTCCCCGGGGGTGCCTGGGGTGATCGGCACCCCGGGGGCGTGGCATGGGGCGTGGCCGCTCCCCGGGGGTGCCTGGGGCGATCGGCACCCCAGGGGGCGTGGCCGCACACCTGCTGCCGCTCCCCGGGGGTGCCTGGGGTGATCGGCACCCCGGGGGGCGTGGCATGGGGGCGTGGCCGCTCCCTGGGGGTGCCTGGGGCGATTGGCACCCCGGGGGGCGGGGCCGCACACCTGCTGCCGCTCCCCGGGGGTGCCTGGGGTGATCGGCACCCCGGGGGGCGTGGCCATGCCCGTGCCCGCTCCCCGGGGGTGCCTGGGGCGATCGGCACCCCGGCGGGGCGTGGCCACGCCCGTGCCCGCTCCCTGGGGGTGCCTGGGGTGATCGGCACCCCGGGGGGGGCGTGGCCGCGCCCCTGCTGCCGCTCCCCGGGGGTGCCTGGGGCGATCGGCACCCCGGGGGGCGTGGCCGCACACCTGCTGCCGCTCCCCGGGGGTGCCTGGGGTGATCGGCACCCCGGGGGGGCTTGGCCGCGCCCGTGCCCGCTCCCCTGGGGTGCCTGGGGTGATCGGCACCTGGGGGTGCGTGGCCGCGCCCCTGCTGCCGCTCCCCGGGGGTGCCTGGGGCGATCGGCACCCCGGGGGTGCGTGGCCGTGCCCGTGCCAGCTCCCTGGGGGTGCCTGGGGCGATCGGCACCCCGGGGGGCGTGGCCGCACACCTGCTGCCACTCCCCGGGGGTGCCTGGGGTGATCGGCACCCCGGGGGGGCGTGGCCACGCCCGTGCAGCTGCTCCCCGGGGGTGCCTGGGGTGATCGACACCCCGGGGGGCGTGGCATGGGGGCCTGGCCGCTCCCCGGGGGTGCCTGGGGCGATCGGCACCCCGGGGGGGCGTGGCCGCACCCGTGCCCGCTCCCCGGGGGTGCCTGGGGCGATCGGCACCCCGGCGGGGCGTGGCCACGCCCGTGCCCGCTCCCTGGGGGTGCCTGGGGTGATCGGCACCTGGGGGGCGTGTACGCTCCCCTGCTGCCAGTCCCCGGGGGTGCCTGGGGTGATCGGCACCCCGGGGGGGCGTGGCCGTGCCCGTGCCCACTCCCTGGGGGTTCCTGGGGTGATCGGCACCCCGGGGGGCGTCGCCGCGCCCCTGCTGCCGCTCCCCGGGGGTGCCTGGGGCGATGGGCACCCAGGGGGGCATGGCCATGCCCGTGCCCGCTCCCTGGGGGTGCCTGGGTTGATCGGCACCCCAGGGGGGCGTGGCTGCGCCCATGCCCGCTCCCTGGGGGTTCCTGGGGTGATAGGCATCCCGGGGGGGCGTGGCCACGCCCGTGCAGCTGCTCCCCGGGGGTGCCTGGGGTGATTGACACCCCGGGGGGCGTGGCAAGGGGGCGTGGTCGCTCCCCGGGGGTGCCTGGGGCGATGGGCACCCCGGGGTGGCGTGGCATGGGGGCGTGGCCGCTCCCCGGGGGTGCCTGGGGTGATCCGTGTGAGAGGGATGTCCAACTGCAGGTTTAGGCCCGATTCCACAGGGATCGGGCCTAAACCTGCAGTTGGACATCCCCCGAGGGGTCCCATATTAGAGAGGGTGCAAGCTGGGCTGAGGGACACCCTCCCCAGTGCACGAATTTCGTGCACCGGGCCTCTAGTTTAAAATAAAGAAAATATTTGGTTACTTCATAGTATAAAGAGTGCTTTTTATACAATGTTTATGTATTTTGCTTTTTAGATTAATCATCCTAACATTTCTGTAAACAAACTTCTCCAAAGGGAAATTCTTTCAAAAATTCTAATATTGTTTATTGTGTCCAGAAAGAAAAAAATATACAAATTTTAAAAAGTCTGCTCTTTGGAGGATGAAAAAATAACACTGCAATGAGATATTTGAGTCAGATCTGTGATCAAGCACAGAGCTATGTTCCAGTTTACTCTTCATGGTATAGCCATATGTTCCGACTTTACCAAATGCATCCAGTTATTTGGAAAGCCAAATGAAACTTGTTGTTTATCCTGTCAACTTTTCCATCAGCTCAGGTCTTGGCTTAGGATGTCTTAGTGATAATGCAAGGAAAGTTTATCAAGAATGTAACATGGTTTGTCACCAGCTGGAAAGAATTGATAGAAATGATGTTTCAGCTAATATCAAAGCTTTTATACTAAAAGAATTAACACTTACAAGTGGACCTATAAGAAACTGCCATTTTTAAGGTCCAAACCATCCACTATCAACATATGATTCCACCTACTATAAAGGCAAATAATAGTTATTAAAGTACATAAATAGGGAGGATACAATAAAAATAGGTTTAACTTTTTCCCTTGTGTTGTTTATGCTTACCTTAGTCCGCTCCTTCTTCATTGACAGTGCTGGGTAAACTTTAGCTCAATCACAGCTGAAGTATCACAAATATTTAATTAGTGTGGCCCAAATTAATGAGGTTGAGGTTCTGCCTTGTTGAATTCACACACAGTGACTTCTTATGGGAGGGAAGCCGCACATAAGGACTCCTCCACCTCCATCCAGTTACTTCAAATTCAGATAACACTAACTTCAGCATCTCATCAGGGGAAATTGACATAATTAAGCACTCTTCAAAGAAAAATAAACTCTGATGTTTCTAATACTATTAAATATTTACTGTGCACATCATTACAGCAAATTCCCTGGCAGAAAGTGATTCTTCCAATGTAGATCAAATGAGAACATCACATTGCCTTGTAGCAAGTGTATCCAGCTCTATGAATTATTAAATGACATATATCTATATGCATAAAATATAAATGTTGTAGCTGCACAGTGTGAAGACTGAAGACTCTATGAAAGTATGTCTGGAATATGTTCCCCAGTACTCCCAATTGTCAGCTCAGACTTGAAGCTTGCTATGTTTATCTCTGCAGACAGGGGCTCCCTTATACCGAATGCCCCACCCCAAGATGCAAATAGAGTGAATAAGAAGCCCCTTGGCTGAGTGTCATACCATACACTGGTGTGATTATGGATCAGGGCACATATCTGGATTGCAGGCTCCATCCCCAGTAGGGGGCGTGCAGGAGGCAGCTGACCAATGTTTCTCTCTCTTTCCCTCTCCCTTTTGTCTCTCTCAGTCTAAAAATAAATAAATAAATAAATAAATAAATAAATAAATAAATAAATAACTATTTTTAAAAAGATAATTCATATGAAAAAAAAATTAAATTACAAAATTGAGTGCATTTCGTTGTGCAAACAAACAAAATCAAGTGAGGATACTGAATTAGGGAAGCCAACCCAAAGGATGTCAGGCCCCAAATCGACCTTTTCTGACATGACACTCTACTTAAATGGGAAAAGGAGAGAAACGTAACTGGCCAACATCTGTTTATGTCTTATGTTCTCACTGTCCAGAAAGACGGGGGTTGTTAGGAAGGCTGAACTAAGCAGAATGGCAAAGCTGTTTTTTGTTGGAATAACATTAAATTTTAACTTTTGAGTATCTCTGGGTTCCAGATGGCAGAGCAGAGGTGCTAGCCATTTTTTTTTTCAAATGACTTGATTTTAAAAAATAGTAATAGTTTGAAACACCTAAAACATTGGCAAAGACTAAGAGAATTTGAATTCCTCCAAACTCTATATTCCAGTTGCTCAGAGGGATGAATATTACCCTAACCATTATAAAAGAGAACCTGTCTGGTTATGAGGTGAACCAGTCATTGGCATGGTAATTCAAAAAGAATTTCTTCAGAGCACCAGAAAATACAAAATGACAGAAATCATTTTGCAGAATTATTTGTCTACACTTCCAATGAATGCCCTAGCATTGCTTCCTAGAAGGGAACTAGTTAAACTAAATAAGAGGTTAAATAAAAGTTCAGCATTTTATTCTGAAAAAGTTTAAGTATGTATATGAGTAACAAGATTAGCATAATAAACTTTCAACTAGCCCCCAACCCATACACCACAGTTACCAATATTTTCTCCCCTAACTTTGATCTATTCTTTTTCTCACTCTTTTTTGTTATTTTTAAAATCAGTTTTGCAAAAGCATTTTAGAGACAATCCAAATATTTTTCACCACTAAATTTTCATGTATGCATTTATTTAAAAAAAAAAAACACACAAGAATAAGAACATTTTACATAATGATTACATCATTATTGAATCTAAAATTTAACACTTAAATTCTAAAAACACGGATTGCCTTGTATCCAAAAAAGAATACTGTTTTCCAGTTGATTGGTCATTTGCAATCAGGATCCACCAACTTTCACCCACTGCATTTGGTTGTCCCCTATTGTGCCTCTTAACCCTTTGCACTTGCTTGCTTTTTTCTCGATTCCTTTATTCTAATGCTAACTGTGTCGAGTCACACTGGACATTCGAGTGCAAAAGGTTAAATCTCTTAATTTATGAGTTTCCACTTTTCCATCGCACTTTCCTCTGCCATTAACTGGTTTAAGGAGCATGTCAGTTTCTCAGAACTTCCCACATTGTAGACTTATTTAATTGTTTATTCAAGGTGTCACTCAACTTGTTCTTATACCCTTTGTTCATAAGCTGGAAGTTGATTCTAAAACCTTGGCAAGATTACTTTCTTTGGGAGAAACGAAGATGGTGGCATAGGTAAACACCTGAAATTGCTGCCTTGCACAACCACTTCAAAACTACAACTAAAAGACAAAACGGACATCATCCAGAACCACAGGAAGGCTGTCTGAGTGGAAATTCTACAACTAGAAGCAAAGAGAAAAGCACACTGAGACTCAGAGGAAGTGTGGAAGTAAATTGCAGAGGTACGGAGGCACGCACACACGAGGAAAGGGCTGGCAGCTGAGTACGTGGTTGTCTTTTTCAATCAGGAGGGAGACACAAGCTCCCGACTGCTCAGAACTCCAGTTCTGGGCAAGACTCTGGGGACCCAGACTCATACGGGGAGAAACTGGACTCTCTGCCATCGGGCTGAACTCGAGGGCGGCTTTCTCTCAGAGGTGCTTGCAGCGATTACCGAGGGACACTGAGACCTGGGGGTCTCTTAAGACAGGGCTGAGGATCAGCCAAAGCTGTTTGCTCCGCCCTGTTAATTCCCTGAGACCCCGCCCCACCCAAGCTGTGCGCAGAGGCTTTTGCATATGAATGGCCTGGCCCTTTGCAATCTAAAATTACCTAACAAAATGCAGCTGGGTCAGAGATACCCAGAACATCCAAAAGAAGGGCCAAGTCCCCACAGCAGCTTGCATTGCTTCACAGCTGGGCCTCATCTGGGCACCTCCAAACCCAAACAAAGAAGAGGAATCTGCAGATCTCTCCATAGATCCTGCTGGGTGGCCTCAGGCAGAGCCTAAATTAGCACCTCCTTGGAGAGTCAGTGTACACAGTGGTCAGAGTGGGACCATCCAGATTACAGCTCCTCAGATCTGTAAGGGAAACACTCAGGGGGCAGACTCAGTGAGCACCAAAGCCCCACTGAAGCAAGTCTTGCCCCATAAGGGTGTCTCCAGCACAGAAGTTCTCCTTTTGTAGACACAGCTGATTCTCTCAGCCAATTGGCCTGGAGGCCAATTCCTCCCAGTGATACCAACAACGATCAAGGCTTAACTACAACAAGACTGTGCACACAGCCCACAAAGGGCTGCACCAAGAGTGTCTACCTCAAGTAACTGGGGAGGCTGAGCCACTGGGCCCTATAGGACACCTAGCACACAAAGCCACTCTATCAACACAGGGAAGCAGCCAAAATGCGGAGACAAAGAAACAGGTCACAAATGACTGAAATGGAGGAAAGCAAATGACTGGATATAAAGTTCAAAACCATGGTTATAAGGTTTTTCAAGAATTTTCTAGAAACAGCCAATAAATTTAGTGAGACCCTTGAGGATATGAAAAAGGACCAACTAGAAATTAAGCATACACTGACTGAAATAAAGAATAATATACAGAGATTCAACAGCAGACTAGAGGATCACAAGAATCAAGTCAAAGATTTGAAATATGAAGAAGCAAAAAACACCCAACCGGAAAAGCAAAAAGAAAAAAGAATCCAAAAATATGAAGATAGTGTAAAGAGCCTCTGGGACAACTTCAAGTGTACCAACATCCGAATTATGGGGGTGCCAGAAGAAGAGAGAACGCAAGATATTGAAAACCTATTTTAAGAAATAATGACAGAAAACTTCCCCTACCTGGTGAAAGAAATAGACTTACAAGTCCAGGAAGTGCAGAGAACCCCAAACAAAAGGAATCCAAAGAGGACCACACTAAGACACATCATAATTAACCTTTTGCACTCGGACGTCGAGTGTGACTTGACACGGTTAGCATTAGAATAAAGGAATTGAGAAAAAAGCAAGCGAGTGCAAAGCGTTAAAATACCAAGAGCAAAAGACAAAGAGAGAATATTAAAAGTAGCAAGAGAAAAACAGTTAATTACCTGCAAGTGAGTACCCATACAATTGTCAGCTGATTTCTCAACAGAAACCATGCAGACCAGAAGAAAGTGGCAAGAAATATTCAAAGTGATGAATAGCAAGAACCTACAACCAAGATTACCCAGGAAAGCTATCATTCAGAATTGAAGGTCAGATAAAGAGCTTCACAGATAAGAAAAAGCTAAAGGAGTTCATCACCGCCAAACCAGTATTATATGAAATGCTGAAAGGCATTCTTTAAGAAGAGGAAGAAGAAGAAAAAGGTAAAGATAAGTATTATGAACAACAAATACATATCTATCAACAAATGAATCTAAAAATCAAGTGAATAAAAAATCTGATGAACAGAATAAACTGGTGAATATAATAGAATCAGGGGCATAGAAAGGGAGTAGACTGACAATTCTCAGTGGGAGGGGGGTGGGGGGGTGCGGGAAGAGACTGGACAAAAATTGTACACCTATGGATGAGGACAGTGGCGGGGGGTGGGAGGTAAGAGCAGAGGGTGGGGTGGGAACCGGGTGGAGGGGAGCTATCGGGGGGGGGGGAAGAGGAACAACTGTAATAATCTGAACAATAAAGATTTATTTTTAAAAAAGATTACTTTCTATGTGTTTTGTTCTTCATATCACATCATATTAGGGATCACATTATGTCCTACTTTTGAGAGAATTGCTTTCCTAGGGTCAGCCCAACTTTTTTTATAGTAAAGTTGCATGTCATTCCTGAAGTAATACTTTTTTGTGTGTAATAAATTCCCAGTTTAATTTTCCTCTAGAGGTGTAAGCAACCATTGATTAACATTGCTTAAATCAATTACTGCATTAGGGAATGCAAAATGAGAATATAAGCCTTGTTATCCATGTTATTTAATCGCTTTCCTCAAAGATTTTAATAAAATTAAACACTCATGTTAATATATATCTTTATTAACATGCCCTTGCCTTGCCGAAGTATTATTTTAGAAAAACTGTTTACCAGATAGATAGATAGATAGATAGATAGATAGATAGATAGATAGATATCTCTCTCTCTCTGTCTCTGTTTCTGTCTCTATCTACATTTGTTGTATGGATTTTTAAAATTGGTTTCAGTATTTCTTTTCTTTCCCTGGCTTGCATTATCACATCATGTCACAAATTACTTCATTTAACTGGGGCAATAGACCAAACTTTCGAGATAATTTTATTTTTATATTATATATCAAATATCTTTCTTGGTTTGTGGTTGTTTTTGCTTTTATTCGAACCATAGTTACCTAAATTGTTTTACAATAAACTGTGTATTCAGTACTGTTTTATTGTTCTCATAAGATTTTTGTCTTATGATTTATGATCTTAAAATTTTGCTGTTTTGTTATTTCTTGCTCTCTTAATAATAGCCAATAGATTAATAATGTACTTTGTACACACACTGTTCTAAGGATCTTATATGAATGATCTAATTTAATAGTCATTCATCTTTATCATCAACCCATTTGGGATATGAGTACATCAAGGTAATACAGAGCTCATGGTAATCTACAAATCAGAGCCAGTCTGTCTGTCTCTATGCCCTATATATATATAACAGAGATAGTGAACTGTTTCTTAGCTATAAAATATCTTCAAGTTGTTTTTCTCAGGGGTTATTTAAATTATCACCAACATAAAATATCAAATGATGACTTTTTGTTACCTTCACAAATAAATGAAATCTTATCTAGGTATCAGTTTCTTAAGTCATAAATTTTCTTCCCTCAAGGCTCAGTCAAAAAAGTATTTTTAAATAATATGTTTCTTGGTAAAGCAAATGTTAACATAAAATAATGTGTTTTATGCTCAAAAATGGTAAGAAATTAAACAGATTGCTGTTTTTTATTTGTTTTATTCAGAGATCAGCAAACTTTTTTTCTGTAAAGGGCCAGATATTAAATATTTGCAGCTCTGCGTGATATGCAGTTTCTATGCGAAAAAGCACTCACAGATAATACATGAA
This sequence comes from Cnephaeus nilssonii, assembly GCF_951640355.1. Lineage (NCBI taxonomy): Eukaryota > Metazoa > Chordata > Mammalia > Chiroptera > Vespertilionidae > Cnephaeus > Cnephaeus nilssonii. Next base: position 13,689,830 of record NC_137084.1, on the reverse strand, counting down.
GGAATGAGTCTGGTTATGTTTCATTAAAGCTTTATTTATAAAAACAGACAGCGGGCCATATTTGGATTATGGGTCCGTGTGTTCAGATCTCTAGCCTTTCTTATTCTCTGGAGGCTGAGCTGGGGAAGATCTGCTTCAAATTGGTGGTGGGGTTTTTCCTATGTCGTTAGTACTGAGAGTCCCAGGTTCCTGCTGACATTGGTTGGAAGCTTCCCTTTGACAATTAGAGGCCACCTAGTTCCTAGAGGCAGCCCCAGCTGCCCCCACACAACAATCTGGCTGCTGAATCAAGCCAAGGGGAAGAATCTCTAGGCAGAGTCCTCTAGAAAGAAATGATGCAATAAGTCATGCAATGTAATCGTAAGAGTGGCATTCTGTTACTTTGTCATGTTCTATCATTTAGAAACAAGTTACAGTCCTGCTTGTAATCAAGGGAAGGTGATTATATAAGGATGTGAGTGTCAGGGGTTCATGAGGTCACCCTGGGTTCTGGTGTGTCCTTACTCTTTAGACTTAATTGCAAGTACCCTGAACTTTCCAGACTTCTGTGAGACTGCATCTTTCTTTAGTTAATCGTGTGTTTTTTTTCTTTTTCTGAGTCTTTTTGTCTATATGGGATTTTCTGAGGTCCACCTTAATCTATTTAGAAAATTTAACCAAGTCCTTTATGGACATGACCTTGATTTGGTTTTTGCCCTGAGGATGACACTTAATTGCTCATTGTTACTTTCAACTTTATCTATCTATATCTATCTATCTATCTATCTATCTATCTATCTATCTATCTATCTATCATCTACCTACCTATCTATATCTATCTATCTACCTATCTATATCTATCTATCTATCTATCTATCTATCTATCTATCTATCTATCTATCTATCTATCAATCATCTATCTATATTTGATTTCAGAGAGGAAGGGAGAGGGAGAGAGAGGTAGAAACATTAATGATGAGAAAGAATCATTGATTGGCTCCCTCCTGCACACCCAACACGGGGATCAAGCCCACAACCCAGGCATGTGCTCTGATTGGAAACCTAACCATGACCTGGTTTATTGGTTGACGCTCAACCACTCAGCCATGCCAGCTGGGTCAAAGATTTTTTAAATTGTATCTTTCATTCATTGGTTGCATCTTTCCACCCAAGTGCAAGAATTACCATATTACCTCTTTTATCAATAATACTTGATTGCAAACTTGCTGGTTCTTTTCTGAGTTCATCTTTTTCTTGGTACCCTGTCTTGTGCACCTAATAACAATGAATGGAAACTGGTGAAACTCAGTTTTGCTATTCTTTGCCTAAAACCATAAGACTTGTTTTTGTGGGGGACTTCCAAATTATATCAGTCAATGGGGTCATGAACTACTTTCCCACTGCATAGCACTTAGTTGGAAAGATGGAATGGAAGCCAATGGAAATCACTTTTGTAATCTCCATTAACAGTTTCCTCACTGCTCAACACCTAACCTCAAAGCCAATGGCACATACTTTGGGTGTCTTTTTTTTTCTTCTTTACAGTTTCCCATATCTACGTACAAACTTCTATTTAGTCACTCTTTTTTTTAAAGTATATTTTATTGATTTTTTACAGAGAGCAAGAGAGAGGGATAGAGAGTTAGAAACATTGATGAGAGAGAAACATCGACTAGCTGCCTCTTGCACACCCCCTACTGAGGATGTGCCCGAAACGAAGGTACATGCCCTTGACCGGAATCGAACCTGGGACCCTTGAGTCTGAAGGCCGACGCTCTATCCACTGAGCCAAACCAGTTTTGGCTATTTAGTCACTCTTGCTTTATTGACAAATGACCTAGAAATCTCAGGCTCTTAGAAGAAAAAAAAAAGTATAATTCTTATGTCAACTGAGGGTCAATTCTGAATCCACTCCTATTCAACTCTTGGTCTTTTCCCGTGCCAAAGTATATCATCTCCATATTACTGCTGCGTCAGCAGGTCTTAATATAAAGAAACATGTTGGAACACAGCTGAATTGAAAAGACCTGTAGCTGAGCCATCATCAACTTGCAGTTGACATGTAACTTATGTGAGAAATAAATCTCTGTTATAAGCCACTGGGATTTTGTGGCCATTTTTTCCTATAGTAGAGCTTCCAAATACAGTTTCTTAATAGATGTACAAAGTAAGAAAGGAGCCTGAGGGAAATTGGAAAGGAAGTCTGGGGTGAGTGGCAGGAAGGGCTACATATGGCTGTTCAGAAGAAGAAGAAGAAAAAATATATATATATATGGGGTTGTGTGTGTTTGTTTAAATACATGCATGGTTGTGTAAATAGAAAGACAGATGATAGATAGATAGATAGATAGATAGATAGATAGATAGATAGATAGATAGATTTGTTTCAGGAAAGCCCCTCTGCCCCAGATATAGGAGCAGAATTGGGGGAAGTCAGTGAATCAAACTCTTTTTATCACTTCTTATGGCCACGTGGGCTATTCTGGCTTAGACAAAAGTATTTCATGTGTAGTTTAAAAACACTCTTCTCAATCCATCTTCATTGATTGTGTTATTAGAGATTTCCCTCACACCTTGCTTTATGGTCTTATTTTTCCATTTATAGTCTGGCTGTTAGCTTTTGCCCTTTTTAATATCTCTGTGGGTATTTTTAAGGACATTTATTGGAAGCCATATTGAGAATTAATAGTGCTCTTCTGTGCTAAGCTAGATTTATTTTACCAATATTTAGAGGCCGCTGTTTTGTCTTTGTTAAAACAAATGTAGTATAAGCAAGGCATTGCATATTTTTCCTAATGTGGTTTGCTTACTTAGAAGTAAAATTTAACAAAGAGATATGAATTAGTTAAGTGAACTTGTTGGTAACCCTAATCGTCTCTATCAATTGTTGGCATGCTTTGGAACTATAAAGGGAAAGACTCATTTGGGAAAGAGATCAGAGCGTCTGGTATTGTAACATTCCCTTTCTCTCCCACACTTGTTCCATTCATCGTAGGAAGGCGCCTTGTTCCCTTAGCCTTCCCTCACCAGGCAACAGTGTCATACTGTATGTCAGAGGAGATTTATAGCCTGTTGGTTGAATTCACCTGTGTTTTTTTTTCTCCAAGAGCTAATGTGAGCAATAAAGAACACAAGCTCATGAAAAGACATAACTCTTTTTGTCAGCTGTGTCACTATGATTCAATACATTCACGTACAAGAAGACAGTAGTGTCTGCTACCGTGGGGCGGCTTTACAAACGCTCATCCTACCTCCACCCGCCCCTGCCCAGAGAAATAACAGGAAAAACAGTCACTTGGGCCTATTAAAATTTCACTTCAACAGAGGACACATTATCTGAGAAGCTACAACTCCCGAAAAAACCCAACACTATCATTAGTTCATTTTTACTCTTAATTCAGTATAAAGATTTTTTTTCTGCAGGTTGGGGAAAATAAGTTAAAAAGAAAGAGTAATTAGGAAAAGGCTTAATTACTCTTTCTTTTTAACTTATTTATATTTATCACTCAGAACAAATGGTGATGTCAATATATGAAGATCAAAAATACAAAGTATTATCTTTTTCACCAGCAGGTACCTAGAAAAATTACTTATTCTGTGAGAAGAGGTGTATTTATTGTCATCTCCTCCTCCTCCTCCTCCTCCTCCTCCTCCTCCTCCTCCTCCTCCTCCTCCTCCTCCTCCTCCTCCTCCTCCTCCTCTTTCTCTTCTTCCTCCTCATCCTCCTTTTTCTCTTCCTCCTCTTCCTCTGGCTTCTTTTTTCTGGTAAACAGAACTCATTCTAATAAACAGAATTCTTCTTAAAAAAGACCCTATTTCTATAATAATTGTTTGGATAACTATTACACCCCCCCCCTTGATAGTGCAAGAAACATATCAGTAATAATCTGGCATATATAGAAAAAAATAAACCTCATGTTACCCCAAAGTTGAAGGGATTTTTTCTTTGCATAAATCATTAGGTTTCTCTGGAGAAAATGATATAGTAACATGTTTTAAATGAGAATTTTAAAAATTTATGATAAAAATAAATATATTTTGGAAAACATTTTCTTAATGTTTTCTAGTGTAAGGGTGGGGAATCAACTATTATACATAGCAAATGAGAAAATTGATAGAAATATTACATACTGATGATAAGAGAAAGAAGAAAGAGAAGGTGAAGAAATTGTACAGAGAAGAAGATGACCAAGGATTTCTGATATTTAAGTAAGTGAAATATATATAAAGTTTAAATGCTGAGCAGTACACATAGTAAGTGATCTGTAAGTTTGTGCTAAATAAATATATAAAAACTCTTTTCCTCTGTACTTCTGAGCTGAGCAGTTAACAAAATTAAATCCAATAGCAAAATTTACTTGAGATTGGGAATGTTCTTCTCCCCCTGAGTCTTGGACAGCACCTTAGCACATTGGAGGGAGTCTCTGATCTTTTTTCTTTCTTGTCTTCATCTTGTCAGGGTCTGTTGATGATGATGAATCATTTGTGCATCTGTATTCCTTTTGGACCTTCATTGCACGCTGACACACGCACATTTTTTGCTGCCTCTTTTTATTTGGTGGCAATGAGTGATGCCCTTGGTGTTAGCACAATTGCTTCAGTTTTGAAATACCGAATAAGATAATGAGACCCCAAGAGTCACTGATGGGGAGGAGAAGAGATGGAATGGGGTGTCTCCAGAGGTTCTCAGGAGCTAAAAAGCTGCTTGAACGGTCATTTGATGATGAATCTGATTTTCCTGGGTTTAAACTGTGAACCAAGAATAAGTTTGTCACTTTTATGAGGTTTATTAAAAGGTAGGGCATAAGTTTCCAGTGGGAGAAACTAACTTGATCATTACAAGTGGAAATCGGTCAACAGTGGGAATTGGGAGGTGACAAAAACCATAGAGAAGTACATGCACAGTTTTGCCAGAGCAAAATGATCAGTCAAGATATTGGCATGTAATGAAGTCTCTTATTTGCCACTAAATTCTGAGGCCTTTTTAAAACTCCAGACCATTGCATAAATGGGTTAATTCTGTAGGTAGTTGCCCATCTGTCAAATTAGTCTTCATGCAATTCCTTCTATGCTGAGAACAATTCTTATTCCAACACATTAGAGATGAAAAATATGCATTGCTAATGTCTGAAAATTCACCCAGGCCCTTATTCCACATGCTTATTTTTGGATACTTAGATGATGTTTCCAGCATGCATTGACCTTCAGCCAGTGGACAGTTTCTAATTGGGATTAGTCCTGGATATAGATTTACAAAATTAAGGAGGTACAAATGTGACAAAGGATCTTAGCAAGAGATAATAAGGTGTTGGACTGTTGCTCAACCTCTCTCACCCTCATTGATATCACTTTAAAGTGGGTATAATAAAATATCATAGCCTCCCTCTGAGGATTATCTCAGGATCAAATAAGATAATGATAAATGTGAAAGCAATTGAAATGCCAACTGTGAAGTAGTTTATCTATACTAATAAAAGGGAAATATGCAAATTGGTCAGGACACCCTCACGCAACAAATGAACAGCAGGCTGCGTAGGGCAACCAGGCCAGCGGGGTGGCGGGGGTGGGCAGTGAGGGGCGACCAAACAACCGAACAGCAGGCTGCATGGGGTGCCAGGGTTCTTGTCCCAGCATTAAAAAGGGTTCAGCAATCTGGAGAAAGGCTGTGTGTAGATCAAGCAGGAGTCCAAAGACGAAAGATAGATTTGAAAGGCATTGGGGTCAGAGGAGCTTCAGCTAAAGGAGCTAAAAACTTCTCCTTGACTCAGGACCCCGTGCTTTTTATTAACACAATTTGTCCTAAGGCAAGGTGGAGATAATACACTTCAAAGGGTAGGGTTTCAAAGGGTAGGGTTTACAGAAGCATTGTCAGATTGGGGAATAGCCTACAGCTATTCAGGTGTTTGGCCTATAGGAGGCAATAATATGTAGATTAAGATGCCCTGAGCTGTCTGGCAGCAAATGATTATCCTATTCAGGTTTGGGGGAGATGCTTTTTAGCCATTCCAACAGATGATTACATATGTGGCTCAGCCCTTGTTGAGCCCCCAAGTCTCATCAACCTTTTGATAAAACTCTTGTAATTATGACATGCTGGAATTGGTTCCTGGCAGTGGGGCAACCAGGCCAGCAGAGGGGGCAGTGAGGGGCGACCAGGCCAGCACAGGGGGTGGGAGGGCACTTGGGGGTGACCAGGCTGGTGGAGGGAGCAGTTAGGGGTGACCAGGCCGGCAGGGGGAGCAGTTAGGGGCTACCAGACTGGCAGCTGGGGGCAGTTGGGAGTGACCAGGCCATCAGGGGAGGCAGTTAGGGGTGACCAGGCTGGAAGGGGGGCAGTCAGGGGCAACCAGGCTGGCAGGGATCAGTTAGGGGTGATCAGGCTGGCAGGGGGGGAAGTTAGGGACAATCAGGCTGGTAGGGTGGGCAGTTAGGGGCAATCAGGCAGGCAGGCACGTGAGCGATTAGGAGCTAGTGGTCCCGGATTGTGAGAGGGATGTCCAACTGCTGGTTTAGGCCTGGTCCCTGGGATCATGCCTAAACCAGCAGTCAGATATCCCCTGAGGGGTCCTGGATTGGAGAGGGTGCAGGCTGGGCTGAGGGGACACCCCCCCCCCCCCCCCGTGCATAAATTTTGTGCACTGGGCATCTAGTATACAAATATTAGTCTTTATGATGCATTAATTTAATCATCATTTGTTGAACTTTCATAAAGCGTCAGGTTTTTATAATCAAAACTGGAAATATAAAACTGAGACTCAGTGTCTTCCCTCAAGGATAAACATGTAATTATTAGTAAAATAGTCCAAAATTCAAAGTTAGTCCTAGAAACTTTATTTTAAGGTGTCATAAACAGTGAGAAGGATGACACGGTCTTTTAAGTCATTCCTTTAAGATATTGATAGTTTTGATAGAATAAGTGCTTAAAAGGAGTGACTATTTCTTCTCATGGTATCAAACCCCCCACCATTTTCATGTTTATGAGCAGACCCTGCCAATATAGACATCGTTCCCATCATTATTGCAAAGTGGAGAGCAGAAAGACACTGGTCCCTGTCTTATCCTAAAACCATGGTCGGCAAACTGCAGCTCACGAGCCACATGCGGCTCTTTGGCCCCTTGAGTGTGGCTCTTCCACAAAATACCACGACCTGGCTGAGTCTATTTTAAAGAAGTGGCATTAGAAGAAGTTTACATTTAAAAAATTTGGCTCTCAAAAGAAATTTCTATCGTTGTACCGTTGATATTTGGCTCTGTTGACTGATGAGTTTGCTGACCACTGTCCTAAAACATCGAACACAGCTGACTTCCAGAGCTGTGAGATCTCCACTGCTCAAAGCTTCCATCGCTGCCCATTGGACTTAGAACAAAAGCCACTGTATTTACCGTGACCACATCTCAGGTATCATCTCCCACCTCCCTACCCTCCACCTTGTGCCAGTCGGGCTGTCCCTCCCTGTTGCACCAGCCTGCTCCCTCTGTCAGGAATCCAATCCCCTAGGTATTCCCAAGGCTCTCTCCACTCTCCCTCCGTGTCTCCTGAAAGCCCAGGCCCAGACAGGTCTCCCCTGTTCTAATACTTTTTTCCCTTTTGTACTTAGATTCACTTTTCAATTTCTGGTATTTTATTATAGTATTATTTTTGAAAATTTTCTCCTTTATGCAGAGCCCTCTACCTGTAACTTGCTATTGCTACTTTTGCTGCATTTGGGGTCTGATGCTCATAGACATCAATTACTTCCTTCCTCTGGATAAGTAGTACTGGAAAATCATATCTGAAAATAATCTAATCTCATTATATTGGCTATGATTTTGAAATTGATAAAAAAAGGGAAGTGCGTTTGAAAGGGCTTAATAGTTTTCTAGACTGTTTAAGCAGTAAGTATAAACTTTTGTGGTCATGGAGCTTAAACAGACTTTATTTCAATGTTATCTTCCCCCTTGTTGTCCATAGAAAGTAGTTCCTCCCATTGCCAATAGCACTCTAACAACCAAATGCTTAATTTACATACTAGTATACATTTAAACTTTGCAGCAGTCCAAGGCTGTTGCTAAGATTATATCTGTTTTACAGAGGAGGAAAGTGAGATGCAGGAATGTCCAGTAACTTGTATAAGGCAAAAGGTGGGTCAAAGTGTGGAATCCATCCTTGTATGTCTCAAAAATGTTAGTATTTAAATTATGCTATAACTTTTCTCCCTTTCTCTTGCTTCAGAATTATCACAGAGTCATGGCAAATGTCAAACAAGTTATGCATATTGTTAGGCCAGATGCTGCTATTGTAATATCCCCTATGTGAACAATAGAACTGAGCAATTTTGGGCACTAATGGGAGCAAAGCCATCACGCTTCAAATAACCCTGCTTCAAAGAAAACTGCTAGAAGCGGGAGATCATGCTTTTATTTCCCATGATAGGATTATGTTTAGATTTAATGTTGATGCATCAGTTAAGTGCTCACTTTGAAAATCAATACAACACTGTGTATGCTTGGCTGGCTCAATAGCCCTCAGTCAACATTAATGGAAAGCACCAACAAGACAATTCTGTGTCTTTTTATTGCTTGTTGTCCCTAGATCTCCAGGACTTTTATAAAAAATTAATCATTCTTACTCCTTGTTCGCAGTAGCGAGTATTTAGTTGATGTAATAAGTTGATAAACTAAGGCAACATGGCAAATGGCAAAATTCACCTACTTACCTCCATTCCTCCCTCCCCCGAGGAAAATCAATACCTCTCAGTGAGCGCCCATTTTGCTCAGGTAGCAGGAGCAGAAGTCAGTTCTAGCAGGAGTACTCTTTTCTCTTCTCCCCTCTAAGATCATGCTGTAGAGGCAATAAACATGAAGAAAGACCATAGGTCAGTAAACGTGTACTTTAATGAACAGCTATCTGCTATCCCAACAGAAAACAAACTTCAACAGTTACAATAACAGAAGGCCGAACACAGGAGCTCCCTAATGAACACAAACCAGAATTATGTTTCTATTTAAGACAAGTGGAGGTCAGTACAGGTGATTAGTAAGATTATTAGAACTGCTGTCTTCAGTAAATCTGGGTTAGAGTATAAAGGCGGAGAGGATGTGCAATGGATAGGGTCCCTCACACTCTGTGTTCTGCCTGAGTGATTGACAACTTGCTCCTGTTAGTTACCACACTTTCTAGTTTAGGAACCCATTGACTGTAAGCTGCATCACCAATGCAATAGGATCTTCGAGGAGAGAAAATAAAACGGGGCAGAGGAACACTAACTCATTAAGTTAGAAGATGAACCATCCAGTGATTCCGAGTCTAGGAAATGCTTGTCAAAAAGATCTGTGTATGTTAAAATCAAGGAACTGTTGTATCAATATCGAATTAACACTTCTTGCAAAGGCCCTTAGTAGAAACTTAGAGAATTGGCAGTTTTATCTTTAATTATTCCTGGGTTGCAGGACCTCTATGAAAAGTCATTGTACTTTTGATACACTTATTAGCCTGCAACCATTTATTGAGTATTTACTAAATGCCTGATACTACACAAATACTATTTAATTTAGACCCTATACCAACTCTACTTGTTAAGTTCTTTTATCTCCATTTTGTAGGTGGGGAAATTGGGCCTAGGTAGAGCAAAGAATGTGTTGACTATTATGTAGTCAGTCAGTGACAGAACACATTGTAAATCTAGATATGGGGATTCTAAAGTCCTAACCTGAGCTTTAAGTTTTTTTTGATTGCAGGAATGACTATCTTAATAACATATCTGAGTTGTCCTTTAGTTTCTCCTTTAATTTATTTTTTTATCCATTAACTAGAGGTCCAGTGCATGAATTAGTGCATGGGTGGGGTCCCTTGGCCTGGCCAGCCATCAGGAGCCTATCAGAGCCAGCCAGCCAAGGGGAAGAACCGAGGGAGGTTGGCTGTAGGAGCGCACTCACCACCAGGGGGCAGCTCCTACATTGAGCATCTGCACCCTGGTGGTCAGTGCACATCATAGCTACCGGCCGGTTTTCCAGTCACCCTGTCATAATGGTCACTTAGGCTTTTATATATATAGATTATTAATAATCTAGTAGGTGCTAAGCAATGTCCTTGGTTGTGAATACATTTGATCCCTACCCTTATAGAGTTTGTATTCTAAAGATATTAGATAAGAAAACTCCAAGTAAATATATAATTTTAAATTTAATTATTGGATTAAATATATTAGGTGACAGCTAAATTAATATCACCAGAACATATTCTTTTATCTTCATGTCATTTGAAAATTGGAAATTATTTTTTCTCCTTGAACCATAAATTTCCACTTCTTTAATAGACTATTGACCTTAATTTTAACCTCTGGAGCAGATTATTACACATGCATAATACATATATATATACATACATATATACATATATACATGTCTTCAGATAAAGAACTCTTGATAATAAAGGCAATTAGCAAGCTATAGGTATCTGCAGAGTCATATTTTATAAACACACATAATTTTAAAGTGAGTGAAATCTACCATCAAACTATTTCCCAAACTAAAACGTTGACATTTAATTCAGGTTCAGAGCATAAAATGTATTACCATCTTTCTTGGAGTGCTTTGTCAAATTTTGACTAGATGACCTGTTGAGGGCTCCTGAAATGCTAAAATCATTCTAAAAATTGGAAAACCAGAATATTGAATCAGTTGACCTTTAAGATCCTCACAAGTTTCAGAATTTCATGTTTCTTTACCCTTATTTATGTAGTGGAGTGGCTTAGCAAACTAAATTCCCATGAGACAGCCTATACCAGAAAATTCCCTAATTTTATAGGCCAAGCCAAAAGAATAGAAGAGCACTGTAAGTAAATTAATTAATCTATCTATTCATTTAACCAGTATTTACCGAGTCCTGACTACTCACATAGTTTCTCAGAACAGAGCATGAATGAACTCACAATTCCAGGAGAGGATAATTCTGAAAGAGTAAAAGCTATCCATTAGCTAATGTCTAAATGGAGGTATCAGTAGAGATTTGTATTTCACTTAGATGTGACTACCCAGTTGGGAGGTGCTTTCTCTCTATTTGTCCAAGTGAATATGATGAATGTTGGTAATTGTTTTATAGCTCTTATCTGGTAGAGGTTGACCAATAAGTCTTCATAAATGTCTTAGGGATGACATTCTCCTTCTTTTCTTAAAAAGGACATTATAAAATGGGAAAAAATATGTTCTTGACTTCAGAATGATAACTACTGAGGTAAGAACATAAACTAAGTACTGTTGTTTATTATATTAAAAAAGAATAATTTGAGTTGCTATTAAAGATGGAATCATGTCTTCAGAAAAATAAATAGTAAGAGAGTGGAGAAACTTTTCTTCTATATGAATGTGATCTTTGGTCATCATATCCAATATTTTTGCACTTTCTTTAATACAATCTAAAGTAAGACAGGTTTTCTTTCCTAGAGTTTAGAGTGAAAACTTGTTCCCATGTGCATTATTAGTTTCTCTTTGAGAAAATTATTTCATATCCCATTGCTAACTTCTTAGTCTTAATAATCACATATTATCACATATTATCTAGGGTAAACAAGCTGCCCATAAAATAAGAAGCTGTATTTATCATTGGTCACTGACTAATGCCATGAGATAAGGTAATTAGTTGTTAGTTATTAGTATCAGGACCTGGGATGGAATCCTGAGGGCCTGGATTCTCCCCAATCTCTTTTTGTTAAATCTTACTTGGCTCTGATGTGAGTTTAAGATGTTGGGCAGATGTTATCAAATATACTTTTCTGAGAGGGGATCATAAAGCTCTTAAGTCATTTATCCTTCTAAATGTCAAGTAACTAAACTGATATTCCCATCTGCTTAAAACCTTACTGGGGAGAAAGGAAAATAAGGAATAAAAATTCTAATTTTCTTTCAAAATGATTTCAGTGTGTTATCATGCCAGGGACATCTATTTTTGATGCTTCAAGTTTAGAAAAGAGGGATGGATAACTTTAGCGGCTCTTTCAAATTTTATTTCTTTGAAATGCCAAATAATTATGTGCATTCTCTACAGCCATGATTGAAAGCAACGGGGTTGTTCTTTAAAGAAAAAAGTGATAAAATGTTAGGCTAAAAATGGCAACCGGCCTGCCATTGTTGTGAGTTTTTTACATACTTGCCTTTTTTTTTTTTCCACTATCACAGCTGAGGGCCCTCTTTTTTCTTGGCTGTGCCTTCCCCACCAGCATGACCTCAAATTTTACCCCTGGGTGTGAGTTCTAACCGTTCTCTAGGTTTATGCAGAAAACAGTTTCAAAACATAGATATGTCCAGCATTTTATGGTTACCTATTGCATCTTCTGAAAATAAGATGCAGTATACATATGTAATTGTTTACATATCTATATACTGCATTTAATTAAAAATTATATATTGCATATTTACAGCACTACAAGAGTAGACACCAAATCACTGAGACCATTATTGCTGGCCTCTAAGAAAATGCTTATAACTAGTATGTATTAAGTACTTACCATGAGCCAAACACTACTCTAAATAATGAAGCTATTAACTCTTTTAGCCCCCTCACACCACGAGGTAGCTAGTATTATCATTCCCACTTCACAGATGAGAAAAATGGGACATGGAGTGGCTAGGAAAGCTCTCTAAGATAACAGGATTTCAGTGGCGGAGCAGGAATTGAACTTAGGCTTCCTGGCCCTTAGCTTCAGGCTCTTAGCTTTCTGTTGCTACTATAACAAAACAATTCAGTGGATTAAACAATACAAATATTTTATTTTATATTTCTGGAAGTCAGAGATCTGAAACAGGTCTCAGTGGGCTGATTAAGGTGTTGTCAGGGCTATGTTCTTTCTCAAGACTCTAACAGATAACCCACTTTCTTTCCAACTTCTAGCAGTCACTTGCTCTCCATGGCTTATTGACCCCTTCCTCCATGCCCACAGCCAGCAATCACAATGTCAAGCTGAGTCCTTCTCATGTTGCCCTCTCTCTAGCTTTCTCTTCTTATTCTCTCTTCCACTTTTAAGGATCCTTTTAATTATATTGGGTCCAAGCATATAATCTAGGATTACCTGCCTATTTTAAAGTCAGTTCATTAGAACCTTAATTCCATCTTCAACAGTAATCCCCTTTATTATGGAACATAACATATTCACAGGCCCCAGAGATTAGGATGTGAACACCTTTGGAGGTGTCATTATTTTGCCTACCGCAGTGCTTTGGAATAAAGATTTGTGTCCCCTCACGATTCATACATTGCAACCTTATCCCCAATGTGAGGGTATTGGGAGGTGTAACTTTGGAGAGGGGATAAGGTCAGGAAGGCTCTCGATTGGAGCCCATATAAAAGAGACCCTTGAGTGCTCCCTTGCTCCTTCTGCCATAGGATGACTGATGTGCAGATGACTATCTATGAAGCAGGAAGGAAATCCTTGCCAGACACACAAACTGCTGGCACCTTGACCTGGGACTCCCCAGCCCCCAGAATTGTAATAAATAAATGTTTATTGTTTGTAATTACCTAGTCTACAGTATTCTGTTGTAGCAGCCAGAATGAACAAAGACATAAAGCTTCAATCATTATATCACACTGCCTCACTAGAAATTACCTTAATAATATTAGCTACCTTTTATGGGCCAAGTTAGGTTTTATTACACACATTGACGCTTGGTCCTAACTGAAAGCAGAAAGACTTCTCTCCTATTAACAGATGAAAAAATAGACTCACAGAGTTGAATCCCTTATCCTATATGATAAAGATGTAATATGCAAATGGTCATTACACCCGACCACGTAACTACTGGATCACAGATCAGCAGGAGGGTGGGACAGTGAGCTATAAGCAGAGAGTTACAGGAGGGGGCAGGGCTGCAAAGTATGGGGGGAAGGGCAGGAGGAGGGGGGCCGGGGGAGCTACAGGAGGGTGGGGCAGCGGGCGGAGAACTACTGGAGGGCAGCAGGGAGCTACTGGCAAGCTACTGGCACACGGATTTGTGTGCAGGGCTACTAGTGTATGATAAATGTAAGATGTGATGTGGGGTTTGAATCTAGATCTATCCGTTCCAAAGCTCTTGTTTTCTGCTGTACTGTGAAACTTCAACTCACTTGTCTGTTCTTTTGGTAGGATTTTTAGATGATAAAGTTATGGATCAACCTAACCCCTCTCTTTAAAAAAAATATAAATGTTTCTAGTCTTTCTATAATATAAGAGCTTATTCTTTGTTTTGGTAGGTACAGTTGACTAAAATTGCTATGAAATATTCTAGTTTAATTCCTAACATATTAAGATGCCTTAGATAAGATTGACCTTTTCCCTGGATAATGCAGGAAACCGCACCACATCAGGACCACTGATAATGATCATGACGCAGTAATGTGGAAACAGCTCTGAAGCTTGAATGCATTATGCCATATTCGTCCTGTGTCTCTTTTACATGTTTTGTATTTCCTCACCTGTAAAATGGGTATAACATCTACCTTGAAGGGTTGTGAGAATTATAAATGATATATTTAAATATATTTATATATTGATATATCAAGTTCCTGATGAACAGCTGACGCTTAATTAATGCTAGTGTAGTGTGATTTCAAAAAGCATATATCTGGTGTCTTGGCTTCTTGTGATTAGATATGTCTCCTAATAGTGTAATAATAAAAATCCATCCCTGGCTGGTGTGGCTCATTGGTTAGACATCTTCCTGTGCACTGAAAGGTTGCTGGCTCCATTCCTGGTCAGGGCACCTGCTCAGGTTGTAGGCTTGTTCCCCAGTGGGGGATGTGTAGGTGGCAGCAGATTGATGTTTTGCTTTCACATTGATATTTCTCTCTCTCTTGTCTCCATTCATCTCTCTCTAAAAACCAATACAAATATTTTAAAAAAATCCAAATGTTTGGAAAGACTGAATTAATAATGTTTTGGTTAAGTTCTTTAGGAATAATTATCATTCAGGCAAACCATGGCAGATACCGTCTTATTCAAGCGTTTGTGAGAATGACAGAGACCAGCATTCCAGGTGACTTTTGGCTCAGTTCCATGGAGACTTCAATTCAAAATTCAAACCCTCAGTATTATGACACCCTATAAAACATTCATTTTCTACTAAAGTCTAACAACTCCTTTGCTCTATCCTTTCAAGCACAGAAACACCATATTGTACAAACAAAACCCTTTACCAAATCAATTCTTCTCCATCATGTATTATCTCAGGAAAGAATCTTTCAGGAATGAATACCTTCCTCCATGAGAATATATACATTACACTTCTTTTTAAATGCTATACCTTATTAAGTAGTATAGATGTATTATGACTAATTTAATCAGCCTACCTTATTTCATATGTGTATGTTTTTCCCCTCACTGTGCGTAATATACAATTGTTGCATAAATATCTGTTACATATATGCTATTTCTTTCCCTCTTTTCATTGTTTTCCTATGAAAAGTTCTTTCACACAAATTCGTAGTTGTGCATTGTATATTCCTGCCCGGATGGAGGACTAGATGTAATTAGCAGTGGTAAATGGATGTTTGACATGAGAGCCAGTTTATTTTTTAAAAACATCTTATATATATTTGTTTGTTTTTTACATTGATAAAGCCCATTTCAAAATATTGAGTAATAACATTTTAGATTTGGGAAACTCTGATATGTTCTCCAGTCTGACCTCCTATTTCATGCAGAACCCTTCCCTGTTGACCTTCATACCTTCCCATGAGCTTCATTCTCTGCTTGATGACATTTGGCTTCTTCTTCTAAATCTCCATATGCTTTATTTTTTAAATTTATTTTTTCAATATATAAAATAAATCTATGACCAGATTGTAGATACAAAATAATTAGCCATTTACATGCAATAAACATTAATATTTCAAGAAAAATAATTTTAAATATGATAATATTACCCAAACTGTACTAACATAGTATAATATCACAAAAGTTATAAGAACTATTAAAAATCTGCAAATAACAGGATTACTTCTATTATATTCTAAAATATTTTCCCCCTCTGGCTCTATTTTTATTCATTAGTTTATGTTGTTCATCATATTCCACAAATGAGTGAGAACATGTGATATTTATCTTTCTCCGACTGGCTTACTTCACTTAGCATAATGCTTTCCAGGTCCATCTATGCTGTTGCAAATGGTAAGAGGTCCTTCCTTCTTACAGCAGCATGGTATTCCATTGTGTAGATGTACCATGGTTTTTGAATCCACTCATCTGCTGATGGGCACTTAGGCTGTTTCCAAATCTTAGCTATTGTAAATTGTGCTGTTGTGAACATACGGTGCATTCCCTTTACAACTCAGTTTGTGACACTGCCTCCAAGAGCCCTTCTCTGATCGCCTCAAGGAATTAAGCTGTCCCTCTAGTGCTTTGAGAGCTTTGGCCAGTCCATTTTGCACTCGAGATTACACTTGTTGATGTAATTTTCTATTTCCTATGCTAGACTATAAACATTTTCACTGGGAAGAAATCTGTCTCCTTCATTCACTTCTGGGTTTCTAATGCATAACATGAGGCCTAGAGAAGTACCAACACTTCTTCTATGGTACAATGACTGAATGAATGAACATGTACACTGCCTGCTTTTCCCCCTTTCTCTTCGGTTAATGTCTCTAATATTTTAATAGATGTATGTGGTGCATCAGTTTGAAGAGCAGAATGCTGGTTTGAGGAATGGTAATTAAATTTATATAAGCTTAACCAATAGCGCTGGCTGCATCATGAAAGAAGAGAGAGGTGGTTATTTTTGTAAGGATGGCTTGTTTGCCTCAGCTTATTGATGGAGAGAGGTAACCTAGGATTTATTCTGTTTGCTAGCTTTATGTGAAACCAAGCAGCCCATAGCCACAGTATCTTTCTTTCATTAAAGAGTTGTCTTAAGGAAACAACTCTGCAGCTGTCAGGAGAGTGCCTAAATGAGTCATTGATTTGCAATCAGAATGGCCAATGCTAATGGATTCACTGATTTTTCAGGGCTTGTAAAATGAAGCTCACCTCTTGTCACACAACATAGGCCTTTGGTTGCCATCTTTGAAGTGAGGAATCTCCCTTCCCTGAGACCCAATCTGTCTGACCTTCTGTCACCAGGTTTTAGCTTTTTGAATAAGTCTGTGCCTTTCATTCAAATGAGTTCCACTAGGGCTGAGGGTTGAAATGATTCACTTTGATGTTTTCTCCTGTGATGGTTAAGACGTTCTCATGTAAGCAGCTGACGTTCCATGTATGTGGAAAAATACAAACCCATTCTACAAAATTCAAGGTAGCTCATCAACACAATCCATGGTGATAATTATTTCTTGATTATGAAATAGTCAAAGAACCTGAAAACGCATTCAACCAAAGGGCTGAGTTGCTGTGATGTCAGCCAGGATCAACTGAAGCAAGGTTCAAATCCAAGACTGGTGCCCTTCCCAGGATGAGAAACACATCCTCTTTTCTTCTCCATGATAAGCTGGTACTGAAGATTTATATGATTGGTTGGTAGATATAATGATAAATGGTTAGGAGAGTTCTTAAAAAAACCAATCCTGGGTCTTCCCTTCCCCCTACCCCCCGCCCCGGGCCCACCTTTCCTGTTTTCAGAAGCAATGTAGTACAGGATTTAAGTGCAGAGGCTCTGAAGACAGACAACACAGGCTAGAATTCAGGATTCATCTCTGACTAGCTAGAGGAATTGAGCAAGTGGCTTAAACTCTCTGGGCCTCAGTGTTCTCCATAATGAAATTATCTAGTCATAGCACCTACTTTATGTGGTTATTGAGAAGTTTAAAAGAATTAATCAAAGCCAAGTACTTAGAATAGTGACAGGCACATTAAAAGCTTTCACTAAATATCCCTGTGCTTAGTCATAGGAATTTGTGAGAATGGAATGGGAACTGCTTATGTCTCCATTCATATTTACAGTTGGAGCAAGCTCCTTATTTTCCTGTATATTTCCCAGAGTTTCAGGTCAGTCTTCTTTGTTTCAGTATAATCTTAGGCCTTCTGGTAATATATGGCTTGTATAGGAATAAAGATAGAATGGTAGAGAAGCTGAAAGCATGGGTTTGGGTGTCAGTCATTCTGTATTTTGGAATGACTGTCATCAACCTATTTGTTTGCCAGAACCACTAGCTAAGGCCTTGCAGAATATTTTATGTAGCAATATCCAACATAATGTCCCAGAGAACCAAGGGACCCACTTTATAGCAAAGGTAGAGTGAAAGTATATATTTATATGGAGTCTGCATGCCCTTTCTTATATCACACCTCCCAGAAACTGCTGGCTAAGTAGAGGAATTGAGCTGTAGAAGGCTCAGCCAAGGCACCACTTGGAGATAACGCCCTGTGAGGACGGGGCACTGTCCTCCAAGATATCACGTACACCTCGTAGCAGCATCCATTATGTGATGCTGTGTCTTCCATGGGTAGCATGTATGAAACAACAGGCGGGAGCTGGGAGAAATGCACTTTCCATTATTTCAGCGATTCACCTGAGGAATTGGTGATCCATAGCCCCTTGACGCTGTGCTCTTTCTGGATTGAAAGTTACATTTTCCAAAGAGGGAAATGCTTTCACCAGGCAACTAGCAAAGACCCACTGAACTCTGCACCAAGATTGCCACTCAAGTAGTATGGGCTTCTCCCGCCAAGACAACAGCGTGGAGAATAAAATTCACAGTCCTGGGAGGGCAATTGACCTGGATCATCCAGAGGATGTAGAACTGCAGTTACACGAGGGTGTCCAAGTTTTCCTAAATATCTCTGACTTCTCCCTGGCCCAATTTACTGATAAATTGATAACTTTAGTGGCCAGAGCTAACAAAAGGGTCGGGGAGGGGGGGACATAGGTAATACTTTCAACAATAAAGAATTATTTAAAACAATAAAATGGCATGGGGAGCAAGGACAGACTACTCAGGAATGAGGGTCTTGTTCACCTTACATAGAGAGCCACCGAGCCCAGCAGACTTGAGAGTGAGGAGAATCTAGAATTGGTAGCAATGGGTGAAGATGATGATAATCCATTGTAGCTTCAAGATCAGGTACAGTAGTGGGGGTGGCAGTTCACCTTGTTTCTGGCATCCAGAAGAGGCCCACCAGAGTCTTTCATTAATATGATGTAAGTGGATTCAAATTACATCAGGTTGTAAACTGTGATAGATTCTCTCACATTGTTCTTTTTTTAGGATTGATATAGTCACCCGGTTGACTGAAAATTTTCAGTTATCAGGTGAAGAAGGTTGCCTAACCCCAAATCACCCGCCCTCATATCCAATTACTGGTTGTCACAGTGATATGAAGCCTGGGCCACTCACCCTAACTTATGACAACTCTGAAGGACTATCCTAGCTCCAGAGCCCTCTGTAAGGAGTTGGCTGAGGTCTTACCAATATTGCAATGCAATCTGACTTCTCCCTCTGTTCAATCTAAGAGCAGTCCTAATAAACTTTCTGCATGCTTATCTTTATCTCAGAATTCCTAATGTTGCCTGGTTTTAAGCCTACATAAGTGGAAAACAAGATAGGTACAATTAATTCATTCGAGCAGAATTTGCAGTAACTATTCCCAAGACCTAATAGAATATAGTCTAAGGGGAAAAATTAGCTTTCACTTAGTGGAATTATTGTTAGTAATAATTTTGATATTGAAATTTGAGACTGTTCTGTGTATGTTGCAGAATAGAGCAAATAATTAAATGTTTCAATATCATTAAGAACAATTGGAAATAATTTACAAAGGTAAAATAATAAAATATATTTTTAAAAGCCCTATAGTGTTAATTTAGGATTGGCAATATCTAAAAGTTTCAGAATTCAAATATGTCTATACAAATACATATATATATATATATATATATATATATATATATATATATATAGTATAAGATATACATCTATGTGTAATATGCACTTTAAATCTGTATATTTAAATAATCTATACTATATATAATCAATCTCTCTCTCTCTCTCTCTCTCTCTCTCTCTCTCTCTCTCTCTCTCCTTTCTCTTTCTCTCTTAAAACCAGCCTCAAGTTTATATTCTTACCTTAACCTTTAACACCTTTTCCAGGGTAAAGAAAAGAAAAATAGATATTTTTTGTTCTGTTTTGTTTGTGGAAAGAAACCTGATCTTCTGTATTTCTTAGTTTTACTTTGCAGATTGAGAACTGATAATTTTAAAAAGGCATTATTTAAAATTGGGCCAATATAAGTTTTATAAATGGAAATAATATTTGTTAATGATAATAAATAAAAATCAGATTTTTAAATATAATTATTTTTTTTTCAAAATTTGACCTTTAAAAATGGATTTTCAAAATCTTAGTGGCCTAGAAAGGAGATAGATACAAATACACAATTCTGGCTTTTTCATGTTGGAATGGAAATTGTTGAGATAGGGTTATGTGATAAACTTGGAATGGTGGTAAGTCTATTTGGGAAATGGGAAATAGAAATGGAAACAAATTTCCTTAATCACTCTAAACGAGAATTAATGCAGTATAAACTTGGCGGGATTCTAGCTCCAGAGTAGGAACTGTTCTGTTCTATCTAGGCTTATTCTCCGCGCCCACGCTGTGACACCCTCTGACTCCAACAAATGTAGGTGTCTGTGCTTTACAGAGGCATGTGTCTGTGCAGGCAGGCAGAGCTGAGATGCATTGATTAAAGTGCCTGGCATCTATTAATAGAATTGCAGATGGGGACAGAAGTGTTTTAATTCAATTATGCCTCAAGACCTAAGTAAGTGGTGTGTATTGATTCTCCCAACTGGCATTTTAGGCTTTAGTAAATGGGGGTGGGGGGGGGGGCGCGCACACACCTGTTTTCTTCCACTGCTGGATTCTTTCATGGCTACTGTTGATGGAATAAATGTTTGCTGTGTGTCAGGTTCTGCACATTTATTTTAATAATGATAGGCAATATTTTAGTAAACATTTAGGCAATATATTGCTAGTAAGATGGATAATATTTTCCCATTTTACAAATAATAGGGGAAATGGAAGATATAATCAATGAACGAACTTTCTCTGTACTTCAGGGCAGCAAATTGTGGGGTATTTATAAAAGTAAGCCCCAACCCAGGCTCCCTGACTATGTGAAGAGAATGCCTTGAGACAATGGGGGTTTTCAATTCTAATTCAACTGTGGCTGTTCCCTGTGGCATAGGCTGGTAGCTGAAGCTTCACAGGTAACAGATGATGGCATTCTTGCTCTGAAACATAATAGTCATGACTAGAAAAAAGCAAATAAATATGGCAAGTGATACTTGCATTAGAGTAGATAAATTACGGAATGACAGTAATCTTTTTGGAATTTGGCATCTTGCCTTGCAGGGCTGTCAGAGAATTAAAGTGAAACGAATTCGATTTATGAAATCATGGCGTTTCAGAACTAAAAGAACTTGGGGGAGACTCTAGTTCAGTGCCTCAGAACCTAGTAGAGTATGATTCTTTTTTTCACATCAATCCCCAACTTAATAGAATTTGTACTTTTATTGCACGTGCAATAAAATTTTATTGAAAGTGCAAGACAAGGGGGAATTGACCTAATCTAAGGGGTCCTGGAAGACTTCTGGAGGAAGTGTGATTGAGCTGACGTCCATAAGAGGAGTAAGAGGCAACCGACCCAAGGAAGGATGAGGTGAGGAAGGAAATTCCAGGCAGATGAACAGAAGTGTCCCATGGTGAGTCAATGGGGCACATCCAGGACACAGAATGTACCAAATGGCTAATGTCAATAGCTGTCAATGTGAAGCTAAGGCAGTCGGCAGGGACTTGGGACACACAGAGCCTGTAGACCAGGTAAAGGTTTCAATGCTCAATCCTAAATGCAAGGAGAAGCCTTTGAAATGCTC
Source organism: Cnephaeus nilssonii (assembly GCF_951640355.1). NCBI lineage: Eukaryota > Metazoa > Chordata > Mammalia > Chiroptera > Vespertilionidae > Cnephaeus > Cnephaeus nilssonii. The sequence goes on along the minus strand of NC_137084.1, from coordinate 13,668,037 downwards.
TAAGTTTGGTTGGGAAAAATGTCTAATTTACATTATAAAATTATCACTCTAGTTAAGATGCTGAGAATGGATTGAAGGTGGTCCATATGATTATGAGATATTTAGTGGGGAGAGTAAGAAATTGTTCTGTTTCACAGTCTAAGGAGCTACTACTAATAGAGTGCTTACTGCATGTATATGGTTTGATATATAGGTCACATTTTATTTTTTTCTATTAGCCTGGTATCATGTTTTAAAAAGTGTTTAAATTTCACATTGACTCTATAGGGTAGGATTTAATATAGCCATGATTTTACAGGTGAAGAAACTGAGGCAAATAGTGATTAAGAAACTTTCAAAGGAGCAGAAAAACACAATAGCAGCTTCTGCTTTCAATTATAACGAAGGACTAACAGTAATGATGTCCAGCTCTTGTTGCATAGCAGTGTTTGGGTACATAATATAAGGTCCTACAATTATTTTCATTTTCATAGGAGGGAACTGAGTCTTCCAGAGATGAATGGCAAACTACTTGTAAGGGATGAATTCAAGTCTTGTAAACAGATCTATTACTCTCCAAATTCAGCTTTAAATTATTAATCGCTAGTGCTTTGGGAATGTGCTAAAAGTGATGATCATAGATTTGAAATAATTTTTACTTTCCTAGTACAAAGCACTCACAGGTTTTCCTTTGGGGATTTCAACATAAGTAATTCTTGCTCACAATTTCTTCTAAATCACAAAGGGAATAGATATGTAAAAATAAAAATCTAAACACCCCCAATTTGTAATATTTCTTGTTCTACATCAGCCTTTTATATACCACCTATAACTTTGACAGTTATCACTGTACTGTGGATATGTTAGTATTAAATTCATCTAAATTTTTTATTTCTGATGTTTCTCATTGTTGTAGAATTCCCCATCATGGCTCAAGATGTAAATTCTGATTTAGCAGTTACTAAGAATTCCCTCTGTGCTTCAGCTACAACAATGTTAATATGTATAAGTAGACTTTATGGGGTTCTGTCTCCTGTTCCACTGATTTTGTATAACTCTGCTTCTTTGGCTCTTTTTCTCATGCAATAAATTCATGGCATTTTAAGAACTTGCCCATCTTAATTCTTTGTCATTAAAATTACTTTATTTCCCAAGTGATGTTTTTCCTTCTGGAACTCTGACCTTCGAGACTCCGTTGAGCTCATTATTTTTGCCAGGAGCAGACACCAATCCTCTTCAGAATGCTCTGACAGACACTTGCTTCTTGCTTGACATCACACTTTCACTTTCTGACATTTACACTTTTGGGAGAATGTCTGTGGCTGCCTCCAGCCTGCGGTCCATCCGTACCTAAAGCATCTAGATGAAGCATGCAAGAATGTTTCGCTCTGTGTCACTAATGCATTAATCTGTCTGTGAGACCCAATTTTGTGGGTGATAGTTGTTGATTAATATTAGTTAATTTCACGTTATTACATAAGGCACCAAGCCTGTAATATTAGATTATTTTTCCAATATGTATATTTATGTACAGTCTTGCCTGGGTCCTTCTGTTTTCCTTCCTTCCTTCCTTCCTTCCTTCCTTCCTTCCTTCCTTCCTTCCTTCCTTCCTTCCTTCCTTTCCCTTTCTCTTTCTCTTTCTCTTTCTCTTTCTCTTTCTCTTTCTCTTTCTCTTTCTCTTTCTCTTTCTCTTTCTCTTTCTCTTTCTCTTTCTCTTTCTCTTTCTCTTTCTCTTTCTCTCTTTCTCTCTTTCTTTCTTTCTTTCTTTCTTTCTTTCTTTCTTTCTTTCTTTCTTCTTTCTCTCTCTCTCTCTCTTTTCTTTCTTTCTTTCTTTCTTTCTTTCTTTCTTTCTTTCTTTCTTTCTTTCTTTCTCTCTCTCTCTCTCTCTCTCTCTCTCTCTCTCTCTCTCTCTCTCTCTCTCTTTTCTTTCTTTCTTTCTTTCTTTCTTTCTTTCTTTCTTTCTTTCTTTCTTTCTTTCTTTCTTTCTTTCTTTCCTCATTCTTTTAGGAAATACTCAGTGAGTATCCTTTTCTTGTGATATATCATGAAAAGCACAAAAAAGACATAATCAACAGAATAATAAGAGTGCTTGACATGGTGCTCTAAAATATTTGTTGAATGAATAAATAAATGAGTGAATAAACACAATACTGACATATATATTGAATAATTGCAAGCCTTATCATCAGTTTCCTTGACCTTCTCATGGGAAAAATCCAGAAATCCAATAGTTCAAGGACATTGGTTCCTGGAGCTCGTAAGGGACTGTGCAAGTCTTACTACCTCTGGTTCTAGTCTAAGAAGCAAAGGGAATTATATCTGAACCTCTATTGAGAATGAACTTTAATGTCTAAGACTGAACAAATAGAAAGAGAATAAGACAATGATCTTCTTGAAGAATTAACAATATGGAACAAAAACTATCCCAAAACTATCCTGAAACTATGGTGTGCATGGAGGGTGTAAGAGGCTGAGCTGGTGGAAGACTGGTAACTGAGTGTGAAACTAGTTTAGAGAAAAGCAGGAAGTTGCACAGCCCTATAGTTTCCCTTATATGGATATATAAACCTCTTTCTTTATTTTGCGTTATTACAGAGAAAATGAGTTATTATCAAGATGGTGGAAGCTGTAAAGTTTAACATGTAACTGGATACAAGTAAAGGCATAACTCATATTGAAAACACTTGAGGTCCATTCCCATCCATGATTCTTTCCACATGAAAGTCTGAGCACAGCAATCATATCTGGTCAGTAGGGACAATTGCCTGTGAATTGATGAGAAAAAAACCAAAACAAAAACATGGATTATTTCCATTCTAGAATTTAATCAGTATGTATTGATTACTTATGATAATACCTCTGGTTGCCTTTACTTCTAAACCTATGACATCTAGCTCCTGATTCTAACACTCTGCTGAAACCACTTATAAGGATTTCAATGACTTTTTATTGCAAAATTCAAAAGCATCATCTCATGTCTTATTTCCTTTGGCCTCTTTGCTGTGTTGGGCACCACTGATCATTTACTTTCCCTTAAAACATTTGTTTTCTTCGGCTTCCATGGCTGCAATGATATTCATCTTTTTTGTTGTTGTTGTTTTTCTTTTTTGTTTGTTTGTGTTTTGTTGTTGTTGTTGCTTAGTATCTGAATCTCCTTTCTCTATTTGGAGAAAACTCTTTTTTTTTTAAGGTAGTATCCTTCCTCCATTTAGAAACGGAAAATGCAAAACACTCATTTTTATCAGCCCCTTTGGCAGCTAGGAAACAAGAGTATGTTCAATGCCTATACTCATATATAGCAGTCCTGGACTTAGAATCAGAATCAATGATGCAAACCAGCAAAGAATACACAGAATTGGTCCTGGAACAACGGACAGCAGAGGTGGCCTGTCTATGAAATTTTCGGATACCATAATTGCAGAATTTCTAGTCGTGGCACCCAGTGTCCTGTGCTGAGATCTTGGGGTGCTCAGAAGGATTTTCATCATGATATCATTAGAACTGTTGTAAAATTGTAATAGTTCTTTATGGTTGTACTTATCAAGTTCCATGCCATGCATTGCACAAGTACCTTAATCAACTGTTGGCCAAGAATGCCAAAATATCATAACACTTTAAAACAATTTTATCTAAAAAATTGTATACAAAGAGAAAAAAATTATATTTCTTACTTTTCTCTTCCTTTCTCTACCCCCCCCCTTTAACATTTCAACTACATTTTTTGTTAATATTTTGATGGTAAATATAAAATGGTCAATTATGCCTGAGTTAATATCTCATTAAAGAAGAGGTTAAGAATTTAGTTTGGATTAAATCAATTGAACCCTAGAGTGAGAAGCAAATCTCAAAGTAAATTTAATTCCATCTCATATTTTATGGTTAAGTTCCTATAAGACCTTCAACTCATAGTGGTCCACCCTCTGTGTAAGCACCTCAATTATTATTACAAATCAAATTAAATTTTTAAATCTGGGAGTAATCCTAAAAAGCTATTCCAACACCACATTTCTACAGAAGAAGAAAACCTAGGCCAAGAGAGGATAAATGGCCAGCCCATGGCTGCATATTTGTTAATAGTTGATCTCTGTCTTTGGGTTCATTGGTTTCTTCTCAGTAGCTCTGTGCTCATTCTTGAATCACCTATAGCTGACCCTGGCTATTAGAACATTTTTTTTCTTATAAAAACCCAAATTTATCTCTCTGGAAACTTCTTGCTCCATTGATCCCTAAAAATGTACAGACCTAAAGAATGAGGTTAATCTCTCTTTGAGAAGACAAATATTATGTATTTTGCTCAGTTTCTGATAACTCTTCTCTGGTATGCCGATTTCCCTAATTCCTAAAATATGGTCCTCAGATATTGTCACCCTGTAAAGGGACCTAAATATCATAATGCTTTAAAATAATTTTATCTAAAAAATTGTATACAAAGAGAAAAAATGGTAGTCATTAATGGTAGTCTTCTGGACACACACCAGTCTATTTCATCGAGTAGTAGCTGGAATTGTACAAGATCTTTTTGTTGTACACTCACCAGCTTAACATTTGTCTCATTAGTTTTCATGAATAGTGAAACATGTGAGTCTGAAGTGACTCATAAAGGCTTGGCAGGAATTTTGATATGTTGGAGTTAGTTTGGTAAACATGGTGTTTGAGAACTATCTCTGAAAGAAGATAGTAAATGCAGTCCTGTAAAATACCAGCTGCCTGAGACACACCAGAAATCCTTTTTTAACAACTTTCAAACTTTAGGGAAGTCATTGAAATCCTTTGTGTCTGTGATCATCAAGAAGTTATCAAACTTGCTGTAGAGGAAAAATCAAGATGGCTTTGATTCTGAGGCTCTGATCCATTCATATATTGGCTCTATTATTCACTCGGATAAATTTGGGTTGGTATCTCACGGATCTAGTCTATATAAAACATATGGATAAGGGAGCTGAAGAGAATGATGTTACTAGAATTTTATGGTGCGTAAGGTTGTATTTTAACCAGCAAACAAACAGAAAATACCTCTTTTCAGTTATTCCACAGTCCACAGCCTCTACTCAACTATGGTATTTTGAAAGTCAGAGAATCCACCTTGTGTAGAATAACTGAGGTCCTGGTTTTATGAGGAGATAGCATTTATTTCACAGGTATTCTGGCCTTCCTTGGTTTAATTAGTCCTGCATTGGACCTGATGGAATTATGTATTATGTTGCACTTCAGCAAGCTTGGAAGGATATTCCCTAGAGCTGCTGTCATAAAAAGCCAGAGACCAAGCCTTCTCAACACCATCTTTTCCAGTAATGAGCTGTTTCTAAATTTATCCACATCACAGGTACTCAGAGCATTAGCTGGTCTTGAAGAGCAGACTGGGATACCAAAGACCGTTATATGTGATTATTGATTTTTCTAAGAGCTGTGCATGGAGATTATCAACCCAGCAAGTAATAGTCAGACAACACTGGATGACTTTCTCCAGTTGAACATTGAGATGACCTAGCTTGTGGCAGACTCAGCCAGCAGAAAGAGGTGCTTTTGTATTTTTTAACAACCCAAAGCAACCTCCTCCCAACCATCTCCAATTAGCTGTAGCACAGGGAACAGTTCATGAATTATTCACAAAAGAGCACATGTTCCCCACTTGACTCTTTCTTCAGCCATGACTTGTCATGCTCCTACCTAGAAGTCAGAGGATAAGCAGGTTCAACAATTTTGTGTAATAATGTCCTTCAGGGACAGTTTATTTTCCCCTGAGAAAATTAACCAGGTAGCTAAAGTTTGACCTACTAGTACTTTACTGACTTGTAGTTGCAAGAAAATCTTTAACGAGGGCAGTAATTTGATGGCTAGTGAAATTACATGTTTCTTTGAGACAAAAAATATTAAAGAAGAAAACTCTGATGGAGATTGAGTTATGGTGCATGTATGATTCTTCAGTGATCATAAACAACTCAAAATGAGAACTGATACTAATTCAGGGCAGACCGTGTACCTGGCACTGTGTTAGGTGCTACATGCATTGCATGTTACCTATCTGATCTTCATGACCCTGACCTCACAACCATGCACTTTTTACTCCCGTTTTAGAAAATAATGTGATAATATCAAGGAGGTTATCCAATATTTCAGTGGGCAGAAATATTTTAGAAAGTACTTTAATGTAAATTATCAACTATGATTATTTTTATAACCTATAATACAGAGTTAAATGGCCACATTTTATAAATGAGCAAATAGACTGAGAGAAGTTTAGCCTTAGATAGCAAGATTGTGCTCAGGCATCCCTGATACAGCAGCTCTAATGATCATTGTTGAGAAGCTGTTCTTTATTATAAATTATTCTAAGTATGTTACCTATCTTATCCTATTGACCAGCCAAGCATTCATGAAACACAGGTATTATTATCTCCATTTTACAGATAAGAAAACTGAGTCTTAAAGAGGTTAAATATTTTTCTTAAGCTTATCCAGCTAGTATGTGATGGAACCAGGATTCAATACATGGGGGTGTCTTATACATGCAAAAATACAGTAATAATCTTAAAATTAATGACTTTTTCATTGTAGTGGTATGACACATTCACATCCTCCTGAAGTGTACAAGGCGGATAATAATAATATCTACTGCTTAGGGCTGTTGTGAGGATTAAGTGAACTAATATGCTTACAACACAACAGAGCCTGGAAGAAAAAAATATAGAATGAATGTTTTTGCCATTGCTACTGTTGTTTATTCTTCTAAGCAATCTAAGCTATGGTAAAAGTCTCACTTTCTAAACCCATCCTTGACTCTGGTGACAATTGTTTTGGGTCTACATGTTTGATCTGTCCAATCAAAACTTATCACATTCTGTGAACAAATGCTAGAAATGTGAACCATACCCTCCAACTTTCCTTCCTGGTCTTATTCCTCAAAGCATGCTATTAGGCCTTCTCAAGGTGGATGTATCTGCTTTTCTACTGCTTCTTCCTGAGTGTCCAACTGTCACAGTGACATTGACAAGCACTGACAGGCTTGTAGGCTTCCCCTGGGAGTCTCTGTAGCCAGCCAGGCTCCGCCATTAACAATCATGGACTCAGTGCTGTGTGTTGGCTCTCATCCGCTGCTAACAAGTCAGCAGGCCCTTGCCGCACAGCCAGCCATTCCCTGGAGTCTGCAACCTGACACAACAGTACAGAATGCCTCTTTTTGGCACAGCCTAATCAAGCCAAAAGCCCTAACTAGCAAATTAGGATTCTTCAGACCTGGAGTGTAGAACTCATTTTTCCCCTGCTCACTCCAGGTCATTAACCTGCCTGTCACATTCATCTGCATATGATATTTTCACTTACGTGTCAGGAAGATTCTTTGAGGACAGCTGAGTCAAACTGCGGGAAATGAAGGCAAGTGAAATAGTTGAAATGGATTCTCATTTGCCCAGGGAGGTAGCAGATTTTGCTCTTAAAATCATGGAGTGTCCTGTTGAAACTGGTAATGGTTGGTGCCATGGAGAACTTGATGTATTACGACCCAGGTAACACAAAGTGTCAAATTCTGTAGGTCTAAAAAGAAAATCTAATATCTTCACTCAAGGTAGTTGGAAAAACTTTTTGTGGTATCTTAATCTATGCCAGGCAATTTCTCTTTTTACCTGCACATCTCATGGAAGAACTTGAAGGGTTAGTGTAGACCAACTTGAGCCTGAATCTCTTTTTCACTACTCCTAACTCTGTATCCTTAGTTAGATATTTTAGTCCTTAAGCTTCTGGGAAGGATGGACAATGCTTATTATCTTCAAAAGCAGTTTTGAGAATAAAAAGTGATGATGGTTTCCAAGAAGTTAGAAAATGCTCTGTCTTCACGATTGGTTCACATGTCACCCCCTCAGCAGAGTCTTGCTGGATCCCACCTCATGCTGCCCCTTCTGTGCCATCAGGTACTTTCTTATTTCTGTTTATGTATTTCATTGACTCCATCATTAACTGACATCATCTTGTTTTGTGTCTGTGTTTTCGGTTTGTTCTCTCCACTTGGCACCTCTTTTGGTTCCTGGTGTTCAGAGCAGCACCTGGTACTAATAGGCAATAGCTAAACACTGCAACTGGCTAAATGACTGCATTAGTTTCTTCTGGCTGCTGTCATCAATTACCACAAACTTGGTGGCTCACAACAACACAAATGTATTCTGTTCAGGTTTTCAAGCCAAAAGACCAAAATCAGTATCCCTGAGCCAAAATCATATGGGCAGCGCTGTGCTTCATGTGATACAGGCAGCACTGTGCTTCATGTGATATAGGCAGCGCTGTGCTTCATGTGATATAGGCAGCGCTGTGCTTCATGTGATATAGGCAGCGCTGTGCTTCCTGTGAGCCTCTGGGATAACTTTATTCTTTGTCTCTTTCAGCTTCCTGTGGCTTCCTCATCCCAACCTCTGCCTCCATCGCCCTCTCTCTTAAGAATATGTTTGATGCCATTTAGGGCCATGTGGTTACTCCAGAGTCCAGAATAACCCCTCCCCCCCTTCTCAAGATCCTTCGTCCTTTCTGCAAGGTCCTTTTTAGCCATATATGGCACATTCTCAGGTTCCAGGGACTAGGGTGTAGGTATCCTTTAGGGAAGGGGTATATTCAGTTTACCACAATGATTGCTTTCTTATCAGTTAAAATTTTTTTTAAAGTTTATTATTTTTTAAATATGATTTTTTAAGAGGAAGGGAGAGGGATAGAGAAATAGAAACATTGATGAGAGAGAAATATCATCGATTGGCTACATGCCCCCCACAGGGGATCGAGCCCAGGCATGTGCCCTGACCAGAATTGAACCGGTGGCCTCTTGGCTCCTAGGTTGATGTTCAACTGCTTAGCTATACTGGCTGGGCTTAGTTTATTTTTTATTGTTGACGTTACAGATGTCCCCTATGTCTCCTCCTCCACCCAGTCCCCGCCCCACCCAAGGCCTTCACCATATATCAATTTTTAGCAACCCCCTTTTTAAAATCCTGTCAACCCTTATCTTCTGGCTTTCTCAATGTCTATTCATCAGTACTTACCACCTTCTTCTTCTCTACCCTCCTTTTTTCTTCCCTTTGCCCCTCTTTTCTCTTTCTTTGCTTCCTTATTTACTACTTTTCCTCTTTCTTATAGGAACTACTGGGATTTAAATAATCACCTATTTGCACTCAGTACTTTCCCACATGCTGTATAAAAGAAAACAATATATAATATTTCCAAGACAAAGCTCTCATTAAATTTTTTTTCTTGGGGTGGGAGGTTGTATGGACTTTCTTGTACTTCTCCTGATTTTAGAGCTATGATTACCATTTGTTTTCAGCATTTAATAGGCCTTCTCTTAATAATGCTCAGTGAATCCATAAGTAATTAACAAGGGCAATCTGTGTTTTGGTGAAGAGGGCCAAAATAATTATAACACTAATCTAAAATGCCAATTGCTAGGTAATTATTCAGCCACCACCTGATAATTAACCTGTATGATCAACCAGCTAACATTTCAATTAGAACCTGATGTAGGATACTTATAGTCCTTGAAAGCTAAAGCAAAATACAAAAACCTACCAACCCCAAAGAGTCTTTACTAATATTTAAGCTATTTGTAATGTTTCATCTGACATATAGGACTTCAGGTCATTTGGATGAAAAGTATCTCTGCTGATTTCAATTAATTTAGCACTTTTTAAACTTTGGATAAACACTACATGGAAGTAGGATGCAATCAGCATTATAAGAAATATGGCCAACCCTATCTTTTACATTTAGAGTGTGTAGCATTTTCCTCTTACAGAATGATGGCACGGAACTCCTACATAGAAATCTGATTTGTCCCAATGTAAATGTTGATCATACTGTGTGTGTCCTATGGCTCGGATTTCCGGGAAGGTGGCAGCATTTGGTGACAGATAATTAAGTCTGCAAAAGTTTCCAAAAGGCAGCTTAATGTCACTCAACAAGACTAAGCCGGATTGGATTTGTCTGTCTACTAAACACGGGGCTTAAAAGGAAAGTGCTAATCAAGCATCTTTTAGGTGAGCACCTCTCTCTCCTGTGTATTTTTGTCCGTGGGAAGATAGAACTGCAAAAAGCAAAACTGTGTGTTCTCTGATGAAATGCGAGGGGCCCTGGCATTGCTCTCATTAATCCAGTGGACTTCTGTCTTTTATGAGGGACTCACTTGGGAGCAGAGGACAGTGAAAATGGGCAGCATGAAAACAAACCTTAGTCCAAGGCAGTTTCATTGAACATAGAAGAAATGGAGGCTTCAGTTTGCTGGAACAGAACTGAGAAGGATGGGGAGATCTTTTAGCTAGTTCCTGCCTAGTACCTTTGACCAAAGGGACAAGCAGAAATGCTTTGTTAAGGTTAAAGACAGTTTTAAGGAAAATGTGAACTGTGAGATTATTATCCAGTTAATTCAGTCCAATGTTCCTCTTGAAGAATATAAATCAAAGCCCTGTAATTTATGTCTCTCTCTGGCTCCTCTTTAAAAATAATACCTAGCTTGGCAAGGAGAAAATAATAGTATTCAGTATGGTAAGCTAAATACAAACAAATGGCATCAATAACAAATTACAGAAAAACAGCTCTGCCCGTCATGGAGTTATAATGATATCTGATAAGATCAGGCATGTGGGCCCACCCCCAGCATTGTTTTTGTTGCACACTCTTCTGTCTGTAGCGCTCTACCGAATCAGATGGAAAGAGAATCTGCTTTCTGGTCTTGAAAGAGTAAAATCCTCAAAGTTATCAGCCACAGCATTATGATATAATAGTACACCTTGATCTACTTATAAAGTGTGTCCAAATAATTTGTTGCTGGGAATAGATTAGTAAAGTTTGTGGATATCATGCATCATTTTAAAGGAAGCAGATTCAAGGTTATCCACATAATAAAGTTTCTCTCCCTCATTTGCATTCAGATACTGAATTGAGTGGTTGGTTGCAAAAGGGTGGTCTCTGGGCTCATTCAGGAAATTGGAAATGGGTGCCCCATGTACAGGTGTCAGCTGTCAGGTGTCTGATAGAGAAAAAAAATTCACAGAGGCTTTAAAAGGAGGTAAAAAGGAAGCCAACCTCTTAGCCACTCAGCCTACCACCCAAGAGTACTTTTCAGTACTTTTCTTTGCTCTTAGGGATTAGTGGCCCACTTTCATCATCTGTGGGTTCATGTGAACTCTCAGAAAAGCCATGGCCCGGGGCTGCTTACTGTGATCAGGATGTTGCTGCAGTCTCCCAGAATGATGTCCTTGTCAAAGCTCAGCAAGATGGGCACTCCCCAGGATGCCCAAGCCTGGCCCCCTCGGCTCCCTGCAAGCCTGCCCTGCGATGGCAGAAGCCTCTGGAAAAACAGGCTGGGTGGCGGGGGAGGAGGAAAACAGAGTTATACAATATGCGCAGGCTCAACTCCTAGGAATCCTGCTCACAGATTTCCAGGACGAGATTGAAGTGACAAGGAGGAGGCTGCTCTGACAGGCATCCAGGAGGTGCTTTGATGGTGACTGACAACTTGTTAGGCAGAGGCTTAATTGAACCCGATGGCCTCATAAATGAAAGCCCAGTGCTCCAAGCCAAAGGGAGAGGAAGTGGCTGTTGGGCTCACTGTCTTCATTTCCCCAACAGTGGCCGACAAATTGCCATTTTAAAGGGGCATCTCCTGCTAACAACTTCCCTGGGTTTTGCTGTTCCCATAATTAATCTGTAATCCTACAGCCTCTGGCATTGACTTGCCAAGGTTCTCTGAAAGAAGCAGGTAAACGTTAAATAAGGCACCAAGGCCAAGGGCGTTAACTGTAGCTGCTTTAAGGGACTGTATACAAAGGGTAACCCAGATCAACAAGACATCCCAGCTTCCTGCACCACAGCCTTCCTGCAGAGGGAACACTTGGAAATTAGGGGGGTGCAGGGAAACCAGAGGCATATTCCTCTCCTCTGTGACAATAGCTACCCAGTAATTATCAAATAATTGCTGGAATCCTGCTCAGTAAATGTCTTTACTCCCCATATCAAACTGGAACCTGATCATTCTTATCCCCATTTTTACAGGTAAGGAAACTTAGCCATAGTTTAGACACCCAAGGGTATGAAACAGTGGGATGGGGACTTGAATTCACATCTGTCTGAGTTCCAAAGCTGTGCAATATGTGCTATAAACAAGAACTGACAACATTTATGAAGTACTTGCTCTGGGCTGAGGGCTCTGGAAAAGGTGTTAACAGGGACTCAGACTCCAGTGATCACTTCAGTATCGATAACTGTAATCATGATGGTGAGGAGGAAGATGAACTGAACAATAATAAAGTAGCATAATGTGTTATAGGTGGGGAGCTCTCCCTGCCCCCACTGGTTGCAGGGTGAGGATGAGGAGGCTTCTTGCGATGTCACAAGCAAAATAATTTTCTGAGATACCTATTGAAGGAAATATTCAGTAGGTATAAGCCTAAAGGTGTACATGGTTTGTATTCCCAATGGATTGTTGCCATTAAAACCTTCATTTATGTGATGACATTGATATTGAAATTTCCCAAGGGGAAAACATTGAGTTTAACCTGCTACATTAAATCAAAGATGACCTATAAATACATATACAAAATATATTTCTCTGTGGAACTTCTAAAATCAATGAGGTAAAACTGCTTTAGTGTGTTATTCCAAAAATATCTATTTGCTTTTAAAGGGGCCTTTGTGTAATGATAGAATTGTATAGCTGAGAAGGGTAATAGATTTTTATCAGATTTAAACCATTATTTTACAAAGGGGGACATCCTAACCTTCTATAATCCTGTGCCAGCTTGGATTTGGTTTAACCTGAGATCACCTTGCCATATTACTGTTACTATTATTACAGGTGAAGGGAATGAGCATTTATTAACCATACACTATGTTAAATACTGGGACAGAAAATTGCATGTCATCATATTTGTGCCTCATAATTTCAAAGGGAAGTAGGTATTAAGATCACCTCTTACAGCTGAAATAATTGAGGTTCATAGTTCACGTAAGTTGAACAAGTATACTTAGGTCATTATTGTCAGAAAAGGGGTTTGAAGCAACCCTTATTTATTTTATTTGTTTGTATGACATACATATGATAGGTATACCATACATATTATACATATATGTATATGCATATTAATCATTTATGTTATATATGTGTAATATTTGATACATTTACATATTGCATATATATAATATTATATATAGTTATTTCCCCTCTGGAAAGAAAATCTTTTAGCTTTGACAAATTTTCAAATGGGTATGCAACTCTCAAAATATTCAAGAGCTATGAATACTCATTCATATTATTATGATTGCTAATATTGTTCTTTATCATCTGCCTTATTACAAAAATACTTTAGGGGAAATTTACTACCTGTATCAGGTCAGGCTGGATGGTGGCCCCCACATCCCAGTAACTTAAAGTAACAAAGGGTCATTTCACATTGCCTGTATCCGCCAGTGCCCAACCGGAGAAACAGAAGCAGGAGGAGATAGCTAGTGAGAGATGCATTACATGGAGCTGGCTATGTGGCTGTGGGGCTGCCTGGGAAAGTCAGAAATCTGTAGGGCTGACCAACAGGAAGGGCAGGTTGGAGTTCTTGGGGCAGCTGAAGCTGTGGTCTGCAGGCGGGGGATTTCTTCTTTCTCAGGGTAGTCACAGTTCTGCTCTTCAGGTCTTCCAATGGATAGAATCCAGCACACCCACATTATCGGGGATAATATTCCCTATTTAAAGTCAACTGATATTGACTTGAATCACATCTACTAAATGCCTTTCCAGCTACAACTAGACAGATTAGTGTGTGAGTAATTGGGTGTGTAGCCTAGCCAAGCTGACCCCTACCTAGTAAAGGCCATGACACTGCCCTATCAGGTTTTCTATTCTTGAAATGGTGATACCCAGATGCATATAGAGGAGTTATTTCAGTTAACGTTTTTTTAAAAATGCATTTTGTTTGTTGCTTAGGCTTCTATAAGCATCGGGACAACCAAAAAAACGATCTTGGCCTGAAAATATTAGGTTCTTGGATTGGCATATCTGAGTTATATAAAAAGGTAAAGAAGTTATGTAACACTATGTTTTCTCTCTTCTCTATTATTTCTTACTACCTTTTTGTACAGAGGTAATCATTGGGAGCACACATACTGTACCATGAACTCCTACACCGTACGTATTTCCATTACTCAGCTATATTCTCAGAAGCAAAATAACATGAGTTGAGAATAAAAGTAAGGAGAACTAACTCCTTGCTTCAATCCTTCGTAAAACAAGGAAGAGCATTGTATTTATCTGTAAAATAAAACAGATGTGTTCGGAAGTATTACCCCTACTTTACAGAGGAAGTGGGATTTAGAGAAGTTACCTAACTTGCCAATGTCATAGTCAGGAATGAAGGAAAATGTGTTTCGGTCCAAGTATGTGCTTCCCACTCTCCTAGCTAAAGTTTGATAAAAATAAATTCCAAGTCAGAATGCAGAGTTAGGTGGAAGAAAGGGAAAAGGAGCAAGATTGGGGTCTAAGGGTTAAAACAATTCTCAGCTCAGCATAGACAAGATCAGGTGGGAAAAGAATGCAAGTGAGCTGGTTATAGAGATGTGAGAAGAAGACAGGAGGGATGCAGAGTGGAGGCGAGGGTTAGAGGCATACGGAGTATATTTTGAATAATAAAACAAGTTCCAAATTCTCAAGTCTCTGCATACATAGACATTTATGAATACATATTATCAATAATGAAACAAAACATCTGCAGCGCACACCTAGAAGAATGCAAGGAGTTGTAAACAGTCCGCGTTTCACTAGGATCTGCTGGCATTCAGAAACAAATTTATGTGTGAATGTTCTGCTGTTCATAAATCCAGCCGCAGGTGAATAATGTTTGCAAATCACTAATAACTTGGAAATGTATTTTTATTGCACCAAAACCTGGACTATTCAAAGTCATTGCAAGGATATATCTTATTTAACTATCTTTTAGGAAAAGGAATCTTTTCTTCTATTCAATTGTCTTTTAGGAAAAAGATTCTCTCTTTCTTCCTTTTTACGTAAGTCTTAATCGAACCTTGTTACCTATTTATTTATGTGAGTAAAAGACCAGAAACTTGTATAATGATTTTACAGCTCACCATTTTTAGAGAGGCTTATTTTTTTACTCAGAACATGCCATTTTAAAAGATGAATTCTGTTTGTTTATTTGTTTTTATATTTGTTAATAACTGCTCTTTGTTGATGATCCAAAGGGCCAGTTTCAAGATTTAAAAAAAAACCCAAAACAACCAAAAAACAAAACAAACACAGACTGTGAAGCCTAGTGGTGAGTCATCTGGGAGCTAATCTTCTCTTGACCACCTTGTAGGTACTCCAGAATTCAGACACTATCAAAGTGTTCCGAAGTTATGTGTAACTGTAAAAAAATCACAGAGCCACGCAGGCCTGCAAACCACTTTCCTGACATTCTAGTCCACTCAGATGTTCCTCAGCCTTGCAGGACCCTTGATCAATGCCAAAATGTCCTTGAGTTTGGTCCTTGAAATTTGTCCTGTCCCAAACATCCATGAAGACATTTGGTTCATAGTTAATATAAACCCTGCTCTTCTGCAAGATGCAAATGCCAGCCCTTCTACCAAACCCCATGTGCTATTACTGGGCTACTGGGGCAAGAAGAAGGGTTACTACTGTCAGTACAGATACAACACAACTATTGGATCCATAAAACATGATAGTAGTTTTATGTATTAATCCTGTAAACCAAAAGTATAAATAAACATTATAAGCTATGTGGACCCAGGGACATTTTCTAAGTGTGGAAGTTTTTGATACAACCAAAAATCAAGGGCCATATCATGGACATTTTGAAAAGCACCAACTTTCTCTTCTTTTTGTTAATCTCCACCTGAGGATAATTTTTTCCATTGATGTTTTAGAGTGGAAGGGAGGGGTAGAGACAGTGAGAGAGACACATTGATCGGTTGCCTCCCGCAGGTACCCTGACCAGGCAGGGATCGAGCCTGCAACCGAGGTATGTTCCCTTGACCAGAATCGGAACCTGGACCCTTCAGTCCCTGGGCCAATGCTCTAACTTACCACTGAGCAAAACTGGCTAGGGCAATCACCAACTTTCAAGGGCCTTTTGGTGTGGGCCAGATGTCTCTGTGAACATTTTGGACAGGACCAAATGCCAATCTTCCTCAGACCACATGACATGGACATGTTTAAACCCTTTTTTTTTTTTTTTTGTCTGAGTGAAATCCCATCCCCCATTCTTCATGTTTCCCTGTTCTAGAGAAAGTTTCTCTCACCAGCCAGTTTTCTAAGGTAGACACTAGGTTTCATCTTTGCCCCCCTCCCCTTTATCATCAGTATCTAGTTGTTTATGTGTTTTACCTTATTCCGATTCTATCCTTCTTAACCCATTTCTATTTATTTTCAATGCCCAGCCCTGTGCGGGGGGACCATTTTACCAGAGATTTCGGAAACTGCCTCAAACTGGTCTCCCTGCTCCCACTTTTGGGTCTCTCCAATGAATTCTTCGTGCAGCAACAGGAGTGTTTCCCCCTAAAATTAGACCGTGTCATTCCTTTATTGAAAAGTCATTGGTGACTTTTTCTTAGAATCAAATCCAGACCCAGTAACTTGGTCTACAATGCTCAATCACCTGACTTTTGTTTATTCTTCTTTCTTTATCTCATCATTTGCATTTCTTTTACTCTGTGTATTTCCTGGCCCTTTTTATGCGTAAGATTATCATTTCATGCTTGAAAACTCTAAAAAAAGGGAATGATAACAACAACATTCCTGGGGTAATGAGGGTCTTGATCAACCAACCAACCAAACCAAATGCCAAGCAAAAACAGTTAAAAATTTTGAAAAGCAAAAAAAGAGCTTTAAAAGTCATTTTCTCCTTCTTGCATTTGCCTCTGGATGAGCTAAGTGATACAACCAAATGGTGCCTCATTTTCTCTGAGTGAAGTAGGTGCCTTGAAATCCACCATCACATGGTTTTGTTGGTTGATTTGTTTTGGTGAGGGTTGGAGAGCATAATCTAAAACACCTAAGCACATAACCTGTCATTTATGAAGTCCTCATAATGAGTATCTGCTAGCATTGTTCAATCCTTTATCGAGAGGGCCTATAAATTCCCCCTGCATGTTTTAAAGCCTCTTCCTGTGATAGTAAGATCCTCTGATTTGTCTGATGTTGAATCGTTTAACAGAAGGTACATCATTTAATGTATTAGAGTCATCCATTTTGAAGTTGTAAATGTTCCATGGAAGGGGAAAATGTGTAGTTATTTCCGCTTTTATACGTAAGGCATTTGAGATGCCAAGGGGTCTTCAGAATTTCAAGTACGTATATTACAGAGGGAAGTCTCAAAGTGTGATCAGTTTGCCCTCTAGTGTTGTGCCCTTTCTGCGGTATATATTGGTATTATTAGGGTTTTTGTTTAGGTAATTTTTTTTCACACATTCTATGCAAGGCACTGCAGATGCCTCAAAGTTAGACAGTCTCCTCCCGCAGGCAGGTAGCATGTTAACATCTAGAAGGATTAAACTGGTGGGCATACAAATAATTCTAAAATAATGAAGGCTTTGGTAAATGCCATAGTGGAGAGTGACAAGTGAAGAGTGCACACAGACTCAAGTGTTCCTGAAAGGCTTGGTGGAAGAGTACTTACAGTTCTAAGCATGTGAAACACTAAGTTTATTCTTCTATTATTATTTATTAATTATTTCATTATTTTCATATGAGCACTGTAAATCTGCTTTTTCCTCACCCTGTATATCAGAATCGGGGCTCCTTATGATGTTCATAGAAAATGAAAGGAAGGGAGCATTCTGGGGAGAGAAAATGTGGTGAGCAAGGCCTCAGAGGTGAAAAAGAATGAAAAACAGAGTGTGATAAATAGTCCGATTGAGTTTAATGAGTATATTTTAGACACTAATAAATGTCTTATTAAAGAAGGTAAGGAAGAGAGGAGGAAGCGGAAAGAAGGATGAAAGGATGGTGGAAGGGAGGGAGGGGAGTAGTGAACAAATGGAAGGCAACACCTTATATATCAGACTTAGGGTTTGGAAATCAATTCAACAGCCAAATGGTTTAATTACTGCTCTTCCTTTTGAAGATTTTTTAAAAATTTGTTTAATATATTTTATTGATTTTTTACAGAAAGGAAGGGAGAGGGATCGAGAGTCAGAAACATCGATGGGAGAGAAACATCGATCAGCTGCCTGCTGCACACCCCCTACTGGGGATGTGCCTGCAACCAAGGTACATGCCCTTGACTGGAATCAAACCCGGGACCCCTCAGTCCGCAGGCTAATGCTCTATCCACTGAGCCAAACCAGTTAGGGCCCTTTTGAAGATCTTATACCAGCTTCTTTCTAGCATATTCATTTCAGAATTGGTGGTCTTATCTAGAGAGAGCTTTGGTTTAGTCACATGAATATAGGATTCATGCTGTTTCCTCCTTGGGATAGTAATCTGAAAGAGCAAAAGCAAAAAGCAAAACAGTGTGTGCCGGGGGTCTGACAAATTATAAATCCAGCCAGAACGCAAGCAAAATAAACAATGTTTATTTTGAAACAAAAGTCGTGACCACAAAGAATGGATAAATTATTGCTCTGGCATTTTCTTTGTTATTTATGTCCAGAAATCAATCAACAGCTGAAGAAACAGAGTAATTTATAAGTCAGGTGCTGTCAAATACTTGTGGGTCTCAACTGGTATAACCTGTCCATGAATTTCTATGAAAATTGATGACAATAGAAAATAATCTTATTACCAGCCCAACATTCATAATCTGCTGCCTATTATTCTAACATAATAGATATACACAAATTAAAAATAAAATAGCTGTTGAGAACAGAAGTGCCTCGTGAGTGTATCAAACCTTTCCTCCTTCCTCAGCACACCTTGTTTAATAAAAATAGATGCAGGTGATGGAACATTTATTATGAAAACAAGTTAACCAAAAAGACCTGTCAGTTTGATGGAGGAGGTTATTTGTTCAACAAAATATCCAAGCACATGAGGCAACCTGGAAATCCAGTGGGGAAAACTGAGACACCCCTGCCTTCACTTTTCCCACCTGCCTTCTTGACCAGAAATAAATGCCTGAAGAGTACTGGTGAAAAGTATAGACACAGTTTTATGAACATATTCTGTTTCATCAGATTGAGAAGGACTCAATAAACGGTGATTGGTAATCTCATTAGAGCAGAATTTAAACAAGGATCTTGTTGGAAATTTCTCTCTCCTTTTCCCTCCAGCTCTCCCTCTCTATCTCTATCTCTACATCCATATCAGAAGCAGCTGTGTGACTCCTCAAACCTATTTCAGCCAATGGACCCACACTCATGACGTCAGACTCACAGGGCCAGAGCTACATTCGCCAAAGGAATAGAAACCTGATGAATAAATTAAGATTCCAGAGAATCAGTTTAATAATGAAGAAATGTAATTGTCAGGCTGAAAGATCATGCACCATCTTTATGCTGGCTACATGGTTAGAAAAGTGGAAGGTATTTTGGTGAGTGATATTCAGATTAAGAGAAGTTAATTAGGCAATGTCAATAGCTCATGGCATAAAGATGATTGGTAATGAAATTAGTTTCATTTCTCAGGTGGACCTAAAAACTTACCACACTCAGAAAACCCTCTGCCCTAAACAGTTTCATATTGGCCTCTCCCCCACCCCTATTCCCTCAGAATGAACTGTTTACACTGTGGTTCAAGCCATTGTCCAAATCACAGTAACTTAAAATAACACAGGCTTATTTCTCACTTGTACTATATGTCCATGTTGAGCTGGCCCCCATGGTTATCAGCAGGGACCCAGGCTAATGAGATCCTCCCCCATCAGGAACTTCATCAGTCATTGTGCCAGGAAAAGGAAAATAAAGGCAAACTGTGCACTAGCTCCTAACTGATAGGCTCTGGGCAGCAAAACACAAAGCTTTCTCTTACTTTCCATTGGCTAAAGGAAAACGAGTAGTCATGCTTATAATCCTGCTATTACTTTCATGGACATACACCAAGAATTATCCCCTAAATGATTTTGGATTAATACCCAGGTGGGTCTGAGCATCATTGCTATGGAAATTAAAATCCAGTAAGATTATGTGATAACTATTTGTCAGTTGTGCCAAGTTCAGGCTAAATTCTCAGAAGAAAAAAAAACAGTATGCCTAGCCACAGATGATATCTCCAATTCAATAAGAAACAGAATGGTGTGGTAAGTAAAGGCAGAGACTTAGACAGATCTGGGTGTGATCATGGGCTCTTACACCTATGAACTGGGCTACATTGGGCAACCAGGATGTCTTTATTTGTAGATCTGTTGATTTGAGCATTTGCATCTGAGAAGAGAGCTGAGCTAAGACAGAGAGCAAGCCCTGGGAATGTCCGAGAAGGAGTATGGTAGGAATAGGTAAAAACAAGTATCATTAATCTGAACAGAACTTGCTTGAAAGGCAGAGCCCAGTTTGACCAATTATAGTGAGTGAAGAAACAGGAGGTAAAAAATAATATCAGAGAAGTAACCAAGATCAAGGAGCCAGGTTGGGTAGGATCTTGGAGGACCATGACAAAAGTCTAGATTTTATTATAAATGTAAAGTGACTAAAGAGTTTTGTACAAGTAAGTGGTTTGGTCCTTAAAAGAACCACCTGAGCTGCTGTATAGCAAAAGGGAGAGTAAGAAGGAAAGCAGTGAGACCGATAGAGATGAGTGTTTCAGTCCAAGGAAGGAGTGATGGGTGGACTGGAACTACCTAGATAAAAATCCAGACTTCTTACTCTGAATAAACTTATGTTTCAAGCAGAAAAACAAAGAGATAAACCTTTATGTAAAGGAGAAACATGTTCTAATAAAGGTTTGAATAAAAAAGAATGCCAATGAAATGAGAAAAAATACAAAAAACCAACCAAACCAACATCTCATTAGCATACGTGTTAACAAGTAAGGTAAAGAGAAAGATGATTATTAACAGAAATGTATATGCAAATTTGTACAGGAGAATTGACCATATTTTTAAAGGCAATATAGAATAAAAGAATACATATAAAAAGAACAAGTTTAATCCTGGTCTAATTACATTATCTTGGACAAATTACTTCATCATCTTCATCTACAAAATTAGGCATTAGACTAAATAATTTGCCAAGATTTCTTAGGTTTTCTACAGTCTTCATTATGACCAGTACTTTTATAAGCCTGTATGGAAAACTCAGATAATAGACTAAAGTCAATTTATGTTTGATTGACTCTTTCCCCCCCCCCCCCCCAGATTTCTTCTCTAATAAACAAGAAATGTCAGTTAGTCAATTTGTGTGTTTGGGAAATTTTATAATTTAATTATCTTACTGATTTATACTTTATTCCATAACAAATTGGCAAATACAGTAACCGCCCCCACTATTTACAGGGGATGCATTCCAAGGCCTTCAGGGGATGCCTGAAATTGAGGATAGTACCAAATCCTAATATATCCTATACAGACCCATGATAATGTTGATAAAGTAGGCTCAGTAAGACATAACAACAATAACTAGTAATAAAATAGAACAATAAAAGTTATGTGAAATGTGGTCTCTCTTTTTCTCTCTCAAAGTATCATATTGTACTGTACTCATCCTCCATCTTGTGATGCTGTGAGATGATACAATGCTTACATGATGGGGTGAAGTGAGGTGAATGACGTTGGGATGTGACATAGCATTAGGGTATTACAAAGGTTACTTGAACGCAAGCAATACAAAACTGTGGCAATCATTCTGATAACCCAGACAGCTACTAAGTGGCTAATAAGCCAGAAGCATATGCAGCATGTATGTCCTGAACAAAGAGATGACTCATGTCCCAGGCATGATGAAGTGGAACACAAGAGATTCCATCAAACTACTCAGAATGGTGCACAATTTAAAACGTATTTATTGTTTATTTCTGCAATTTTCCATTTAATATTTCAGAACGTTGGTTGACTGCAAGTAACGGAGACTATGGAAAATGAAACCATGGGTAAGGGGGGACTACTATAGGAATAAAATCATGATCACATGCTGTGTCTGACACCTCCTTTTCTAACAACTTCTGTTATAAGGTGAAAAGATCCGGACTTAAAAAATGAGCAAGGGAATAAAGGGACAGAATTTTAATGCTTACTAGCAGTAGTTTTGTATGAAAAATCCCATAAAATATGTCAATTGTAGAGCAAAAAAATTCAAGGCAGGTTGAAAAATGACCTGCATCTCCCTGTGAAAGAATGATAGTCATTGTAATTGAATATGGACAAGACAGATGGTCAAAGCAACCAACTTCCTGATGAAATATTTAATGAGATGATTACTTAATGGGAAGAAGTGCTAATCTGAAGATGCAAAGTCCACTGAGAAGAGCAGTGTGTGCACCGAGCTGAAGCTACAGAGAC
This sequence comes from Cnephaeus nilssonii, assembly GCF_951640355.1. NCBI lineage: Eukaryota > Metazoa > Chordata > Mammalia > Chiroptera > Vespertilionidae > Cnephaeus > Cnephaeus nilssonii. The sequence continues at coordinate 13,645,658 of NC_137084.1, read as the reverse complement.
TGAGAAGCTTTTCTCACCTACGGATTAAGAGGGAAAATGTAATAATTATTTAGGGGAACAACATTTTAACTGTTCTTGCCCTAACCAGTTTGGCTCAATGGATAGAGCATTGGCCTGTGGACTGAAGGGTCCCAGGTTTGATTCCAGTCAAGGGCATGTACCTTGGTTGTGGGCACATCCCCAGTAGGAGGTATGCAGGAGGCAGCTGATTGATGTTTCTCTCTCATTGATGTTTCTAACTCTCTATCCCTCTCCCTTCCTCTCTGTAAAGAAATCAGTAAGATATAGTTAAAAAAATTAACTGTTCTCCCTTTTTCTCTCTAGAATTTTTTCTCTCTTCTCCTTCCTCATCTTATATTTAAATCTTATATTTAAAACATGACAAACATAAAGTGGAAAGGTGTGTTCAGTTATTCAGGATAATCCTATATAATAAAAGCATAGTATGCAAATTGTCCCTTTGATGGGGAGTTCGTCCAGGATTTTGACCAGGGGGTGGGGCCAGCTGGGGGAAGGGAGGGAGTACCCGGCCGGCAGCCTCTAGGGACCCTATCAGTACACGAATTTCATGCACTGGGCCTCTAGTGTTATATATGCTTTTGACTTTTTTAAAATGAAAAATCATTTTGAACATTGGTTCTTGGAGAAACTAACAAGTGGGTTTCATGCTACAAGGGAATAAATAACAGAAAGTGAGGATGACTGTGAACTAACCAGATAAGAGCGGTTTAGGATATTTTATGTTCAGTGGGAAAGTGTATATTTGTATCTAAAATGAGAGACTGGTAGATTGTATTATTGTTCCCCTAAAGTCATTCCCTTCCTGGACCTTTATTCATGAGCTTTGCTATAAATAATCTCCAAATACAGTGGAACAACACATTTCTCTCTTACATTACTTATCAGAGACTATTGGTCAGACTTCATTCTCTACTTTGTTCTGTTCTGCTCACTCCATGCATTTCCTCACATTTCATTTGCCAGCCAAGGTGCATGCCCAGGCCCAATAATAGGGTCTGGACATATATTCTGCATACAGATCATGGAAAGGAAAGAATAACAATCTTCCATACTACCTGTAGTAGAAAGCAAAATCATGTCTCCCCAAGGGTGTCCATGCCCTAATCTCTACTAAGATGTCAGGTTTTAGTTGGGATGAGGGGTGGGAGCAAGGAAAAGAGGAGAAGACAGTGAGAAGGCCCAGTCACAAGGAAGGGCTTATGAGGACCACTACTTGGTGAAAACATAGAAAACCATCATTTACCCAAGCCATGTAGGCATGACTATGTATGTGTGTGTGTGTGTGTGTACACACATATTTAATATATTGTGTGAATATCTGCATGTTCACATACATGCATATCTATATTCACATGTGCACACATGTATCTATTTCTCCTGGTTCTGTGAATGTTTCTGTGATAGTTTTTTGTTTTTGTTTTCTAGCCAAATATGAATACAATCTCATTATACTCCTGATGACGCCTACCATTTGCCAAAGTTAGACTTCTGACTCTGGGGCCTTATTGATTAGTTGACATGGATGGATGTGGTCTCTCAATAGAAAGGCGGTGCTCTTGATACACAACACTGAGGGCATACATTTAGAATTGCCAACATCCCCTACAGTTGAAAATGCGTAATTTTAGACTTGCCCAAAACATAAGTTGTCCTTCAGTATCCACGGGGGATTGGTTCCAGGATACCCCTCCCCATAGATACCAAAATCCATGGCTGCTTAAGTCTCCTGTATAAAAGCATGTAGAGCAACGCATACAGTTGGCCCTCCACACTTGCAGTCTCCCAACCATGGGTTGAAAACAGTACATGCCTTTATTGGAAAACTAGAGGCACTGGAGCGGGGGTCCCTCAGCCCGGCCTGCCCCCTCTCACAGTCTGGGAGCCCTCAGGGGTGGGATGTGACCTGGTGATCAGGGGAAGGCGAAGCCCCATCACACCTCTGCTGCTGCTACTGCCAGCAGTGCAAGCCTCAACTGGCCCTGGTTACCTGAGCCTCGGGCCAGCCCTGGGCAGCTGGGCAGCTGCCATCTGAGGCTTGCCTGCACCTCAGGCTGGCCCCACGTGTCTGGGAGGCTGAGGGGACTGGGGGACTCCGGAGGCAGGCATGTGGAGCCTAGCTTTGCCGCATGCCTGCCTCCTTGGCGGGGCTGAGGGGACTGGGCACTGCCATCTTGTGGCTGTGGGCGCCGCCATCTTTGAGGGTGTGACAGTCAATTAGCATATTCCCTCCTTATTGGCTGTGTGCGCTGATATATTTGTGATAGTGTGAGAGTCAATTAGCATATTTCCTCTTTATTAGATAGGATATTCATAGAAAAGTGGACCTATGAAGTTCAGACCCTTTTGTTCAAGGGTCAATTCTACATTATAAAATGTGGGCAAATCTTGACTGCAGTAACTTTTTCTAACACTGTATCAGAAAGCCTGCTTTTGAAACCACTGCAGCATAAACTGTCTTAACTCTTTTCCTAACTCCAGTGTTCCTCAGGCCCCAACTGTAATGGCAATTATGTGCTTCATAGCTACGCTCTTTTTCAAAGATCACAGACTGGTAGCCCTAGGGCTAGATCACCCAACTCTCATTACTTTTTTTAGATGTATGCATATGTATGTATGAGTGTATCTATCTACCTATCTATCTTCTTCTTCATCATCATCATTGATCTATGAATATCAGTGCTTTAGAAAAATGGGGATGCATTGACTTTTGGCTGATGTCCCTTTACACATTTATGTTGCTTGCCTGATAGCCCTATAGTCACATTTGAGTTTGTAACTATAACTTTGTATATTTTTCAAGTCATTTCAGTTGTATATATTTTGTATCCTTAACTAGATGAATTCAGAACAGGGTTTTTCTCTTTTATTTTCGTCATAGCACAGGTACATCAACTCTTGAATTTGAGAGCAAAATTCTGTGTGCTTTACTTTTTACCCAGAGAAATTTTAAAGGTCCCATAGAAACCTCTGAGTTCACATTCATTATTTTATACCCTTCGTTATTTAAAAGCTATGAGAGAAGTAAAGGGTTTTGGCTGTAGACTATAATAATTAATGCCAGACTAAGACTATGAGGTCATGTGCTGGAAGGCAAAGTACCACTTTCACTACATCGATCTTTGTTTAGATTCTTAATCAATATTTGCTTCTTTCTTGTGCACCCTACAGTTTTTGGCAAAGGCTCAATAAAAGAATGATTAAATAACCCAGTGATAAATTCAAATGGAAGCAAATTTAAACCATTTTTTTTTCCTGAATTCCATCGGAATAGCCATGTTGCCTGACTCTCTTCTGGATCTGTTGACCTGGGGTCATGGATTATATTTTAATGACAATGATGATAGACATCTTTAAGATATTATTTCAATTTTTAGGAAGAATGATGTTAGAGTGTACCAACTGCTAGTGTCTTGCATAGGAATGCTTTTCTTATTCCAAGTTACTGTGGTCAGTCTCATTATAACTTTTCCATAAGTAAAAATGCATTTTAGAGAAATGAGAGTGGGAGGAAAAAGAATGAGGACCGCTGTCCATTTTAGAGACCATCTGGTGCAAAAACAGATGCCTTCAAATCTGTTGACTGAGAATTTTTGCTTTAAGTGTAATTTTTCTTTTTCTTTCTTTTTTTTTTTTCTGTCTGTAACTCTTTCCCCAAGTTCCATTTCATTCACCTTAGATTGCAGGTACATTGCATTGGATTGTTCCATGTTTCTTGGTGTTATATTCAGGAAGTGGTTCTTTTTTACCACTTTTAAATCCCAAAATGAAATAAATACCACGTCAGTGAGCTGTAATCTTTAAGGCACTGGATAGTTTCGTGAGTGAGGAACCTTTTTTAAGCTCATCCTCCCACTTAAAGTAATTTCGTTTTCACAAGTCCCACCCATCTATTGTGTTTCCTTGAAAAGCACAAAGGATAAAAAGAAGTGGATGATCTCTTGAGAAAACAGTAAGTTTGCCATCTATTTCCTGCTGAAAGTGACTTCAAAAGTAAATTGAGCCCGCCCTGTGTGGCTCAGTTGGTTGGGTTTCCAGTTCCATTCCGGTTCTGGTTCAGGGCTCAAGCCTGGGTTTCAGGCTCGAGCCCCAGTACAGGGCCTTTAGGAAGCAACCGGTCTGGCTCCTTCTCCATTTCCCCTGGACTGGGAGACCCCAGAGATCAAATCTTGCTTTAAATGCTGGAGAGTTTATCACAGAGGAATAATCCTACCTAATAAAATGGTAATATGTAAATTACCATCACTCCGTTACGCCCATGATTGGGCCAGCGGGAGGCGTAGGGGGCGGGACTCGGGGTGGCCGGAGTAGCTGATTGGGCCAGCGGGACGCTGAGCTCGCATTGCCAGCAGCAGCGCGAGCTCAGCGTCTGTGCCATGGCTGTGCTGCAGAACAGAAGGGGCCTCTGGGGCAGTGAGCTCATGTCCCACCTCGGACCATCAAAAGCGGGGGAGCTGGGTGCCTGTCTGCTCCAGCACCAGGCCTTTTGGAAGCCTCTGCCGCGACAGAGGCTTCTGAAAGGCCTGGTGCACCAGCGGACAGGCACCCAGCTCCCCTGCGATCGAAAGCGAAAGTGTGTAGGGGACCCTACACGTGCATGATTCAGTCATGCACTGGGCCTCTAGTATGGAATAAACACCACCAGTTGGTGGCACAGCTAACTCTAAACTGAAGACTCTTGATTCTCATTTCTCTTTTTGAGGTTTCATCAATCCTTTTGGTCTAGGGGGCAGAAAAAATGCTTAAAATGGACAATGTTGAAAAGAAAACCAAATGAATAATTTTCCCAGTGACTTAGCTATAAACAATTATCTTGTGACAGAAAAGAATTTCCCCTCATAAATAAGAATGTACTAGGTCATAGTGAATGTGTCATGCCAACGACAGCCACTTGTTTCCCCTTCAATTAATTTGTTTCTAGCTTATGTTCCATGACTCAGCACACCTTACACCTGGCCCATGAGTCCTCTCAAAGGAACAGAGATGCTCACATTCTTGGGAAAAGCCAAAGGACCCCAGCCTGAGGCATATGTAGGGGAAACTTGGTGAATACACAGGGAAACAGGCAAATCAGACTCTTGGGGATAGACAAGACCTTTTTGCTGTGATTCACAATATTCCCTTCAGCACTGAATTGGGCATCATAGCCAGATACAAGGAAACAGTCCTTTCCCTTGTAGAAGAGAAACATAACTCCTATTTCAGTTTACTTAGAAAAATATTTTTACATGCCCTTTGTCTCCCTGCCATCAGCATTTCTAAGTCCTTTTTTAAAAACCTAAATTCCTTCCTCTTTCTTTTTTTCTTTGCCCCCTAGTCTTTTCCTCCTTATATTTTTATTCTTTTACATCCTTTTCACTTTTTTTCTCCTTTTTACTTTATCCTTCCCTTTAGCTTTCAGTTTCTCTCTTATCTTTCTTTTTATTTTTCCTTCTATTTTTCTTATCCCCACCTTCCCAGCCTCTCTTCTTTTATTCTATTCCTCCCTTTGCTCAATTTTCCTATTTTTTTATTTTTACTTTTACCCTTCTTTGTTCCATCTCATCCTTCTTTCCTTTTTTCCTCTCTTCCTTTCTTTTCTGTTTTGTTTTTTTTTCTCCTGTATGTCTATTTTCTCCCTTCTTCTTTTCTCTCCCTTCTTCTTTTCTCTTCCCATTCTTCCTTCCCACTTTCCCTCTTTTTTAATAGTTGTTTAATGGGGGAGGAAAAGGAAAGAAGAAAAAGCAATGGAAAGAAAGAGGCATATCACATGTTGATAGTACTGGTTCCTGTCTACCGGGTATATGCAGTAGGTCAGTGCAGGAAGTTCCCATCCATGCTGATATGCTGATGGTGTTCCCATATCTCTCAGTCTGAGGGCATTCTTTGGGTATGGGAGTATTTATCCTCCAAACACGGGCAATTCAGAAGCAACAGAAAGTTCAAGTCTCAGAAGGACTATCAATGAATGAATTCAAGTACGAGGATAAATAACTCATTTTCTCTGCCGCTCAGGGGAGACTCTGAGTGGTGTTTTGCACAGTTTCTCTGAGCAACAACCTTCGTCATCCACTATGGAAACGTGCTGATCAATGAGCATTTCCTTCTGCCCACTTTCACTTCCCCAGTCCCTCACAGTGCTTTCTAGGAACACCTCCCAAATGGACCTCTCACACTCAAATTCCTTACTCGGAGTCTGATTTTGGAAGACCCAACCTAAGACAGCAAGTACAATATGCCAGGTCCTGTGCTAGCACCAGAGACTGGTAAGTAGGCATGTCCCCAGCTCTCTTGTAGATTATACTCTAGTCTATTGCAACATAGAAAAATAATTATTCATCAAATAGTCACAAGTCATTAGGGTTTTCTAACCTTTCCACGTACCTTTCCCTTCAAAGTGGAAGACAGAAAAAAGGTATTCTTGATTATCTGAGGGACTACACTTGAAAATTCTTTATACATTTCTTTTCATGTTTTAGTTTTAAATCCATATGAACTTAATGAACTATATATTTAAAACACTAAGTATATTTATATTAACCTTTATAATGATTTGAATACTAGACTACATTTTCTTTTGAAATCGTTAATACAGGGTAAAATTAGTGCATATAATGGTTAAAAACTCAGTCTTGAAAGAAAATGGGGTGGTCAGGTTTAAGTACAAGCTTTTTGCTTATCATTTGGATGGTCTTGGTCAGCATTATTAAACTTTCTGTGACTTGGTATATCCTTATCAACATTAGCTAACTTAGAGGTGTTGCTAGAATGTAATCAGAGAGCATAGCATTTGGTATAGATCCAGCACAATTAGCATTCTATTCATGAAATTGACTATGGTTATTAATAATAACCATAATGATACCATTTTATTATTATTGTACTAACTGTTGTTACTATGATTTTTAGGGTTGTAATTAATTTGAGCATCAACTTACAAATCCTGGAATCTGAACAAGAACATGCTAGCAGGCCAAATGAGTGAAATAGGGCTCAACTCTCCTAGAATTCAGGTTCAAAGACAAGTAGATATCCTAACATTGTTTCCAACCCAGTGTCTAATGGGCCTGGGTAATCATTGCCTTAGGGTGCAACAGTGCTGAAACCCAACAAAGCTGGTGCTGAGCAGACAGTGGGATGAATTGCCTCTGGCGCAGCATGCACTAATAGAGAGCACTGGTAGGCTGAGCAGAGTGGAGGAGCAGAGCCAGGATGTATTAATGATGAGCCTCCCACAAGAAGGGGAGAGAGAGATCAGGGAGGGATTAGCTGAACTGCTGATTGTGCATAGGGAGGCCAGCTGTGAGAGGTTAATGGAACATTAGGAAAAGAGAGAAATCCAAAGACAGCCGGCTGCTACCTGGGATGGTCGCTTTGAGTCATCAGATTCAAAACCACCACACCACAGATAGCCACAGCTGGAAACGGAGTTATGACCTCGGCCCTGCAGGGTTTGCTGAGAGGGCAGTTAACACAGGCATGCGGGGGACTAGACTCCAAGAGACAATGCGCTAATTCATCAGGTACTGTGATGCCTCAGCTCTTTTCCTTTCCTGAGTGACCCACAAGATGGAAAGTGGTCCAGAGGACTTACATTAAAGAAAGGGTTTTCAGGTGTTTCAGTCTAGTCACATTTCCCCAGGCCAAGACCTGAAGTCTTCAATATTGATCCAGAAGAAAAATGAGCAAGACTCTCTGGTTCCTGAAATTATCAAAGGGTTTTCAATAATTTAAAGAAGCAGTTCTCCAACTTTGCAACTGACTTGTCAGGTGTCCTTACCCAGGAATGACAACCTTTATCAGAATAAGTGGACCTTTGCTGCTTAGTGGCTTCCAGCATCCACTTCTTCCTCCACCTGGGATCATAAACACCTTCTGAAGTATCTAGTTCCTATCGGATTGAGTTCATGAAGACCACATTCAGTTGTCTGGCCCTCACCTGGGTAAGGACTAGCATGTAATCCAAGGTAGGCTATTTCAGGCAATTGCTCTCTGGAAATTAAAAATAATCTAGAAAGGCTATACTTACTAATAGGTCATTGCTGTGTTTTTTGCTTGATACTCTTTAGTTCAAAGCCTTGTTCTCCAGTCTCTCAAGAACTTGTGAGTTGTCAATATCATTCCAAAAATATTTTGGCCTTAAGCTTAGGAGAGCAAATAATTCTCAAGATACTACATATAGTTCCACATTCATTTTTCACCTCGAGGAAAGTATATCTAAATTCAAGTGAGTGAGAAACAGTATCAGGAACAACTTTATGTCCACACTAATTCATTTTTAAAAGTAAGACTTTCCTAAGTTTCATTCCGTGATTATCAGGACAAAACTAGATTTCTTAAAAAAAATAGTTCACAACTGACTACAATAAATCTGTGGTAGATAGTTTTCAAAGAGGGCTTCCATAAATAGTCACAATCTTGTATGCACACACCTTTGCAATTTGGTTTTGGCAACTTCCCATCAAAAGAAGAAATATATTTCTCCAAATTTTGCATCCGTGCTTCATCAGGTGACATTTTGGTCCATGTGATACTAGCAAATGTTACATACGCAGGAGTTTGAAAGGTGTTTGTCCATTGAGGCTTAGCTTCTGCTGTTTGTAGTGACAATACTAAGACCAAGATGGCAATGAGCCTGATGTAGTCAGTTGGAAATGAAGAGAACAGAGATGCCTAGCTGACAGCTTGACAAGGACTGGGCATACAGGTGTAGCCATTGCAGTTTTCTATTCATAACTGAGTCTGCATGTAAGTACAGCTTTATGAATTACCCCAGGTGAAACCAGCCAGAAAACATCTGCTGGGACACAGCCCCAATTCCTAACCCAGAGAGCCATAAGTAAATAGAGCAGTTGTTTTATTTTTTGCTACTGGAATGGTTTTGTAGCAATAAATAATTGATTCAAAAATTAGTACCAGAACTTGTGTGTCGAGTAATAACAAAATAGGTTCACTAGTTTTGAGATTGATTGGCAAAAAGAGGCTGGCAAAGAAACTATTAGTCAAGGCTAGAAAAAAAAAATATATATATATATATTAGAGAGGAAGGGAGAGGGAGAGAGAGATAGAAACATCAATGATGAGAGAGAATCATTGATCGGCTGCCTCCTGCACACCCCCTACTGGGGATCAAGCCTGCAACCTGGGCATGAGCCCTTGACTGGAATTGAACTCAGGACCCTTCAGTCTGCAGGCCAACACTCTATCCACTGAGCCAAACCAGCCAGGGAAAGAGTAGAAAAATTTTTAAAATGTCCTTGGAGTCTGCAAAAATGGCAATCCATGTTCTCTATCCATGAACCAAGTGGTAAAACTGATGCCTATGGCTATCTTGGGTCTGTCTGTGATAGATGCTTGCAAAGATGGCCACTGTCAATTCCACTGTCTCTTGTACCCATGGTCCTCTTTATTGGAGTATTTATCTTGAATTTTCTATCTCTGTATGTTAAGATCTAGGAGAGAGAGATATAAGCCAAAGCAAATGCTGTTTAATTTGCAAGCAGAGTCTAGAAAAAAATGTTAAAAGCCAGAATTTGTTGAGTTGGGAAATTAAACTATTCAGAAATCTATTCTCCCTAGCTAGTGAAGGGAACCAAAATTTTGCCACCCTAAAAACATGCTTTTTGGAATCTTGATTTTAAGCTGGTTATTAAGAAATGAAAGAATCAGAAAGAACCTATGACCCTCATCCTTTCCTGCCTAAGAAATTAAGACGGAAAAGCCTGTTCCAGGAAGGGAATGTTAGCACATTCATCTTAGCATGAGATAGGAAAGATCCAAGCCTGTTAGCTAGATTCTCTCCCTGTGTCTCATTGTGTCTGGGTTGACTAACAGGACTTTGTTTACCATGAGTTCAGCTCTTCCTTGGCAACCTGTAATTTGCCTATTCCTCCTTCAAAATCCCAAAACCTTGCCTCCTGTTTTTTTTTTTTTTTTTTGTCCATAATGTCAGGTAAGCCTAAATTGCATTCTTACCATCTCCCCAAATGTGCATCCATATAATAAACTTTGGACATTTTCTCCTGTTAATCTGTCTCTGTTAATTTAATTATTAACCCAACTAGAGAAACTAGAAAGGTTGGATAAAAAAAATTAGCACCCATACTAGAAAAAGATTTTAAGAAAATGACACCATCTGAAGATTAAAGACCAAATATGTGCTGTGGCTGTGCAATCTTTCCAGGTTAAACACACTTGATTCAGGTAGACATTATCATTCCCAATTTGGAGGCTGTGAAACTCAAATCCTGAAAGACAAAAATCAGTGATTTTCAAACTTTGTTCCACAGAGCATTGCTTCCTGAGCCCAGTGATACTGAGTGGTGGGTTACACATGATAAAGAGAAAGAACCAAGTGAGTTGAAGTCAGGGTCCTTTATTCTACTTCAGGGAGAAAGTTCTGACTTTATCTATCATAAATATTTGGTTTCCGTATAAGATTTGTTTCTTGGAACTGGCTCCTCCTTACATCATATTCCAGAAATTTATTGTAATTATGAGATGCCTTATACAAGACAATTTAATAGGACCCATTCCATCGGATGTCAATTGCTGATGATAATAGATTGGCACACATTAATGGGTAGTTATTACATATAAGCATTGTTCTATGAACTCTATATACACTCATTTAAACCTTCCAATTCTATAAGCTAGGATGAGCATAACCCCCATTTTAAGATGAAAACCAAATTTAAAAAAGATTAAGTAATTTGACTGAGATCAGACAGTAAAAAACGGATTTTAAACCCAGGATGCCTGGAAATGTTTTACTAAAGTGATCTTTAGGCAAGTCACTTTTAATTTATTTTATTTTTACCATCCTCTAGGGAAAGCAAAAAAAAAATCTTTTTTTTAATTCTTTCTCATTTATAAGGATAACATCTGTTACAAAAGTTCTCATTTATCGTGAAATCTTCATTTGACAGAGAGGAAGCACTTTTAGTAGATGACATTTTAATATGGTTTAGGAAACTCATTATATATAGGAAGGCACAATAGGTGAATTTGTGCTACAATCTGCCTAGTCTGTTAAATAAATATATAAAATGGGGCTTAAAATATGAGCCTAAAGTCAAATACCTTATGTTGCAAACAAACTTGTCGCATCAGTGAAAATGCCCAGCTGTTCTCCTTTTTCACTCCTGACATCGCCCATCTGTTCCTGCATTCCAGGGGTTCTTCATCTTGCTGTCTTAGGGAGGGCTTCTTCAAGACCCTAAGGTACCAGTAAACCAAAGTGTGGCCATTGAACAAAGGAAGATATATTTTGACCTTTAGAAAATATATTTTATGTTGGTTCTCTCCATTCTTTTACTCCTCATCTCCTACTCCTTACTCCATTTGAGCAATTTTTTTTTATCATGGTTGGATGGGAAAATATATTTAATAATTGCTAAAAACATGATCTGTAAAAATACAGATGATAAAAGGGATGTAAAGAGAGTTTAAGTTGACACCAATGAAAAGATGATGGACAGGGATCTAAATGTAGATAGTCAGACTACAGCTTCTGTGTTCTAACCCACTCTGGAATACTGCTTAAGGACCAATAAAGCTCTTCTAAATAGAGAACATTACCTTTGAGTCCATTTTAAAGTCTGTAAATAATAAATATGTTTTAATAATATAAAAATGATCTCTTGGGATTTTTGTTTCATACAAAAAAAAAGTGCTTTGGAAAGCTATGAGTTCTATTTGAATCGAAATTTTATTGTATTGATACCATTGTTTTTATTGTGAAATGTGATTCTCAGTGAAGTCTGGTTCTGATCAGTTAGCAGCTCTGTGCTAAGTACAGAACCCCAGTGTTCAGATTAATCTGTAAATCTTGACTTCAAATAAGCTCTTCGATTACACCAAAAGGGCACTTATGTTTGTGGGTCAGTGTTTGGTAGCTAAAAAAGGTTCGTGACATATATAATTCTCTTATTTTTGACTTTTTATTATGTTGTTCTTCAATTTTTTTTTATTTAGAAGTCATTATTTAAGCCAAAATTTCCATGTATATATGCATCTTCATTTGTAATAAATTATTTCAGGAAAATATTAAAATTATATTTACTAAATTATCAGGAACTGTATTCTACTCAGTTAGCCTTGGGCAACAAGTGTGTGTCACATTCTTGTAGCTGTGTTAGATACTCAGTAATATTTGTTTATTAATTAATTACATTAATTAATACTGTTTTGCATCTGATTATACAAAACAATAAAAATACATCTATTGCTTATTTCATAAAATGTAAGATAAAGCATACTCCCGCGTTATTACTCAGCTATAGGGGTTGAGTAATTGAGGGTGTTCAGGAACACTGATTATATACATTAGAGAGTAGAGTAATTACAACCATGGGCTCTAATTACGTCAGTAACATGTGGCATTGGATTTCTCTCAGTGATTGACTTGCCTCTTTATCAAAGTGCAGGTGACTGGGGAGTTAAGAAAACAGCCAAAAATGAGGAACATAGGTGGGAAAGATAAAAAAATTCTCTGCCCACCTACTCCTTACTATGAAATGTTTTTTGTTTTTGTTTTTCTTTTTTCCTCTTTCTTTTTTCCTCCCTTCCTACTCTACTCCTACTTTAAGAAATTGAAAATGAGCTCAGCAGGCATGGCTCAGTGATTGAGCATCGACCTATGAACCAGGAGGTCACGGTTCAATTCCAGGTCAGGGCAGGTGCCTGGGTTGCGGACTTGATCCCCAGTGTGGGGCCTGCAGGAGGCAGCTGATGGATGATTCCCTCTCCCTTCTTCTCTGGAATCAAGAAAAACGTATTAAAAAAATTTAGAATGAGTCAAATGCAAGAAGGAGAAAATGACTTTTAAAGCTCTTTTTTTTTTTTTTCTTTTCAAAATTTTTAACTGTTTTTGCTTGGCATTTGGTTTGTTTGGTTGGTTGATCAAGACCCTCATTACTCCAGGACTGTTGTTGTTATCGTTCCCTTTTTTTAGACTTTTCAAGCATGAAGTGATTACCTTGTGTATAAAAAGGGCCAGGAAATACACATCCTTTCATTATCAAAAATTAATTAATCAGTTGGATTTTATGTTCCTTTTTAAGATAGAGAACAGGGATCTGACAAGATGGATTTTTATAAAAGGTTAATTTACTAGTAGAGTGCAGGTGAGGAGAAGAGGGAGCACATATTTGAAGCATAAAAGCAAGATGAGGGACAGCGCAATCTCATTCCCTCCAGAGAGACACTTGGCTGTTTTCTAGAGTTGAAAAAAGTGAATGAATACTTTATATATTACCTTTAACATAATTATAAAAAGTAATTACACAGGATTTTAGAATTGAATAAATGGCAACATCGAAAACTATTGTTTTGGAAACTGTTTTGCATTTTCTTTTTCACTCAGCTACATATGTAAATGATAAATTTGTGTGCTTCTTGAAACTTTAATGTTTTTCTAGATTTTTTTTTTTTTTTTTGGTCCTGAACTTTTTGTACTCAGATGTTTGGATCATTTCATGATGAACAGTAAAAGAGAACTTGGCTAAGATGACAGTAAGCGTTTTAAATCAATTTTATAATTTTTCTATTTATCCATTATGTTCATTCAGAAAGTAGACTGTCATCATACTGCCCATAATAATGATAGTTTCTTTGAGAAAAAGTGGGGGCACAGTCTGAATTATGTGATTTGGTATTTCTACGCTATATTACCTGGGCCTGCTAGAATTGCAGAAAGGCACCTGGGAAGCATGAGAAGGTACCAATTACATTTTGCTACCATGCAATCAGTAGAGACTAGACCCAGGAGACAGATTACCTGGGTTCCAATCCAGGCTGAGATACTTACTAGTGAAGAAAAAGTGAGCAAGTGCATCAATCCTTTGTGCCCATGTTGTCTCTCCTCTAAAATGAAACTTATTATAATCATAATACCTATTCAATTAGGCTTGTTGGTGAAGTCTAAATGAATTAATTTATGTAAATTGATAACAGTTCCTGGCATGAGAAAGCACTCAGGAAAAGTTTGCTATTATTATTTTTATTTTCCATCTGGTTGATAATTAATAGTGATTAGATTTTGTAAACAGTGGTATGAATTATGGCAGACAAGAAGAAGAAAATCTTGTTTTTTACATTCAATATTATTTTGTATTGGTTTCAGGTGTACAGTATAGTAGTTAGACAATCATATAGTTTACAAAGCGGTCCCTCTGATATTTTTAGTACCCACCTGGCACCATACATAGTTATTACAAAATTGACTATAAGGCTATAAGCAACTCTTAATCGATGGCTTATTCAAATAGTAGTTTGATCATTTTGAATAAAGAAGCTCAAATGATTCTTCGAAAAAGTCATTCTTGTTAAATAGCAGTGTATGAAGCTGGCATCTTACAGGGTGACCTGAGGCAGCAGCAGGAATTTATACCTGGTAGGGACCCGGGTTGTATTTTATTAGCCAGAGGAGGAAACTAAAGTATTCAATTCCAGTAGGAGCTGTTCAGAAACCAATATTTTCTGATTTTCTGCTCAAAAAATTTATTTCACAGTGTTTTTACAATAAACTAAGGGAGGCCTATGCCTCTTGGAGTAGATAGTATTCTCCTAGTTTGGAAAAAGAAAAGCTTACTGATCAAAGTGATTAGGTATGTATCAGAGAGTGGCACTTCATAATTAAACAAAAAGAATAAAAGCATGCTGTTTTGAGATATATTTTCATAGGTTTAGCTGGCCAACCCTCTGATCCACCCACTCATGACCTTTAAAACAAGTTGTTTTCACTAGCCTTTCTCTCTTGAATTAATAGCCTCCTTGTGCTATGCTTGGCAGCGGAGGGCCCAGGGGTCTTATGTAGCATACAATTAAACTATGGAGTCACCCATTAAATAAACCTCATGGCATTCAGTAAGCATACTTGGTGGTTTCATTATATCTAATCCTCATACCAAATTTTACTCTATGCATTTTAGAGATGGATACATTTATCCATTTTAAGACTAAATAACTTATATAAGACTAAGCAGCTAATAATATCTATGCCCAATATTTAATTCCAGTGGTTCTGATTCCAAAGGCAGATCTCTTTCAAATATACCACGTGCAACATGATTTCCCCTGGTCACTCCCAATTGGGATTGACAGTCTCTGACTTCAGAGTTGCAAATAGCAATTTTCCAAGCCCTGGGGTCCAGTCGTGACAATAGCAATGTCCTTGGGTACCAGAAGGGGAATGGAAGCATGTGACTGGAGAAAGTCACAGACTGCCTATACCCTGCCCTACACTTTCATTCCATAGCCATTTCCTGCTTTTGTTCTAACATTTCATGAGCACAGCAATATTTATATGCAATATTAAGCCAAAAAAGAGCATGCTGATTTTATTGACATTTGTTGGGATTCAGGCTTCTTGACTCCATACACTAACTTTTTGTCAGGATTGGATTGAGGAGCTCTGAGCTGTCCCACACTGTTTGAGCTCTAATTTCAAGGTTTGAATTTTTTGGTCGCCCTTTATATTTTAAAAAGTAAAAAATGTATGTAACTAAGCATTTATGGGAACATCCATAGTGTGTGTATGTGTTCTTTTCTTTTATTATTTTTATTTTTTTCTCTTTTGCAAATATATGCTGAATCTGGCTTGGTGATGCCTACTATCTTTAGTAGATGCTACTCAAATATAATTTTTTACACTTCTGTAAATGTTGAATATTGAGGTTTTAGGAATCCAAAAGCACAAAGAATATACCTAGGTCTCTACAATATGTGGGATATTTGATTCTCTCCTTAGCAATTCAAATAGCTTCTCTTGGTTTAGTCTAGGGTCACAGTGGATATTATGCACTCAAAGCTTGGGGCTCAGCCTTCCAGAGGAGCCTAGTTGACAACATTGTTGCATCACCAGGGCACAGGACAGCATCATGATGCCATAAACTCATGGTGGAACCTTCAGGCCAGGCCAGTTTTCCCCAGCAGATGCTCTAGTGCAGGGAAGGAGGCCACCGTAGTCCTCTCTGCCAAGGCTTTGGTGTCATAATACCCGGTGTGGGAGGCAGTCTACCCTGCAGATGCCCAGGGTGATGTTACTATAAAACGTAGATTAATCATTTGCGACTGACACTAAGAAGGCTTTTGAGAATCGCTTGGTATATTTCTTGTTCTGTGAGGGATGTTGCCTTTCTAATTTGTATGATGCTAGATTCATTTTTCTATAAGACCATTAGGATTTTAGGAGATTCTGGACTAGATAGACATTTCCCTGATGACATACATGGTCGTCGAGGTCCCTTTTGGTAAATTTACCTCTCTACCAAGTCCCTCTGCAGCTTTAAGTAACAGTAATGGAAAACCCAATCCAAATCAGCAGCAGCAATAAGAGGAATTTATTGGCTCACAAAACGGAAACAGTTTACAGATAAGGCCGGTTCCTACGGGGACTTCTAGTGGCAGCTCGGTGACATCCTCACCAAGTCTTGGCAGGGTCCCTGATTTCATTTTTAGCCTCTGGAATGTAGCCCACACTCACCTGTACAGCAGCAAGAGAAAGGGGAGAAGGGCCCCAGCAGGCTTCTGCTCAGATGTTCAGATTCAGTCTCTTTCATTGGCTTCCATTGCATCATGCATCCATTCCTGAACCAATGACTGAGGGAGACAAGATAAACAGAACATAAGGATTGGCGGCTTCAGCCAATCAGGCTCCTCCGTGAAGAATGAAGCTAGGCGTGGGGTCAGACCCAGCAAATTGTGAGGCTGGAACACAATGGTAGAGAGGTAATTTACCAAAAGGAAATTAGAGTGTGTTGGCAGAGAAAAGGGTGGCGGGGGAGTGGGGGTGGGGAAGGGTGGGCGGATTCCGGTCAGGGGGGAGAAAGCTAACAAGGCAGGCAATACGTTCCTATGACAGAGGCAATCCCAGATTTCCTGCATGAATTTAAAGTGTTTACCCAGAAATGGAGCATAGATAACAATCCTTTGGAGCAACTACCCTGAAAATCTTGTGACTCTGGGCACCAGAATGTCCAGGAATCCCAGGTCAAGATGTGAGAAGGAGAAGGATATTGCTAAGGTATTCCATTCTGCCCAATGGAATACCTTAGCAATATCAAACGGCTTTGAAGATTGAAATTATTGCATTATTTTTATCTTGAACCAATATGGGTTTCTATTTTTCTGAGAAGGGTTCTTTTGAGCAGAAAAGGTCCATGGAGATCTAATTTCATTTTGTGTCATGTCTTGACTACCCATTTTTAGCTTTCCTTAGAGGCTGAGACTTGCAGGAAAACCAAGCCATGGAAATGTCTTCTGTCAGTTAATGTAAATACAGGTTAACCCGAGAACTGAGAATAGTGACTATACCCAGGGGCAAACTGAGCATCATTGAAGCAAATATTTAGATACTGGAGCAGCATCGTATAGTAGAACAACCCCGACTTTGAATTCTAACATTAGTTGAATCTGTAATTAAGGCATGACTTTCTTCAGGCTCAATTTCCTCATCTCTAAGAAGGAATCCTATTGCATGCATCTTGGAGGAGAAGAATTAAATGTGATCTACTAGTATACCTACATATAGTCAACCCTTGAACATAGCAGGTGTTAGTGTCACTGAGCTCCCACACAATCACAACGTCTCATATAACTTTTGACCTCCCCAAAATTTAACTACTAAAACCACTGCTGATCAGAAGCCTTACCGATCACCTAAGGAGTCGATTAACACATAGGTATCAAACGTAGTCAGTGCAATAGTAAAGAATACAAACTATGAGGCCAGAGCCTGGTTTTGAATGCAGATTCTTCCATTGACTCATTGCTGACATTAGGCGAGTTGCTTAACTTCTCTGTGCCTCAGTTTTCTTATATATAAAACGGTGATTAAAAATATCTGATGTTAAAGAAATGTGAGGCATTCCTCTACACCTTAGTGTGTATGGACTCAGTTATCTTCACAAAAACCCATGTAGTGGTACAACACTACCACTATTTTACAGATTGGGAAATTAAAGCACAGAAAGGTTAAGTAACTTAGCCAAGTGATGTAGCTGTGATAAAAATCAAGACAGTGGGCTGAAACCGGTTTGGCTCAGTGGATAGAGCGTCGGTCTGCGGACTCAAGGGTCCCAGGTTCGATTCCGGTCAGGGGCATGTACGTTGGCTGCGGGCACATCCCCGGTGGGGGGTGTGCAGGAGGCAGCTGGTCGATGTTTCTCTCTCATCGATGTTTCTAGCTCTCTATCCCTCTCCCTTCCTCTCTGTAAAAAATCAATAAAAATATATTAAAAAAAAAAAAACAAGAATCAAGACAGTGGGGGCTCTGCAGTCACTGTTAACCACTAATTCTGTTATTATATACTAGAGGCCCGGTGCACAAAATTTGTGAATTAGGGGTGGTTGTCCCTCATCCCAGCCTGCACTTTCTCCAATCTGGGACCCCATGAGGGATGTCCGACTGACCATTTAGGCCTGATCCCATCGGCAGTCGGACAACCCTCTCACAATCCGGGACTGTTGGTTCCTAACCAATCGCCTGCCTGCCTGCCTGATTGCCCCTAACCGCTTCTGCCTGCCAGCCTGATCACCCCCTAACCGCTCCCCTGATGGCCTGATTGATGCCTAACTGCTCCCCTGCTGGCCTATTTGCCCCCAACTGCCCTCCCCTGCCAGCCTGGTCGCTCACAACTGCCCTCCCCTGCTGGCCTGGTCACTCCCAACTGCCCTCCCCTGCAGGCCTAGTCGGCCCTAACTGCCCTCCCCTGCCAGCCATCTTGTGGTGGCCATCTTGTGACAATATGGGGACGGGAGGGCCACCTAGGCTTTTATTAGTATAGATCTTCACCTCAAAGCCCTTCCCATATATTATCTCATTTCATCTACTCAAAATGAAGACATTCTAAAACATTGCTTCTATAGTACTGTTAATTTGCAAAGATGGACTAAGGAATAGTGAGCAGAAATAAACAATTCAGGTTTACAAAGCTGGTACTTGTCCATGCCTGATTTTGAAACCTATATTCTTAGAAACCTAAACCACACTGCCTTCATTTTAATGATACCTGGAGACAGAGGAATTTGTACAAATACACATAGTCCCCTGGTCTAATTGGAGAATTTGGAGTTCAGCAGAATTCTCTTCTCTCCCACACAACTCCCATAACATGCCTTATTACCTAATATGTACTAGGGGCTTTTGATACTGGATTTTCCCTTTACTCCCCCACAGCTCTGCTGTCATTGGCCTGGGTCTCAGAGGGCCATTTGTGCAGTCTAATTGCAGTGATAGGCAGAGGGTAGAGTATCTTTGGTGACTTCCAAAGTTTTTCTGTGCCAAGACTTGCCTAGCAGCAAGAAGTTTTGAGTGATTGCAAGAAAAAAAAAAAGTATATATATATGGTGTTTTTAGTTGTTTTTTTTTTTTTTTTTTTACTTACCCATGAACTGTACATTTTGCACTCACATTTTTCATAACACTTTTTCACTGCCTTTAAAATCGGTGCATATACATCATGGAATGCTGGAACACACAGAAACTGCACAGAAGATATTAAACAGATTTATGTATCTTATCACCTAAGGATAGCTGTGGCTAACATTTAGTATCGGTTGTAGTTTATCCAGACTCTTTGATATATGTATTCGTGTAGGGTGTATATAATAAAGTGGTGTTTTCTGTGGTCTGAATCACTTCAGACAGAAACATTATTTTTATTAAGTGTTTAATCCAGTTGAGTTATATCAACTCTTTTTTTTCCCTAAAAGATAACGCACTCCTGAATAGCTTGTTGTAGAGTCTTCAGATTTGAAACAGTTAATGAAAGGTCTGTTTAGTTAAAAAGTTCAATCTCATATTCAAAGACTTTTGACTTCCTCGAGAGGACCAGGAAGGAGAGAAGGAAGGATCTGGCTGCTGTTGTAATTCTCCCATAATCAGTTGCCAATAGCTCTTTGTGGACGAAAAATATAAATTATTCGTTAAATGAAGTATGCACATTTTTCAATGTGTCATTTGCCTTTTAAAGTTGGTATAATTATTTTATAATATTTGAAATAATTTAAAAATATTGTATGTGACCAAATCTAGCTAACTTTTCCTATGAATTCTTCCTTCCTCATTTTAAAATGAGAAAATATGGCTCTGAAGTCACATCTTTAATCTCTAATTCTTTCATTACGAATCGACTTATATGTCCTTTCTTATATTATCTCACTTAATCCACTTAAAAGGAAAGCAATCTAAGACCAAGTACTAATAGAAATACTTAGTTTTGCAACACATTTGGAATTCATTGTGTGTATAACAAGAGAGGTGGATCTCAACTTTTGTTTTGTTTTGTTCCTCTAGTAATTAATAAATTCTCCCAATAATTATTATTGAAAAAGCCTTTCTTTCTCCATGATATTAAAGTGCCCAATTTACTTTTACTATGGTTTTATGAGGTTTTTTGGTTTCTTTCTTGTATCTGCTCATTTGTTCCTAAGAAATTATCACAAGTTTAAATTATTATAGAATACATATGTATAGTTAATAAATATAAATAGTTCTAAATTATAAGTAGTGCTAAATAGTTCATTTAGAACTATTTGTTCCCTTACATTGGTCTTTTCCCCAAAAAAATAGCTTAGTAATCATTACCTTTATATTTTTTTACTTTAAAACAACTTTGTCAATATTTTTAATTACATGAGATTTTGATTTCAGTTGGAATCATTTTAAAATTTATTCACTGGTAATTGAACATCTATAAATTCATTAAGGGGTAATTGAAGTATTGAAAGTTAAGTTGGCCCTTTATTTTTTAAAATTGAAAGTTACATTTTTAAATAAAATGTGTTTTAATAATACATGTTATAATCTATTATGTTAATGGTGGTAATCTTTGTCTAATTCCCTACTTTCTGGGAATAACATTTATGTTCTCCCTTATGTATGCTATTGGTTCCCTGAGTGAGAACATCTTTCTCATTATTTTTAGTATACTTTTCATTTATAAATAGCTATTTAATTATTTTGAAGGAATTTCTTTGTAAGAAAAATATTTATTTTATTTTAACATATTTAATGTAAACATAAACTTTTGATATTAATTTGTGTGTAGATCACTTATACTTATTGAAATTTTTGTGGGAGACTCAGCATATAATCCATTTTTCAAAGTTAATTGGTTGTAGGGTAAATTGTCAATACATAATAATAAGAGTGGTGATGATAATAACAATTAAAATATATTGTACTGCTTCTTTGTATTAAGCAGTGTTTCATTTTTGTCTGCATTATTTCACTTACTGTCACAATAACCCAGAAATTTATTTTTCTTTTCAAGTGTGTGAATAAAGCACCAAGTACTCCAGAAATAGACTAACCTTACCAAGTTGTTTCTATCAGAATTTATACCTAGTAAGCTGAAAGTTGGTATTTAAATGTATTTTTGTCTATTTCCAAAGCCCACATCTCTCAGCTAAGATATTGTTGATTCAAGCTTTATGTCATTTTAACAATATTTCTTGATCTTGATCCAAAAGAAAAGTTAGTATCTTACAATAATTTACTGTATGCGTAACTCTTTTATTTATATTCATACTATACTACTAGATAAGTTATGACTCATGACTATATCTTAATTTATTTCCATATAATGCTTTTATTTCTTTCTAAAATTTCACATCATATGAATTTAACATTGTTTCTATTTTATCTATTTGCTTTTCTTTTAAATATTTCTCCAAAATTTATTTGCTATAATTTCGGTCTCATTTTGTTTTAGATCTTATAATTAGTATTTATGTGATTTATGTTTTATTAACTGATAAATAATATCTGTATTTAAAAATAGTTTTATTCATTTATAATTCAAGCATAGGTAGTAAAGTTATACTTATATGCTTTATATCTATGTAAGTTTGTTTTTTTTAAGTTTCCATTATTGTGGGCTCAATTGTATTCTTTCAAAATTGATTTGAAGTCCTAACTCCCAGGGACTCAGAATGCTTGTATTAAGGCCTTAATGAGGTGATTAAAGGGAGCCTGATCCAATATGACTGGTATCATAAAATAAAATAGGAAATTTGGCCCTGGCTGGTTTTTCTCAGTGGTTAGAGCATCGGCCCAAGGATTGAAGAGTCACGGGTTCCATTCCAGTCAAGGGCACATACCTCGGTTTCAGGCTTGATCCCTGGCCTGGTCAGGGAACGTGCGGGAAGCAACCAATCAATATGGCTCTTTCATATTGTTCTTTCTCTTTCTCTCTCTCTCTTTCCCTCCCTTCCACTCTCTCTAAAAATCAATGGGAAAAGAAATCCGCAGGTGAGGATTAACAAACAACAACAACAACAAAGAATAGGAAATTTGAGCCCACATGAAAGGATAACCACATGAGGACACAATGAGAAGTAGAAATACTTCAGAAGAAATCAACCCTGCTGACACCTTCATCGTAGACTTCCAGACTCTAGACTTGTGAGAAAATAAATGTCTGTTGTTTCAACCACCCAGTCTGTAGCATTTGGTAATAACAGTCCTGGTAAACTAATACACACAGCTATTCTAATGGGAGATGGTGATAGGACTGATGATGTCTAAACTTCAACTCCTCCAGGGATAAGCAAGCCATCGAGCTAAGAGAAAGCAGAAGAAAAAACATAAAAATGGCAAGGACTTGAATTTCTTTGAACAATTTAAGATGGTTGAATTGTTTTTGTACTTTTAACTCACAAGAACAAGATAATTTTCTTTGGCCTTGAATTTACAATAGAAAAGGGACTTCATATTGAATTTATTTATTTCCAGTCATTTGATTTGGGGGAGGGAGTTAATTTCTGCTTTTGGGAATCTCTGTGTTTTGGGAATTTTATAAGAGTATCTTCTTTTATCAATTGATTTTACTATAGACCCCCTCAAAGCCTCTTTGAGACCCTCTCAAAGCCTCTTTGAGATAAAAGTAAAGAGGGTATAAATTTTCAGCTTGAATTTAGTGTGAGATTATGGCTAATATAATTAATACCTGAAATTATCCATTCTATATCTTCCTGGAGGCAAAATCTCCTCTACCCACCAGTAGTCCCAAAAGGATATCCAAAAAGACAATTACCAGATACACATACACACAGGGACACACACACACACATAAACACTGACAATAGAACAAGGTGGACCTTCAAAATATTGGGAGGAATACTTTGGTAAGCTACTTATTTGGGTGGGGCATTGGTGACACCCCAAGATTTATGTTAAGAATAAATACAGTTAAACTTTCTTTTAAGGAGACTAGCTATGGTTTTTGATTGGTTAGTGAGTTTGCACTTTTGGGAACTGAACTGAATTGCTCAGTATAATAAAAGAGACCCAGAAAGCTATAAATAGTGGTCTTTCTTTGTTACCTCTGCCCTTATTCCACACCTCATTTATTCTATTCTATAAATAATATTAACGGCATATTATTTTAAAGGGGTACCTGACTAATAGCATGCCTAGGGTACCAATGTGGACTGGACCTTCCTTGACACTGAGTTCCACCAAATGAAGAGCCCTAGAAGATATTGAAAGAGTTTTTCCTTAAACATGTTGTAATACCATGAAACCTGAGCACATTATGTAGACTATTGGATTCTACAGAGTAAAGGCAGGGCTGGATAGCTAATGTTTATTGAGTTTGAATGTGTAAAAAAATGTCTTTTTTAATTGCCAGGTAGGAAATCTAGTAGAACACAGAGTTTATGTCACTGAGGGGAAATATATAGAGATGAAAAAAAATGGAGCAAATTATTTAAAGGGCCCCAAACTTTCTCTGCCATACTAGACAAGCTAAGACTGCTAATGATTGGCTGATGACTACTTGTCTTATCAAATTGATAAGCCCTGGGATGCATGGAGGCCATCTATCTAGCAAACTCTAGCAGAAGATCCCATCTCATCCACCTGGGATTTATGATGTCTGGCTCTCATGAAGCCATATGTAAGTACCGTATTTTCCGGCGTATAAGACGACTGGGCGTATACAAGATTTTCCTGGGTTAAAAAGTCGTCTTATACACCAGAAAATATGGTATCTTCATTCAGGATTATTGCATTGAAATCAAATCTACCCTACAAATGAACTGGCTATAGTTCAAGTAACTGCCATGTTGAAACCCTGCTTTGATAGTCTTGATATCAACACTATGTGATAGGCTAATTCAGCCTATTATAGATGAGAAACTTGTGTTTAAGGAAGCTAAATAACATATCTAAATTCATACAATTAATAAGTAGAATAGTTTGCAACCAAAACTTATCTCACCCTCAAATGTGTCACTTACCAAGACACTACTGAGTCTTCCCATAAGAGAATTTAGAAATGTCATATTTACATTGAATACTAGCCAATGTTGAAAGCTGGCCTCAGAAACAATAATACATTTTATTAGAGTAATGTCACTTAATAATGCTTTAAGAAAGAGAGAGAACTCAGAGAAGTAAAGGAAGTATCTATAACCCACAAGTATATACGTAGTCTTATTCTCCACTTGGGAAAGAACTGAATTGATTCATGATTTATGTTGAGAAAGTCTTAGTAAAAGTTTCAGGGCACAACCTTAAGCTACTTACCCCAGCAGTATTTACTGGTATTTGGCATATCCTTTGCATTTCTTGCTTTTCTTATGAAAAACTCAAGGTGCAATTCAAAGATCCTTTTTCTTTTTCTTAAATAAAAAATATGTCTCAAACATTATAATGAAGAAAAAAACAGGAGAATAGCAAAGTAAGAAATATAGGACATGTCCTTCAGTTATTTATTGTAGTATGAATAAATCTCAGATTCATTTATGAGATTAAATTATACTAAGAAAGACAAGTCTTATGCTGGGCACATTTGGACTACTATCTACTATGGGGTAGAAGAATCAGTTGTAAATAGAAATGTTGGTCATTCCCAAAGTCAGGACTCAGTTCCTGTCCTGAAAGATTACCTTTGATATGTGTGAAATAAACTAATTCCATCCAGGTATATTTGGGGGATCTTGCTGTTAAAAGTTGATAAAACACAATTGTGTTTTAGAAACTTATATAAATACCCACCATCCATATCAAATACCAAACGACAGAATGAGAGCTAAAATGCCCTCCTATGAGAGAGGATGAAAGGAGAATGAGAGTCAAAGCAAGAACAAGAGAATAAGAGAGGAAGGAAGGATGAATGAAAGGAAGGAAGAAATAAAGGAGAGAGAGAGAGAGAGAGAGAGAGAGAGAGAGAGAGAGAGAGACAGAGAGAGACAGAGAGAGACAGAGACAGAGAGAGAGATATTAACAGAGGAACCAAAATGGTCTGGTTTTCTTTTTTTCAAAATGCATTTGAATTCACACCCTGCATTTGTTTTCCCTGCTTTATAAGAATATTCTGCAACACTCATTCTATTTATGTATCATCAATAACACTGAATGGTCACACAGGCCAATCTCAGTTTCATATAGAAAGTTCTTTTTTGTTTTATTGCTTATCTATTTTTTTTCTGATTTAAAGGAAGAATGCAAAAACCTCTGAGTGTTTCTCCCTTCTTTTCTGTTCTGTCTCTTATAACACAAGTTATATTATTGCCACAATGGGTTGCAAGCTATTACAGTTTGAAAAATGTCAAAATGCAATCTTAAATAATAGCCATAAGTGATGGAAAACCTTTCTGTTACACTGTTACCACTTCAACGACACAAAGCAAGATATTTTGCATTTAGATATTTTGTTGTCCTGGTACCATTTTTGTATTACGTTCTATTTGAATATCAACCAACAAATTATTTTTGGAACAAAATACAAACTGTAAACAGAAAGGGTGAAAAGAGGTATTAAGAGGCAGACCGAGAAGCAAGAGAGAAACAGAAAGAAAAAAGTGTGAAAAGCAGGAACTCAATATTTCCCGTCGGTCAATGACTGCTATTGCTGTCACCTGTTTAGAACCAACCACATCAATTTTGCCAAGACTAAAGCCCATAAATAATTTCCCTGGGACTCAACTGTCTCATTTAAAACACTATGAGTTAGATTAGCTTATCTCAAGCCCTGAAATTTTACTCAAATGAGCTTTGTGTCTGGCTGCCAGGCTTCTGCCCTAGTGGATTTTGTGTAGCAGCCATCATTAGGGGAAAGAATTGTTAGTATATCAAATGGTATGGTAGAGCTGGACTTCAAGATAAATTAGGCTTCTATTTTCCTGTTCCTATGGCTGTTTGTCGATATGTGTTGCAGATACCCAAAGGCCCTAATGAGACCAATTTAAATAAAAAAGCAAAATGGTGTAGCATTGCTATTTATCACTTAGATTTAAGTGTGTTGTTTCTGTGTAAGCTTTATTTTAGAAAAAATAAGTGCAATACTTTTTTCTTATGCTTCTGTCAATATCACTGCTAAGTTGGTAAGAGATCTCTCTACACATGACAATTGGTTAGTCCCCCAGGACATCACCCAAAATCCAGGAAGTATCATTGATGCCCTTGTCACGAGCAAGTCATCTTGCAGCAACCGTACTGCATGATAGCTTACACTTTTTGCCATTTTCCTCTTGAGAAATGTAAACCTAGTGGGAAACAGTTCTCATAACTCAGGGGAGCACACACAAATTTAGCTGCAGTTCTCTGTGGCCCACATATAAATAATGATGGGAGAATACAGCAGGGCACCTGGTACATAATGGACACTTAGTAAATATGCGTTGACAAGTGAATGGATGACCTTTCCACATCCTCCCTGCATTTCCTTGGCGTGCACATACACTTCTAAAAATAATAACAACACATAGGTAATTCCTGCTCAAAAGACTAAAGAACTGCAATCAGAACTTAGATCAATTTAATAAGGACTTGGTCTTGAGCCCCCCTGTTCAATATCATGTTGTCCTGTCTAGAAGTCACTGCGGGAGGAAACAGATGTCTTGCTGTACCACTTGATAAAAATTCACTTTTTCAGAAGAAACTGCAGATTCATGAGAAAACTTGAGCACTTTTGTGGGTTTTTCTCCCGCGCTGCCATCCATCACCGGGGCTGGAATGGAACTGTTTCGCTGGAGTGCATCATTAGCAGCCTCATCCAGCGCTCCGTGTCTTACGCCTCCACAGTGCTCAGCTGTTGTTCCCACCTGGCACCAGCTCATGGAAAGGAACAGCAGAAGGGAAATAAAACAAGAACAAGAAGCTGGGATGGAAGCCAGATGAGGGAGAATGAGCATAGGGGCTGGGAGAAATGGAATCTGAATTCTAATTTACGCATTGCCACAATCCATCTTTGAAAGTGTTGGTCCCATCTCTTTCAACATTCTCCTGCCTCTCAAAAGTTTAAAAGATGTAGGGAAACAGGGGAAAGGACAGATGATGTGAGTGGCATAGAAATGTCAATTAGGCCCACTGGTAAGTGGAAACAAAATTAGCATCAACAAGGGGTTTTGAAGAGGTGAAAGCGAACCCTACCCTGAAGATAGACCATGACAGCAATTGTGTCCTTTTCTGCCTGTGAGTGGTGGGAATCTTTGGTTGGGAGAGAAGAATTTGAGAATTTAAGGAGGATGAGAAAATTCAGGAACTTTCTGATCTCAAGCTTCATTGTCCCAAAGCTTTGGGTATCCAACATTCTCTAAGGTTTCTGTGATTCTGGAACTTAGCTATAAATCCATCTTCAAGATTTTTCTGTGGGGATTTTTCCCCCTCTGGTCACTGTTTATTGAAACTTCTTGATTTCCCTTTTGTTTCTTTTCTTTTCTTTCTTTCAGAATGAAAACAACTATTTTTATTTGCTTGAGGGATAAAAAAGGGTATTTAAAACAATAGGTAACATCAAGATACAGATTTTAAATATACGCTTAAGACATTTGAGGAAAAAATTTGCTTAGCAAAAACCAAATTTTAATTTTTTTCCTCTTCTTTGTGTGTTTTTTTAAGATTTAATTATTGATATTTATTTCTTGCCATTTTATTGTTCAAATTTTTAATATTTTTCCCCTTCTCCTTGAAGAAGACCCTTTAACATTTCATATAATACTAGACCTTTAGCTTTTCCTTGTCTGGGTAGCGCTTTATCGTTCATTCAATGCTAAATGATAGCATTGCTAGGTAGAGTAATCTTGGTTATAGGTCCTTGCTTTTCGTCACTTTGAATATTTCTTGCCAATCCCTTCTGGCCTGAAAAGTTTCTGTTGAGAAATCAGCTGGCGATTTTATGGGAGTTTCCTTATAGGTAACTAACTCCTTTTCTCTTGCTGATTTTAAAATTCTCTTTGTCTTTAACTTTTAGCATTTTAATTATGATGTGGGCCTCTTTGGGTTCATCTTATTTGGGATTCTGTGTTTCCTGGACTTGTATGTCTATTTCCTTTACCAGGTAAGGGGAGTTTTCTGTCATTTTTTTCAAATCAGTTTTCAATTTCTTGCTCTCTTTCTCTTCTCCTTCCAGCACCCCATGATGTAAATGTTGGTATGCTTGAAGTTGTCTCAGAGGCTCCTTACATTATCCTCATTTTTTAAATTCTTTTTGCTTTTATGATTGGGTGTTATTTGCTTCCTTAGATTCCAAATCAATGATTTCATTCTCAGCTTCATCCACTCTACTATTGATTCCCTTAAAATTATTCTTTGTTTCAGTTAGTGTACTAGTATCCTTCATTTTTGACTCGTCCATTTTTATGCTGCTTGATGTTCTCACTAATTTCACTGAATATCCTTAAAACCTGTGTTTTGAACTCTGCATCTAGTAGATTGGTTGTCTCCAATTTGTTTAGTTCATTTTTTGGACTTTTTGTTCTGTTCTTCTCTGTCTCCTCATTTGGGCAGCCTCTCTGTCTTTGTTTCTATGTATAAGTAGGAGCTGCTGTGTCTCCCGGGCTTGGTAGAGTGGTCTAATGTAATAGGTGTCCAGTAGGTTCCAGGGACAAAACCTCCCTGATCACTGAAGCTGGGCACTTGAGGTGCACCCTCCCTTGTGGGCTGTGTACACCCTCCTCTTGTAGGTGAGCCTTGATTGCCATTGGCATGTCAATGGGAGGGATTTGCCCCCAGCATGAGCAGCTGCAAGGCTGGCTGTGACCACCAACCTCTGACCACCATGGAGGATCAGCTGTACAGGGGCTCACCTCACAGAGCAGGACTTACTTTGGTGGAGCTCTAGTGCCTGCTGAGTTCACCCCTCGAGCGTGTCGCTTATGAAGGTGGTTGGGTAGTGATGCTTTGATGTGGTCTGAAGCTGTCTACTGGGTGCACTGGCTCTGGGACCTCCTGAAAGATACAGCCCAAGGTCACCACCTCTTGTGTTCTACCCAGGGCCACCTTGCATGAACTATAAATGATCTGTAATTAGCTGTTCCTTGTACTGGGCTTGGAGGTTCCCAGGGGAGGCCAAACTGTGAACCAAGGCTAGCTGCTTCTAGTGACAGGCCTGGGGCCTCTTAGCAAGAGGAATGGGCCATGCTGAAACCAGATCCTGCCTGTTTGAGATATTTTAGGAAAATCTGAAGCATGAGCCACTGCAGGACAATTGCACGAAAAGCCATTGGAAACAACTTAGGTGGGCCTGAAAGTTGGGTGGGGCGGAAGCTCAGGGAATCATTAGGGCAGGGCAAACAGCATGGGCCAGGTGAAGTATCAGATATGGTGCCTGCCTGCTGGCTAAGAGGGAAGAGTGGGTTATCAGAGGAACAATGTCCTCTGCCAGCATTTCAGTCTGAGAGAAAGCTGCCCCTCCAGCTCTTCCTCTGATGCTGGACAATTCACTCTCTCCCTTTTGACTCTGGTGCCTTTCAAGCTGTTGCCCCAGAGCTGGAGCTCAAAGGGAGAGAGTCTGAATAAGTCTGGGCATGGGCCCTTTAAGAAGAACTGCCCATGACTTCAGTAGTCCTCTGTCTCCCTCAATCCCACAGGCTTTTACAGCTAGGAGTTATGGGGATTTCTCTTTCTGGCACTGAAACAATAGGCTTGGGGGGCCTGGTATGGGGCTGGGACCCCTCACACCTCATGGGTACCTCTGCAGCTGAAATTGTCTCCCAGTTTTTATCCACCACACATGGGTGTGGGACCAGCCCATTCTGCATCTCAACCCTTCTTGACAGTCTCAGTTCAGCTTTTTAAATCTCCTAGTTCTGTGACTTCCATTTTGCCAGATTTCAGGTGGTTCTGAATGATGGTTGTTCTGTAGTTTATTTGTAATTTTGATGTGATTGGGGTTGTAGGCAAGTACTGCATTTACCTACGCCACCACCTTGACTGGAAGTCTGGAGCGTCTTAATTTTTGAACAGCTACAGCCTAAACCAACTCTGACTCTTATTCTGATATGTCTTGCAAGATTTTTCCATGCTTATGAGTCAGTGTTTAAAATAATCTACAGGAACTGGGTTGTAATGATCTTAGGCTATTTCATTCTCAGGAGAGGTTTGCTATTTCCTAAGGTGGCAGATGTGTCTAATCTGTTTGCATTGCAGTTCATTTTCAAGAAGGTTGCAATGAGCCTATCTTAAGGAGCTCCCAGAACACAATGCTTAGCATAATTATTGAATTCTCATGAGTGAAATGAAATCAGTAATTGAATATATGGATTATGCAGATTTACAGAAAGGAAAAAAGCAAGATGCTGTGACCTGGTCAGGAAGGGCTTCTCAAATGAGAGAAGTTAACATTTAAACTGGAACTGTGAAAAATGCATTATAATCAAGAACAGCTCTAAGGATAACAGCTCACATGAGGATAGATCACCTCCAGGACTAATCAAGAATGCTGAGGGCATGGTATTCTATCAGAGTAATTCAATTAATGTTTAGCTCTTTCACTTCATTCATTCATTCATTCATTCATTCATTCAACTTCCATTTCATTCATCTAACTTCCATCTAGCAATCATTCAAGTTGCTGGGAAAGTCAACAAGTATTTAGAGATATTACAGAGTTTAAAGCACTGTGTGGCCAACAAAGATATACATATAATTATACAGTATGTGTATATGCCTATGTAGTAATTGCATAATCCTTTATCAAACATCTTGTTGTGTTAGTTACAGTTTTAACACCATCCATGATTTTGTAATAACCTAGCAAATCTGGTGTTCATGTAGCCTCAGAGGTCCATAGAGGTTAACCAAATTGCTCAAGGACACACAGCTTGTAAGTGGCAGAGATGGAAATTTAACCCAAGATTGTATATCTCTAGAACTAACTATATATTCTGTCCCTTATGTCATGTTGCCTCTCTGGAGATGTGAAAATTGCAGCGACAGAAACCTGTGCAAGGAAGTGAGTTAGTACAGGGGAAGCACAGGATACTGCAAGAGGGCAGTGGTTGTTAGGGACATTTTTAGCATGATCACTCAAGGGCTCATAGTTCTGTTGGAGAGGAAAACAGCTTGTGCATTAATTTGTTAAAGGATGAGCCTTTATGTTATGGTAGGATAGCTGACATCTACAATTGGGGAACTCTTCAAGCAAATGTTGATTCTGCTGGACTTCTCAGTCCCTGGCTTGATTCTTTTTATCACCTAACAGAAAGGCTGACCAGAGAGATCTCTAAGCACCATTGCCTTGTACCCAAAATCAGAGTTAATATGGAATAACTGAATTTGCCTATATTAAATTGAAAATGCCCAGGGTGATTTACATTGGAATTTTTTCCAATCTGAATTCCAGGCAGCCAGAGTGGTTTCCTCTTGTTCTCATCCAGGAGTTATACCATATATATAGCAAAAGAATGGTGAGAATCAAAATTAATTCAAGTTAGAAATTTAAGTGTCCACTGGCATTTTTCTCTGTGAGCTGAAGCCCTGACTAATCAAATGCACTATGTGTTGTAATAAAGTATATGAATTATCTGCCTTGCTAACTCTCAGCATTATCATACATAGAGTAGGGTTGGGAGTCAGCTCTTGCCTAGCTGTGTGACCTTGGATATATTAACTAAACTATTTGAGCCTTAGTTTTCACATCTAGGTTAATAGTCATATTTGCTTCCCAGGATGGTTGTAAGGAAGAAAACAGAAAATGGAGGTTTAAAGTGTATTGGAAATTATAATAGACCAGTGTTCTGCAAACCGCGGCTCGCAAGCCACATGCGGCTCTTTGTCCCCTTGAGTGTGACTCTTCCACAAAATACCACAGCCTGGGCGAGTCTATTTTGAAGAAGTGGCATTAGAAGAAGTTTAAGTTTAAAAAATTTGGCTCTCCAAAGAAATTTCAATCGTTGTACTGTTGATATTTGGCTCTGTTGACTAATGAGTTTGCCGACCACTGTAATAGACTATGCAAATGCTGCTAGAGACCAATAAGTTAGGTCATATTTAGAGAGTAGGGGTAAGTTGTCTCTGCATGTAGCAATACTCACAGCAGTATTTATAAATGGACCCAAGAGTAAGAAAGAATTGCTTACCCAGTTGTGTTGTATTGATTACTGATAAACATTGGTTTACATTATTTTTAATAATCTAGGAAATTTTTATACAAAATGGCATAATATATTTTAAGGTAACTGTAGTTTCATAAGTTCTTAGAACCTGGTTAAAAGCATACTTGATTTCCTTCTTGTCAAATGTTGTTTCAGTATCATTCTATTATGACACAAATAAGAATGACTCACGTAACTAGGAAATAGAACCCAAGCTGTTGGTGGAATCTTTTAAAGAATGGTTTAGGAAGAACATGTCTAAATGTATTGAAAATATTTTTGGAGTAACTAAGAGCATAAGAAAAGGAAACAAGTGGAATTTATTTTGTGTTTCACATTGTATATAAAAATGCTTATTGTTGCATCATCTTTAAAAAGTAAAATATATAATAGAACATTCAGGAAATTATATTAACATACCCAAGAAAATATTCTTCATTTTTTTGTAGTGATTTAAACCAAGAATTCCCAGATTTTTATTTTATGTTTTAATTTATCTACTTGTAAGGACAATAAGTAAATGAGCAACAGGAATTCTAGTTAAGTGACAAAAAGATCACAAAATGACACAGTGTGCAACACAGAGATTGAAAAATAATATTCCCAAAGAGAATTGTCTTAAGGTTGTAGGATTTGGGATATTTTCAAACTTTCAAAAAAATTGTTGTTAGGTATTAGACTTTTATTTGTTTTTAAATAAAACAAAAATGTACCTTTTGATATTAGAGTTTGAGAAATTAATTTCACCAGGACATTCCATTGTGTCTGTGAATACAGTTTAATTCACTCTCACACTTCTTTCAAATCTTCTATACTTTTCTGATACCCCCAACTCCATCATCCTCTTCTGTCAGAAATAACCTTCTTCTAATAGAGTTCAATGATGTCACTAGGTACTATTTCAAATTTCTGCCATCTTCTCTACATCTATCTAACCATATCATCACCCATCTTTTCTTCTTCATCTCCTATTAGAAATGGAGGGTATCTATCTGAAGTATCAGGCACTCAAACTTGCTCAAATTGGAAGACATTGGCTTATTTATCTGAACATCTCAGGACTGTGCTGACTTTCATCACAGGCCTATAAAAAAATATCATCTGGGCTCATTTCTCAGATCTACTTGGGGTGCTAGCCGTGTTCTCAGACAGTCTTCCTCTGTGTTATACTTCTGCATATGTGCTATATTCTTTGTTTTTGTCATATTCTTAAATGAGGCTTTTATTCTTCAAAAGGCCAAGTACTGCACATCAAAAGATGGAGATTATGCATAAATTGAGAGATTGTTCTGATATTGACAAAATAAAAAGTTTCAGAGATATCTGGGTAAGTCAACTTCTAATTCAATAACCATTTAGTATAAAATTGATGAGAAATCAAGTAAATGCTGAAATGCTGCAGCTTTAAATTATGTTGAGTTCTAAGAGCCAAGCAACCCAGGCTATGTTTCATAACATGGGGAAAACTGTCAGGGTCTCCCCAATTGGTTGAAATGGGTTTCTTGATTTGTCAAATTTAGAAATTCAGAGCTACCATTTCTTCTCCTTTCTCTTTCCTATTGTTTCTGTTTTCTGTCCTTCCTTTATCAATGTGCAATAATCTAACCGATTGCTTTTAATAGTTACATAATATTTTATAATACTATAAATTATTATATATACTTTTCCCACAATTTTCCCCATTTATGCATAATCTCAATTTATTTTGCTGCCACAAAAATACTGAAATAAGTGGCTTTATGTATAAATCCTAATGTAATGATGTTCTTATTTCTGTAGATTAGATTTCCAAAAGGAAGGTTATTGGAAATAGTATTGGAGCAGGACATCATTTTTTCACAAAGATTATATAGAGGTTGAATGCCCATTCTTACTAAAGGTATGACACTTCTTCTTAACAAAACATTGTTATTTCTTAAACGCCAAAGAAATTGATTTCCAAGGATGCTCCCAATAGGTGGTTACCGTTAGACACAATGGAATGGTGTCATTAGAGAATTTTAGCAAATGTTTCAAACTGGCTGTTTGCTTATTGCTGGTCAAGAGCCCTGAGCTGTCATCCTGCTGATGCTCTGCTTCAGAATCTGGCTAATTTCTCACTTTGGACAAATAAAGAAATTGAGTAGTTTTGGATCTTTTTCAACTTAGTGTCTTTCTCAGGATAAAGGTACTATAAAGAGGGAATCATTGTACTATTACTCAGTTTATGTGAGAGGAACATTCTTGTGTCTTGTACTACTTTATCAGGAAATTTCACACTCTCACGTGGAATTCTCAGAACTTAAACAGCTCCTACTATCTAGTTCCTGACTTCCATACTTATTCATGATACCTTCATTTCTTTTCTTTTTAAAATATATTTTTATTGATTTCAGAGAGGAAGGGAAAGGGAGAGAGTGATAGAAGCATCCATGATGAGAGAGAGTCATTGATCAGCTGCCTCTTGCACATTCGCTACTGGGGATCCAGCCCTCAACCCGGGTATATGCCCTGACCAGAATGAAATCGTGACCTCCGGTTCATATGTCGACTCTCAATCACTGAGCCATGCTGGCCGGGGTCTTCATCTGTTTTAGATACTTTTTCCCCCTCCCATCATGGGAAGCAAATATGACTATTAACATATTTCTTCAGATGTGAAACCTAAGGCTCAAAGAGTTTAGTTACACACCTAGGAAATGGCTGACTCCAAACCCTACTCTATACTATAAGACAGAAAATGCATATACTTGCTCCAACACTTATCACCTATGATTCTCACAAATTAGCATGTTTATGCTGTCCTCTGATGTTCCAACTCAAACACTTAGGCAGAAAGAATTCAACCTCCCTCCACACTTTTTTTTTATTCTATTCAGGCCCTTAACAAATTGGAGGATGCACACCCATATTGGAGAAGGTGATCCACTTTATACTTTACTCATTCTACCAGTTCAAATGCAAATCTCTTCTAGAAACATTCTCACAGACTTAACCAAAAGTAATGTTTAGCACCCACTTTTGGTTCTGATTGGTCGGTTTCTATGCCAGTCAACATCTCCGGGCCTATCTCCCCAGGCCAGCAGGGGAGGGCAGTTAGGGGTGATCAGGCTGGCAGGCAGAGGCAGCAAGTTATCTGGGCACCCTGCAGCCCACTCAAGTTGATGCATGAAATTAACCATCACAGCCTTTTATCTGGTGAACCACAAATCTTTTTTTTTCTTTTTTTTTTTTTTAATTTCAACCCCAAATCCAAACAAAAATTGGAGTGGTCTTTTTTTATTATTATTATTACAATGGTGGTCACATCTCTCATCCACACAACCTACCCCTACTATTTGAAATACCTAAAATAGTTCCTGTTCCTCTTTTCTAAAGCCTGAGCATAACCTCAAAATCCTGCTGAATCTGGTCCCATCTTTAGACCTATAACATACTTCTCTCTTTATCCAAAAGAAACCACTACCTTTATTTGTGTGGTTATTGGATTAATCCTCTAGAATATGAAAATGTTCCCATGTTCTCTGTTTTATACTCAGTGTGTAGCATCAAGCCAGGCCAAAAAAAAAAAAAAAAAGGTACATAGTTGTTAAATGAATGAATGTTCCAGATGTCCTACTTATTGTGGGTTTGAAACCATGAACACTTCGCTCACTCTCTCTGAAATCATAGAGCTTTGGTGTACAGGCATTTTTGCAAACACAAACTCTTACTTCAGAGCTGGAAATTGGAAAGTTGATTCAGATGAAAAACCTTGGCAGGCTAGCAGAATGAGGCCAACAACCACAGCTCCAATTAGTGGTCTGTTATTCAGCCTCAATCTGCTTCCCTGCATTGGAGGATGCTGGGAAACTGAGTCTCTCTGTGGCAACACTACTGATTTATGGAAATGTTCAAGACCAAGGAGTGCTTGTGTATTTCTACCAGAAAGACATTACCTACCATTGGGGAAGAAGGATGCATTAAAAACAATGATTCAAGAACCAATTTCCCTGGCCAGTTCTATAATACATGTTGCTGCTACTGTCACAGGTATTTGCGTTTTAAATAAGAGCTTTCCCACTCTACATTTTATGTTGCTGCTTCATGATTCCAAAGCTGAGAAAAATCATGGTTACCTGGCTGTATTGATGAAGAGGTCCAGTATGTTTTTATAGGACCTTGTATTTCTTGTGTGGTAGACTACCCCTGGTTTAGGAAGCAAAGTTCCATACTTCCACTTATAGTACATTCTCTTTCTGAAGAAAAAAGCCCCATTATACTTCGAGCAAAAGATGAAGTTAGGCATCTGGTTAAAATAGACCATAAAAAAAAACCATTCCTCTAGAGAAGGAATTTCATGATTCATTCTGGCCTAAAATGAGTTTTGTTGAATTAATCATGGTGAGCAGGATTCAAATCCTGACCTATATTCTAGCTCTGACATTTTTCAGCCATCAAGTCTTGTCTAATTTACCTTTTCTGCGCTTCTTTGCTCCTGGGTTTTTCATGGTAACAATTAATATCAAGCCTATCTTTCTCTCAAGGGATTAGACATCTCTAACCTGATAATAATTTTGAAGATATAATGTAAATTATCTAATAATATACATGTCAGTCTAATTCCTGTTATGAAATCAAGGTAGAACTCACCCCTTTACCCTTTCATCTAATTCCTATGCATACTCTATATCTCCCTTAAATATTACTTTTTTACAAAAGGTTTCTTTTCTCTGATCTATCTTTTCCATGTACAAAGTGTCCTATTCTTCTGACAAAGAATCATAAGTCTCATGGTAATTGCTCATTTAATTTCTTGTCTTTTCCTCTAGACAGAAAAGAACTTAAAGACAAAGACCTTTCCTTATCTTATATACCACTCTACCATAAGTATCTAGCAGAATACCTACTATGTATCCGGCACTCAATCCACCATTTTGTAGAATATAAATAAGTATAATGATAGAAAATATGTCTTTAAAAGACACCGTCAAAATAGATTAACATGAAATAGCGTAGCCAGGAGAGTTATTTTATTTCTTATGCTCAATGTATGAAAGAGAGAGGGTTTTAACTTGGCAAGTCATTAGCAACAGATTAATGAGTCTCACCCTTAAATAGGTAAACCTGTAGAGCTATTCACTTGTTAGTATCAAATCAGTCCTATTTCCTTATCCATATTAACTCAATATAATCATTTTTACCAATTCAAGGAATGTTGTCACTGTTTACTGGTGACACGGTTAATTTATAATCACCTCTAATATAACCTTGGGGAGCACTCTCTCACAAGTTTCATATCCTACTTCAACACTCCAGGTAGCCTCGTTTTAAGTGAACATATTTGTATTGCGTCTTCATTTTGGTCACCCGACCCTAAAATGTGAATAAGCATGCTTTTTCCACAGTGCTTTTCTAAGGGCTAGGTAGTTGATGTTTGCAGAGTGCCTCTAAGATGATAAGTACTGTTGAGACGCTAAGTGTCATTATGCATGAAGCAGTGGCCTTGGTTCCTCTGTGATGGAAATTTCTTGAGAGACAGTGTTGGAGGACAATGCTGAGAGACATGGAATAGCACTTCTCCCCAGAATGCAGTGGCTTACACCAGGGAGGTTAAGCTTTACAAAAATAGCCTTACAATGACTTTCTTTGCAATAGGTAAAACTTTGAGCGTAGCCATGGCTAAATAGAAAAAATGGTCTGTCACTGTTAGTCAGCAGCACAATTTCCTTCTACTGCCTGTTTCCCTAGGGAACTAAGAGAAAACAAGCATGGCCACTGTGGAGCTCTGGGCTTTTTAAGACCAAGGAGATTTTATTTTTTCTCTGTATGAAGATTTCTCCTCATTGCCTGGTATGAGCACTCCCCTCCCTGCCCCCAACCCAATCCTCACTTTCCCTGACCAGGAAGCATATTCCTGGAGCTCTGACAAAACAATGCAGTGACAGAGCAGGCATGAGAGCCTAATCTGCAACCATTCCTCCTTCATTCCTGTATTCTCTTCTTCCTTCCAAAAGTTCTACCGAGTTCCTATTTCTTGTCAGGCACTGTTCTAGGAAGAGACATGATAGGAAATATATAAAGAAAAGAGGCCGCCCAGCCAGAGTGGCTCAGTGGTTGAACATTGACCTATGAACCCAGAGGTCACAGTTTGATTCCTGGTAAGGGCACATGTCTGTGTTTCAGGCTTGATTTCCAGGGTAGGGCATGCAGGAGGCAGCTGATCAATGCTTCTCTCTCATCATTGATGTTTCTCTCTCTCCCTTCCTCTCTGAAATCAATAAAAATATATTTTTTAATGAAATTATTTTTTCTGAGTACCCATGTACTCATCTCAGTGTCAGTTCTCTCCTAAATGTGTGTTTTCTTCTTTAGATTGAATCATTGATTTATTGAGGCTGAGTATGTTTTGATGTAAGAGAGGCTTTGGAGAAGCTTATTTAACAGATAAGGAAATGGAGATGTGTATATGGAGCATTATTAGAAGTACCAACACTAGCACTACTATCAATAATGATGGCGATATCGGTGATGGTGATGGTGATGATGGTGAAGATGATGATGACGATGATAAATGATGATGATGATGACTATCCCTAGATTTGGGATAGTCATCCTTGTTTCATATTTCTACATTGAGAAAGCATTTCTTCATTATTCTAGGGGAAAACACAGCTCATCTGAAGTACTACCAAGGACTATAACATCTGATAGTTCTTTCATGTAAAGGCATCTATAACCCTCTTAAAGATTTTGAATCACTGAAGGTTTTAGCATTGGTCACTTTTATTTTTGATGCTTACACATCTATGGAGACAATCTATCTGGCAATTTCATGTTTCTGTTCTGATTGCCTCAATTCAAATTGGAGAAAAACATAACCATGTCCTCTGGCCTTTGAATTTATGCCCATAAGCGGCAAGTAAGATCTTAGTACTTCCTGGAATCTCAATTCTCCTTCTCATTTTCCTCTCATGGTTGACTGATAGTATTAACTCTTATTTTCCTGAGAAAATAGAAGCAAACATAAGAGAAGTATTGAGTCTGCCCACCTTCACATCTATCAATGATCCTGCATTTGACCAAGACCGTTGCCTTTTTTCACGTTACAATAAACTCTATGATTTTATCAAGGATATTCCCTACACTTGTTCACTGCATCATCTATTGTCACCTATGCAAAAACTTTGCTTCTGAAGTTAATTATCCCTTTTCCTGTTTCATTAGTTTATCCCATTCTCCTGGATTCTCTGTCAGAATGCAAGTCTGCCATTATTTGTTCCATCAGAAAACAACAACAACAACAATGAAAATGCCTAGAACCATTGTTTCATGAAGCATTGGCAAGTACCTATCATTTTTCTTCTCCATTTTACAGCAAATTTTCTCCAAAGTGTAGTCAATGCTAATTGTCTTCTCTTCATTTCACCTTTTCTTGTGAACCTACTCTCTGCAGGCTTTCTTCTGCATGATTTCACAGAAATTGCATTTGTTAGAAGAGACTACCATCTCACCAAACTTACAGTCATCTTAGTCCCTGTTGACCTGTCAATCACTTTTTACACCATAAATGTACTTCTTGAAATACTTTTATTTTCAGTTGACTTGTGACACCGAATTCTCCTGATTTTCTTTCTAAGTGATACAGTTTCTTCTCAATATTATTAGTTAGCCTCACTTCCTTTTCCTGAATGATAAATGTTCTAGGATCTAGTCTTGGAATTCATCTTTCCTTTATCTTCACTACTCCCTGAGATAATCATATCTAGTTTTCATGTCTTTAAATATTGAAAGGGGAACAGAGTTTGTCACCCCAAAATATGCCTCTTTGGGATATTATTTTAAACTGGTTATTTTCAAGAAACAATATATGTAAAACAACAACAACAACAAAACACAAAAAAACTTTGAGTTTCTCATAACTGTCTAAAAGAATTTAAGGACCTGCTCCAGGAAGAAAATATAATTATTAATAACTATAGTTTGATATGAACTAGGTGTGATAGACAGAAAGGAAACTAGTAAGGTCCATTTGAGCAAAGTCTTCTATGTGTCCCATTGTTAAAGATGGCAAGGAAATCTTTATTTACTAAACATCTGTATTCCATCTCCTTGTGAATTGCCTTCCTGCCCTTTGAAGTTCCAACCCTGTCCCTAGGACATTTCCTTAGGTCAAGATGGCATATAATAAGCCTTAACTGCCCAGTTTGCCCTTTGTTCTCATATTCTTACAGAATCCATATATATGGATTTTGTTATTTTCTTTTATTAGTATGTTTTATACGTATTTGCTTATTAGTCTAGTCATAAGAACTTTCTGGAGGTAGGAGGGAAACATTTTTCTTCTCTCCCACAATAGCATATATATGCTGACTGAGTACTTTCTCTCATACTTTAAACTTTTATATACAACTTACCCACTGCCCATCTCCATGCAAGTGTAAAGCACCTCTCAAATATATCATTTCCAAGGCAAAGCTCTTGATAGTCACTTTCTTTCTTTTTTTTTTTCAGTTTTTATGTTTCTTTTTAGCAATGGACTCTACCATGTACTCAGATACTTGGGCCAAGAACTTGCTGTCATTTTAAAAATTTTTCTCATTCCTTAACTGTACTCCTAGTCCAGGTAATCTGAAAATTCTGCCATTGTTTGCCGTCAAAATATATCTTAGTTCATTTTTTTTCTATCACAATAAAAACCTGCCTTTATCTATCACAAATACTGGTATGGAGGACATTGGCTTCCTTGCCCTCATGTTCCCTCACTACAATTATTCTCAAACAAGTCAGTGTTCATCCACTTGAGATGGCAAACCTCCTCCCTGTTTGCACCACCATAACCACGCCTCAGTTTCTGTAATCTTGCTTGCTTCTTGCATCAGCCAACTGCCAAACTGCCATGAGGGTGAGAGGTCCCTAAAATACCCTGAAGCTTATCATATAACGTAGAAAGAATGTCTAGAATGAATATGTGTGCCATATATGGGAGACAAAGAACCTAGGGGTATATAAGGCCCAACCCTGCTGTGTTTGGGGCTCAGACTTGGAGGTGACTCCACCGGTGCGAATAAACAGTCCTTTTCTGAGCCTCTGAGTGCATATGGTTTGTTGCTTCCCACTGACCTGATTTCTGCCATAACACATTCATCTCCTCAAAATCCTGCAATGGGTTTCCATACTGTCTGGAAAAAAAAATATTTATATAAAAGCTTGGAAAGTAGTACATATGTACAGGTCCAATTTCATCTCCTACTATTTTTAGACCCTTCGCCTTTTTGTTGTTTTTCAATACACCAAAATCATTCTTTACTGAAAGATTTTGTATTGTTGTTTTCCTGCCTTCAGCATTATTTAATAAGCTAAGTTTCATATGCCTCTTTCCCTGGCTTTACCCAGGGTTTTTCTCAAAAGTCATTTCCTTTGGAAAATCTGCTGTGAGTACCTATTCTAAAAACATGCCCCTACCAGTGAGTCTTCACTGTCTTGTGCTAAATACTTTTTTAAATGCATTTATTATGACCTATTATTATATTATAGGCTTATTTTTTATTAACAGCTTCTTTACTAAGAGTTTATGATGGAGGGATATATATATTTAAAATTTTATGTTCATTTTTACAATCATCTAGAACAGTACCTGGAATATAGTATGCTGTTGATGAATTCACAAACCTTAACATTTAGTCCAGAGAATAACTTCTTTGGATATGCATAGACCAAACTTAATTATCAGACTATGTACTCTTCCTAGGTCCTTATCCTATATAATAAAAGCCTAATATGCTAAATGTTTGGTCGACCTGTCGGCCGTTCAACCAATCAAAGCATAATATGCTAATGATATGCTAAGGATGCTCAACCGCTCGCTATAACATGCACTGACCACCAGGGGGCAGATGCTCTGACCAGTAGGTTAGCTTGCTGCTGGGGTCTGGCCAATCAGAACTGAGCAAGATGGGCTGGACATGCTCTGGAGTCCTCTGGCAGTCCCTCCCCCAGCTGGCTAACCTCCCATGCCTCTCCCTAGCCCTGATAGTGCACCGGTGGGGTCCCTCAGTCTGGCCTGTGCCCTCTTGCAATCTGGGACCCCTCGGGGGATATCAGAGAGCCAGTTTCGGCTCAATCCCGCAGGCCAAAATTCATGCACCAGGCCTCTAGTAATATTAAAAGATTTTTTTAAAGCAGCTTTTAATATCTCAAGTTTTTATATTGTGGGTTGAAACCTATTAGAGAATTATAAAATCAATTTGGTGACCAGTAATTTTAAAAATAAAATAGAATAGCAACTACTACTAGTTCTATCAACTACTGATCATCTGGCTCATCACCTCTTTTTTTTATTTTTTTATTTTTTTATTTTTTATTTTTTTATTTTTTTAAAAAATATATTTTATTGATTTTTTACAGAGAGGAAGAGAGAGGGATAGAGAGTTAGAAACATCAATGAGAGAGAAACATTGATCAGCTGCCTCCTGCACACCCCCTACTGGGGATGTGCCCGCAACCAAGGTACATGCCCTTGACCGGAATCGAACCTGGGACCCTTGAGTCCGCAGGCCGACGCTCTATCCACTGAGCCAAACCGGTTTTGGCATCATCACCTCTTTATGACCAGTAATTTTAAAAATAAAATAGAATAGCAACTACTACTAGTATAAGACATCACACATAGTAATGTTTTATGAAATATTTGTTTTAGCTATACAGAGTGTGGCAAAACTAGGTTTACAGTTGTATGTGAAACAGTTTGTTCTTTATTTATTAATTATATTATTTTCTATACAAACACTGTAAACCTACTTTTGCCCCACCCATACATCCCATACATATGTTTATAATGTAATGTAAAAAGATTTTTATTGCAGATTGCAATAAAATATTTTGAGAGTCACTCTAATAAGATCCCTTTGTAGCAGGCAATAGAATCTTTTCCCTCTTCAAGATTATAATGAACCCAACCAGCAGGGAGACTGTCTTTAAGAATGCAGTGTGGTGGTCAACAGGAGAGATTCTGATGTTGAATGACTTTTAAAATGGCTACCTTTGCTGTTGTTGTTCAAAGACTAAAGGACTTTACACTCGCATTAAATGTGTCTTGAGATTCCTGTGTATTATCTTTAATGCTTTCTCCATTTCACTTTTTAAATTCATCATTTACTCAGAAGGGAATAAGAATCTCTCTGTCACTTTTCCCATCATTCTGCCTGTGTTTTGTAAAATTGTTAACTAGGTGCTTACTCTTTTTTTGCATCTTTCTGATAAGTGTCCACTGAGGTTTTAAGAAAGAGACAAAACAACCCAATCCAGCCATGGCCTCTAGCTCTTCAAAAATTGTTCTACTTACCAAACATTTACCTTCTTTATGGTGCCTTTTGTTTGTTTGTTTGTTTGTTACTCAGCGATTTGCAAAAATTGACTCCCTTTCTACATTTCTGAATTTCAACCTCTCTTTCAGTATCAGCTTTGAATTGAAAAGTCAGGAAAGGAAGAAAACAAAGCAAGTCTAAGTGGTTTCTATCCCAAACCCCCAGAGAAACTCTTCAAGGTATATGGATACATTTCCAACAATGCCACAGAATTTTACTTTTGCCTGAAGAGGAAAAGAACACTAACATTTGTTAAATGAGCATTTGTGCTAGAGTCTCCACATAAAAACTGTACATTAACTCTGTTTTATTTTACCAGCAGAGTTTTGTCATACAGTGTTTCAAATAAATTTAAATAAGTAAATTTGATGTAGCTGTCAAGATTTAAAAAATCAGATTTTACATAAAATCCAGACTTTTGACTGCTCCAGAACAATCTGAAGATGTAGTAACACATAAAAGTCCCTGTTAGGGCTGCCCTAAGAAGATCTCACAGATGAGATGGCTTAAACAAATATTTAATTTCTTACATTTCTAGAGATCAAGATCAAGGTTTGGTTTCTTCTGAAGTTTCTCTCCTTGGCTTACACATGGCTGCCTGTCATTCTGTTCTTACAAGGTCATCTCTCCATCTCTGTTGTGTTCTAATATCTTTCCCCCTTCTTCTTTCTTTCTTTTTATTTTTACTTATTCAGCTATTTATTGAGTACATATTATATGCTAGGCATTGTGCTACATGTTTGTGATTCAGGATTGATGAGACAGTAACTGCCCTTGAATAGTTCAGTCTAATGAAGAAGAAGGGATAGGCACAGATGATTGCAATTTAAACCTTAGAGAAGAGGAAAGAGACTTGTCCTTTGAGAACCAATGTTGATGTTGAGGATGGATGTGTCTGAAGATAAACTTGTAGACACAGAATCAGGGAGCTAAAGGGAATCCATAGTCTTAAAAAATATATGTGAAGTAGGAATATAAGTCATCTTTAGGAATTAATGGATGGGGTAGTGAGATGCGAGTGTGAGCTGTTGGATTTGTTGTCT
This sequence comes from Cnephaeus nilssonii, assembly GCF_951640355.1. Lineage (NCBI taxonomy): Eukaryota > Metazoa > Chordata > Mammalia > Chiroptera > Vespertilionidae > Cnephaeus > Cnephaeus nilssonii. The sequence goes on along the minus strand of NC_137084.1, from coordinate 13,600,966 downwards.
CGGGAAATCGACAGATGAATTCACAGACAAGAGAGGGGTAATGAAAAGGGAAGCAAAGCTTATTACAGCGAAAGTAACAAAGTGTATGTGAGAAGGGTTCTGAAATTTCCTGCACTTGGTCTTCTATTGGCTCTTTCAAAAAACACCAGCCAACCTCCTTTTGCCCTCATCTATCCACTTTTAGTTCCTGCTTTTGGGCTTAGGGGGAAGTCTAAGGTTGACTGGTAAATTTGCTCACATCCTGATCATCTGGCTCATCACCTCTTTACCATCTTCCCTCCCTGCAACCCTTACCCTAAACTGCCTAACCCCATCTAACTCCTCAGTAGTGCTTGAGAAGAGAAGAATGGTGAACATCTGGATAATTACTAAGGGGAATGGGAGATAACTAACAAAAACAAGTAGTGGATGGGAGGTGGTACTGCAATCTCTCTTCTTATAAGGACGGTAGTTATATTGGATTAAGGCCTACTATATAACCACATTTAACTCTAATTAACTCTTTAATGATCCTATCAACAAATAAAATCACATTCTGAGGTACAGGGTGTTAGGCCTTCAACATATTACTTTTGGGTTAAAAGATAAATTGAGGCATATTAAAAATGTCAGAATTTGTGAGAATAAAAATTGATTTGAATTGGAAGCACTAATCCAGACGTGGCTAGGAACACTTCACTGACAGGAACCAGACGAAAGACCTACAGAGAAAGAGCGGAAGGAAAGAAAGGAAAGCATTTGATTGGCTATAGCTAAGAGCCTCATTGGCTGTTTGGGACTTGGTTATTCTCAGTGTTTCCATTTCATAACATCCAGGCATTTAGAGGCTTAGATTTAGGATTGCTTATGTAAGCTGCCACTGCATTAAAACCACCTCAATCTAATGACCTCCTTATTTAATTAATTTAACAGGGTATATATAATTCAGTCTATAACAGTCCCTGTGGTAATAATTGACTGGATCTGAGCATAGCGATTTGCTTTAAGGTCACCATAATACCCACTCCCTCCCCGCCAATGTCACCCTGAACCTGGGCCTGAGTATCACAGCCATTTATCATAAAGGTGGCTTCTTTCAAGTACATTAAATATATTTCCCTAGGACATATTTGAATTTTTCAATCCAGTTTTAGAACCCTACTGGCCTCTCCTTGAATTCCAGCTTAATCCCTTCTTGGGTAGATTTGAGAATGTTTCTCAATGCATCTGAGCCTCAGTTTGCACACCTCCAAAAATAGCACAAAGTGATTCAGAGCCAAATTTCAATATATAGTCTTCCTTCCTTTTCCTACTCATAATACTTTAATATGCTTATCAGGGTGGTTTAGAATAATTGTTTTCAATGTGAGATCCCCTAAGCAACAACGACAACATCATCTGGGAATTTTCTAGAAATGCAAATTCTAAGGTCCCATCCCAGACCTACTAAGTCAGAAATTGGACATGGGGCCCAGGAATCTATGTTTTAACATTATTTGCAGGCTATTTTGAGGCATGCCCAATTTTGACAGCTACTGATTTAGAGTGTAAATTTCTGTGATGAAGTCCCTATAACTTCTCATTGGTTTCCATATTTACTTGTAATCAAAAAATAAATGAATAAATAAAGACCCAGACATTCAAGTTTTGTATCTACAAAAATGGTTGTATGATAACAACCTGCATCATAAATAGTTTTCTAAATATGGATCATCAGGTTTATTTTGTTGGTATTAATAAACATCAACTGAAATTAGTGATGCAAGACAACACAAATGAATCCTGTGATGAAAATAATTGTACATGGTGTGTGTTTTCAGATTGAAAGGAAATAACATTTTTTTTACTCTTATTTGGTTTTCCTTGTTAAATTATTCATCAAGTCTCAAAACAGCTACACACCTTGAAGAAGTGAGATTTTACATCTAAATGACTTATCAAAATTGATAGCAAATGGAATTTTCATTTACATTTAAAAACAGAACAATTCTAGAAGCCAACCAAATTAATCCATGTCCAATATTAGAGCAGATGTGATAAATTTTTAATAAGGAATTACCAAAAAATGCTCTTAGTGATTTGGAAATTTCAGTGGATGGAGGCAAATCCTTGTTCTGAAGGGTTCACACTAGTGCCAAGTGCAGGGAATGCTCCTCTGAGCTCACTTTCTGTTGCAAAAAAGGATGAATCTGACGAGGGTAGAGGACATAAACCAGAATCCTGTCACTTCCTGTAATCCCAGATATGCAGCCTTAGTTAGCAGCTCAATGCCAACAACAAAAGCTTGAAGCAACTGTTCCCCAACTACATTTGCCATGTAGCGCCAAGGTGATTTTCAAGATGGGAAGGTATGAAGGATTCACTGATTACAACTTTACAGGAAATGTTCTGGAAGCTCCCTTCTCTGTGTTCTAAAAATTGTTACTTTAGAGGTTAAAAAGAAACAAGTGGATAATATGAAATTTGGATGCAACTAAAAGGTGAATTTACTTTCAAAACAATTATAAATCCAGACCTAGCTGGTTTGGCTCAGTGGGTAGAGCATTGGCCTGCGGACTAAAGGGTCTCTAGTTCGATTCCTTTCAAGGGCACATGCCTGGGTTGCGGGCTCGATCCCCAGTAGGGGGCCTGCATGAGGCAGCCAATTAATGATTCTCTCTCATCATTGATGTTTCTCTCTCCCTCTCTCCCTTCCTCTCTAAAATCAATAAAATAATAATATTTTTTAAAAAACAATTATAATCCAAATTTATTGAATGTTTACCTGCAGAAAGGCTAGAAGATGATTTCTATGTATTACTTTGTTTGTTTAAAAAATATCCTTTGATGAACTTTTATAGATAATGAAACTGAATTTTAGGGAGGCTACATCCAAGGTCATCCAACTAGTTTGCGATAGACTGAGGATTCAACCCAGGCTCTTCTGTCCCCAAATCCTGTGATATTTCTATCACTTCTACTGCCCATCTACTAGTATATTCGTAGAGTTTTACAATTTATAGGGTAACTACAGTACTTCATCTAAGCTTATAAGATATCTGTAGATACCTTACATAACAAAGAAAGACCCAGACATTCTAGTTTTACATCTTCCATAAGATATAAATATATCAACACCTATTTTCTATGAGATACAGTTTCATAGTAAAACAGACTCTCTCTCTTTCTCATCTGTTTTATTAAAGAAACTGTGTTTCATAGGAGAAAGGAATATTTCCCAGGGTCATCAGCTAGTAAACAATGAATCTAAGATGAACATAAAATTGTCTAACTGCAAGAAATATACCTATGGCATTACCATCGGCATTTCACTAAGAAAAAAAAAAATAAAGTACACTGGATTTTAAAAATTCTTATTAAGTTGGCTTTTACAAGCAAATATGCTCACCCCTTTTAACCAATAGTCTTCATTGCCCTTACTTTTGCTTTTCAGGTTCTATTGAAATTCTCCTCTCTCATACACAGTTTTACATATCCCAGTACATATCAATTTGAAAATTCCCCTTTGGGAATATTGATTAACATCATTGGCCCCCACTCTTTCCCCATAAAAAGGCAAGGAGCAGTAATCTATTCTGCATTCTGCATTCATTGTCTGTAGGAAGAGATCTGACAACAAACAGGAGAGATGAAAAGATGCTCTTTCTAGCTTTTTAATTATAAAACAACAATCATGCTAAACTATTTAGGAAAGGACATGATGAACAATGATCAGTTTCTCACACTAGAAAAGCATTCTCCAGGCTGTGAAATAAGTGATGGTAGAGGTCATGATAGAGAGGGAGTCAGGAGAAGACAGAGATTAGAGAGTCCCTGAGAAAGTGGCCTACACTCCATAGCACAGGTTCCAAAGAGGCAATTAAATATTCAAATCGATACGTGGGATGTGAGAACAAGAAGACTATGCAACTTGAGAGATATTTTGGGGGTATTTAGGCAGGCAGACCTGGTGAACCTAACGTGGCCATTGGAATTGGAAACAGTGAGTCTTTGTGTAACCAGTGAGACTTACTCACCAAGGACATTCGTATCGCAGTGGGTTTCTATGTTGGTCAGATGACACTGAAAACCACAGTGACCCTTTCCTTGCCTCATGCCCTGCTTCTTCACACAACACATATACCGAAGCTGCAGTCACAGAAAACAAGAGGTAAGGAGGCTCAAAATAGAAATTACATTGGATTTTAGAAGATCATGTTACACTCTCTGTACACCAAAATCTATGAACTACAATTTAAATTCCTACAAATGGCTACATAACGTTAAATAATTTTGTGCCAAAGGCCACAAAATATGTTTTATTAGAGAACTTTAAAGCAGGAAATCTTGATTGTTTCTATTAATGGTTGCACTAAAATCCTGTTGGGGCAAGTAAAATAATGTCTTCTGAAAATGAGCCCTCCTCATAGGCCTGAACTCTTGCCTTTTTATGCCCTAGTGAGATTTAAATACAAGAAAGAGTGTCTCGCCGGAGACGAAGAAAAGAACACAGTAAATTAGAAAAAACCCCAATCATGAATTTGAGTTTTAGCAATATCTTTCACTGTGTGATCTCAGGTAAATTACTTTAAGGACTCTGTTCCTTAGTTTTCTTCTTGTTCAAAGCAGAAGTAATGCAAGTTGATTATTATGACTAGAGAAAGTAATAAATACCTAAACACTTTGAACACTATAAACTCTTATGCCAATTATGACTATTCTTATTATTCTAATGATCATGGGGAGGAGGATTGTCTGATACACTCTATCCTTAGGACCTTAACTTCCAAAGTGAGCAAAATTCCATCACTAGTTTCAGCTGTGACTTAGACACCTCTTCCCCTGACACTCCATGAGCCTTCACCTACACAGGGCAAGTTATTTTCTCTCAGATAAAGACAGTTCAAAATGTGGGGGGAAAGGTATTAAAAGACAACAAGGTGACAGACTCATAATTGGGACAGGAAGTTCATAGGTACTAGTGGTGGTAGAACACTCATGCATGACCAGCAGTCTGGCTTATTGAATAGATTCCACCTGAACCAATAGAACAGGCGTCCTCAAACTACGGCCCGCGGGCCACATGCAGGTGTTTTTGCCGTTTTGTTTCTTTACTTCAAAATAAGATATGTGCAGTGTGCATAGGAATTTGTTCATAGTTTTTTTTTAAAACTATAGTCCAGTCCTCCAACGGTCTAAGGGACAGTGAACTGGCCCCCTGTTTAAAAGTTTGAGGACCCCTGCAATAGAACCTTGGCCAATCATCCTAGTCAGATATCAGCCTTAATAAAATGAACATTTGAAATTGCCTGGGTTTTATATACTAGTATATATTTAGAAATATATAATGTTTTTGCTGTGGGTCACTTGGAAATGATAACTGCTGTGACAGAAGAGCCACATCTTGTTTTCAAGGGACCAATATTCAAGTTCTGATACTACCAAACCGTGGGCAAATAAGTTCACTTTTCTGTGACTCAATTTGGGTATTTATTAAATAATGTTTAAAATGACTACCACATATTCAGTGGTTAAAATTGTGCAGGCACTGTGCTAAGTACAGGCTGGAGCAAAAATAGGTTTGTAGTTATGAGTATGTGAAACACAGTTTATCCTTGTATTATTTATTACTTATTATATTATGTATTTGTGTCCCACCCTCTGTTTTACATATATCTTCTCTTTTATTTGCATGGCCTCCTTTAACTAGATATTAGTGTGCTCATTTATAGAGGAGGAAACACATCTCAGAGAGATCAAATGCTTTGGACAGAGTCGCACAGATATCAAGGGGGCAGGTAGGGATTCAAACAAATTATGATTAAATCCCAAATTGGTCTTTTGAACCATGACATAACTACCAGCCTTGGCAAGAAACTGAGTGAGGTGCTATGTCAGGTCTTTGAAAACAGAAGTCTCTCGGCTAATTTCTCTATTCTGCTATTTGATAGTTAACCTATCTGTGCCTCAGTTTCCTCTTCCATAAAATGGGGATACATACAGCATCTCTGGTGGGGGATTATTGAGAGAGTGAGGTAATTTATGAGTCATCTTCAGCACTATGTTCCATGAATATCATTGTCATTGTTGTCTTGTTATTGATGTTAACAGCTTTCTATCCAGCTCTTGAAATCTATGCTATAAAGAAGAAAGCAAAGCTTACAGAAGTGACCCTGAAGAGTGTGCTTTTAACGATGTCCTGGATTAGATCAAAAGAGAAGAAATTGCAGAAATCTTTGTAATAGCTTTCTAGCTTCCAAGATAGAAATTAAATCCATGAGGTCAGGGACTCTGTCTTAACCATCTCTACTGTATAATCACAGAATTTTGCAGAGATTTTATCTTACCGTGGGCACTTAAACAATAGTTACTTAAATTGTATTGTACTCAATGCTTTCCTTTCAAAGGAATGATTGGGTTTTACGAAAATTTTAAACATGCATTTTAGATTAAAAATGTGACCACAAATATAAGAGCATTTGGCCTTAAACTAAAAGAAATACAAACACACTTGTACATAAAAGCTGATACTTGAGTAGAGGTCACTAAGTGTAGATTTTTTTTTCTTTCTTTTATGAAATACCATCTGCCTTCATTAATATTCAAATGTAGATTCAAAGTATTTTTCATAGACTTCTTGAAATTTGAACGATCAACAATTACTTCAGCAAATGGATCAAAAGCAAGTTCTCTGGTTTTGAAGTGTTGGCTTTTTAAATGTTCAATGTGTTTTCAGTGGATTCAGTCTAACATGATGATGGTTTTCCAGTTGATGCCAAATTTTGCTTGTCTTTAAAGACCCACCCCTTTTGTACAAGAATACTCTCCTAAGTGTCTAAATCATCTTCCACTGTCATGAAAGGAATGGAAATGACTTAAAATATGAGTCTTTCCCAATTATTACCCTATCTTCCAAGCAAACCGGGGGCTTTTATGAGGTCAGGGAAAGTTCAGCAACATTATTTCACAAGAAAAAAAGAATCACAACTTTTAGATATGGGTTTATCCTAAATGTCCTGTATTTTAGATATCAAATTACATTCTTTTATTATCTATCTAAAATCATTTTATTTTATAATTACAAAGTAACAAATAATTCAAAAATAAAATCTGCAAATGTAAGGTTTAAGAAGTAAAAATTCTATATAGTTGTTCTCCCATAGATGCTGTTAGTTGTTCAGAATATATTCCTAAAAATCTTGAACTGCCTGAACATTTTTGCTTTTCTATTTATTAATGTTTACAGAAAAAGTTATATTTTAATTGTGTGTGTATATATACATATATATATATAATCAAATATTTCCATCTTTTCTTTATGTTATTTTAAAATTATTCTTCCCAGATATAAAAGCTATTCTTTTCATATATTGAGTTTTTCTATGATTTGATCAACTTAATTATCATATTCATTCTAATTTTATTTAGATATATATTTACATTTTCCCTAATTATTCTCCCCCTTTTTTAAAAATATATTTTATTGATTTTTTACAGAGAGGAAGGAAGAGGGATAGAGAGTTAGAAACATCGATGAGAGAAAAACATCGATCAGCTGCCTCCTGCACCCCGCCCCCTGGGGATGTGCCTGCAACCAAGGTACATGCCCTTGACCAGAATCGAACCTGAGACCTTTCAATCTGCAGGCCAATGCTCTATCCACTGAGCCAAACTGGTTAGGGCTAATTGTTACTCTTTTATATCGCCATGAATTATTAAGTCATTCTTTAAAATGACTCTTTCAAAACCTGATTTATAACACGTCTATACTTTGTCAAAGGCCATTAAATTCTGAACAAAGAAAATAAAAGAATCATGGATAATTCTTTCTAAACTAGAGGCCCGGTGCACGAAATTCGTGCACGGAGGGGGGTTGTCCCTCAGCCCAGCCTGTACCCTCTCCAATCTGGGACCCCTGGAGGGATGTCCGACTGCCCGTTTAGGCCCGATCCGGACTAAATGGGCAGTCGGACATCCCTCTCACAATCCAGGACTGCTAGCTCCCAACTGCCTGTCTTCCTGATTGCCCCTAACCGCTTCTGCCTGCCAGCCTGATCACCCCCTAACTACTCTGCTGCCAGCTTGTTTGCCCCCAACTTCCCTCCTCTGCCAGCCTGGTCACCCCTAACTACCCTCTCCTGCAGGGTTGATCACCTCCAACTGCCCTTCCTTGCAGGCCTGGTCCCTCTCAACTGCCCTCCCTTGCAGGCCGGGTGCCTCCCAACTGCCCTCTCCTGCTGGCCATCTTGTGGTGGCCATCTTGTGTCCACATGGGGCAGGATCTTTGACCACATTGGGGCACCTATATTGTGTGTTGCAGTGATGATCAATCTGCATATTTCTCTTTTATTAGATAGGATAGAGGCCTGGTACAGGGGTGGGGGCCAGCTGGTTTGCCCTGAACGGTGTCCCGGATCAGGTGGGGGTTCCCTTGGGGCATGGGGCGGCCTGAGCGAGGGGCCTGTGGTGGTTTGCAGGCTGGCCATGCCCCCTGGCAACGCAAGCAGAGGCCCTGGTATCTGGAATTTATTTTCCTTCTACAATTGAAACTTTGTAGCCTGGAGCGGAGCCAAGCCTGGGGCTCCCTCCGCAGCCAGCAGCCATTTCTGTTGGGGTTATAATTGAAACTTTGTAGCCTTAAGTGAAGGCCTGGGCCCGGCCAGGGTGTGCGGAAAGCTTTGCTTCCCCTGTTGCTGGGGACAACCCTGGCCTGCTCTCTCAAGCTCCATTCTGACGCCATTTCTGTTTGAATTTGTTTACCTTCTATAATTGAAACTTTGTAGCTTGAGTTGAGGCTTAGACCTGGCAAGGGCAGGCAGAAAGCTTGGCTTCCTCTGTTACCTAGGAAACCTTGCTCTCTGTGGCTGTAGCCATCTTGGTTGGGTTAATTTGCATACTCGCTCTGATTGGGTGGTGGGCGTGGCTGGTGGGAATGGCTTGTGGTGTGTCGGAGGTATGGTCAATTTGCATATTTGTCTATTATTAGGTAGGATGATACTTTGGAGGGATAAATGTAAAAAAATAGCATCTCAGTGAGACAAAATAATATTTCTATTGACAGCCCCACAAATCATTTACTTACTTTTTTTCTTCATAAAACGTAAGAGCACATATTAATTGAACTAGAGCAGACAACTTGTTGTAGCTAGGAGGTACAAGTTATTTTTTTTATGGGCCTCCATCTAATTTAGTATCACCAATGCTAAATATACCAACTTCATAATCAACCTGAAGTCTCTGTATTACAGTCATTACCACAAAACATTCATTATTTTTTCATAAGAAAAATGAAAATAAAAATGATGTAAGTGATGAAATCTAGGCAATAGTTCCAACAGAAACTTTCCATGCTAAATATAAAAAACATAAAGACTGCAAAATACCTCATACTGGAAAATCATTTTAAATAGGCAATTTAACCATTTTAAGTGAGTTCTGAATCCCTTTTTCCTAGTGGGCTTTGAAGTCTTGGAATTCTTTCAATCTAGAATTTGCAAAGTGATGCTTTTCATAGGAATTACTGGTTTCTATTGGAGGGATCTTAGTTATCAGTCCACATTTACTAATTTTCTGTGGGGAAAGGGTTGGGAACATGATGGTTATGTAGTGCCTTTAACTCTCACTTTTGAGATTTGACACCAAGGAGCAGGTATGAACCGAAAGGAACAGTCTGATTAGAAAGAAACCAGAAATAAAATGAATACGCTTCCTCTACTTTCTGAATAAACCACTTCTCTTGGGAAGACCTGCGTCTTCCCAAAAGGTACAAGCGACCACTTCTTATTAACAACCCAGCTTACCTCATGTCCCTTCAGAAAAAATTCAGTGTTGTTTTATCTGACATTCTTATTAGAATGTCTCCAATTTTAATGCATTTCCATTGTCTTTAAAGAACAAAGCAAAACACTTAAGCTATGATTGACATAAAAACCACCTCCATTTCTAATTGTATACAACTTGATGAGCTTGAAGATAAGAATATATCCATCAAACCATTATCCTTTGGAGACATGCAAAGTGCATGTAGGAAGTGGAAACAGCTTGACTCATACCTCATTTCAACCTAGGCACTCACACAGTTTCCATTTTTATCCGTTTTCTGTTTCATGTGTGAATCAGACCAGGAGAGTGTTCATGTTTATCGTGAAATCTGTTCCTAATTCCTATTTCACCAAGACCATAGAGATGTTTTCAAACAGGGCACCCCTTTGCATATGCTGTTTTGAGCTAAACAACAATAATCAGACCTGGTTTAGAGTAAATTACCATTGATCATAGTAATCACAGATGTGCCGTTAGCAGTTGGTCTCTACTTTTGCTCAAGAATGCAAAGAATTTTAAATCACCAAGGAATTCACCTTCCCCCCCCCCCCACGTTCATTTGTTTGGGGGTGTAGATTGCTGATACAAATTTGAAGTCAAATTCTGGCCTCTGCATAAATATCAGTGTTTTGATTTGCTAGTGATCACTCTTGAAATCTGTGGTAATATGTAATTTCCTAATGTAAGCCATTTGTGAGGAAATCTTGTGTCAAGAAATGCCAGGGGGGGTTTTCTGGGCCTATATAGATGCTTCTCGACTTAATGATTGGGTTATATCCTGATAAACCCATTGTAGATTGAAAATATGTTAAGTCAAAAATGCGCTTAATACACCTGACCTATCAAACACCATAGCTTAGCCTAGCTTACCTTAACATGCTCAGAACACTTACATTAGCCTACAGTTAGGCAAAATCATCTACCACAAGGAATACACTGTAGTGAATTAGATATTTACCCTCATGATTGTATAGCTGACTGAGAGTCGTGGCTTGCTGCTGCAGCCCAATATCACAAGAGAGTATTATACTACATATCGGTAGCTGGCAAAAGATGAAAACTCACAATTCAGAGTGTGGTTTCTACTAAATGCATATCGCTTTGGCATTGTCATAAAGTAAAAAGATCATAAGTCAAAACATCATTAAGTCTGGGGCCTTCTGTACTGTTTTCTCCTCAAGGCTCATGTAAGCCATAGGATAAGAGCCTATGGAGAAACACATTGTTTCATTTAATTTGTAACAATTCTGCAAAGTTTTTTGTTTTTTTTATACTTGGGGAAATAGGCGTTCAGAATGATTCATGCTCTGAAGCTGCAGTCAAATGGCAGTCAGGATTTGAACATCAAAGCCCATAGGTGTCTCATGGTGTCAAGGAACCCTGCCTTTCCCAGGTTTCTATAAAGCAATTGAGAAATTGGCTGGGATCTGGGTCCTGGTCACCACCCCACCCCACCCCCACTTGTCTCATTCTTCCTAAATATCCTTAAGTTTATTGGGTGGGGTTGGATCCTAGCGTCTCCTCAGATGAGATAACCTGTATTATGTATTCCTGATGAAACCTCACTATAAATTCCATATTGTCTATTCTTCACAATCAACCAAATGTGAGTCTAATGCTATTCGTCCTTTGTGCAGAACCCCTGAATAGTTTTAAGTTACAAATAAAATAATACCTTAAGGCCTGGAAGGTAACTGTAATAACAGACACATCTGTTTCTCTTGCCTCTTTGCCGCCTCCTCCTCTCCTTTCATCAGTGGTCTCCTGTCACACGCCCTGCCTGCTCTCCTACACACTTGCCAGTATCGCTCACATTCCAAAGCTTTGGCACTTTCCATTCCCTCTGCTTGGAACCAGCTTTCCTCCGATCTGTGCGAGGCCTCTTTCATCTCATCAGGCAGTTTTCAGTTTCTATGTCACCACTTCTAAGAAGCCTTCCCTGACCACCTTAGCTAAAGTGCTCTTTTTCTATCAGATTCTAAGCTAGTATCTTCTTTATTGTTTTTATTTCCATTACCACTATCTGAAATTGTTATTTTTGTTTATATATTTGTTGTTTCCTTCCCACAATTTCCCTGCAGGGAAATTGTCCTATTCATCACTCTATTTCCAGCTCTTGAACAGTACCATGACCATAGTTGATAATCAGTAAAGCATTGTTGAATGAATGTATTCAGGAGTTAATGAATGAAACATCTGACGTATAGTAAGTGCTCAATAAATACCGTTTCTATTTATTGAAAAGCATCTACCTCTCTAAAAAAGCAGTTTGGCCCTGGCTGGTTTGGCTCAGTGGATAGAGCATTGGCCTGCGAACTGAAGGGTCCCAGGTTTGATTCCAGTCAAGGACACATGTCCAGGTTGTGGGCTCGGATCCCCAGTAGTGGGCATGTAGGAGGCAAGCAATCAATGATTCTTTCTAATCATTGATGTTTCTGTCTCTCTCCCCTCTCCCTTCCACTCTTAAATCAATATCCTATATAATAAAAGCCTAATATGCAAATTGACTGAACGGTTGAACGACCAGTGGAATGACCAGTCACTATGATGTGCACTGACCACCAGAGGGCAGATGCTCAATGCAGGAGTTGCCCCCAGCCCTCAGGCCCCAGGCCAGCCAAGGTGGGTGCCAGCGGCGGCCCCCCAATCGTCCTGTTGGTCGCCCTCAGAGGGAGGTGACTGGTGGTCGCAGTGGGGCAATCGGTGAGTGGGGCCGGCCGGCAAGCGGCACCAGGCCAGCCAAAGCGTTTGCCAGCGGGAGCCCCCCCCGCCAGTCACCCCTCCAGTCACCCCACAGATTGGCCCTGATCGCTGGCCAGGCCTAAGGACCCTACCCATGCACGAATTTCGTTCATTGGGCCTCTAGTATATATATTTTAAAGCAATTTGTTAGTTTCTTGTAAAAATAAACATACTATTGCCATCTAACCTAGCAATTGCACTTTGGGGAATTTATTCCTGATAAATGAAAATTTATGTTAATACAAATCCTGTAAACACATGTTCATAGCAGCTTTATTCATAATAGCTCAAACTGGACGCAAGCCAGGTGTCCTTCAATGAGTTAATAGTAAGGCTATAGTGTATCCATACCATAGAACACCACTCAATAGTATTTATTAAACTCATCCACTTGGGTGAATCTCCAGGAAATTACACTGAGTGAAAAAAGCCATGCTGAATGATTTAATTTACATAACATTCTTAAAAGGACAAAATTATAGAGATAGAGAATAGATAAGTGGTTGCAGAGAGTAGGAATAGGGGAGGAAAATAGGGAGAAGAGGGGTGTGATTATAAAAGGGCCAAACAAGGGATCCTTGTGGTGAGGGAATTTCCGTGTCTGCTGTGGTTGTGGACACATGATCCTCTATGTGTGATAAACTTGCATAGAACTAAATACACCTGCACACACACACACACACACACACACACATACACATACACACACACACACAAATGAGATTGATGAACTGTCTAGATGTCAATATCCTAGTTGTAATATTGTACTATAATTTTGCAAGATATACCTGAGAAAGAAACTGTGTAAAGGGTATCTGGGGGGGGGGGGTCCTCTATATTCTTTCTTAAAACTGCATGGTTCTATAACTCTTTCTTGGTCATAATTCAAATATCCATATGTGTATATTGTTTCTGGACTCTCTGTTCTGTTCAATTGATCTGCTAAACTTTTTCCCTACAGATACATCATTTTTGTCACTGTAGCTACTTAATCCTATATAATAAAAGCCTAATATGCTATGTGTCCAGTCATCTGTTCAACCAATCAAAGCATAATATGCTAATGATATGCTAAGGCCGCTCAACTGCTCACTATGACATGCACTGACCACCAGGGGGCAGACATTCCAACTGGTAGGTTAGCTTGCTGCTGGGGTCTGGCTGATGAGTGAGGTCCCTGGGCCTGGCCTGTACCCTCTTGAAATCCAGGACCCTTCTGGGGATGTCAGAGAACCGATTTCGGCTCGATCCCGCAGGCCATGCCGAGGGACCCCACTGGTGGACGAATTCGTGCACCGGGCCTCTAGTTTATTATAAGTAAAAAAGATTTTTATACAGTCTTATAACAAATCGCTTTATAATAATATATTTTATTCAACAATGTTATATTCAAAAGTATATTCACATAATAATTAATAACATTGCCCATCCTGGACCCAGTTTAAGCAACATCAAAGTATAGTATATGTGACTACAAATCAGACACAAGTAAAAGTATTTTTTCTGCCTTGGCTTATATAGCTTAGTAGTTAGAGTATTAGCCCATGCACCTGGTCACAGGTTTGACTCCCAGTCAAAGGCATGTACCTAGGTTGCAAGTTTGATCCCTGGTCCCAGTCAGGGCTCCTGTGTGAGGAAGCATGGGTCTTGGTTGGAAAGTCTCTAAGGAGGAATCTCCGAAAGGTTGGGGGCCGTTAGAGGGACCTTGCCGAAGGTGGCAGACCCTGACTTGACTTTTCCAAACAAGTCTGAGCCCCTGAGTGTTTTACTGGAATCTATATGCTTAATCTTTAGGTCTCTTTGCTTAAAGGACACTGCAGACACATGTGTCCTCCCAAGATTACTTACCCTACTGATTATATCTAAAAGATAAACTTTATCGCAAACTGCTGTTACAATAAAAGCCTAAGGAGGCAGGTGAATGAGGCTGTCTGGTTCCTTTAGCCAGGCAGTCCTTTAGCCCTCTCACAGCAATCCTGTGCCTGAGTAATCATTCATCCATTGCTCAGGGTCTGCTGGTCAGCCCCAGCACTGGTGTAGGATGCAACCAATTGATGTGTCTCTTTCACATCTCTGCTTCTCTCTCTTTCTGCCTTCCTCCTTTCCACTCTCTAAATAAATCAATGGAAAAATATCCTGCTGGCTTAGAGCAACTTCATGATACAATTTTAAAAAATTCATGGCAGACAGACATTTCCTCAAGGATCTTCCTTTTAGACAGGTTTAGAGTCATCATATAAGCATGTTATGCATCCTTGTACAAATATATACAGAGTGGGGCAAAACTAGGTTTACAGTTGTATGTGAAACACAGAGTTTATTCTTGAATTATTAGTTATTAACTATTGTATTATTTTCCATACAAACAACCGAAAACCCTTTAACATTTGCTCCACCCTGGAACATTGCTATCAGAGGTCACCTAAATGTAATTCAACACTTGACAGAATTATATAAAAATTGTTTTAAAATTTTGTATTTTGCTTTTTCATTTTTAAATGTGCTACTTTAAACAGTATAAGTTGCAAACTACATTCTGACTTTATCACTCACACCTAAGAGACCTCAGTTTCATGAATTGCCTCCTTTTACCAAAGCACAAACTCAGAGATGTAAAAGCACAAGCGTTACCTTTATTAAACCTCCACTTTGTCCTCTAAATTTGCAAGAGCCACTGTGTAGCTTGAAGTTTCAATGCCATACACTGTCGACCGAAAGAATTTTATTTCAATCCTACTGCCGGCAACAGGGGTCTCAGAGTGCAAAGATAGAAGAGTCAAGAAGATTTCTGTGCTGCCAGCGGAAGCAGGTAGTTTGAGAATAATTAGACAGGCTGCGGAACTGACTAACCTCCTGCCACACTTTAAGTAGGAATAGGGATTTTTCATCTCAGAGAATACGCATGGGCTCCTTGGAATCCGTCAAGGTCAGTGAATCTGGCCGCAGATTTTGCAGGCATTCTTACGAGCTCCTTCTACAGCGGAGATATTGCACATTCGCAAGACTTCTGTAGCTATCCCTCACCTTAGGTGTAAGGCCAAGCCAGCAAGAATGGCATGTCCTGATGAGGATGAGAGCCCCATTTATTATTGCCAGGGAGCAGCAGCGTTTTCAGAATCTATAAACTTTGACCGAAGTTACAACGAGCATCGAGGTGAGAATATGGAAAGTTCCTGGCTCTTCCTCTTGGGAAATCCATCCCGCTCCCTGAGAAAGAACAGCAGAGGCCCAAGTCAGACCGGAAAAACTAGATCCCCAAGTGTCCCTGGAAGCTCACACTTTCCTTCACAGGCATAGCAAAATGCAATGTGTCAGCTCATTGAACAGGTTCTCCACGGGAGACCCAGGGGCACATAAGACCCATCCTCTAGATTCAACAAACAAAAATACCTCATCCTCCAGGTTGCAGTCAATACTGACGTTTGACATATTATCATGACCATTATTATTATCATCATTATTAGTTTAAGATTGATCTCAAAACGTATATTCTTGCCCACCTTTACAGAGAGAGGATGATGACAAATGACAAAGGAATGTGGAGCACTGAGATCATATAAAAACAAGCCTGGATGTTTTCTTATCTTTCTCCTAACCAGAGTTTGGCTACACAGCAAGAAAAATAGGGAGCCTCGGGGCCAGCCTTGATTTACTCAGACCTAAGAAGTGGCAGGCAAAGCTTTTAGAAACCGAGTTATTAGTCCTTTGAGTCATAAAATCTGACCTCCACCATGTAGTATAACAAAACATGCAAATATATTAACAGTGAAACATGTTTCTCTCAGGGCACCACCAAATTGTATGTATGGTGGCTAGCAACCACAGAATAGGCAGTGATGCATCCTAAAACCTCCTCTCTACCAATTTGCTGCTGCATATGTGTCTCTCAGGCTGATAAACTGAGCAGACTTTGTGCTCTATCATCAGAATGATCTCCAGCAGGGATGGTTTTTCTCACCAAACTCCACATAGATTGGCCAGTCATTGTCTGTGTCCCTATTTTCTTGGCTTTGAGACAAAGCTTCCACCAGGCTGAGGTTGACGGGCATCAAATAATATCTGGACTGTGCTCAAGTACTCCTTCTGCTCTTTTTAAAGGAAACTTGAAATGCTAAAAGTAGATTTATGTTCTGGTTCCGTGGTCGGCAAACTGCGGCTCGCGAGCCACATGCGGCTCTTTGGCCCCTTGAGTGTGGCTCTTCCACAAAATACCACGGCCTGGGCGAGTCTATTTTGAAGAAGTGGCGTTAGAAGAAGTTTAAGTTTAAAAAATTTGGCTCTCCAAAGAAATTTCAATCGTTGTACTGTTGATATTTGGCTCTGTTGACTAATGAGTTTGCCTACCATTGCTCTAGGTTATTTGCAACTCCGAAAGTATGAAACCTGCCAGTGCTCGAATAAAGATCTGACAAACTGGTGTCTCTCTGCTTAGCTCTGACCACCACTCCTTCTGCCTCCCCAGATCCTCTGCCCTCCGCTTGTGAGGTCTCGTCACTCACTTCCTTCTGAGGCTCAGGGATCCCAGGCTTTCTGATTTCACTACCATTCTCGTTTGCTTCTTAAAGAGGTCAACTTCTGAATTTTCACAATGAGTATCACTTTTTGCAGCTGGAGCTTCTTGCTCAGAACTTGTTTTCACCCATGATGCCACAGGGAACTGTGTCATATTAGCAGTGCTGGGATCACATGAGCTAGGTACCTGGACATCTTTTTGAGCACAAAAGGACAGGTCAAACACGATGGTATTGTCTTATTGGTTGTTGGTCATGTCATCTCAGTTAGGGTTGTCTATAATTTTCAGATAATCTGGGCTAAAGAACTAGCCAAAATAAACTCCCACGGCTCACTTTCTGATTTAATACATGACATGGCAGATGCCCCCATGGTGAATTGGTGGTGCTAGCTGGCTTCATTTCCCACAGACTGCTCGTTCCTATGAAGGCATCTCATTGGGAAGGTTGCATACTGGTCCAAGTCTCTGCAGATTGATGAACTTGTGGCAGTTGGCTGCTGCTGTCTCTTCTGGGTGGAGTTGATGGTGAACTTTGATTCTCTCTCTCAGTTGCTGTATCCTAAATGAGTCGTGCATGCGGCACTTTGCTCTTGGACCTACTCATTAGGAAAGGCAGGGACTAAGTTCTTGTTATTAGGCAATGTTTATATGTCTTAATAACCAGGTTCAAATGCAGGCAAGAGGATGACAGAATACATCCATAATATCTCTCTCCCCCAGCAGGAGGGTACATCATATAATTTAGTGTGACAAGGGCTCTAACGGTCAACACCTTGCCACCAGCTGGATCATGTTCAGAATCTTATCTTCTTTTGCCACAGTGAAAGGGCTCAGGATTGTGTTCCACATGCTGTCAGCACTGAGTCTACATTGGTAGAATCACAGAGCTGACCATGAAATATTTGGTAGTGCCCTTGCTTAGTGACATATGCAAAGTGTCTAAGGGAATCACACTCTCTCCTTTATCTGCTGGAGAAGGCATTAATCCTCCACCACCAGATACAACAGTGTGGACAGGAAGTGAGTATATCCTTGATGGATTTTTCTCCTCTCCTCCAACTGACACTGCCAACCTTTATTCTCCATTCCCAGCCTGGAATCTCACCTTCACGTTTGGAAGATATTTACAATGGATATAGCATTCTATTTAATTAACAATATAAAGATGTCTCCTTCATTTGTCTTTTGGCATAAATAGTTTCTGATGAGATATTTGCTGACCTTTTACACACACAGATAGATAGATAGATAGATAGATAGATAGATAGATAGATAGATAGATAGATGATTTCAGAGAAGAAGGGAGAGGGAGAGAGAGATAGAAATATCAATGATGAGAATCATTGATCGGCTGCCTCCTGCAAGCCCCCCCACTGGGGATCGAGCCTGCAACCTAGGCATCTGCCCTTACTGAGAATCAAACCATGATCTCCTGGTTCATAGATTGATGCTCAACCACTGAGCAACACTGGCTGGGCTGAGTTTTGCTTTTACATTTTGTTAGAGCAGGCTCATTCTATGATTAATTTGGTCTCCTTGTGAAAGTGATGCCCTTCTGAGGTCTCCACACCTTGCCTGGTGAACTGCAAAGTCTCCCCACTCAGCTGGAATAAACATGAACTATTTATAACTGTTAGCTTTTGGACTCGTTTGGTCTCCTGTTCTCTGGTTATTCTTCCACTGACTTTGGTAGTTTCTCTCATGCTATTATTAACCTTTTGCACTCGGATGTCGAGTGTGACTCCACACGGTTAGCATTAAATCCCGAGTAGAATAAAGGAATCGAGAAAAAAGCAAGAGAGTGCAAAGGGTTAATCAGTACTTAGCTCAAGACTTGAGGGGACCCCCATGTAGCTCTCCAAGTTTCCCTCTCTGTCTCTTCTTCATCTCCAATGATCTGCTTCACAAACTACAACCATCTTTTCTCCTGAATCCTCAATGCAGCAAAGCATCTGGTGTGTTTGAATTCTTTCTCTCTGCACTGTGACCTGAAAACTGTTTCCATACATTAAGGCGTGGGCAACAGTAGCACTTACCATTTTTTAACTTTCTCACAGTTTTGTGCTGCCTGCTGTCCAAAGTCTAAAAACCCTATTTCATATATTTTCTCTGGTTTTCTGTTTTGTTGTTGTTATTTATTTGTTTTTAAGCAGGAAGAAAACATTTAGTCATTGTTAATCCATCATGGCCTGAAGTGGAAATCTCTAGTTTACTTATTTTCTGTATTGTTTATCTCACCTATAATAAAATACAAGCTTTATGAGAAAACAGATGTCTATGATTGGTTTATTTACTGAAGCATGCCAACTACTTTGAATTGCTTCTGGCATATGGTAAATGTTAAAAAAGTATTTGTTGAATGAATAAATAACATTTCATGGTCTGAGTTCTCATTTTTCATTATTTTTGTTTTACAGAGGAAATACTAATCCAACAAGAAGTTTTTGGCTAGTTGATCAGTTTCTTTAGTACAGGCCACAATTTGTCATTGTTTAGCAAAATTATATAAATTATACCCTGAAGGTTCTAAAAATTGTTTGACCTTGGTAATAGTTTTTATGATGATGAAGAGGAAAGGAGATACTCCAAAATCTTCAAGTGTTCACCATCCCTACAATTAAGTAATGTTGCATTCAAGGTCAGTTTTCCAGTAGGAAGTTACAGAGTTGAATATTTATGCCCAGATGGTTTTGAAAGCTCCTCTCCCTCTTCTCTCTAATCCCCCCATCCACTTACATAACAATTTTACAGTCAAAAATCTCTAGAATATGAAAACTCAGCTGGAGGAAACCTAACCAAATAGTCAATCAAATTTTAAATTTAAAAAAAGTAAAAAATCTCTAGTCTTAAAAATTACTGTCCTTAAACAGTATGAGTACAGCAGCAAATAATAAATGAACCCAGAACACCAATTGCAAAGTAAAAAGTCCATAATCCTGTTTAGGAAGATGTGTCCTCAAAAGGCCTCAACTAACATAGGAAGAAGGCACCATTTGCCTCAGGACTTGAAGAAAAAGGGAGGAAAAAAATGAGCAACAGAAAGTATTAGGGGGAAAAATTACCATCTTTAATACATTCCTACACATGTCAGAAATAAAATGACTTTTGAAAGCTATTACCTATTAATTGGAAAATCACAGAGCAGGTGGAACCAATTAATCTTCAATTACAGAATCACCATAACCCAAACAAAAATAATTAACTCATTTGCAAGATATGATTTTTTAAAGAAAACTCTTTCAAATATCTTTAAAATTGGGCCAGAGGCATAGGTTTTCATTATCAAAGGGGAGTGTACATTATTCTTTGGGCCAAATTTCTCCAAGATAAAAGGGGAGTTGGTCTTATTGTGCAATGTGTTGCCCTAACTTCCAGAGAAAGAACACGGAGGTAAAGTTTGTTAAGCCATTTATTTAAGAACTAGAGGCCTGATGCATGAAACTCGTCCGGCCGCCTTGACCCTCGTAGCCCCAGTTTCATCCGGAAAGTCAATGGGAAGGATGTCCGGAAGGACATTTGGCTGTCCGGTCTAATTAGCATATTACACTTTTATTCTAGATGTTTAATTTATGTCTACTACACATGAGGGACTGTGTTAGTTGCTGATGATAAAATAGTGACCAACAACAGATAAGGATTGTGTTATTATGGAGCTTAGAGTCTAGTGTGTGACAAATACCAAACCATTACCCAAATAAATGCCAAATTGTGGTTGGTGCTGTGAAGAAGGGCTACAAGTAACCAAAAACTTCCTGTTGGATTAGTATTTCCTCTGTAAAACAAAAATAATTCACAATAGAACAATGAAAGAAATACATATGGCTTCTCTTTGACTTAATTGTCAGCATCACAAATTCATATGTTGAAACCTACTTCCTAATGTGATGGTATATGGAGGTGAGGCCCTTGGGACATAATTAGCTCATGAGGGTGCTGGTCATAGGGTAGTATTATTTTAAATTTTTTGTGAAACATTCATACTGTTTTCCCTAGCAGCTGCACATTTTGCATTCCCAAGTTATCAGAGATTTTTTTTTATTGGAAAAAGTGCATTTTCTCAATTAATAAAACAAAAACTTCTCTTGACCCATATTATTATTTTCCAATTACATGACCTTTTTCTCTACTTTCCTGCACAGAAACATTTCTCAGAAGAGTTTTCTACTTCGTTGTCTCTAAACTTTCTCTTCTCATTTTGTACTGAATCCACTTCAGCCAGGCTGTAGCCCAGAACAGTCTTCAGAAATGGCTCTCATCCAAGACAGACACATTGCTAAAGTCATGGACAGAACTCAGTTTTCATCCACACCTGACACCTCAGCAGAAGTCAGGACCTGGTGACCATTCTTCCCTCCGTGATGGTTTCTTCATTTGATTTATAGGGCCCGACAAGTGACTGGTTCCTTCTGGCTTTGCTGGAGGCAGTCATCTCAATCTTTTGTTGTTGTTTAAACAGCGCCAGTGCTCAGTTCTCATTGCTCAGCGAGTGCTCAGGTGATAGGATGATGGCTTTTAAAAAAATATACAGATATTTTTTATTGATTTCAGAGAGGGAGGGAGAGATAAAAGCATCAGTGACGTGAGAGAATCATTGATTGCCACCTCCTGCATGCCCTACACAGGGGATTGAGCCCACAAGCTGGGCATGTGCCCTGACCAGGAATCAAACCGTTATCTCCTGGTTCATAGGTCAGTGCTAATCCGCGGAGCCCAGCCAGTCATCTCAATCTTGTTTCAGGTTCCCCTTCATTTCTCCGTTCTAACATGCACTGTTCTCTGAGTAGCATCAGTCTGGGACGTGAATCATCTGCTTGTCCAGCATTTCTCGGGTCCACGTGCCCACGCCTCCACGTGCCCAGGTCTCCACTTGCCCACGCCTCCCCACGTGCCCAGGTCTCCACGTGCCCACGCCTCCCCACGTGCCCACGCCTCCCCACGTGCCCACGCCTCCACGTGCCCACGCCTCCCCACGTGCCCATGCCTCCCCACGTGCCCACACCTCCACGTGCCCAGGCCTCCACGTGCCCACGCCCCTGATCCATCTTGGTTATCAGGTTAGCTGTGGGCTGTGCTGGTCTCTCAGTGCTTGTGTCCAGGTCATACTTATTTTGCTTGATAATGGCTCCAAAGCCTAAGAGGAACGATGCTGGCAATTCAGATGCACCAAAGAGAAGCCAGAAAGCGCTTCCTTCAAGTGAAAAGGTGAAACTTCTTGATTTAATAGGGAAAGGGGAAGAAAACCTGCGCTGAGGTTGTTGAGATCTACGGTAAGAATGAACCTTGTATTCGTGAAATTGTACCCAAGGGGGGAAAAAAAACTTGTGTTAGTTTTTCTATCACTCCTCAATCTGCAAAAGATGCGGTCAGCATGCATGATAAGTGCTCATTTGAGATGGAAAAGACTCGAAGTTTGTGAGTGGGAGACATGAACAGAAAACGTGTTCTGACTGACGGCGAGGCGTTGCACCAGAGAGCGTTGGGCCTATAGGAGGACTCAGCGAGGGGCTCCCTGAAATGAGTGACACCCAGCCATTCACTTCAGGAAAGGGCCAGTTCCACCATTCAGGAATAGGCTTGGCCACTTATCATCTCACAGCATCACAAGAAGGGTGAGTACACTACAGTAAGATATTTTGACATAGAAAGAGAGAGAGAGAGACAGGGAAAGGGGGTGAACATTCACATAAGTGTATTATAACATTGTTATGTATTCTGCTTTATATTTAGTTATTGCACTTACTGTGACAAATTTATAAATTAAACTTTATCATAGGTTTGTATGTATACAAAATTAAACTTTACCATAGGTTTGTATGTATACAAAAATATATTTAAGATTCAGTGTTATTCGTGGTTTCAGGCATCCACTGTGGGAGGGGGCTATTGCATGTGGTGGGTTTTTGGAAAGTACAGATTCTCTCCTTTACCCCAAAGCTACCTGATAAGAATGTCTAGGTGATAGAATGGGTGAGTCGATGTTTTATAGAAGCTTTTGTATAATTTTTATGCTTATCACAGTACAATCTCAGCTGCAAAAAATCCTCTGGTGATCTTTTAAAAATGCTCATGACCGGGCTTAACCCCAGCAATATGATTTAAAAAGCAGCAAGATTGAAAGTCCGTGGTCAAACAGATTTAGGGATTAATATTTGTTGAATGAATAAATGAGTGACCGATTAAAATGTAAATTGACCCCTTGAAATGCAGTTAAGTGCTCATTCTCTTTTTTTACCACCTTTAGTTCCTCACTGTGAAAGAAAAGTAATTTTTTTTTTTTTAGCAGTTTAGTATACATGTTAACCCAGGCAACTTTTCTGAGATTAGTCCAGATATTCAACTTGAATCATGGGTTCATCCCTCAGCCAAACTGGAGCTGAAGGGTGAAATGAACTGGTTGGTCAAGCATATCCCTGTCATGGGTGTCCGTTTTCTCATTTTTGAATTAATGTTTATATAGGTCTCTCAGTGCTTGTATCCAGGTCATCCTTAAGTGAAAAGGATGTAGACTAAGACAGGTAGATTGAGAGTGGCAAAATATGGTTCTACAAAAGAAAAAAAAAATAGAGGGCTCTTATGAGGAGAAGGGAGAAAAATCAAAAGCAGACAAAATAACACAGTAGGATATTCAGAATACTTATTTAGGGTTTTATGCTAGTTCAAAAAATGTTATTACTTATGCCCTATTTACCTCTGCAGCCCTGAAGGTCATCACCCCTCCTCTTGTGCCCAATATTTCCGTCACGTGAAACTACTTGTTTGTGGAACATGCCGCACTCATTTATATCTCTGCCTTTGCACCTGGTATTTCTTAAATCAGGAATACTTGTCAAATTTCTATCCATCTTTCAATTATTTATTTCTGTGCAACAGACTGCTCTGAAATGGATTAATTTATAAAAATTTTATTATTTACTCATAAATCTGCAATTTGGGCAGCACTTGGCAGGAACAGCCCATCCCTGCCTAACAGAGTGTCAGCCCAGGGAGCTCAAAAGCTGGGGGCAGGCAGAGAGAGGTCTCCTTGGGTCATATATCTGAGGTCTCAGTGATCACTGTCCACTGAGCATCCAGCTGGAGCCATTCACAGGGCATGTTAGTTCCCCTCCATGTGGCTCAGCCCTCTCATAGCATGGCAGCTATGCTAAGGGGGAGAGAGGGAGGTTGCCTGTCCCCTGCAGGCTCCGGACATCACTTCTCCTGCATTCTCTTGGTCAAAGGCACATGCTAGATCGACTCAGATTCAAGGGATGAAAAAGTCCTCTTCTTTTAATGAGGAGTATGTGAAGAGTGGCATGCAGATTCAGGTGGTAGTGATGGTGAAATGCCTTGCAGTCCATGTTGATGGTTGACCTGGATCAACCCATGATTTTGTGCATTTGGGAGTCTTAAAATAAATCCACTTTTCATCGCCAGTCACAATTGGATGCAAAAAAGACTTTCGTTCATGCCGTTGAAGCAACATTTTACTGATGACTTTTCGGTTTTCCATTTGTCTTTCATTCAGTTGATGTGGCACCCATTTTCCATTCTTTAAAATCTTTCCCATTGCTTGTAAATGATCAGAAATTGTTTGCTGAGCAATGTTTAATCTTTCTGCAAGTTGTTTTTGAGTTTGTCATGCATCTTCATCCAATAATGCTTGTATTTGTTGGTCTTCAAACTTTTTTGGTTGACCTGGACATTCTTTGTCTTTCACATCGAAATCATCACTTTTAAAGCGTTTAAACCAGCATTCATGAGTATCATGAGATGGAACATGTTCACCATAATAGTTAGGTTGCCTGACAAATGTAATTAAGGTTTCAGATGAAATTAAGGTTATTAATTAGCTGACCTTAGAATAGGAAGATTATTTTGGATTGTTTGGATTGGGCCAATGTTTTCAGAAGAGTGCTTACACAGTAGAAGAGGGAGGCCAGGAAAGAGAAGCAGAGCCATGCAGTGTGATAACTGAGCCCGGTAGCGAAGCTCTGAATGTGGAGAACATGGTAATGAGCCAAGTAGGTGCCTCTAGAAGCTGGAAAAGGCAAGGACCAGATTCTCCCCTAGAGCCCCCAGAAGGAGCGAGCTCTGCTGATACCTGGATGGAAGCTCTGAGGCCCATTTGCATTTCTGACCACAAGAACTGCAATGGAATACATTTGCTTTGCTTTAAGTTACTAGATTTGTGGTTAATTTGTTAGAGCAGCCATAAAAAACTAATACACCCATGGATGATTGTCATATTTTCTGGTTGACTAGTAAGTAAAAAGAAGTGATATAGAAGCAAGCAAATTGTGGTCCTGGCTGCACTTAATTTATTTGAATAGATTCCATTTTAATTACATTGATGCTCCTTTGTAGTATGTTAGTAAATATACCAGGCCTGCTTTGTAAAATTAACTAATCTATATTAATAGATATATGCTTTCAGTATGGTGTTTGATTCTGGACTAATTCCACTATAGTAAAGCATACATAAGTATTTATGGAATAAAAAATGGATATTTTTAGACTATATAATTTTGAGAAATATTGTGCATTCAAGATTTCAGCATACAGAAGCAGAGCAGAAAATGTTTTATAAGGGAAAAAAATCTCTAGCTCTGTAAACATCAGCATATACTACTTTGAAATGCAGTATCATATAATATGGAATGGTGTTACTCCATTAAAAAGTTTTATAATGGTAACATGAGTAAAGAATAGCAAAATGCTAGTGTTATTACAGTAGTTTAATAATTTATTTTTCCTCTGTGTGCCCCTCTTCCTTCACTTCACTTTTTTGTCCAATCTACCCCCATTAGAAAGACTAAATTAGAGACAGTGGCTATCTTTATAAAGTATGCCTTTTCTAATATTACTGGAAGGCAACCCATTTGGATGCTAAAAAAAATAATTTGTAATCAGTATTGAATATAATAGTTGGTAGATTTGAGGAAAAAATAAAATTGTTTAAAGGTCAAATGATACATTTTAGATTTGGAGATTCCTAGTATTAGTCCTGGCAATGTCTGAGACTTTTTTTTTTTCAATTTTGTGTATGAGAAATTAGGAGACCAGTTTAAGAAAGGAAACTATTGTGTACTTGAATATTATAGAGCTCCTTTGAAGAAACTAGCAATCAAGTAAGAGCAAAGTAATAGTTCTTTTATGTTTTTCCATAAATGGACTTTTGTTGAATTCAAATGATGTTATAACATAAACAAGAAACTAATAGCCAAATATATGAATATCTCATAAAATTGTTAATAAAATAACTTGAATTAGAAAACACGGGTTATGAATAGGTCATTCATAGAAAAGAATGAAATATATTAAATGTGATTAAATATATATAAAAAACTCAACCTCACTGATCTAGGAACTGTAAACATGAGACAAACAAAAATGAAATACACAAATATGGCAAGTATTTTACACCTATCAGGTTAGTAAAAATGAAGTTCGACAGTAGCAAGTGCTGGCAAAGATATAGAAAGATAAAATCACAAAGTGGTGTTATCAACTTGGAAAGCAATTTGATAATCCTATATAATAAAAGGCTAATATGCAAATTGATAGAACAGCAGAATGACCGGTCGCTATGATGCGCACTGACCACCAGGGGGCAGACACTCAACTCAGGAGCTGTCCCCTGGTGGTCAGTGTGCTCCCACAGGGGTAGCGCCGCTCAGCCAGAAGCTGGGCTCATAGCTGGTGAGTGCAGTTGTGGTGGTGGGAGCCTCTCCCATCTCCATGGCAGCGCTAAGGATGTCCGTCAGTTGGACAGCCCCTCAGGCTCCCAGACTGCAAGAGGGCACTGGCCAGGCTGAGGAGACCCCCCCCCACACACACACAGTGCATGAATTTCGTGCACCAGGCCTCTAGTATCTAATATAAATGGATAGTCTATGCCTATCTATACATATCCAGAATCTTTCCGAATTCATGTATCTATCAATTATCAATTTTCTATCAATCTGTTTATATATTTATCTATATTTTAAAACAGGCAGGAACAATATACATCAAATTTATAAACATAGTTACCTATGGGTGGGAAGGAAGTTCACTGGGATGAAACTGTAGTTATCCTAGCAAAGTACATTTTAACTTCACTCACAATGCATATCTTTTTATAATTTAATAAATTAGATGAAACAAATTTCATAAATTATAAATAGTGGTACATACAGTTAGTTATGGGTTATACCATTCTTTTCAATTTTTTATTTTAATCTTATTTTTTTGTGTGTGTGTTAAAATAATGTGCGAACCCTGGCTGGTGTGGCTCTTTGGTTGTGTGCATCATCCCATGCACCAGTTTGATTCCGCTTCAGGACATAAGCCTGGGTTGCAGGCTCAATCCCCAGTAGGGTGCATACAGGAGGCAGCTGATCAATGTTCCCCTCTCACATAGATGTTTCTCTCTCTCTCCCTCTCCCTTCCTCTCTCTGAAAATCAACAAAATCATAAAAAAAATGTTCTAAGTAAAATAATTAACTATATCCAATGCTGGATTTTAGCCCTTGAAATCAGAATATATTTTTATTGACTAGAGGAGGCAAATGCAGTTATCTGTGTGCAACATCTATAATGTGCTGCGGAATATTTCATTAGAGAATGCAATTTGACGTTTTTTTTAGAGGACCCAGATCTGCACAAATCTTGTCCTCATAATTATGTCTATAGTGAGGGAAGTGGCTCAGAGAAATAAAATAATTATAGAATGTCAGTGGTATAGGAGAACTTAAGAAACCACCCAGGAAGATCCTGTCATTTTAGCGATGAAGAAACTGAAGTCCATGCAGGGAAAGCAACTTGGCAAAATCCACCCATTGTCATCACTGGCTGTCAGTCACTGTTTTGGAGTCGAGTGCACCGCACAGAATTACAGGTGCACCTTCTGGGAACTCAAATTACTTTTTCCTGATCCAGTGACTTTTGCTTCTCAGCAAAAGCAATGAAGTCAGAAGAAATACCAATTAGCCATTTCTGTATCCAGCCTGGAGCCAAATAGAAGGGATGGGGACATTCTACAGGGATCTACCTCAAGGTCTATGCTTCCATCTATCAGCAGCCAGGTCAGCTCATGGGACCCCGCATCCTTGTCCCTGCACCCCATGCCGATTGTGCTTCCTGTGGATTTGGCTTCACTCTTGTTGATTTCAGGAAACTCCAAGGGGAAAGTTTCTTCTTGAGAGAAGCAATTTTACAGGGCTTTGGGGACCTGTAAGAGGCTTATTAATTAATGCTGCAATTAATTAAAAGAGAAGGTCAAGGGGGGTTAACCACCTATTGCTCTGAAAGGACAATATGGCACCAAATGAGTAACTGATATTGATTAAACCTTTCGATTGCCCATTTGGACAGTCAATCGTTACTAACGAGCCAGATTCTTCAACATATTAAATAAAACGAAGACAAGGATTTTAGCTTGGAGCCTGAATCCCTAATGTTTGGATAAAAGTTTGAGGAAATCTCTTTGCATCCAGGTGAACTGCAGGAGAGCAAGTGAAGGTGGAGTGATGGATTATTGAGCTGCCTGAAAAGCAATAGTTGCTGCCCGTGGCTCTTGTAATACACTCTGGAAACAAGTGTCCTGGGGCTTGTGGAATGAGTAGATCATATGTAATGGGTATTTTTTTCTGTATCAGAATGAAAGGGATATTTTTCTTTCATTTAAGGACAGAAAAGCAGCTCCTTATTGAAGAACCCATTCCAAATGTTAAGGAAGGTAATGACAATGTATTGTTCTTGTTTTATAATTGAAAATAGCCAAACAGTGCTTCTAATGCCTAAATGACAGGCCTTCTAACAGAGCTTGCTCTATGTTTGAATTCTCCATGGCCCCATTTTTAAAGAAATACCATCTAACTCTGAAAGTTTATATATAAAAAAGAAAACAAATGATGAAGACAACACCTAAGTCTTCTGCATAAAAAAGTGAAGGTTGACAATGACTCTGATTCAGACAAATGGGCAGAGAGAAGTAAATCTCTTGAGATCTACCTCCTTCCTTCTTGCTAAGGTGCCTATATTGCCTTGGAGTTTATAGAATTCAGGGTAAAAAGCAGAAAGCATTTAGGCACCCCCATGTTCTCTGGAGGGAAGCCAGGCTTCCTTGTGTTCTGCACATACCAGTAGTTAAGAAATGATGAATAGACTATCCTGGAATTCAGAGGCAGGGGGCTCCATAGGAGGTAAAGTTTTCAGATAAGGACTCCCGAACCTTCAAGTGGTTAAGAAATCAAAGTGGCAGATCCAGGTTCCAGACCCTAGGCCTGCAGCCTGCATCTGAAAACAGAACAAAGGAAAGAAAACCACACAGCTCTGACCGTGCAGGTGGTCCTGGAGCACTGGCGTAGCCTCAGAGCATCACATATACTTCCAGAGAGGATCCTTCAACTTGGATGATTCTATGGAAGAAATTATATACTCTCCAGGGACTTCTCTCCCAAATCCTTGCTAATTCATTTAAAGAATGCTCCATCTCTGAATTCCTCTTTCACTTTGACATTTATTGTGTGACTCCTGTGTGTCCTGTACTGTGGCACGTTCAGAAAGAGGTGTGTAGTCGTGAAAATAATAGGGGCTATGGGACCAGGCAGCACTATGTTCCAATCCTCCATCTGCCCCTTTGAGTAGCCTTGTGCAAATTAGTTTCTCTCTCACAGCATTAGTTACCCCACTGATGTTGTGAGGTTGAATAAAGCATGTGAAAGTATTTCATAAATTCTAAAAACAAAATAACACAAACAAAAAACCAGGATTCCACTTTGTAGGGCAACTGCTATCACTATTCTTAGTAGAAAGAGAGAAACCTCTTGCACAATAGACATTTTGTTGGAGGATGTAAATAGAGAATTAATAGAGGAAGAAATGAGCAACTTCTTTAGGCCAGCTCCTTGGAGGTAGCGATTACCACAACAATTAAGCAGGGCTTTTACCCCAAAGGCCAGAAAGTTCTGAGTCACAGCTCCTCACTCTGAGGAGGATTCCTCTGACAGCCTTTGGAGAGAGCAGGATTACCGGGCAGTCTCCACCAGGGACTGGGATGACAAAGGTGCAGCTTTTGTGATAGTGCTATTAAAACCTTGAGCCATAACTCTCGCCGGCCCTTGCTGAGCTCAGGCAGTGGGCTTTGTCTGCATCTCCTGAACCATGAGATTCTGCATGTCTTGGGTCTCATTAGCATCCTTAATGAACTTGGACACTTGAACACCCAGTCAGGGGTAAACAGCCAGGGGAGCTCAATTCCTAAATACAGTTCCCAGGAACTGAGTATCTACTATGACATATCTTACTTAACTTCTGGAATTTTCTATCCTCTTCAGATTATAGTGCAAAGGTAAATTATTGTTGGTGGCTCCCCAGTGAGAGAAACTTGGTGAAAACATAACCCATCACTAAAGAAATAATGAGGTTTAGATACTCCGTATCCCCTTCCCTGTGAGGACGGTGCAGGGACATGATATAGGCTTGGCCAATTGGACATTTCTTCCTGCCACTTTGAAGTGGATCCAGTAATACAACAAAACCTGTTCAAGTACCAGCAGCAAAGATGCATACAACATCCATGGTGCCTGTGGCTTCTGGACTGGTGGTGGTGGCTCCCACTCCACGCTCTTCATAGCCATGCTCTTCCTATGCTGGTGTGGCTATAACTGTAACACTAATCCCTTTAGCTTCCTTCACATTCTGCCTATTCTTGGCCTTGGATGGCTGAGGATCTTTCTTTTATTCCTTACCATTTCTTTACTTTATGAACTGCCCATTATACTTCTAATAGATTGCTTTTCTGCTTACATTAAGCAAATTTGTCCTGTGAATTTGCAATTAGTACTGATACAAGTATAGTAAATTGATATTAATAATTCCAACTTAGAAACAAAAACTAAAATAAAGATGTGAAGAGAAATTAAGAAGTGTTCCTTAATGGATATGGATGATATGGATATAAAGCTGACAAAGAAAAATATATAAGCCTTCTCTTCTTCTTTCTAATTAGAGCCTATATTTTCAACAAAAATTCCTCCCTGGTTGGTAGAGTTTATTGAGTAGAAGGGGCCATAAGGGTCATCTTGCCTAAAGAGCCAATTTTAAGAGAAGAATGTCCTGCCCTATAGAGGGTGACTAGTAAATCTTTGGCAATTCCAACTCAAATCCTCCTTTCCCTTAACTGTGTGCTTTTACAGGTGCAGGACTGGTTTCTTGAATCTATAAGTGAGGAAACAAATCTTAATAAAATAAAAAGTTGATACGAAATAATGCATTTTTACTGACTGTACCAAACTCAGTGCTGCTGCAGGAGTAATGGGATGAACATTGAGATTATAAATAGAGATAATCAGGAAAGTTTGAACTTCGGTATGTAGGTTGTGGTGATTCATAAAGGAGTGGGAGAATGGTCACTCAATAATGTTATTCCACTTTACATTTATGTGGTACCTTACAGCTTATTAATAGTAGTACTAAGAGGCTCAAACAATCTGCTTAACTGCTTGATTTCCTTCCTTGTGAGCTTCTGTCCTGTGTCACCACCATGCCCTGCACCTGAGAGAAACTATTACAATGCGTTGTTCTCTTCCAATCACTGCAAGAACAGCTGAGCTTCTGGAGGGTGTCCCTGGTTCCGCTGCCTTTGTCCCAGACCCCACTGATGATCTCCAAACTAATATTTTACAGCTACATGGTAGGCATGTGTTAAATGAATGACTAAAAGGGTGAGTGAATATTAAGGGACAGATGAAATTGAAGGAACATGTGAAGAAAGTACATTTTCATTCAGCATAAATTAGATGTGCAATGAAAGTAAAACTCCTGTTCTCTTGATGACTTATTCTATCTCCTCAAGAATATGCAATGTAAAGATACTAGTAATCCCATTGCTTCTGGTTTTAAACAGAGACAATGCATTGTTCATATGCTCAGTTTTTTAGGTTTTCTTTTCTTCTTTTTTCTCTGAGTGACAGATCCATCCAAGCAGAAATCTCAGTGACTTTCAAGTGGCCACCTTCATCTGGTCTCCCCATGCATCTTGGGCTTCTCCCTAATAGCAGGTGGGTTCTGAGAAAGGGGTGGTCCAGAGAAGATGCATTCCAACAAACTACAAGTATCTTCTCACCTACCCTCTTAGAAGTCATGTGCTATCACTTTCATCACATGCTTTCGGTTGCAAGAAGAGGGAATCAGATACTACCTCTTTATGGAGGCATGTGTGGTAAAAGGCTTAAAACTGAGGACCAATACTATGTGCTGTTTTGACAACTAGTAAGACCTGGAAGCTGTTGAATGGCATAACTGCAAGTTTCCCACCCTACTCTGCTCTTTCAGATGATGTCCCCTAACCAAACAACCTCCTTATCAAAGGGACCAGGCACAGCTTATTTCTGAGTAGTGTGCTTCAGTTTCCTGATAGCTTGCAGAGTTGTTCAAATACATTCCAGCAAGGACCACAGGTCCCATCACCCTCTCGGTACTATAAAGCCTGAATTTCATAGCCTCTGGTTTTTCACTCTTTTCTCAAGTGTGATTCCCGTGTGGCCGTGCATGGCATGTGGTGTTCTCCTATCCCAGGTTGTGAGTGTACATGGCTGATAAATGGCTACTGATCTCATCTATTTAGTGTTGGGTATTGTGTATTCAGACATCTCCGTTACTCTAGGGTGGGAAATCCTCCCTAACTAATGGGGTGAATAAAGGCAATTAAAACAGCATGGCAAAGTCACAAGGATGAGGTCACTTTTGGAAACTAGAATCTCCATGGGAATCTTCTCTTTTCCCCATTCCACTGTGTAATAGAAGAATTCTTAAACATGTCCCAATTAAGTTAGAGACCATCAAGGAAATTGTGTGATTGAGGATCAATTCCTATCACTGAACTGCTTCAACTTCTATTCCAAAGCACCGTTCTGGCTCTAGAGAAACCATCTGGAAAGATGTGGAGGTGTGTGGGAGATTTATTTATTTTTAGAATAGTGTGCTACTCTACCCATGAGGCATTCTGTAGATTCAGATGAAACTGCACCTAGATAATTTAGAAGTTAATACAGCCCAGATGCTGTCCCTATATAAACCAAAGGATGGTTTTTAATGGTGAATTTTCACTTAGACTCTGTTTTAATTATAGGTTTGGAGTCTTATCTTCTGAAGCATCTTAACTGTTTCAAATGTGTTTTATGATGTTAATAAGTATTTGGTGCTATTAAAACAGGGAGATGTTCTGGGGGACTCATCTAAGACTTAGGGCACACATGGGTGTCACTTCTGCTGAAAAAGCCATGGTGTTTTACAGGAAGCCTTATAGTAAAGACAGTAGCATGCTGGAGACCTGACATGACAACATGTGTTCAAGTTATTTATAGTGATTTATAGCCATTATTTTTTAGTCAAACAGAACTAATGGGATATATATAGATAGATAGATATTTATTAGAAGGAACTGGCTCACACAGTTCGAAGACTGAGAAGTCTCACTATCTGATAACTGCAAGCTGGAGACTCAGAATAACTAGTGCTGTAATTCTGTCTGAGTCCAAATATATAAGAACTGGGGGAACTGATGATGTAGGTTCCAGTTCGGGTCTGAAGGCCTGAGATCCAGGAGTGCCAAGGACAGGAGAAGATGGATGTCCCAGCTCAAAGCTATCAGGCAGGAAGGAACTAATTCCTCATTCCTCTGCCTTTGTTCTGTTTGGGTCCTCAGAGGGTTGGATGATGCCCACCCACATTGAAGAAGGGAATGGACCGAGTCCACCAGTTCAAATGGAATCTCATCCAGAAACATCCTCACAGGCACAGAAATGATGGTTAATCTGAGTACCCCATGGCCAGTCAAAGAGGCACATAAAAAGCCTATTATAGCCACGTCCTGATCGCAGTGATGGTGATAACATCTGGCTGTCTCTCATTCCTTTTATGTGGTCCCCTCCCACCCGCAGGTCTGTCATCATTATCTTACCCATCCAAGATCATGCCTCTTTAGATTTCAGTCTCCTGCTTTTTCCTAGCCTGGTTGATCCTCCTTTAGTTTCCCTTGGACATAATTCATTCTTTATCTTCTTTTCAATCTATTGTTAAGGCACCTATTCTCTATCTCATTATCCATATCTTGCTTCCTGTAAGGGTTTCCTTTTTGTTTTTCAATAGATTTTCCTTTTCTCAGAAACTCCTGTCTCATATAAATTAAATAATTTGATTTAAAAGTATTGTTTCTGATAGGCCTTTGAGAGTCTATATTAGAAATGAAAAACTGAATATATTTTCCTTTGTATTTCTGACATAGTAATCTAATTCTTTTTTTTTTTTAGTTTTGTCACAGTGTATAGGACATAAGTAAATAGTCAATAAGTGTTTGCTATTACAAACTATTATTATTACTGATGAAAGACGTGACAAGTATTTTAAAGTAGAGGAAAGGCATAAACTCAGATTTATTGGTTCTAAGTCTAGCAACCGTTTAAACAGAAAAATGTTGTTTTAAAAGGATTACTTTGTCAGAGATATGCTACAGGAAACAGAATGGGAGAAGCACCTTCATATGGTGCCTGGCACAGAAGAGTGTCAAATAAGAAATGTTCAGTAAATGTGGAATAAATAAGTGAATTTTTGCTAATGGAATAGAAATATTAAAATTAATATTTGATGAGTAAATGTAGAAATGAGAATGGCATAAATATTTCAGACTAGAATAAGAAAAAAAGCAAATTTCAGTTTTAGATTATCAGACATACAGACTAACAAACACAAGAAAAATGGCTTTGTTATAGACATATCAGCTTGCACTGTCATGAACATGTACATAAGAAAGAAAAGAGGGATAAAAATGAAAAAGAAGAGAAAGAGAAAAAGAAATCAGAACAGAAAAGAAAAAAGGATAAAAATAAAATAAATGAAAATATGATGAAATTGAGTGATGGCTTAGAAAGTCTCACAAACACAAAATATTAGAACTTTCTTAGTTGTATTGATTATGTATGTATCTGAGTGTCTTCTCTTCTAGACTACAAACTCCTTAAGGGCAGACGATAGCTTTGCTAGATTGATCTTTATAATTTCCTTAATGGGTTATATAGACTATGTACTTAAATTGAAAAGGTAGAATGAATAAAGGAATATAGGAATTATTGATTAATAAATGAAGAGAAGTGACAGATTAGAAAATTTCTAAATATAAAAAAATCTATTACCAAGCTGGGATGGACACATGAAGAAGGCCAAGGGACTTTCAGGCATGATCTAAATGCCTTCTGCAAAGTTCTCCAGCGCAAAAAATTACCTACTTCACTGGCCATCAGAAAGCCGCAAGTTTCCCATTAGAATTTATTACTTTGGCCTCAAGGGCTCTCCTGCCTTTAAGGGTTGTCTGTAAAATTACAGATATCTGAGGGATAAAATGTGCAGCTATTAATAGCTGTGGCCTCAAGGGGGGATTAGTTGATGGCCAGTTGTTGGGAAGGTGTTAGCCTGGAAAGAAAAGGAAAGGAGCTAGATTAGCTGAAAGTTTAATATGGCAAATGTTTTGCTTATACTATCTCCATTGATCCTAAAAACAAAACAAAAACAGTGCATTGTGGCTATGACATCCATTTTTACAGAGTGAAATCAAGTGTGCAGAGGTTAAACAGCCTGAAGTAACTGCCAGGAAGGAGCAGAGCTGGACTTTGAGTGGAAATTTGTCTGGTTCCTTTCATTCACTAAGCAGAGCCCACTGCCAAAGGCAGGAGGAAATTTTAGGGCCTAAAAACAGTAATTTTATTTAGTTCTGAACATATTGTGACATTCCCAGCTTCCTTTTCTGAAAAGCAACTAGCCATTTGTATTACTTTTCTAGGGCTGCTGTGTAACAAAGTACCACAAACTGGGCAGATTAAAACAAGATTAATATATTGGTTCACACCTCTAGTAGAAGTACAAAATCAAGGTGTTGGCAAGGCCATGTTCCCTCTGCACCTTCTAGGAAAAGGATTTGTTTTTGCATCTTCTAGCTTTTAATAGCCCCAGGGCTTTCTTGATTTTTTATTTGTGGCAGCATAACTCCAATCTCCTCCTTCGTCTTCACGTCCACCACCTCTCTGTGTCTCTCTTCATCTTCACGCGATGTTCGTCCTGAAAGAAGAAAATAAATTTGTATGTAAATAGTACCCTCCCTATACCAAGAAAGAGGTAAGAAGACACCTTATCACCAGAGATGGGGAAGTCAAAGCATAGAAGTTTCAATGAACAAACCTTAAACTTCTTTACTAATTTACTACGCCAAATCCAAACTTTTCTGTCTTCTGAATGCTTCACAAATTTATTGTTTCTTTGTCTAAAAAATATAAAAGCTGCCTGCTTTGATCACTTCTTTGGGTTTCAAAATTCTATGAGCTTCTGTATGTATTTCTCCTGTTAATCTGTATTGTCTCAAATTAATTATTAGGCCAGCCAAATAATCTAGAAGCGAAAAAAAGGAAAAATTTATCTCCTCTGCAGGTGCAGAAATCAACCCATGATACCATTTATTTCGCTTGATTTATGCTGTGATTTAAAATTACATATATATATCTCCTTTCAGCAAGTGACTGTGTCAGTGGAAGGCAGAGCAAGGAAGAAGCAAAGTAGAAAAAAATGTTAGAATTTGTTTCTTTAAAGAACCTGATTTTATGTCATGCTGGAGACCAGGGTCACATGCATTTGCATTCACTCTAGGCAAAGAGATCCAGAGGGATTAGTGCCTCTGAAAAGCTTGGCTGTCTTTACTGTATAAATAAAATGTTGAGCAAAGCCTTCCCAGTGATATTTCTAAGCAAAGAAACTCAATATATTGCCATTTTGGAGATGAGAATGCTTCAAATAAGATTACCTCTGTATTGAATTCAGGTTGCAATTGGAGTTGATTTTCCTTTCAACGACCAATGTATTTTCAAGACCCTCTAGAATAACTGACTTTCTATTGCTCATTTGCTGGTGTTTGTGTGTGTGTGTGTGTGTGTGTGTGTGTGTGTGTGTGTGTGTGTGTGTTTTGTGTGTGTGTATGTGTGTGTGTGTTTTATGTAAGCAAAGACTTTAATGATCAGAGCTGGAGCAAAAGACACTTTTAGTTTTGCATTCAAAAGATAGTCTTAAGGAGGCTTGGGCCTCATTTAAAAAAAAAATTTGTTTAGATTCATTTTTGTTTTTGTGTTTGTAACACATAGATTGTAGAGTCTTTGACTGTGAATCCTGGCTTTTTTATCTCAGGGGAAAATCATTTACACCAAGTATCTTTGGGGTGTAAATGTGAGAGGATAAGCGATTGTAGCAGTTATTTGCTAGGGGGTCTTTTGGATACATTATTAGTCACAACACACAGTGGAGTAGATTCCGAGGGATTCTTGTGCAGGTTCAGCAGATGTCTCTGTTATCGGAGGGGAGTGTGGCTTGTCTTCCCCTATTGTTAGTGGGAGTGAGGTCTTTTCAATATTTGGAGAAAAGGAATTTTCTGAGACTCTCACGGTAGGATGTGACATAGTAGAAAGTTTTAT
The DNA here is from genome assembly GCF_951640355.1 of Cnephaeus nilssonii. NCBI lineage: Eukaryota > Metazoa > Chordata > Mammalia > Chiroptera > Vespertilionidae > Cnephaeus > Cnephaeus nilssonii. The sequence goes on along the minus strand of NC_137084.1, from coordinate 13,563,463 downwards.
TTCTGTGGAATTACATCCCTGAGTTTCTAAAGTCATACTTCCCTTAGTCCAGTCATAGAAAAAGTATAATTGGAGCTTCAGTAGGGCTAAAATCAGAGCCAGTGTCCAGAGTTTCCATTCCTTGTTGCACCCAGGTCCAGTACAGCATTAGGCTGGTTGCAGTCCATCAGTCCTTGTGTGGGGGCAGGGGGGTCTACATGGCTGTGGGAGAAATGGGAGAAGGCCAGGAAGCCAAGCATGAGCCAAGCATGCCAAGAGGAACCAAGAGAAACCAAGAGAATAAGCTTCTTTGTTCAGGGGATTATGTATCCCAAATTTCTGTGTGCTTGCAGGGCCCATGCCCATTCTGGCCAACCATCTCTGTACCCAGGCGTGAGTGACAGACAAGTACGTTTCCTATGTCATCCCAACTTTACTCGGCATGCATCTGTCTTCCCTTTGTTGGATCCCTGTCCTAGTATTTTGCAGAGAACATGCCTCTAATGCCTGGCCTTCCTTTTGCTCCTTTCCTATTATTAATAACTAGTTAATTACAATGGTATCATCTCGACACTGCCACACTTTTTCCTCCACTGGTCCGATTTCTGAGCTGACATTTATGAAAAAGGTGGAAATTCTGTCTTCTGATCAGAATGCGCTCGTGGCGTTTCATGCAGATTTCCTTGCTTTACCTCTTCTTTTGACAGAGCCTTTCTGTGAGAAAATGATACCTACTTCCAGAGAAATGTCAAAAAAATAAGCAATTAATATGAGTTGTCAGCACTCCTCAGGGTCAGAAGATTAGAGTGGTTTCTTCAAGCACTATTAGAATTCCATCTCTAACACTATGTACAACAGAGAGCAAATGAGCTCTTCCTAAGGGACAGTGATAGGATGAATTCAGAAATAACCCCTGCACCAATATACACGTACACACAATTATCATTGTCTAGTATTTACTTTTACTTAATATATACTGAATTATGACCTTTTAATTACAATTCCCCATGCAAGAGGAATGAATGGCAACAAGGCAATTTCAGGCCCTTGCAAAGCTCACAATGCAATACATAGACTATGACAGCACATAATGACTCCAAAGAATATAGGGCACTAACTGTGATGGCCTCAGTGTTTCCCTCAGCTAGACTAAACTTCAAATAGGTTTCTATGCCCCTGACCTCCCTCTCACCCTGCCCCTTACAGAATCCAGATGGCTTAAACACAGAGGTCTTCTCCTCTCTTTTCTTAGAGCATTTAGTTTAGAAAATTTGTAATTAATAATTCTTTTTTTACCCCTTTGAGATGTAACTCTTTTTAAAAGTCTCTTACCAGTTTTATAAATTACTAATGGCCCGGTGCATGAAATTCGTGCATGGGGGGGTTGTCCCTCAGCTTGGCCTGCACCCTCTTCAATCTGGGACCCCTTGGGGGATGTCCGACTGTGGGATCGGGTCTAAACTGGCAGTCGGACATCCCTCTCTCAATCTGGGACCACTGGCTCCTAACCACTCACCTGCCTGCCTGCCTGATTGCCCCTAACCACTCTGCCTGCCGACCTGCTCGCCCCCAACTGCCCTCCCCTCCTGGCCTGATCACCCCTAACTGCCTCTGCCTTGGCCCTGCCACCATGGCTTTGTCTGGAAGGATGTCTGGAAGGTCTTCCGGTCTAATTAGCATATTATACTTTTATTAGTATAGATGACTATCTCAAGGACTTGGGAGCCATACCTTTGAAATATAATTATCAAAAGATGATAATGCCCCTATTTTTCAATTTCTGTGGGAGAATAGGAACCTAGCTTTCCTGCTTCAGGTTGCAAAATCCCTCCTGTCTCGAAGATAAAAGTTGACTTTTCCTTTGGGAAGTCCAATTCACAAACATAGATAGCCTATAATCTGCCCTTTCACTTCAGTTCTTAAAAAGCATTTCCATCTTTTGTTTCAGTGGAGTTATGTTCGTATTGTATTCTGGTTTGTTTTCCTATTGCCATAGCCTTTAATTATGTTTTCCTCCCTGTTTAATGTTGTCCATTGACATGTTTGCTTTGATAGCACTAAGGTACATGCCCTGGAAAGTTCAATATTAGAAGAATGTACATTTTATTGGGGAAATTATAAAAAGTTTCAAAATACTAAAGGAACTCAAGCCAAATCTTTGAATTTTAATAAGTGGTGTCTTCAGAAGAAAAAATAGGGGAAGAATAAGAAGCAAAATGAGCACACATTAAAAACAATCATTAGTTGGTCAAATATCAATTTAACACAAGATTTTTTACCAGATGAAAAAAAAATATTTGAAAGCTAAATTTTGAATGTCTAGCCATTGACAGTGGGCACATGCATGATGGAAGCCATGGTTACTGGAGCTAGAATCATATGATGGAGAACCTTGAATGCAATAACCTGTGATAAGTGCAAGTTGGGGGTTCCCCAAGGACATCTACACTTCTGACACCAATTGCTAGTTCAGGTCTCCCCGGGACAATACTCAGTTTTGATAATTTTCAATTGTTTATTGGTACTTAGTCACATATACATTGTTGGTTGTACATGTGGCTGACCTTAGCATGCAGCCCCTACAGATGTTGATACCTCAACCACCATAAGTCACATTGCTAGCATAGACAATTTGGTATAGCCCAACGACGTAAGGCAGAGCACATCAAGGCTTTAGAGGTTACCTTTTAGGTTCCAAGACAAATGGCCAAAGGAGAGGTTAATCCTTTGCTTTATAAAGGACCTTGATTTTGTTAATGTAAAAAAAACAACATTGAAACCTGTAAAGAATTTTTGTGAGTTTATTTGAGCCAAACTGTCAACATATGCCGGGAAGCAGAACCTCAACGAATTGAGATAATGCTCTGGAGAATGGCAGGTTACATTTGTATTTATACATTGCAATCAAAGGAGGGACATAGGTGGATTATATGAAATTCATTGGTGATAGATTAAGGAGGTAGGATAAAGCAAAGTGGTGGGAAAACCCTGGGATTGGATAAAAAGTAAAATGATGGACACATACATAGGTGGGTGCAGGAACAATTAACATGATAATGAAGGAATTTGTGGTATCTGTCCTGGGGTCCACCACATTTGGTTGTGCCCCAGGGGCTCCAGAAAAAGGGAAGTTACAAGTTACCCAGACATTTCAAAGGTATGTTATCATAGATGCAAAAAGACAGATAGGCTCAGTTAAGGTAAAGGTTGACTTTGTCAGTGAAGATACTAGCTTAGGACATAACTGCCCACCATAACTGCGTTTAGTTAAAGTTTAATTTCAGACCATCCTTCGTGGTTACTTTAGGTCTCTGAGTTTGCAAGACTGTCATGCAGGCCTCCCCTGAGCTTGTCAGGTCATCATGTGGCCCCTTTCGTCCACAATTGCAATGACCTATGATAGGGAGCCTTGAGTTCAATGACATCTCTCTGCATTTACTGGGGAAAATGGTGGAGAACCTATTGAGTAGATAACTTTTTCCTCAGTGATAATACTGAGATGGGAGAATAAAGAATGCATTTAATCGGTTGTATTTTCTTTTATGCATTTATCTTTCTTTTTATGTTATTCCTATTTTAATTGTCCCCTTCTTATCTCTATTTCCCTTTTGTCAATACTGCATCTCCTCAGTAACCTTGAATTCTTTGCAATAGCCCAGTAATTTATGCAAAACATAGACCAATCTTTGCCATCCTTGCAGAATCTTAGAAAATGCTTTTATCTTTCTATTTTTTTTTTAACCAATGTTATAGGGAAGGGGAATGCAGCCTTTCAAATGCAGCTCAAAGACTACATTTTTCCATTTATATTGGTAGATTCTTTTTGTAATAACAGATTTCTCTCCCCTAAAAATTCATGATATTTGAAGAGATAAAGACATCCTTCTCTCCATTTTAATAATATTTTATTAAGGAAGCTTTGATATAGAACATAAGATAATCTTTTAATCAGAATGTTATCAGACTAAAGGGGTCCATTTGCCTGCATATATCAAAGCTCAATCAAAGGTGAAAAGGAATTTGCTGCCAAGAAAGTAAGGATTTATTAATTGAGGAAACAGAGCCAAGCCCGGAGTTATAGGTAAAGTAGTGCTCCAAGACCTGGCTTCCTGATGGCTTCCAGGGCATGGGTCATAGAGGAGTTGGGGTAGGTGGGCTGTATTGATTGGTTAGGGGCAGGGTAGGAATTATTTAATTATTACATCTGTTCCTAATGTCAGCCATGGCATCACTGGTTTCACAAGGGTCTTGTCAGTGGCTTTTCTGGGTCTGAAGCTGAAACACATCTGAGGCCTTGATGTTATCTCCAGTTTGACTGAAACTTTGTCTCTGAGGTCAATAGACCTGAGGCTTTGTCTGTAAGATTACCAGAACCTCATTGTCTTGGGGGCTTAATGATTAAGGGAGCTGATGTTCAATGGAGAGGAAGGGGAGTGAGTTATGGTGTTGGAGGCCAGTTTGAACAAAAAAAAGGAGAAAAGGTCATATTAAAAAAGTGGAATTTCCACTTAATTACAAAAGTCTTTTTGAATTTACACCCCAGATATTTTGGTTTGAATCAGAAATATTCTCCCACCTCAAATATGAGAGGCAACAGAGAAGATGAGTACCAAAGGAATTTTCTATGTCCTACACAGGAAATAAAAGAAAGATAAAAACCAATCAGCTTTATCCTACCACCCATAGAGCCTATAAAATATTCTAATATAGCGGTAATGTAGAATAACACGAGGAACGTTAAATAATGAAACAGAGAAGCAAGTAAAAACTAAGGGGTCTTGAATAATGGGAACCCAACACTAGGGCAGACTGAAATACACTCTTCACTGCCAAGCCTTATTCGATTGGAAGATCCCCTTTTTGAGGTCTTCTCACCACTTTATTCTTTTCTCATGCAATGTAGTGGTTATTAATGCTGCTTATTAACCATTTTTCCCTTATCACTTTCCAGCCACTGGATCTGATTATATTTCTTGAACTCCCTTGTTTCATGGGGCAAGTGATAGTCCTGGCCAACGAGTAATGAGCAAAATTGACATGTATCACTTCCAGTACGAGAATTTAATTGCTTGTGCAAAGATCCCCCAGAGCTTTCTTTCCTTCTTATGACAACTTATGATTTCCACACAGTGATTCCTCCATCAGCATGAAATGCAATAATAATGAGCACAGTAGTGCCCAGCCAACCAGAGATTGCAGGAAGTATAAGTGAGGTGTACATCATCGTTGTTTTAAGCCAGTGATATTTGGTGTTTTTATAGCAGCATTAACCTAGTCTATCACTACAAGACAATATGGGAAATGCTAAGTGAAACTAGCAATCATTAGAAATAAAATTTACTCTTTTTCCTAAACTTTAGCCCCAAGAATAGTAATATAGAGCTGAACCCTGTTTGCATTCCAGATTGAGACCTCTGGAAATAGTTATTCAAATTGTGCTGAATATATATATATATATATATATATATATATATATATATATATATATATATATATGAATCCCACCTCATTCAAGTGGACCCAAAAAGTAACTATGGCTCTAAAATTACATCATTCTGTACATGGCTCAAAACGATGGAAAGATGTGGAAATAGGATCAGTATATCCATCTGAAGTATTTGAAACATCCAGGAAAGAGGGTTATTTAACATGAATAAAGGTATTATTAGATGTTTATATTTATTGAAGAATGGGTGTGAATGGGTTCCTAGCATTGGTCATCTTCCATCAGCACTACTCCTGAATGCTGGCTTTGGACTTTACTTTTCTTTTCCACTAATTCATTTGGAGGTTAATTTTTAAATATATTTTTAACTAATGTGGCATTTGACCTAATGTTTATACTTTTAATCTGTTACCAGTAAAGAGTTAAGGTGGCAGAAAAGCCGCTTGGCAAGGTGCCATTCTTTTCATTATTCAGACCTTGGTCTTTGATGGAAGATCCTTCCCTGGAGAGACAGCCCTGAAAACTGAGGTATAATCCTGCTGAGGGGGACTAGGAGAATATTGATAACATGACCAGTAAGGGTATACATCTCTTAATTCTAGAAATGTTTAGAGCATCATCATAGCTTTGCACAGGGGGGAGTATGTGCAAAGTGAGATGTATGTGGTTAGATCCAAGGGCTTTAATAGGAATCGATCAAACTCCTGTGCTGTTTGACCTCTGATAATGAGAGTTCCCTTTTAACCTCTATAGTCATTTAATAAAATGTTTAAATAGCAACATATATTTTTTTGCTGTCAAATTTAGCAGTCATCTGTTACAACAGTTATTCTATTTGTAGATGCCCAGGGGGAAATCTGCATATGCATTATTGCTGAAGCAGGTCTCTTTTAAGGCTCCTGGAGTTTCAATATTATGACCCAAATCAGGCACTTAATGAGTATTAATGGCAAATTGTAAATGTAGCAGGTGAGCTTTGGGATATGCTTCATGATTAATGGCAGGATTCCTGGGATTGGTGGAAAATATCATCATTAAGTGACTGTCAAATGGCCTGGAGATTACACCATGTGTTTATCATCACGTCTTTTACAACACTATCTAAAAACCCATCCTGTAGAATTGCAGTAATTGTTAGAAGTAAATGAGCATGGAAACCATAGAATAATTATTATGGTGAGCTTTCCCATCAAAGTCAGAGGTCCTGATTTCAGTCATTTTCTAATATTAAGACATGAAGTCAGTTCATTCACTTAACAAATATATATTAACCACCTACTATATATGATGTTGTTTTTAGTAGGCACTGGGAGTACTTTGTGAAACCAAACATACAAATAAGCAAGAGGCATGGTTCCTGCTGTCACTAATATTAATAATGTGTGTGTGGGGGGGCAACATCCATCAAAGAATGTACAAATAAATAATCACAACTGTGATGAAAATAATCAAGGGTAGTGTATTTTGGGAGGAACTGACCTAGTTGGACTCCTTTCTGTAAAATGGGGTGACCCAGGATTACTATAAGATCACAGGACACAGTATGTATGAACAGCTGACATAAAATAGGGGCAGTATACATTTCCACTTCTTTCTGTTTTCTTTAATCTTCTAAATGCAATTAAATGCAGGGCATTCACTTCTAGATAATTTTTCCTACTTACTGTTGGATTTGGAAGTATTTTGAATGTTTTTGTATTAGACAGAAATGTTAATGATCAGGTTTGATCTACATACTGCACTCTTGGTTATAATCCTGGCAGTTGCATCTTGCCTTCTTCCTCTGTTCCCAAAGCTGTATTATTATTTTATTTCTAAAGAAGGCTGCCCTTGGAGAACTAATTTTCCCATCCTCCCATGCAATAGCATTTACATCTTACCTGAAAACATATGCACATCAAAAGGAAACTTTAATAAATACTGTCACAAATCCATTTTACAAATATGATACCTAAAACAAGACAGAAACTTTATAATAAAGATTAGAAAGAGGGAAATTACAACTCTGTTGAATATATAAGAAACAAAATTACGGAAGATGAACTGAAATTCAGTGGTAGAAACAGAATTCTCATTTATACCTTGTCTAGTTCTCTTTGAGGTGAATTAATTATGAAACACAAGCAAATAAAGAATTCACTTTTTAAGAATTCGTAGATGTTTCTTGGGAAGAGTAGTAGAATAAAAAGAGTGCCTTTTATTTTTTAAATTTTTACTATTTATTTATTTACTGTTCACACTATTACAGATATCTCCCATTATCCCCCCTCTCCACCTTTACCCAACTTCCATTTCCCCCTCCCCTATCCTTCACCACATTATTGTCTGTGGGCATGGACTATGTATATATGTTCTTTGGCTAAACTCTTCACCGTCTTTTATCCAGTCGCTTCACACCCTTGCGATCTCTCTTACACTTTTAATTTTGGAATACCATAGGGCACATATCATGTTGGTCTAACAGGCATGATATGAAAGGCAGCTAAAATGCTAATGGGTAGAAACAGTGTTTGGGAAAGATAATGCCAGTGGGTGTTCTTTGGTGTTCAGGAACTAAGGTTTAACTCATGCATTTTGTTATTGACCCTTCATGTTTAGGAACTATGCTATGCGTTATAGCTTCTACTTTCAATGGAGGCACATCATGTGAGGATGTATGCATGAAGAAAGCTGGTGAGGAGGAGGATACACTGAGTTTCTATACCTACAGCCTCCTGACCCATATATGGTGATGAGCATGAATATAGAAATTGAACCTGAAATCTAGATGCCATCCATAGCCATACCTTTCTCAGGCTCACTGAACTTTGCAGATGCTGAAGCTGGAGGCCTAAAGAAAATACTTTTCAACTTCTGGTCAAGTGAGGCACTTGGAAAATAAGTAAGCCTAAGGGAATGTCTCTGCTTCTGCCGGTGGGGAAACATAGTAAGTAACCCCAAAGAGCAGTGTTCACTTTCTAGAGCAGTGTTCTCAAAGAGCGGTATGCCTTAGGGGAAAGATGTGAAACGCAACGCAGGAAAGACAGACTTTTTATGACGATGTGGTTTCAAGTGCTTAGGCTCCTGAGGGAATCTCACTGTTGGCACACGGAAAAAAACTTGGGGAGAAAACAGGATGAGGCATTTAAGTGTTTTTTGTTCTCATCTCCACATTACTCTCTGTTCTTTGCACTAAGAAATCATTCTTTAGAATGAGATTCAGGAAAAATATATGACTGAATTGGTGGTAATCCTAGAGGAGGGAGCCCTGTGCCCACCCCAGAACCAAGTCGCAGGAGCTGATGAGCCAACAGAAACTTTTATAGGAATAAGGTAGAGAGGCTGTGCCCTGCAGGGGAGAACAGAGGTGACTGGGGAGAATATAGGGGTGCATTATCTGACAAGGATTCAATAACAGAAATAAAACTAATTAAAAGTCTTCTTTTCATTTTTACCATTGTTATTCTAAACAATGTCAGAAATCAAGTGCCTTTCCCAGATAGAAATATTTTCTTAGTCTAACTTCTGAGTAATCATTGCAGTTAATAATAACATGTTTTATTAACATGTAAGCCTACAATTAGTTCACACTGTTTTAAAACAGTGATCCTTTAATAAATATAGTACTCTACATAGAAGTTACTTAGAAAATGCCTAGTTATTTAATTAGCTTCTGTAGTAGATTGATGGTGGTTCCCCAAAAGATATGCCCATATGGTAATTCTCAGAACCTGTGTGAAATTTGAAAAATGGTCTCTGAAGATGTCATTAAGTTTCTTGAGATGGAATCACCCTGGAGTATTGAGGAAAGGGGGCCCACATCTAATGGATAATACACTTTTGGAAGACACACCTGGGAGAAACACAGAAAAGAGGAGAAGCCATTTGAAGACACAGAATTCAGAGTGATGCAGCCACAAGCCCAGGAATGCTGGCAGCCACCAAAGCTGGAAGACACAGGGGCAGATCTCTCCAAGGGTCTGTGGAAGGAATGTGGCCCTACCAACACCTTGATTTGAGATTTTTCTATTGTTCTCAACCACCAAGTAATTTGATATAGCAACCCTAGGAAACTAATGGAGCCTGGAACCCTCAGGCTCAACTATAAGCAAATCCATTTCTAGAGTGACTTTGTTCAGTCATTCCAGCTCCCTTCTGCAACAGTCAGTGGCTCAATACACTGCACGTAAGCACAATATTCAAAATAAACAACCATAGCACAATGATTATAAAAGATGAGGACACAGAAATTATTTTACCTCTAGCATAATGTGCGACTAATGAAAATTTTATTTGTGCTTAAAATTTAAAAGTTAAATAAAGCGTGAAATGTGAGATATATTTTTGTTAGGTGAGTATATGCATAAAATATTTTATTGAGTTGAAATAATACATTTAAGAAAACTTTTTCATCTTATTGTAGTTATTATTAAATCATAATAGTGCTATCACAGCAATAGAACACTATTTTAAACTTCCTCCAAAGAAATATTAGTGTAATTTGAAAGTACAAATTCATTGCTTTTATTTACTTTTTTGTATTGTTATATTTATTTTTTGCTGGTATGATTATGCATACAAAATTTAGTAAGATAATACTTTTCATTATCTGCATTTCTTTTCTGACCATGATTATCATTATTCATGTATAATTGAATGTTTTATTCATGATTAATTCTGAAATAATTTTGACACAGAAAGGGGAGTTTATACTAGATCTCTGGGCCACAAACATGCTACGTAGGTAGGCATGTCCACTGGTGGCCTGTTCTATGGTTATAGCCCAGTGGTAGGTCAAGAGCCTACAGTAGAAATGGCAGGTGCTTTCCTGGGCAGCTTAGGCTGTAGTGTGTCATAGTGGTTCCTTGTCCAAGCATATTTTGGAGTCAGGAGAAGGATTTCTATGTTCCCTATAATGGAAATAATGTAGCTAAGAAAGTCACAAGAGCAATAGATGGCTTAATGGTGACTTTCAGAAACCAGAGTCTAAAGACAACACAAGCCAATGCTGGCCTTACTGGATGCTGTCCAGACAGATGCTTACAACAACTCCTCTTCACCACTCACACCTGTGTAAGCCTTCTCAAATTGCATGAGGAAGGGAGTAGGGTAAGGCATCCAACTGACTAAGAACATTTCTATCCCCTTTGCAGAATGAAAGCTAAAAATACAAATTTAGCCCCAGCCAGTTTGGCTCAGTGGATAGAGCGTCAGCCTGCAGACTGAAAGGTCCCGGGCTCGATTCTGGTCAAGGGTACATGCCTGGATTGTGGGCTGGATCCCCAGTAGGGGGCATGCAGGAGGCAGCCGATCAATGATTCTCTCTCAACATTGATGTTTCTCTCTCTCTCTCCCTCTCCCTTCCTCTCTGAAATCAATAAAAATATATTTTAAAAATATACAAATTTAGTTAAATTAAAAACTAAAAATAAAGTTACTGATTTTGTTCACCTCTGCTGTGGACTAGATTTCATATATGTAATATATGTTTTCTGCAAGAGTAAACTAAGTTGTTTTGTCTAAGATCTCACAAGTAATGAAAGATAGAACTAAGATAGGTCTATTTCATCCTAAGAACCTCACTTTCTCTACCATGTTAGGCTATTGCTCCAGGAACTACTGAGTCTTGTGATCCATGGAGAAGAATAAGCTGGCACTATTCCAAAGTGTTGGCCCCTAAGTTTTAGAATAATTTCCTCCTAAATTTTTGGTTATTTTCCTCCTTGGCTTACCTTGGAGGAGCAGGATGGGTCAGTGGCAAGCTGGATTCAAACACAGGTGATTTGGAATCACAGCTCCTCCCTCTTATCTCCATTTACCTTGGGGAACTTTCTCTACCTCTCATCTTTTTAAAAATATATATATTTGTATTGATTTTTCACAGAGAGGAAGGGAGAGGGATAGAGAATTAGAAACATCGATGAGAGAAAAACATCGATCCGCTGCCTCCAGCACACCTCCTACTGGGGATGTGCCCGCAACCAAGGTACATGCACTTGACCGGAATCCAACCTGGGATCCTTCAGTCTGCAGGCCGACACGCTATCCACTGAGCCCAAACCGGTTAGGGCTCTACCCCTCATCTTTTATTCTCATCTCTTATATGAGGAGAGAAGTAACTCAGAAATGCAGAGATTTAAAATTGTAAATATAAATAAAGCATTATAAACTGGAGCTATTTCATATGATCTTACAAAGATATAACTTTCCAAAATAGTTGTAAACGTCACTGTCATTCCACATACAGCCTCTCATAACTTGAAATGGTGTCTGATAAATGAGGACTACTACTTTAAAAAAATTATCCATTGATTTATTGTTTATTTTTGCTGACAATGATGAGTATACAGGCCTGTCAGCTGCATACAGAAAAGGGTTTAAACAATATAGACTATTAATTCCAACATTCTCTTTCTGTTATAATTTGCTGATCCTCTCAGCATGAAATTGATTAAAAGATACACATCACTTAATCTTTTCATAATCACCTAGTGCAAAACTTGCAATAAAGAACTTTTTTTTTAATGGTTGATTAACCAAGTGAGGCATGGTGGGCAGGCGGAGGGCTAGAGTTGGCTATTCAAAAACAAGTTTTTCCCTTCATATGAAATGCTCAGATAAGCAGTATTCCCTACTGAGCTTCATAGATCAGAATTCTCGGAGTCTGGTGAATCAGTAGACAGATTACAAGGGGAAGACAGGTTATGAAGAAAAGGAAAAATGAACAAAACTAAAATAAGTTATTCTGGTTGTTTCTGAAATGAACTAGTGGAAAAGAAATAAAAAGTGCATTGAGGAAAGGCTAAATATTAAAAAATGGCCCTTTAAAATATTTCTGCAGAAAAAATATAGGAGAAAGGAAAATGCAAGCAGGTATCTCTCATAAAATCTTCTACCTGAAGATAGTTTCCAAGAAGTAGAAAAAAACATGCGGTTTTAGAGACAGATAGACCTCGTTCTGAATCTCTTTTAGTTGATATGTGTGACTTTGGCTAGCTACATCTCTGAAACAAAGTCTCCTCATCTGTTATCAGGTATGTTATTTCTTCATTTATTAATAATTTGGACTTAGCTTTCCTACATGTACTATTTTATGCCTTTGATCATTGTATTAAATTTGTTTGGAATTTCACGTTCCTATGCCTATTTATCCTGGTGGCTAAACTCATTGAGGGTCATGGTGACATCTTAAATCTCTGCTCAGTCAATGTCCTTACCACCAATGTCCTTTACCTTTAAGCTAAAATTAGTTATATGATGACTTTCAGGGCAAGCAGCTAATGGGATTTTTAATTGTTTGCTTGGAGTGTGTAGAGGAGATAGTACTTCTCTTAGTCCTTAACAAGAGGGGCCCATGCCTTGCATCCTCTTTAATGGCTCTGTTCTGATTCTTTCCCTTTCTTATGCAGCTATAATTACCTGGAGTCCCAGAAATGTGGCCATGCTTAGCTCATGCCCTCTTATGGATTATACTGTGGATATCAGAACACAAGAATCCCCTGCCCTTGTTGACCCTGACAATGTACATACTCTTTGTACTTGTACATCTAATTTGTTCTTAAGCTTCCAAGGCTGAATCTGTCCTCAAGGATGGACTGTGATGGTGATATGCTGACATCTAGGTCTCAAGGAAGGTCTTTTGGGGAGGGGCATGTAGGTAGGGCTTGAGGCTGTAGGCTATGGGGTCCCCAAAATGTATGGGGGGGCCCCAAATCTCATAGAAAAGGGTATTAAAATAAAGGTTGCTGGGCCAGGCCAGGCCTCCCACACAGCCGGTTTCTGGCCTAGAGCTTTGAAGAGTCTGAGAATTCTAAATTTTATTCTGACATTCTGGGTCATTATAAAGGTCAAGATTAGAACATTGTTTGTAACAGTGAGCTTGATTTATTTCTTAACTGTTTAGACATATAACAAACAATTCTTCATTTTTGTGCCAAAGTTAGGAATGTGTCTCTACTATCCTCCTTGTTGTGACAAACTAGGAAGCTGCTTTATACAGCATGGGTGTTAATTTCCAAATCACTTTGATATTCTTTTTAGAGGGTGTTACCTCATTCCAAAGAGGTTTTCCCCTGTGTTTGGATCCCATGTATTTACTTGGGGCCTTTATCTTTATATTGGCTCTTATGTTTACCAAGAATCATTTAGCAACATTTTGAAAGATAATCAATGAAACGTCATGGTCCATTCCTGTCAAAACTTTGCAGCCAGTAGGGTGACACTGAAATGAAGTGTTGCCCAGCTGGCTTGGCATTGACCTATGAACGACAAGGTCGCAGTTCAATTCTTGGTCAGAGCACATGCCCATGTTGTGAGCTCGATCCCCAGTAGGGCGCATGCAGGAGGCAGCCAATCAATGATTCTTTCTCATTAATGTTTATACCTCTCGCTCCCTCTCTTTTCCTCTCTGAAAAAATTAAAATATATATATTTTAAAAAGTGTCACGGAGTAACAGAAGACACACATCCAGAGATCTCTACCTCTCCACATAACCCTCAAGAAAGAGGAAGGAAGACTCAGTAGAAAGAGGAAAAAAACACCCCTCTGGGAACTCAAGTTTGTGCCAGGTCAGGGCCCAACACCAAGGACTTGCATTGGGAATAGAAGTTGGTGTAACCCTCATTCAATGAAGACCAGAAGAACAAAATAATTTGCATTCTGTGTTTTAGCACTTTCAAATGCCTTGTGATTCCAATGACATGGACAAATCTTTGTACCTCTATTAGCCTTACTTTCTTGAACCACATCCAGCACAGCCAGTGGTGAACCTGAGGAGGGGTGGTGAAGGATTAAAGAAAACAGACGAGAATATAGCTGGGGCCAGGTGGAACACTGCGCCTGGATGAGGACACAGCAACTCAGCCTGTAAGCCGAATCTTTATTTTATAGTCAGATCACACAAAACAAAACAAGGGGAGTGGTCAAGATGATTACAATGTTCTTGTGAGTTTCAAATCTACTTCTTTCCTGTTGTTGCAGTTCTCTGAACTCTATCAAGCTTTGTTTTGACAACACTTGCTGCACCTCCTGTAGCCCACATCTCTCAGCTACCCAGAACTACAAGGTCGGACTATAAAGTCAAGCTTACAAACAACCATAGCCTTTGGCTATAATTGTGCTGGGGGGGGGGGGAGGGGCTTTGCCCTCCAAGCTAGTACTTGTATGTGGCTTTGCCACAAGAGGACCATGCACTCTCATCAGTCCAAGGCTTGAACCTGTCCAAACACTGTAGCCTCTCTCCGCTCTCCACACTTTCTCCCTTATAAAATTCCTGTGAGGCCCTGGCCAGTTTGGCTCAGTGGATAGAGCATCGGCCTGCGGACTCAAGGGTCCCAGGTTCGATTCCGGTCAAGGGCATGTACCTTGGTTGCGGGCACATCCCCAGTATGGGATGTGCAGGAGGCAGCTGATCGATGGGTCTCTCTCATCGATGTTTCTAACTCTCTATCCCTCTCCTTTCCTCTCTGTAAAAAATCAATAAAATATATTTTTTAAAAAAAATTCCTGTGAGGATTGCTTTCAAATGGTGCATAAAATGGCCTTTATAACCTGTAAAAGTTTATTATTTAGTGACCAAATGAATAACAAAATTAATTATTAATTAAGAAGTAGTTATTAAGGCCCAGCCAGTGTGGCTCAGTGGTTGAGCATTGACCTATGAACCAGGAGGTCATGGTTCAATTCCCCATCGGGGCACATGCCCAGGTTGCGGGCTCCATCCCCAGTGTGGGGCATGCAGGAGGCAGACGGTCAATGATTCTCTCTCATCATTGATGTTTTTATCTCTCTTTCCCTTTCTCTTCCTCTCTGAATTTAATTAAAAAATATTTAAATTTTTTAAGTTAGTTATTAGGAATGGTCAGTTTAAGAGTTCCAGCTTCTAAATTTCTTCTTCTTCTTCTTCTTCTTTTTTTAAAAAAACATATCAGTTAATATTACTCTAGGGTTTAAATTGTAATAGGTCCAGGTTTATTGCTTACATGCTATGCTTTTCTTGTCAAATTTATTATAAGAAAATCCAATATTCTTGAAGTTCTTTTACAAAAGTGCTCATGTTTTCCCCCAGAATCCATCTAGCCTTGTGATTTTTATGTGACAGTCATACAACAAATGTTTCTGAAATTCAACTTAGTTGTAATGCAGATAGATTACTGGAGGAAAACTTGTGTTATCCTCCCTACTACATCAGCCTAGAAAATATGGGTCAGATGTTAAACATGTTAAATACTCTCCTCATAAAGTTTCATTTATGATCATTAATGCCAAAGGATGGCAATCTTACTAATACCGAAGAATGTATTTTTTAAAACACATTTGGATTCATCAAACTTTACTATTAAACTCCACATTTCTTGTTCTTTTCTTCTGTCTCTAAGGAGATAATTTCTGTTATTCTCTAGAATTTCTGACATATTATCTAGGCAAATTTTAAATGCCACTTTATGTCCATTTAAAATAAATTCACTCTAGAAAGAGAAATATGAGACAGGATACATCTTCTACATATTCTTTTATTAGTTTTGTTTTTTTACTCTAAAATATTTATAAAAATGGGCTTGACAGTATTATTTCCTTATCATGTTGCATTTCCTAAAATGGAGAATTATTATTTTAAAATTTTCTATCTCATCACCTTATTTAATATTGTCACTTTCTCACAAATTGAAAGTCCACTGCATTTTGTATTTCTATGCAGTGCTCTCTTCCTACCTTGACACTGCTCTCAATTTAAAGATGAAATCCTCAACCTTTTGGCTACTGATGTACTTTGTAGAGTTCCTCTGGGGTTTCAGGAGCTTGGCTGCCAAAAAGATGTCAGAAAAGAAAGGAAAAGTTGCTCTGAGGGAGGTAGACTTTCTCTACAAAATGTGTACTGTGATTTGATACTCAATTACTCATTTTTATGTGTGTATAAGTTGACCTAATAGTCACAACATCCCTATTTCATATAAGATAGATACTCTAATTATACATTTAAAGAAAAGAAAATAGGCTCCAGATGATTCCAGCCCTGAGCCATCCTCACTTTGAGCTTCTGAGTCTTAAATAAAACTCCAAGCATATGGAATAAAGATAAATTACCATTATGTCCCTAACCGGTTTGGCTCAGTAGATATAGTGTCGGGTAGCAACTGAAGGGTCCCAGGTTCAATTCTGGTCAAGGGCATGTACCTTGGTTTCAAGATCTATCAGCCTAGTATGGGGTAGTGCAGGAGGCAGCGATCTATGTTCCTAACTCTCTATCCCTTTCCCTTCCTCTCTGTAAAAAATCAATAAAAATATTTCTTAAAAAGTTATCATTATGCACTTTCTAAATCCATGACCACAGAATCTGTAAGTATAATAAAATGAATAAAATTATTCTTTTAAGTTGTTAAGGTTTGGTGTAGCTGAAACATTGCCCAAAGTTAAAAACGAACAACAACAAAATAAAAACCCTAGTAAGTAGATGATCTTAGATTAGTCTTAAAAAGTCTGACTTCATTACATCCTTGTGCTTACCTTCTGATATAGAAACTACATATTTATTTGTTTGCACCCCCAGCTAATTTATAAACTACTACATTAGAGTAGGGATTTTTTTTTCTTATTTATCCAAGACAGCAAGGGTTTTCACCTGTTTTGTTAATTTCTGTACCCCAGAGTCCAGCACAGTGGCTAATACATACATAGTAGGCACACAAAATTATTTGTTTGAGTGAATAAGCGATAGGGTCTATGATTAGAAGTGCTGAGAGCTCTGACTTTATCTTGTAGTATTACAGGCACCTAGTGTAAGCTGTCTGTTAAGCATCTACAGTTTCTTGATGCTGTGCTAAATGCTTTACAAATAACAACATTTAATCCTTACATCTTCACAATGGGTGTTACTAAAAGATCCATTTTTACAGAGGAGGAAATTTATATTTCAGATTAATAGATGGCTTACTCAAGGGCCCTCAGTTATAAAGGAAAACAATTTAGCTCTGAAGTCTGACCCCAGCATATGCTGCATACTCTTTATTTGCCTCTATTTTCTCTATTTTTTTAATCTCCATTCTGCACTATAAGCTGAGAGGCTTTGCTCTATGGATTGTGTCAACCAGGCTGTCTTTCCATCTGGCTTCTGATTGGGTTTAACCAAAAGAACGTACCACCTGACGATGAAAGGGCAGAAGGGTTTGTGGTAGTCATTTACCGGTCTCGGCCAGGCTGTGGGTTCTCAGTAACTGCAGTTTTCTTATTAAAAGCTACAACATCTGGAGGAAAGCTTTCTCCTTAGCTGAGTTCTCTCCAGGTTTTGTGGTGTGCCACAGAATTTTAATAATTACTTTTTGTGTGCCATGAGATGAAAAAGGTTGAAAATCGTTGGTATAGAAAAAAATCTTTCATCTTCTATGTGTTTGAAAGTTTAGTTAATAACTGTTACCAAAAATGTCCTAGATAATGTACCACTTGCTGCAAAAGTAATTTTGTGTACAAGAGATAATTCTAGTCTATTTCAACTGGGTAAGCCTCCCTGAGATAGAAAATTTCTGTCGGAAACTTTGCCAGGACTCCAGGTGACAAAGAGAGAACACCTACTCAACTGGCTGGTAAACTCCCTCTGATTTCAGAGAAACCCTGATAGAAATGTAACTAGGTTTAAAAACACACATATATATGGACATTTCTAAGAGATATGGTTTTAAATACTGTGTTGTATACTTATTATTAGTAGTTCCAAATATTGGTTGATAAAGGCTTGCTTCCCTGTCTGGATAGTTTGGTCTATGTATCCACTTAGATTTTCCATCTCTCTCTGGCAGAAATGAGACTACCAGCAATTACTCTTAGATTTGCAGTCAGTACCTTTGACAACCTGGGAGACAGGTCATCTGTCACCACCACTCTCAGAAGGAGAGTGCTCACCTAAGTAATCACTCTAACTCATGGTAGCTGACCAGACAAATATTAACAAGCTAAGTTGATCAAAGTGGCAGATAGCTACTCTGGGCTTACTTTATAGTTCAGTGCTTCCCCTTTAAAAAGCCACGGAGGGAGTGGAAAGAGAATGAGCAACCAGCAGTTGCCTTTGCTTGAACACTGTCCAGTGATCAGTTTGCAGTTTTCTGAGCAAGTGAATGAGTTAAGTGGCAATACTTTATTGTACATGTTTTAATTTTCTTTAGATTTTTTGCCTTTCTTTTTTTTTTTTAATCTTTATTGTTGAAAGTATTACATGGTGACTCCTGTTCCCCCCATTAACCTCTTCCAGCCCTCTCTCATCCTCCTTCCCCTCCCCTAGACCCTCTCCACCCCATTGTCTGTGTCCATGGGTTATGCATATATGCATACAAGTTCATTGGTTGATCTCTTCCCTCCCACCCTCCCCTGCCTTCCCTCTGGGGTTCAACAGTCTGTTCATGCTTCTATGACTCTGGGTCAATTTTTGATCATCAGTTTATTTGGCTCATTAGATTCCACATAGGAGTGAGATCATGTGATACTTATCTTTCTCTGGCTTATTTCGCTCAGCATAATACTCTCCAGGTCCATCCATGCTGTTGCAAATGGTAAGAGTTCTTTCTTTTTTATTGCTGCGTAGTATTCCATTGTGTAAATGTACCATAGTTTTTTTTATCTACTCATCTGCTGATGGGCACTTAAACTGTTTCCAAGTCTTAGCTATTGTAAATTGCACTGCTATGAATATAGGGGTGCAAATATTCTTTCTGATGAGTGTTTCAGGTTTCTTAGGCTATATTCCTAGAAGCGGGATGACTGGGTCAAATGGGAGTTTCATTTTTAATTTTTTGAGCAAACTCCATACTGTTTTCCACAGTGGCTGCATCAGTCTGCATTCCCATCAACATGCAGATACTTTTAGCATGGAAATAAATAGATCATATTAAATTTGGAAAAATTTACTGTGGTTTTTGAGGGGAAAATGGATTCTTGAGCAACCAGAGAGAATCAAGTGGACCAGTTTTGATTATATCATGAGTTGAATTCTGTCCCCCCAAAAGATATTTTGGAATTCTAACCTCCAGAGCATGTACCTCATAATGCGACCTTACTTGGAAGTAAGGGTTCACATAGGAAATCAAGTTAAAGTGAGATCATTATTGTGGTGTCATATTGTATTATAAAAGAAGGAAAAGACACTCATGCACTGAAAAAAATTATAAAACTGTATTTGGTTAGGAAAAATTATTAATACGTTTATGAATTCTATGCTTCTATTGAAATATCTATATCTAAAATACTAGAGGCCCAGTGCACAAATTCGTGCCAGGCCTGCACGATCGGGCTGAAACGGGCTTTCTGACATCCCCCGAGGGATCCCCGATTGTGAGAGGGTGCAGGCCAGGCCAAAGTACCCCACCAGTGCATGTTTGGGGCCAGGGAGGGACATGAGAGGTTGGCCAGCTAGGGAGGGACTACGGGAGGGCTCCAGGGCATTTCTGACCCATCTGGCTCAGTCACAATCGGCTGGACCCCAGCAGCAAGCTAACCTTCTGGTTGGAGTGTCTGTCCCCTGGTAGCCAGTGCACATCATAGTGACTGGTTGACAGGTACACTGTCTGCCCCCTGGTAGTCAGTGCACATCATAGTAAGTGGTTGAGTGGCCTTAGCATATCATTAGCATATTACGCTTTGATTGGTCGAATGGCCGACCAGATGACCAGACACTTAGCATATTAGGCTTTTATTATATAGGATTATACTAATATGTTAATTATACCTGTTTGTAATAAAGCAGACTTTTCTGAATCAGGATCCATGGTATGGAATGTAAAATCTGTGGAGATGCAAAAATACTTGCATTTACTAGTGGCTCTTTGATGCTATTAATGCCAACACTATTTCCTAGGTTCATTATATGTTCAGCTGTGAACAGAATACCATCTTTGGCCATTTGAAAATCATATTGTATAATTATTTTTTCCTATAATTAACCAAATGTCTAACGTATTTTGAAATCATATCAAGTATGTATTAAAAATAGACCTGGAATTTTATATAAAGTGAATTGAAATGAGTAAGCTCTGTCAACACATCTGTCTTCATTTTAAGGACAGGATTAAGTAAATAGGTAGATAAGTGGGTCGAAGATATATAGTGAGAACTGGATAGATAGATGATAGATAGATGCATAGATAGATACATAGATAGATGATAGATAGATAGATAGATAATGATAGATAACTATAAGATTTTAAAGAAAGCACTTTGCATAGATTTTTATATTTGATGTCCTTAAAAAACCTCTACAGGTAGTAATTTTTCATTTCAAAAGCAAGGAAAATATAGTTCAAATAAATTAATCTTATTATCCAATTCACAGTACTAAAATGATACCCCCAGAAATCAAGCCCATTTTTTCTTCCACACTATTGACCATTCTGTCCATTCTAATACCAGATACAGTGTCAGGATAAGAAGAGACAATGGACCAGTGAGACAAAGAGCCAATGCACAAGGTCATGTAAGAAAAGTAAAAGCTATAAGGACCATGGCTTCTCAACTCTCACAGGGGGCACTACTTATGGAAAATAGTAGATCTAAATAATATCAAATTTTCTAGAAAAATTCCAAGATGAATGCTTCTCTGTAATGATAATTGAAACATGAAATATATATTATATGACACCAAAATACAATGTATTCCAATATATCACATTACGTTATACCATGTTATTGTATTGTATGGTATTACAACCCAGTTTTGCAGATCCACTATTAATGAAATGAAAGCCTACTTCTTTCCACTTTTCCCTCCACCCAAACCTTAAAACGGCTTCTTCTAAGAACCAGTTTCCCTTCAGTGAGGATGCTCTAAAGTGTTCCATAGGGGACCCCTGGAAGCTCATTTTCCTGGACATCTTGAATACGTACACACCACAAACTCTGCTACCTAGTGAGTTAAAACCACATAATTGCAATAGTGAAAGGCAAGTTACTCAAGCAGATTTGGTTAGCCGCAGTAACAAGACTTATAACCTTTATGAAGGCCTTTGGGCCCTAATTATTCAGTTGCTGCTGCCAGGGCTAGAGCATACCCCTGTCTACAGTAGCTAATTTGCATCTCCTTTCCCCTTAAGCAGGCTGTCTAGTTTCATTGCGGCACTTGACCTATTTTTGAAGCCCTCAGCCCCTATCAATAGCAAAAGTCCCTCTCTTATTCTCCAACTTGAAGGGGAAAGATTATGATTAATAACTTTTAACAAATTCACGGACCTTTAAAAAATAAGATTCAAGAGTTACATAGAAGGATAAAGTCTGGCAACTTTCTAGCTGAGTAATATATATTACGTCAACAAGCAATTCCTGCATGGGCCAGGTATTTAGGGGACTATAAGGAAGTCACTGCACCCTTAAGAGGAGCTTCCATGATAAATGATTCATCAAAGATGATTATCTAAACATTTTGGTTCTGATCATCGCCATCTGTTAGTCACTTCTTATTGTGGGGATGTCAGAGCTGGAAATAATTTTCTGCCTTTTGTTGCCACCTTGATTAGGCATCAAAGAATGACATTTGGATTGAGCTTTTCTAGAACCATTTCTTTTTAGTTTCTTGTGTGTCTTTGGGAGAGAGGGGTGGACATTGTGGTTTGTAGGCTAGATCATTACTCAAACCATTACACAGATGTTTTCTTGAATGATATAAGCTCCTGCCCAAGATTAAAAACATCAACTTCCATTGTCACTAAAACAATGATCTGTATATTTTGAACCATAGAGAAATATCCATAGTCAGGAGACAGACAATTGGAGTACAAGCATAGCACTTTTCTTCCTTCTCGGATGATTCCTCAGAAAACAGATGCTCTGATCCACTCAGTAGCACCACTTTCTTTTTTAGTTGACCAGGGAAAAGAAGAAGAGGAAATAATGAAATCTTGCTTGATGTTTTTGTTTCCTTTTCGGGGAGATTCATCAGTGAGTATGATTGTGGATGTATTTACTGATATGTATCTGAATGTGTACATACACACACAGCGATTATATTATTATATTACTGGTTTTTACATCTATATTGGCAGGACTGAGTGTACAATTTATATGGTTCAGTAAAAAATTAAAATGTAGGGCCTCTTGTTAAAAAAAAATCAAGATTGTGAAAGTAGAGTATGAAACTCAACCTCTGTGTCACTACACTGGACACACAAGCTCATAGAGTCAGATGCATCTGTTGGGTTCTAAGTACATATTGATCAGAGACTGGATCAAGTCAACCACTCTCTCTTCTTTGGCTTGTAGAGATAAATGATAGAAGATTAAGTAAAAGTAAGATCTGATAGCAATCCGGCTCATTACTAATGTCACACTAGTACATTTGGAGATAGAAAATAAAGGACATTTTATAAGTTGTATGAGAAGCATTTTGTTTGGTGACTGTAAGCGGAATGCAAGAAGAGGGAAAACAAAGCTAGTGCTGCCTTGTCAGTGATTTAATTATTTTCCCATCTACACTTGTTTTTGAAGCTTATCAGAGCAAAGTACTGTGGGCAACCCAGCTGTCACTGTTATCACTGTGGTTCCCAGTGTAGTAGTCCCGATTCCTATTGTAATGCAATTAATCTTTTGCTTTGCACTAATGGATGAACAAGCATATTTACCGCAGCATAAAATCCTAATTATTTTTTGAATAGATGCATAAAGGGAATGCAAATTAACGGCAAGTGATAATTGTGATCAATGTGTACTATATCTTTAAATGTCAGGGTTTCTGTGGTGTAGACTGAGCCTTTGCGTGGATACAAAAGTTTTTACCTCTGTGAGCAGGCATAGACATCATGTTCAAAATCTGTTCTTAGAGGGTGGCTTGTGCTTTTAGACCACACTGAATAGAAATTATAGTTCATTTGTTGGCAGGATTGTCATTAATAGAGTGGCATTCCTCATGAGCTATTGCTACAACTACGGCTTTTAAAAAAATAATTTTTATTATTACTTGTTATAACCTAATACCTATAACAATAGCAATAAATATTAATTCTGTTTTTTAAAATATATTTTTATTGATTTCAGAGAGGAAGAGAGAGGGAGAGATAGAAACACAATGATGAGAGAGAATTATTGATCGGCTGCCTCCTGCACACCCCCTACTGGGGATTGAGACCTCAACCCGGGCATGTGCCCTTGACTGGAATTGAACCTGAGACCCTTCGGTCCATAGGCCGACATTCTGTCCACTTAGCCAAACCGGCTAGGGCTTAATTCTGTTTTTTAAATATAAAGCATTGTCCTATTTTCACCAAAAAAATCATTAAAATCCTTTCACACTTGCACAATATGGGGAAATTTTTCAAAAATAATTTGAGCAAAAGAAGCCAAGTATAAAATAGCACATGCTGTATGATTTCATGTATTAAAAATTAATTACAGTAAAAATGGATATTCAATAAGAAGTTAGTAAAACAGCCTCTCTTGGGCTGGGGAGTGATTGGAAAGGCTGCCCCTGGGGTCCTGGTAATGGCTGGTGTCTTGATCTGGATGCTGGTCACACAGATGTTTTCAGTTTGCAAATATTTGTTGAGTTCTGCAATTGAATATGTGTTCTTTTCCTTATGAATATTGTACTTCAATAACACTTTTAAAGAAAAACCTTTATTTTTAACTAGCGTTCCCGTTGCAGGAAGTTTCCTGCAATAGGGCTTTCTGCTGCACTCTATCCTGCCCCGCCTGCTCTCCTCCCTTCTCCCTCACCCCGCCTTCTCCGCCAGCCCCGCCTGCTCTCCTCCCTTCTCCCTCACCCCGCCTTCTCCGCCAGCCCCGCCTGCGCTCCTCCCTTCTCCCCCGGCCCCGCCTGTGCTCCTCCCTTCTCCTCTCCCCTGTCTTGCTCCCTTCTCAGCTCTTGACTTCTTTCTACGCTGTCTTGATATGCAAATTAACCACCATCTTGGTTGGGTAATTTGCATATTCACCCTGATTGGCTGGTGGGCATGGGTTGGCTGGTGGGCGTGGCTTGGGTGTAGCGAAGGTGCAGTCAATTTGCATATTAGTCTATTATTAGGTAGGATGTTTTATCAATGGTATTGATTTTAAAACTGAGAGGCAGAGTGGTTAAGCAACAAACGAAGGTGGGGAAGATAAAACGGGGTTGAGCACTGCTTTGAATCAATGCCTCCTTCAATTTCAAGGTGGATCCCCTGCACTGTAAGATTGACCTCTGGGCTTTTCTGTCCCTTTGCATTCTGTGATCTGCAGTGCTAAACCAGCTTCACCCAGCACCATGTGCTTTGCCACGGAGAAAAGGGATGATACAGTTGTGGGAGAGTTGAGTCTGCAACCATCCCCCCTACCCCAAACCAGCTTTTAAATTTCTATTTACAACATTATTTTTAACACCGGAAAAACAAATGGTTTTGTGAAGGGGAAAACCGCCACTGTTTGCAAGATCACTTTGCTGGTTCATCACTACTGGGGTGAAATGCTTTCCATCCATTTTCACTCTGTCTTGTATAGCCGGTAGATTGTGGCTAAATAGTCATTATGTTACTACTTTTGTGGTGCATCGGTACAGTCATACAAGATTTTGTTGGGAGCAGCCCAATTAAATTGTTATTCCCTTATGTGTATTTGCACTACATCAAATTTTTGAAACATGCCTCAAATTCTATTTCATACTGATGTGTTCAGGTTTCTGTTATTATTAGTCGACTTATGTCTTTTGTTTTTGTTACCCTTTTAAATGCCTTCATTGTCTTTGCTGACCTTCCTCAATTCTGATTTAATCTATGAGTCATGATAGGAATAACCTATAGATTGACTGAGATCTGCTCTTGTTAACACCGAAGCCCTGAGGAATTTTGAATAAACCTGCCTTGATTAACTTATCCTATGATTGCAGAAATTCCTCCTGACTTACTTTTCTTCTACCTACCCACATCTCCTCCTACACTTGCTAACTTCAGTCGTTGTCACTTAGGCATCCTATTTTTTTTTTTACTTCCTCCTTTTTATTTTGTTTTATTTTTAATTTAGACATTCAGATTGCACTCTATGACCTTCATATGAACAGGGCTGCCTCTACCACAGCTCATTGTAAACTAGAAAAAAAGACCCCTCCCTTCCCCTGACAGACACAAAAGCAAATGAAATAACACAAGTGAGAGTATCTGGTGTGTGTGACAATGAGGGCAGATTCTCAGTACCTTTTTCCTTCAATTTCAGAGAACCATAGCATGAAAAAGGTGGATGAGTAGGCCCTGTCTATGATAAAACAAAACAAGAAAACAAAATTTCCAAGAGAAACTGAATTTTATGCATACCTAGGTTCTAAGTAGAAATCATTGAAAATGACTTCTGGTATATGGATATGCAATTTCAAGTTCAGAGATATGTATGAGGCATGTGAATGACTCAAGGGGGTTGTAAAAATGCCTAACAATGCTCTGATAAAATGTGCAAAATAAAGTACTGCCCTAGAGTGGAAGCCATTTCACATATAAAATGGCTGTGTCACTTTTCAGGGAGTTCTTGACTTTTCAGCCTTTCTAATAAAAACTCATTCGAGTGAAAAACAAATCTTTTTATCTGCTACATTACAATTGAATTTAGAACTGTTGAAGAAAAGAAAAAAATCCTCTAAGTCTGGAAACCCCAAATTGCAACTCTTTTTACCTTTGCTCTATCATATCAATAAACACAACTAATATATAAGTTATATATTTTATATTATTTGATATATTTGTGTAATAGTGTGATCTAAAATGTCACACTCTGGTTATTTTAGTTCATACAATTCATATTTAACAGTATTAGTCAAAATATTAAAATACTAATACAGTTATGAATTACAAAAAATATACACTTAAAGAGATGTTTATAAAGAGCTTTTCATAACAAGCAAAATGCTAAAAATATAAATTACACAGGACAAAATGTTGTATGTACAATTTGAGCATGTGAAAGTATATGTATGTGAAATACACTTAAAGGTGATACACCAAATATTATTACCTTGTATAGTATGATTATAAAGTGAGGTTTCTTTTCAACATTCCTTTGCTTTCTGTACTTTCTAAACTTCTTCAATAAGCATACATTATATTAATAGTTTAAAGAAAGGTAAAAAAACAAGCAAAAATCATTGCTTTTATCTGTAGAACCAAAAATGTTTGTTGCCAATTATTACTTTGTCTTGACACAAAAAAAAATCAGTGTGTTTTGATAGTAAAGTAGGCAAAGTATTTAATATTTTGCAAATAATTTATGGGTAAATTTGCAAATAATTTATACATGTCATAGCTAACACCCCCCCCCCCCATTTGCACTGTCTTCTTTTAAAATAGATGTCAATAGGCCACCACATCTAGACACCTATGAGCAGTTATTGATAGATAAGGCCACATTATAACCTGAATAGTATAAAGAATGTGTTATATTTTAAGTCCTTTTGGTCACAGTTAATACTTTCAAGTAGATATAGTTATGATCCACTTAGTAAAAAGAGATAAACAGCCACCAGTGATATACGTCCAAGTAAACCTAAAGCACTAATTTGAAAGAATATACTAGTATACTCTTCTATATTCACTGCAGCCTTATTGACAATAACCAAGGTATGGAAGCAGTCCAAGTGCCCATCAATAGATGAGTAGATTAAAAAGCAGTGGTACATATCTATATATATAAAAGCCCAGCGACCGAACAGCAGAACAACCAGAATAACTGGAATGACCAGTCACTCTGACACACACTGTGGCAGCCAACTGGCCTGATCTGGGACCAATAGGCCACCCCCAACTGCCTGCAGCCCCTCCCCCTGGCTGGCCCTGCCCCCAATCAGACTCCTCACCCCAATCGAGGATGGGGCCCCTCCCCTTGGCCAGCCAACCTCTCGAGGTCCCTCCTGCTGGGCCGGCCCCCGATAGGCCTCAATCTCTAGCCAGGCCGAGGGACCCCACCCATGCACAAATTCATGCATGGGGCTTCTAGTATAGAATAAAATATTACCTGGCCATTTAAAAGAATGGAACCTTATCATTTGTGATAGCATGGATGGACCTTTAGGGCATTATGCTAAGTGAAATAAAGTCAATTAGAGAAAGATAAACACCATATGATTTCACTTTTATGTGTGGAATCTAAAGAATAAATGAGCCAATAAAATTGAAACACAATCATAGATACAGAGAACAGACTGATGGCTGCCAGAGTGGAGGGGATTTGGGGGACTGGATGAAAAAGGTGAAGGAATTAAGAAGTACACATTGGTAGTTACAAAATAGTCACAGGGATGTAAATTACAGCATAGAAAATATAGTCAATAATATTGTAATAACTATGTATGAGTGGGAATATGGGAGGGAACACTTTGTAAAGTATATGATTATCTAACCACTATGCTGTATAGCTGAAACTAATACAAAGTAATACTGAATGTAAATTGTAATTGAAAAAAAAAAGAATAAGCAGCACAAAAATTTTGTCTGAGAATAGGTTGTTACTATTGGATTTATTTTCTTGATTACATAATATAAGCTATTTCCATAGTATCTGATGTTAAGTGCTGGCTAACAATCTTCATTAATTCTTTTACAAATAAGCCCTCATAAAATACAAATTTCAGAATGATTCCTCTTTCCTACCCCCTTTTTCATAGGTATAGAGTGTTACATTTGTATAAATGAGTCTTTGGGGAAAGACATCACTATTTTATCACAGGTGATTCATACGTTCCAACTCCATGGAACCCCTTAGGATATCTACTCTATAAAGATTTTGGCAATATCAGAACATTCATATCTCACCCATTTTATGAGTTTATGATTGAGCTTCTAAAATATAACCTCCAGAGCAGATGTCAAACACCAAGGCCTCACCTCAATTTCATAGAATGGAATGACTGTCAATGGATTCTGTTGGGGGAACAGAATCTGTCTCTGTTTTTGTGACATTGCGGTTTTAGAGGAACCTTTTTCCGCTCCTTCAGTAACATTTTGTCAGTCACTGTCTCTCCTCGGAACTGTGTGTAAAGGAGAAATATTTTTGCGTTACAGCTCTCTTCGTTTGCCTCACTCTCAGCAATGCTTACAAAGAAGAGGTTAAATAATTTAACTATGCAAGATGAGTGTTCATATAGGAAACTTACAACACTCAAAATAACTCTTAGAGAAGATTTTTTTTTTTACTGATGTGGGTTTTGGTGCTTTAGATATGAATTTCAGACCAGGAAATAAAGTACTAAGAAATCATTTATGATGTGTTATTGAGTTACTAAGGGAACAACAATAGATTTGGACATTTATGAGACGAGTAAGTAAAGCCATATATCCAGAGAGCCCTCTGAGAGAGCCCTCAGGTGCAGTTTACTAACACTTATTACGTGAGAAAGCTATTTCCCTTCCCATTTCTTTCTGTCTCATAAACTATTACAGATACACAATAAAGTTCTTTAAAGCATTTGGAAAGAAACTTATGTAGGTAACTCACAAACAAGTTCATCATTCAGTTTCTGAAATGGTTCAAGGAAAAGCAGTTTATGTAGCAAAACTTACGTTAATATAATTAGAAAAATGTGTACTTCATAAATGTTGAGATCAAAAGAGACAAATTTAACATTTTTGAGAACCCAAATTGGTTGGTTTTTCACATAACACATTCTACAGACACACAGAATCACTCATAATTTGTTGGGTTTCTTTTATCTTTTCATTCATTTTTTAAATATTTCACTCATTTATAGAAATTCTTTTGCACATTTACTATGTACTTGAAGTTAGTACAAAGTTCTGTGAGTCATGAGCCAATGCCAACGTGGTCTCTGACTTCATTCAACTTATAATCTATAATCAGGAGTCTGCCCCCGAAACTCAACAGAGAAAGTCAAATATGTTGTCCTTGCTGTGTAGTGAGGGAAGAAAATACAATAATGACGCCGTGATGAAATGTTAAAGGGACGTAAGAGATAGTGTGAGAGTATATTGTAGGGAACTTTCTGTTTGGAGATTCCTCAGAAGGCTCTCTGCAAGAAATTTTCTGTATTTTAAAAAATATTTTTAGGCTCTAGTTGGTTTGGTTCAGTGAATAGAGTATTAACCTGTGGACCAAAGGGTCCTGGGTTCAATTCTGGTCAAGGGCATGTACCTCAGTTGCAGGCTCCTCCCAGGCCCAGGTCTTGGTCAGGGTACATGCAGGAGGCAACCAATCAATGTGTGTCTCTCACATTGATATTTCTCTCTGTCTTTCCCTCTCTCTTCCAGTCTCTCTAAAAGCAATGTTAAAATATTCATACATTCACCTTTTAATTAACTTAATAAACATTGGCTGTTATGTTCAAATTATTGTGCTAATAACAGGGGAACATAGGAAGAAAAAAGGTAAAGCATGTGCCCTGAGGAATTTCATAGTTTGATATGCCTAGTTTATGGAGACAGTCATGAGAGAAAAGTAAATTACAATAAAAGTTCCTGGGAACCTGCAGACAAAGAAGTATCACCATCAAGGGAAATGGAGTGGTTGGGAAGATTTATGAAGGAAGGGTTCTTATATTCAAGATAAGGAAAACGGAGACTTTTCATTCCAGAAAGATGGAGAGATGGAATAAATATTTTTGCATTTTAAAATATTCCTGTAAGAGATGAAAAACAAAATTGTAGCCTTAGAGAAAATGTTTGAAAACTGCATATCTAACAAAAAACTAGTATATAGAATATAATAAGAACTGCAAAAACTTAAGAGTAAAAAATATCAAACAATACAATCGGAAAATGTGCAAATGATGCAGACATATATGTCACCAATTCACTAGACAGGTATAGAGGTAAAACAAATCGCATTCACAGATGTTCTACCTCATTGTATTATCACACTAGAAGCCCAGTGCATGATTTAATCATGCACGTGTAAGCTGTCTGTCCGCTGGTCGGCAGCTCCGAAGTCCCTGGGCCCCTAGGGCGAGGCAGGGCGGGGGCGTGGTCCTCCTGCGGCCGGAGCCCAGGCCGGGGTCTTGCCTTTGCCTCCCGCCCAGGAAGGCTGGGGCCGCCGCCACGTGCTCCTGCGGCCCAACTGCCGCCAGACTCCTCCCCGGGGAGCCGTGCCGCCCACCCACTGCCCGCTGCCTCCAAACCTCCAAAACGCCCGCCTCGCTGCCCCAGAGGCCTGTCTGTGCCGCAGCACAGCCATGGCGCAGACGCTGAGCTCAGCGTCCTGCCGGCCCAATCACCACCCCAGCCACCCCGAGTCCCACCCCCTGTGTCACCCGCTGGCCCAATCGTGGGCGTAGCGGAGTGATGGTAATTTAAATATTACCTTTTTATTATGTAAGATACCTATCTGAATGGCTAAAATAAAGTAATTATATCACCAAATGCTATGAAGGATGCAAAGAAATCTTATACATGGCTGATAGGTATATAAAATGGTATAGACACCCTATTAGTCATCTAGGGCTGCCATACAAACCAAGATGGGCAGCTTAAACAACAGAAATTTGTTCTTACAGTTCTGGAGACTAGGAAGTGCAGATCAAGGTACTGACTAATTCAGTTTCTGATGAGAGCTTTCTTCTTGGCTTGCATACAGCTGCCATCTCATTGTGTTCTCACATAGTGGAGAGAGAGCGCTGGTGTCTCTTTCTCTTCTTATAAAGGCACCAGCCCTGTAGGATTAGAGTTCCACCCTTATGACCCATTTGACTTTTATCACCTCCTTATAGGTCTTGTCTCCTACTACTGTCACTTTGGGGATTAGTAGTTCAACATGTGAATTTTGACAGGACACAATTCTGTCCATAGCAGACATTTTGCAAAACAATTAGGCAGTTTCTTTAAAATCTAGACATGCAGCCAGCATTGATCCAGCAATTATGCTCATTGGCATGTGTTCCACAGACATGAAAACTTACATTCACAACAAAACCTATGCATAAATGTTTGTAGTAGCTTTATTTGTAATAGTACCCAATTGGAAACAACAAAAAGTCTTTCAATTGCTGAAAGACTCCATGCCCTGTGGTGATTCACACCAGGGGTATTATTCATTAGCATAACAATTGATACACAGCACTTGCATGAGTTTCTGATTTATTTTCCACGAAAAAAAGCCACTCCCCATAGGTTACAAACTGTATCATTCCACTTATATAACATTCTTTAAGTGACAAAATTATAGAAATAGAGAACAGAAGTGTGTTTGCCTTTTAACAAGAAGAAGGGGAGTGATGTGATTATGGCTGTGAAAGGCACTAAAAAGGATCTTCACGGTGGTGGAAATGACCCATGCCTTGTCTGTATCCATGTCAGATCTTCCTTGTGATGTTGTACTGTAGTTTTGCAAGGTGTTATCATTGGAAGACATTGGTAAGGGGTACATGGGATCTTTCTGTATTATTTCATATAATTGCCTGTGATTTTACAATTATGTCAAAATAAAAAGGTTAATTGAAAAAAAGGTAAGGGAAATGTATCTAGCAGAGAAGGACATTCTAAATCGAGGTAAAATAGAAGCTAAAAACATTTTAGAAAGAATTTGAAAGGCATGGTGGAATAAATAGTGAGATGATTGCTTAATATATGATATGGGATAGGGGAGATTACAGATTTAATTTGAGAAAATGTGGCATGGCCTCTTTTCTGAAATGGTACACTGTCTAGCAGTGAGCACAGAGTAGCAGAACTAGCAGAGATAACTTTGATATCTCAGTTTTGTTTAGAAAATGTAAATCTGAAAATTAGAATAAAGGTCAGTAAAGTGTTCTGGCATTATCTTGAAAACCTTCAAATGGAGTCATCTTAGAATGATTGACTACTGATAAACCTGCTGTGCTAAAATCAATACTTAATCCTCTGCTTATTATGCAAAGCTATACAAAGTACAAAACACTTTGATAACATTTTGCATCATTCTGAGCCATGAGATAGAGTATGAACCAATTATCTAATCATATAGTGGTAACAGTTAAATAAATGGCGCATCAAAAGGATGTACTAATTTGTTTATACTCAATTGTGATAAACAAAGATTGTGACTGATGACTTTTAAAATGTTCTTTTAAGTGTATTTTCCGGCTTTTAATACGTCCAAATGAAAATGATGCCATTGGCTCTGTCTGTATCTAGACTGAAGCATCCATCCATCCTTAAGAAGCTGAGTTTGCAATCCAAAAATTAGTCTTCCTAAGCTGCAAGGCTTGCTGCTTCACAGTGAAGCTGGCCAGCAAGGTACCTTTGGTCAAGTTGAAGAGACTCAGCCATCAGAACTGTGCTGACAGTTATAATACAGAATGGATTCAGTGTAACCAGCCCATTGCTCTTTAGAATTTGCAATGCTAGCAAGAGCACAATGTATTTTTGTAGGTAAAGTCAGCAATTGTAGCACTAAAGTGCACTTTGGAACGAATAGGAGAGTGGCACTTTTGAGACCATAACTGCATTTTAATGATATAACTTTATGCTCTCTAAGCATAGGTCAAATCTGAGAATCAAGGCCAGAGGGAAATATTAGATGAGAAGGTAGCATCTATAAATCTCATGCTTGCCCAACAAAAATACTTTAAATTACATCTTATTTTATCTATGAAAGTGGAACCTAGGAATTGCATATATAGAATATTGTAAGGTCAAATATCATCCAATATAATAAAAGGCTAATATGCAAATAGACCAAATGGCGGAACAACCGAACAACAGGTCACTATGACATGCACTGACCACCATGGGGTGTGTGTGGAACATGGCCGGTGTTGGCCATGGTGGGATGGTGGACCAGGTGAGTGGGGGCACCAGACCAAGGCAGGGTGCCGATCCCTGTCATCTGGGTGAGCTTCTGGTGGTTACTAAAAATTCTTTGCTCCCATGCACCACAGTCCCGCCAGGCGCTTGCACCTGCTGCCAACACCAGCCCCGCTCGCACCTGCAGCCAGCACTGGAGCCACCAATTGCACCTGCTGCCAGTGCCTGGCACCAGTCCTGATCACTTGGCGCCATCAGGGGGTGTGAGTGGAGGATGCCAGCCCTGATCACCCCTGAGGGCTTTTTCACCTCCCCCTGCTCTTGAGGAGTGATCCGGGCAGTAGCCGCCACTTGCACCCACTGCTGGCGCCAGCCTCAATCACTCCATGTCATCAGCAGGTTCGAGCGGGGCTGGCACCATCAGCACATGGGAACAGTAGCAATGGGACTGGGGCTGCCGGCAGACAGGGGACCGGGGCTGCAGCAGGAGGGGCTGGATGGGGATGCAGAGGATGGGCTAATACCCGCCCCTGTGCCTACCTCAGCCTCATGGCCCACAGTTCCTTTCAAGGTGCACGAATTTGTGCACTGGGCCCCTAGTAAATATATATACATATATATATATATATATATATATATATATATATGTATATATATATATATGTATATGTATATATGTATATATATTATATACGTATTATATCTAGTATATTTAAGCTCATATATTATCATAAGTTCTAATATGTAAGTGACATGTTCTGCTTATATTTTATGCTCACTTATCCTTTTAATAAACATATAAAATCTTAAAATAATAGTAGAGGATTATTATTTTAATGAATAGTTGTGATATGTATAAATAAGCAAATTGAATTGTGATTTGCTGTGGGGAACCCATGGTCCAGATTAACAGAATTCCTGAGAGTGAATTCTCCTCTTAGTATAGATTAAATCTAAAGTGTGGTCCCTGGGGCTGCAGCATCAATGTAAGTGAGAGTGTGTTAGAGATGTAAATTCCCAGATCCAACCTCAGCTGGACTGAATCAGAATCTGTTAACAAGGTTCCCCAGGGGGTTTGTTTGTATACTAGAAGCACTGCCCTAGGTTGCAGACCCTTGATTTACATACTGGAGATAATATCTTTATTGCAGGATGCTTCCGAGTGACAATATGGTACAATACGTGAAAGAGCATTTTCAGTTTCTGGAGGAAAAACAACCAGGATTCAAATTAACAACGGAGAGCTCCGTAAAGATAACCTGATGGTCTCTGTTGAAAAATAAATAACATTGAGCCAGTTGCTAAACTACCATCTTTCAGCTCCAAATCTCTGAGGTGCTGGCCATTCCTTACCAACCTTCTTGCTCTACATTTCTAGCAATAGGGAGCCAGCAGGACTCTGGAAGGCAGGAGGAGGGCAGAAAGGACTAGATCTTTCCTTTGTTTTCATTCTTGTCATCATCATCTCAGCACCCCAAAGACACCCTTCAGCCCCCAGATTCTCCTTTTGATTTTTTAAATTGCCTTCTCCAAGTTTTCATAACCCCAACCACGGCCCTTTGTTCCCCCAGCTGGGGAACCGTAGTTGCTTCCTGCAGTTACCATCTCTGGTTAATTCGGTGCTTTCTTTTGCTATTCGGCCCTCTCACACGAACATAAGAAACTGCCTCGATTAAATCAGATCTACTGAAATGCTTAGTTTAGTTTTGGTTTTCTTGAATAAATTCTAACTGATATAAAAGGTCAACAAGCTGGAAGAACTCAATATAATACCTGGTGTGTAAACATTTTTTTCTGAATGCCTTCAAAGGCATTATGATTCTTTTGTAGGATTTGTGGTTCTTTTTAGGATTTTAAATTTTCTCAATTGTATCACATAGTATTTTAAAACATTTTGTTATCTCTAGATGGACACTTTGCTTTAAGCTCATTAATACAATAATGATAACAGGAATAAAAATAATAATTACTGACATTTATTAGGTACTAATCCTTTAACAAACATATTTTTATTGATTTCAGAGAGGAAGGAAGAGAGAGAAACATCAATGATGCGAGAAAATTATTAATCTGCTGCCTCCTGCACACTGCCCCCTATTGGGGATCGAGCCCGCAACCTGGGCATATGCCCTGACCAGGAATCCAACAGTGACCTCCTGATTCATAGGTCTACGCTCAACCACTGAGCCACACTGGTCAGGCTTAAGCACTAATCTCATCCATGGTAATTTAAATGGATTTCACATTTAATCCTCACCACAATCCTATGAAGTAGATTCTATTATGATTCCAATTTGACAGATGAGGAAACTGAGGCTTCTACAGATTAAGTAAATTTGCCCCAAATCACACAGCAAGAAAATTGTGAAATTAAGATTCAATCCATTTGTCTGACCACAAAGCTGTAAGATCTTAAACCTTGTTTCCATCCTTGTAATCTTGGCTTTTGTTACCCCAATTTATTCATTCTGCATTTCAACAAACCACCCAACCAATATTAAAGCTGTGCCTATATGATTCAGGAATTGGAGACACAGAAATAAATTAAACATGGTCTATGCCCTTAATAATTTACTTCTTATTTGGAAGAGATTTTAAATAAAGAGCAATAAAATTGCTTATGTACATTTCCCTGGGTGTCCAGTAGGGCCAGACAGAAATTTGTGAACCATGCTTTGTGAGAAAGTTAAACAATTCAGAGAATGGGCTTTCAAGAGGATATAAAGGCAGTGGCAGAAATACACTTCAGGAATTTCAAGGTTTGGACTCTGTACGTCCAGACAAGGATATGGCCTTACTAACATGTTTTTTTCAGGTTTACAAACCAAGAGAGCCCGATGTTAGTAAATCTTTCCTTAGATGGAAGTTCATAGTTTTTTGGCATAATCTATATATATAAAAGCCTAAGAAACCATTACGACCAAACAACCAGAATGACTGGTCGACCAGTGGCTATGATGTGCACTGACCACCATGGGGCAGCTGCTTAATGAAGGAGCTGCCCCCTGGTGGTCAGTGCACTCCCACAACCAACCTCCCGCAGCCCCTCCCCCTAGCCAACCTCCCGCGGCCCCTCCCCACACCTCCTGCGGCCCCTCCCCCCAGGCCCTGATGGGGGGGCCTGGCAGGCCAACCTCATGTGGTCTCTCCACCCAGCTGGCTGGCCTCCCAATAGGCCTTGATTGCCAGCCAGGCCGAGGGACCCCACCCATGCACGAATTCGTGCACAGGGCCTCTAGTTATAACATAAACATTAGTAGCATACTTATTATATTTTAGGCATTGTAAGTATTTGTGTATACTCATTTTATAAAATGATGTTTTCCTTATTTCATGGATGAAGAGACAGAGGCACATGTAGATTAAGAAACATGCATAGTCATCCAGCTAATAAGGGCTAGTATGTATAGTTCTTGCTCATAATCACTACTAATTTTCCAGTGATATCATCCCTGACTATAAAAGGACAGAGCCACAGTAGGCATTAAGTGATCCAGATGTGGCAAGACCTTACCTTTCCTGGACAGTGTCACTGGCAGCTGCAGGTCTCCTTTTGTTGTTTTTTTGTTTTGTTTGTTTTACTTATTTTTTATTTTATTTTTTACAAATAATTGTTTACTGTTGAAAGTAGTACATATGTCCCTCTTTTTCCCCCATTGACCCCCTCTGGCCCACCTCCTCCCCCCACCCCAGGCCCTCACCACCCCATATATGCATGGCCTCATCTGTGTCCATTGGCCATGCATATATGCATACAAGGTCCTTGGTTGATTTCCTCCCACCCCCCACTCACCCTCCCCCACCTTCCCTCTGAGATTCCCCACTCTGTTGCATACTTCCATGTCTCTGGATCCACTCTGTTCATCAGTTTATTTTGTTACTTAGATTCCACATATGAGTGAGATCATGTGATACTCGTCTTTCTCTGACTGACTTATTTCACTTAGCATGATACTCTCCAGGTCCCTCCATGCTGTCTCAAAGGGTAAGAGATCCTTCTTTTTTACTGTGCAGGTCTCCTTTTAGAACTTTGAGAAACCAGGGAATGCTTTCCTGAGATATTATTACTTCCTGTGCTTCTCACCTGCCTTTGAAGTCTCTTCACTTCCAAGGATTCTGTATGCTTGGTTAATTAGATTCAGAACTAAATCTAACCTTAAAAGGTATTGCTGTGGATTTGTGTGTCTCAGTGTAGCTCACAAGTGGCAAAAATACTGCATTTTTATCACTGCTTAGGCTGAGCTACAGGCTTTATCCTTTGTTTCTTAGCTTTGTAGCACTGTTTTCCTCTATGAGCTGTCTCTCCCTTACAAAAAGCAGCAACCTATTTTAGTCATCTTTTGAAAAGGAGGTTAATTGGATGGATTCTGTTCAACTCTTGATAAATGCAAACACCTTTGTAAATTAAGCTGCTTTCTCCACCTTT
This sequence comes from Cnephaeus nilssonii, assembly GCF_951640355.1. Taxonomy (NCBI): domain Eukaryota; kingdom Metazoa; phylum Chordata; class Mammalia; order Chiroptera; family Vespertilionidae; genus Cnephaeus; species Cnephaeus nilssonii. The sequence continues at coordinate 13,525,985 of NC_137084.1, read as the reverse complement.
GCCCCTCTTCTGTCTTCTGTATCCACCAGTGTCATCTCATTGTCAATGGTACATTCTTTGTGCATTTGTTAAACTAGCTCTCGGAGGAGACCAGAGAGATAACCACATCTCATTTCTATCTTCCCAATTTGGCAGACCCCTTTTAGGCAGGCCACCTCATGGGTCACCTAGATGGCTACTGATACACTTTTATTATATTTTATATTGATTTTGAGAGAGAGAGAGAGAGAGAGAGAGAGAGAGAGCGAGAGAGAGCAATAAGAGGGAGAGAGAGAAACATCGATGTGAGAGCGATACATTGATCGCCTCCTGCACACACCCCACCATGGATTGAGCCCTCAACCTGAGCATGTACCCTGACCGGAAATCGAACCAGCAACCTTTCGGTGCACAGGATGATACCCAACCAACTGAGACAGACAGGGCACTGCTATGCTTTTAAAGGGGTCCAGCACTCAGTAACTTGTTGGAGCTGCAAGCCTCTGAGAAACCCCTTAGTAGCATAGCTCCCAGTTTCTCAATGCTATTCCATGGGGCATACTCAAGAAACTAGAGAAAATCCAAACCCCTGAGTAAAGTCTTTTTTTCTCCAGCTTCTAATACTGACCAGACCCTTTCACTTAGTTCTTAGCCCTATAAGCTTGAGTCAACTGTCTCTGGTCAGCATCTCTTTCCTTTGGAAGGCAAGCATCATTATTGACATGAGTAGTGCATCCTGACTGTCTGTCCAGCGCCACAGAAGGAATCTCATTACTTCCTCATGACTCAACTCACATGCTGCTTCTCCTATGAAGATGCTTGATGAAAGAGGCAGTGTGACATGTTTCCATTCCACAGAACAGGCCTGCACACATGAGAGGCGGCATGGTGTGTGTGTTTATCAGAGTCTTAGGATGGAGACCACCGTAGCTTAGGTCCTCAAAAAAAGGTTTATTAATTGAAAAAATAAGTGGGTTCAACTTTTTATTTGGTTTAGCTCATTTATCCTATTGTGTTTTGGTTAGGATTTAGAGAGCTTTGTCTTATCTTGACTTCTATTTCCTTATTAGAGAACCTAGCATGGCATTCTTCTTATTTAAGTGTCAAACCAAAAGGAAAAGATTTCTTTGGGAGTTTGTGTCCCTGTAAATGCATGTGGACACTTGAATGATCATTCTTCTGCTTTCCAATTGTATGCAAACTATGTAATTACTAATCCATTTGGAAGTTTCCGGGGACCAATATCAGACTGTCATTATGGTAAGGTTATCCAACTTATTTTTCCCATCACAGAACATCATAAGTAAAAGCATGTATAACACACACTGGGGTAAACAGAAGCGTCTGATCGTGGAAACAGCCTCTTGGCTGTCCCAGGGGACAAACCAACCGATGGGTCAGCACACTCATCACTGGTTGCACCAGCATGCTGGGCATCGAATTCGGGAGATTTGATTATGCTATGGACAAGTGAGAAACCTGCCTTCTCCCCCCCCCCCCCCCCCTCTCTCTCTCTCTCTCTCTCTCTCTCTCTTTGTCAGCGACTTTTATTCGGCTACCTTTAAGTAATATTCTCTCAAAATTTAGATAATCTTACCTATACATAGTGAATGAGCTTCAGGAAATTAAGAATAGCAGAGGAGCCAAAATACTAGAGGAAGACAAATTTCTGAATGGTTCCCAATTCCTAGCAAAAAATCTTTACAGATAAATACTGGTTTACTTAAAGTGCATTATCTGCCCTATTGACTTCCTGTCCTGTTCTTTTCCTTTCTTCTATAGACAGAATTGGAAATACCCTTCACATTGCCCCTGGCACACTGCAGGTGCCTTCAGGTGCAGAGCATTTATCTATTGCAGGGCGCTCCAACCTTGTCATTTATACTTGTTATTCTCAAATTGTTGTTTTTTTTTTTTTCAAACATGGACAGCCTCATTTGTTTCTCTACTCAGCTTCTTTCCCTTGTATTAAGGATCTGTGGTGGACACTAATTGTTTCACATCCACAAAAATCTCCTGTCTTCTTCCTTTAAACAGTGTGCTATTTTTCTCAGCAGAGGTGAGCTAGGTTATTGGTCTAAAGATAGACACATCGCCACAATGGAGGAGAAGGGGATCCCTCAGGAAACAAATTATTGTTTCCATGTTCTGTGTGGCTGGGTTACTTTTATCATACTTCTCGAATGTTTTATTTTCATATTTTCTTTTCTCTTACATTCATTTAAGAGCTTATCACTCTATTCCATGCATAGTTTCAATCTCGGTGTTTCTCTCTGACAAGGATAAACTCTTCTATGCATAGTAGAAGTCTATTCTTTGAAGTATTGCAAATTTTACGTGACTCAAAATGTTTCACAAGTACCTTTCTACAGCTGTCCTTTGAAATCAGTCTGAGAAAATTTGAGAAACATATTTTGTTTCCAATCCTCTCTCTTGGATTTTTACATGAACCAAACATCTCCTTCATATTTTCCATTATTTTGACCAACCTATTGTCCTTTACAGTTGGTAAGAGGTGAGGCTAGAAGTTGTCAGTTCCATGCAAGAGAATGACCAGAGTGGCTTGAAATGACATTTGATTGTACTTGTCTATGATAATAAAAAAGAAAATAAGTTGTTCTTACCAAAAGATGATTGTACCTGACAAGTAAAGCTTGTGACTTATTAATAATTAATTTTTTTCTGTGTTCTGCTTCTGATGGAATATTTAATTGCTTGTTCAGTCAATACCAATGTACCATTTATTATTCATTAAAGATAAATGTAGTATAATGGCCTTGAATTGTAATGCGTTACAATGAGATTACAAAGGACATAAAAAGTTGATTTATTATTTGGGAATTGATTAAACTTCTCTAACCGACCTCAATAACTAGGCTAGCCCACCAGATCTCCACAGTGACACAGAATTTTAATTTGAAAATGCTACTTAACTAGCTGGGGGCTAGGTTTAACTAGTCTTTAGCTAGGAGCAGAAACTCAAAGCAGTGTCTACAGTGAAGGATCTACATCAAAGGTTAATAAGAGTTTCTCAGAGGAGAGGTAACACCCAGGAAGGGCTCACATTTTCCAGGCATGCTTTATTTCTAGTGTGAGACCCTTGAGGCTCTTGCTTTTGGCACATATCATTATAGCTGAAGGTTCATTAAAGAACTTCATGATTAGACAACTTTTTCCCATCTCAGGTAGAGTTGGTTGAGTTTTTAAGGGCTTTATAAATGATTTATTCCCTTTTTGCTCTATTCTTCTGAATCTTTATACTCACATTAGGGCCAAGTATCAGGAATGAGTGGTCTTTTCTTCAATTCTATTCTATGTTTTTTCCTGCCCTCAGTGCTACCAGAAATGGAAACACCCAGCTAAGAAATCACCTCTTCCCTCTTTTCAGGACCTATATAGTCTTTTCATTACAGACTATGCCACCTGCATACCTTAAAAGCCTTTTACTTCCTTCTATTGAGGTAAAAAGACGTAGGGAGAGAGAGGAAGAATAAATGCCCATTCTAAGGAAGGAAGGTCTCCAGGATTTCTGTGATCTAAACCCAGAGATGTAAGACTAGGTTTGATTTAGGCCAGGTTGCTATGGTCTTTGAGAACAGATGGACTTGAACCTCAGTATGCAATAAAAAGGGCTTCTCAGTATCATACGACATTGAAAATTCATAGTAGAAGCTGCAATTATGAGGCTTATGTTCTGATGCATAAATAATCATATGCTTGTTCCTTGCTATGGGGAATCATTTGTGTATATTTGGAAAGGAGTTCAAATAGTATCCTGATACATACAGATGATATCATGGGAGGCGTGAGCATGCCAATCCCTGAACTTTTTCTTGGTAACAGTGATACATCAAATCAAAGGCTGGGTTAAAAAACAACAACTATTAATTTTTATAAACATTTATTGAGTGACTACTGTAGATGAGACCAAATGTTAGATTTGTAGCCAATTATGTGATAATGGCAATAAGATTTGATGAAAAAAAAAATGAAACAAGGAAAATGAAGGAATTTATATGGGACAGACTTTCTGTGAAAATTCTCTAGTGTTAGGATATTAACTATTTTAAAATTAGACAATATTTAAATATGTTGATATTTGCTGGATAAATATTTTGTTAAATTTAGGGTGTTGTAGAAAATCTGTGCTCATTTTTACCCTAAGCCGTGGATAAAGTATGGACCCCTGTAGCAGATTTGGGAGAAAGTTTCCTTATTACATTCTGGATTTCAATTAATTATCCTCACTTTTCTAAAATTTTGTTTCTTAAAGCAATGTCAAGCACATGCTCATAGCTCAGTTCTTCTCAATGTAAGAGGAAAATACACTTTGCAACACACTAAGTTTTTGCAATGAGCCACATGTTTAATATTTCAAGGTATGAATCAGGTTTCATTTAATTGATTCAGAGAGCTTTAATGCATTACATTTTAAGATGCTTCTTCTGCCTCATTAACTTATTACTTCATTTCCTTTAAATTCATTTTTAAAACTTTTTTTTGCACCATTTAGGGTTCCAAATATTCTCTGAACATTGTGGGGGACTCTGTGTAGGACTAGCTACTCCTGTACTGGTCTCAGAGATAATAGACCTGCTTTTCAAAGATAAACTTTATTTTCTATTCTTTCTTTGATCACAGATCTCATAATTTCTAGTGAAGTGGGATTTAAATCACAGCCTTTCCTTATAGTTTGGATTCATACTTACTCATTAAACGATATGAACTGTATTGTTTTTAGGTGCCAGATACTGTTCTAAGTACAGTGATGCAGCAGTAAGCAATGAGGAAAAGGGTTCCATTCTTATATCACGAATAATCTCCTGGGAGTTGGCCAGACCAGTGGGGAAGGCAATCAAATGCAGCAATTAGAATTTTCATAGATTTATAAGTCCTATGAAAATAATTAAACTAGAAAGTGTAGTGCCCAGTAGTAGGGTATTTATTTAGATTTAGTAGTGAGAGGAAGCTTTGCAGAGGTGGTACTGTTTAAGATGTCTGAATGACATGAAAGAGCAAAGATCTGGGAGCAGATAGAACAACACATGCAAAGTCCCTGGGAAAGGAACAAGCTCACAACTTCCAAATACAAACAAAGGGGTTGTGTGGCTGGAAAAGCATGAGTGAGATAGAGTGCCTCATCTAAGTTCCCCACTCTCAGGTCCTAGCAAGAGGTTCTGTGCATCTATTAGAAAGTGAAAACTAGGGCAGCAGATGTAAGGGGCAGGGAGAGATGAACATAGGAGGCAGGAGAGCCAATGTGAAGATTCTTGCCAAACTGTCTGATAAGAGTGACTGTTTGCTTGAGAGCAACCAGCCTCTGAGAAATCTCATGAAAGAGTGGCTCAGTAGTTGAGTTTCAAAATATGAACCAGGAAGCAATGGTTGCATTCCCAATCAGGGCACATGCCCAAGATTGCAGGCTCCATTCCAAAAGGGGGCGTGCATGAGGCAGCTGATCAATGGTTCTCTCTCCTCATTGATGTTTCTAGCTCTCTCTCCCTCTCCCTTCCTCTCTGATATCAATAAAAATAAATTAAAAAGAACGAAAAGTTAAAAAAAATTCATGATCTCCCTTTATCAATTGATGCAGGAGATTAATCTTCTGCATTTCTAAGACGCACATGCTTTGGCACCCAGAGGAGGTCTTGTTTTCTCTCACTTCAGCCTCAGTAGAGAAGCCTGAGGCAGGAGGTATGTGGCACATGGGGGGACATGAAGAAAATTGCTATCATGTGTACCTGAGGGAATCTAGTCAGGACATCCATGAGCTAGCACGACAGACTGAAAGGATCAGAAATGCCATATAAGCCATTTATTAAAGAGGGTGATATTTAGATGGCGTAGCAACGTTCATCAAGAGCCAGCCAATTAGGGTCAATGGTGCAAAGTCTTAGAGGTCTAAAATGTTATGGTACAAAGTGCAGATTTTATCCTAAGTATGTTGGAAACAGACTGGAGGTTATTAATCAGGGCAACGACATGATCTGTTCTATATTTGAAATGGCTTGCTCTGCCTTTCATGTGGAAATTGTTTGTCAAAGGGCAAGAATGGAACAGGTCCACCAGAGCAGGAGTCAGCAATCTATAACCCATGGGTCAAATCCTGCCTCTCCTGTTTTTGAAAATAAACGGTTATTGGAACATAGCCATGCTTACTTATTTCCATATTGTCTATGGTTTTCACACTACTCCAATGGAGTTTAGTAATTGCAACAGAGACCATATGTTCTGAAAAGCCTAAAATACTTACTGTTTGACCATTCACAGAAACAATTTGTTGCACACTGTATTAGACTAATCTGCCTACACCATGGTCTGATTGTGCCACTGTCCCACTTAGAATCCTTTAGTAGCCAGTTACCAGCTCTCTTTAAGATATATTATTATAATAACATTGAATATACACTGAGTGGCCAGATTATTATGATCTCTGAACGCATAATAATCTGGCCACTCAGTGTATATCCTATATAATTAAAGGCAAATATGCAAATTGTCCCCTCGACCAGGAGTTTGACCAGCAGGCAGGCCAGCCAACCGCCCATGTCCCTTCCCCCCGGCCAGGCTGGCCATACCCCACCCATGCACGAATTCATGCACTGGGCTTCTAGTATAAATAAATATAAATATAAATATACATATACATATAAATATAAATATAAATACAAATATAAATACATACACACACTGAGTGGCCAGATTATTATGCGTTCAGAGATCATAATAATCTGGCCACTCAGTGTGAGAGAGAGAGATAGCAATATATAAGCCTTGGAGAGAGGTCTGGAAAATTCTTTTCTCATAACCCTTGGAAGGAATGAACCCGTCCAACAGCTTGATTTTGGATTTCTAACCTCCAGAACTATAGGATAATAAACTTCCATTGTTGGAGCCACCCAGTCTGTGATACTTTGTTATGGCAGCCCCAGCAAGCCAATATAATTGCTATCAAGTATTGTCCTTTTTATAGGACAATGTTTTTGCATTTTCTCTTTTGATGTCTCTAGTAATAAGGAAAGTTATCAGTGTTGTTTACTTTTCAGTTCTTTTTTGGAAATGGCAAAGATTATAGTTGAACTGGCCGGGGATATGTATGCAGCAAGAGGTGATAACCCCACAGTAAGCTCAGAGTCTGATGTAGGGATTGAATTTTACCAAACTGAGTCATAATTCTTTCTCTACACCTTTACTATTATAAGTGTGGTCCAGAAACCCTCAGCATCAGCTGGGACTTAGTGAAAAAGGCAGAACATTTCAGGCATCACCTCAGATTTACTGGGTCAGCATCCCCATTTTATCAAAATTCTTAGGTGATTAATATGTACATTAATATTCAGAATCCTGAACATGAGATAGCATCATTGTCTAACAGGCAAAAAAAAAAAAAAAAAAAAAAAAAAGGGAAGGAAAACTCTTAGAATTTACCTTTCTTGTTACCTTTGAAAATTCCTGAAGTGACATTTTGGATTGCCGGAGCTAGCTTGTTGGAATGTTTAGCAGGTCACGAGTACATCTATTTGATACACAGCTAGTTTGAAATCAATTACCTGAAGCTGAAATGCCTCTCAAGACTTAATAATGTTATAATTGCTCTTGATTATTTCACTGTGACTGTCTCCTGCCCACTTGTTGTACTTGGGATCTTAATAAATGGGTTCTTTAAACTAGCAAGAGCCTTTAGCTTCCCCATTGCCAGATACAAGAAGACACATGTGACAAAATTAGCTTGTAGCTGTAACCTATGAATACTTGGACACTATGAATACATAAATGATATCAATTAAAAATGAGGCAATAGAAAAGAAAGCTAAGGGACTTCTGGTTCCATTAATCCACTTTTGCCCCCTGAAGTTCACCTGTAATAATGTTATTCATAGGCAAAATTTGCACAAAAGACTTTTGTTTTCTGTTGAAAGTAGTATTTTGCATGCATGTAATTTGTGCCTGTAGTTTAGATTACCTTTAATGTAAGAGGAAGCTTACTTTATTTTTGTCACTAAAGTGGCAAAATATAAATTTCTTTATTGATTAAGCTATTACATATGTGAAGTTCTATATTTTTGTTGGCATTAGGAACATGGGAGAGTTGTCCTTTATCTTCTGCTTGAGAAACACATTCAGAAAAATAATGAAAACCTCACCATTTTTTGCCTAGTGGATTTAGCGACAGAAAAAGTTTGGAAGAAATTCTCATTCATTAGTAGTTGGAGTGTAAATTTGTAAAAGAAAAAAATGATCTGGCAATATTTACTAAATGCATAATTATACATATACTTTTATTTAACCCTCACCAAGAATATGCCTTTATTGATTTGTGTGTGTGTGTGTGTGTGTGTGAGAGAGAGAGAGAGAGAGAGAGAGAGAGAGAGAGAGAGAGAGAGAAAGAGAGAGAGAGAGAGAGAGAGGCATCTGTGTGAAAGAGAAACATTTGCCTCCTTTTACTCCCCAACCAGGGATGGAACCTGCAACCTGGGTATGTGCCTTGAGGGAATCGAACCTGTAACCTTTTGATGTATGGGATGAGGCTCCAACCAACTGAGCCACCAGGCCAGAGCTGTATGTGTCTTTTGACACTACAATTGGACTTTTAAATATTTTCAAGAGATGCACTTGCATAGGGTCACAATTATGTGTGAAAAGGGTTATTCATTGCAGTAGTTTTTAGAAAGACAAACATTTAGAAAGTCCTAAATGACTATAAACAAGAACTGTTTAAGTAAATTTTAGTAGACCAAAGAATGTGCACCATACAGTTACACAAAATGACACAGTTTAGTGTCTATTGTTTACTGGCAAATCCATTTTTGAGTGAAAAATTCATCAAGTGTGCTATGTATACCACTATTTTTATAAAAAAGAAAAAATGATTGTGCCATTTTAGCTGCTCAGATATGCATAAAACATACTTGCAATGATATATGAGAAACAAAAACAGGTAGGGAGAAGATATGTACTCCAATTGGCTTTTTGGCTTTGAAAACATTCAAAGAGAAATTTAATTTAAATTTAAAAAAAAAACAACAACAAATATTACATCCTGCTGCAATAATCTATGATATTGGACCAATATTGGAAGAGTGCAAAATAATAATCTAGTTGCTACTATATAGTCTGTTAAAGCCAATGCCAAAATTCTTCTAACTTATGTTCAACATTAAAACTAAGCAAGGTATTTATTTTAGTCTTCTGCATGGAGTAGGTACACACTGCAAATGTTCTGGGCTGACTTTACACTTGTTCTGAATTGTAATGAACATAGCCATCTTAATCTTTTTTGCTTGTTTGGTTCCTACAGTGTTCAATGTTTGCACAACCAAGCTGTGCTGGGCCAATACTGGTGGAATAAACTGCATGACTAATGAGAGATTCCCACTGTCCCAAAAACTTAAACCTGGTTCTATTTTATGCCTCAGAGCCTTTTGGCCACTCCTTACCCTCCAGTAATTAAATTCCCAACAAGCTTCCTTTTCAGTAGGGTGAGCTGCAGGTGTTAGCCACCCACAGAACACCTTCCTGCTGGTGATTAGCACTAGTTTCCTGTGAGAATATTCTCCTTAGACCATGCAGGTGATTAACCCAGGCAGAAACATTAGATTCTCATTTGAAAAGAAATGCTTTGCAATCATTTCTGAGTATTTAGAGAAGCAAATCAAAACAGAGTAGAGATAACATAATAAACTAGTGGCCTGGTGCACAAAAATTCGTGTACTCAGGCGGGTGGGGATGGGTTCGTCAGCCTGGCCTGCGCCCTCTTGCAGTTTGGGAGCCCTCAGGGGATGTCCAACTGACGGCTTAGGCCTGCTCCCTGTGAGCGGCAGGCCCCGCTCCCCATCGATGCCCCACCACTGCTGGTTGCTACTGTCCCTGATCGCCGTCCACTCCCTCTGCTGCTGGCACCCGCCTTGGCTGGCCTGGTGCCTCCTACTCATTGGCCCTGCCCCCCACTGATGGGTCATTCTGCTGTTTGGTCGATTTGCATATTAGACTTTTATTATATAGGATAAGCTTCAGTGAAGGTGCTGTATACTATGATGGGTTAATTTGCTTACAGAACTATATAAATTCCTTTCTTCCCTTCTCACATTTATCAAGACATAATTCATACAGGCCAACTCTTTTCTCTACTGAAACACTCAAACAACGCAAAAGCTATTTTGCCTTTCTAAGCCTTTGGGCATTTTGTTTCCTCTGACAAGGAAGCCCTCCTCCCCCATCAGTCTTCCCACCTCCTACTTATCCTGCAAAAGAGATAGAACTTTTTTTTTTATCCTAACCTGAGGCTATTTTTCCATTGATTTTAGAATGAGTGAAAAGGAGAGACAGAGAGAGAAACATCAATGTGAGAGAGACACATCTATTGGTTGCCTTCACACATGCCCCAACCAGGGCTCTGGATCAAGGCTACAACTAAGGTATATGCCCTTGTCCTGAATCGAGCCCATGACCCATTAGTCCACAGGCTGACACTTTATCCACTGAGCAAAACCAGTTAGGGCAAGAGAGGGCTTTTCAGTGACACCTTCTGGGATTGGCTCCTATATGTCTCCCTCCTTGATTTTTGCTATTGCTATTTGAACACACCCCTATTCCTGAAATGATGGCACAGCGTTGAAATTATTTGTTCCTATACTTAAAGAACCCGTTTTCTTAAATCTGTATATGCTTTCTAAGAGAAGACATGTATTCAGATATGCACACTTGATTCTTTAAAAAGAATAGGTTACAAATTGAAAATAGGTTATACTCATACATTTTATGATTCACTCTTATTAAAAAGTACACTTATATGACATTGAGATTGTCCCATAAAGTATGAATTATATCTTATTGTAGCTTAGAGAGTCTATTAATTGGTGGTTATATCTGAGAAAAGGTGTACTTTCAAGACCTCTTTCAAGAAGATACACTTCTGTCTTCACTTCTCTCCAAGTGGAAGGAACACTGTTTTGGTTGAGGAGACTCGGGAACATAGGTCGGGCCATGTTCATGAAAGGGTGGATCACAAGGCTGTGAAGGGCCAGCACAGGTCAGCCAATTGCTGTTTCTGCCTCTTTCTCTGTTGGAACTGACATGGCGGTGTGGACCTAGATTCTGATTTAGATCTAGTCCCCAGGCTCCTTTATTCAGTCTAGTCTAACTCACCAGAGATTTTCATTGATTTGTGGAGCTGGAAAAACAACTTGGGAATTGACATTAATTTGCTCTAATTTCTTCTTTTATATTCTTTAAGAACCTTGTGAGGCTCAGGAGCAAACCAACCTAAGGCACGAATCTGAAACTTCCGGCTTTCTCACCATTATACCCTCCCAACAGAATCTCAATCTCAGCCTTCCTTCTGAAATATGGATAATCCTTTCATCCTTTAAATAAGTGTTACAGTAGAGTCCTATTATATTTATTTCTTCTTTAAAATGTTTCCATGCCATCAACGTAGAAATATGTTTTGAAGCTTCTGAAAAGTTTGAGTTGGCCTGGGCACCTTCAGGCTAGGATTGTCCATGGTGCCTATCACTGTTCCATGGTCGAGGAGTAGAAATTCCAGGATTTGAAAGTACAGGAATTGTGAGTTAGAGTATTAGCATGGTCAGCATGTCGATGTCAGTGGTAGGAGTAAGAAATGTTTGATATAGAGACCCCATGTAGTGTACATTATTCACTAAGGAAATTCTCAAATTCTTTCTCAAGTCTTCAAAGGCCTGAAAGTTGACAACACAAATGGTTCTTAAATTCTAGAACAAAGCTTAGCACAGATTAATCATTCAATAAAAACATTTTTATTGATAGATTGCAGAATTGAATGCTTTATCTTTTTAACACCTGACACAGAAATAAGAGGGTACCCTAATTTAGAAATGTTGAAGGTTTTTTCCCCCCTTTTCATCAGCAAGGATATTTGCCAAGGGATAGGGGAAATTTTATTCCAAGATCTTGAAGGCAATTCGTACACCAAAATTCAGGCTGACTAATCTTCAAATAAATATATATCATTAGTGAGACCCTGAATAGAATACAGAACTTGGTAGATTATGAAGACTTGTTTAAAACTTAATCTTATACTTATTCCCAGAGGCTTTGACAATAGCATCATTTTGGAAACCAAATGTATAAAGTATAAAAAATGACCCTCAAAGTGACTTTACAACCAGGCTGATCTACATAGCTCATTTTAATATCAAATTATAAATGTAAAAGAAAAGTATTGAAGAACCATCTAGCAAGAAGGCACTTACAGTGAACATGAAATATCAGATAATAAAAATATTCCTTCGGCAGGAAACGACCTTGTTATGCAGAACTCAGAAAGAGATACATGCTTCAGGTTTCCTTAAAGACAAGGATGTCTTTGTCTCCTTGACATACATGTACCTGGGTTAATAATTTAGAATTGTGATGATTCTTCAGAAATACATGTCAGTGTGTTGTCACCTATAAGTAGGTAACCAGAAATTACAATTGAATTTAACCCACATAATTTTTGTGTGGTGTGCTCTGCTCAGTGCTTATAAAAATAGAAAGTATTTCAAATTAGTTGCCAATATTTTATAACTGAAAATTATCATTCATATATATATATATATATATATATATATATATATATATATATATATGCCTAGGTGACAGGAACAACCAGAATGACCGGTCGCTGTGACATGCACTGACCACCAGGGGGCAGATGCTCAATGCAGGAGCTGCTCCCTGATGGTCAGTGCACTCCCACAGCCAACCTCCCCCAGCCGACCAACCTCCCTCAGTCCCTCCCCCCCAGCTGGCAGACCCCAATCACCTGATCGTGGCCAGCCCCTGGGCTGGGACAGGGAACCGGGGGTGAGTGGTGGCAGACAGAACCCCTTTCCCAGGGGGGCCAAGGGCCGACTCCCTCCTTGGGGCCGGTGGCCAACCTCCTGTACCCTGTCTCTCCTCCCCACCCCCCCGCCAGTAGGCCCTGATTGGCCCACCACCCGCCCTCCGCGGTGGTATAGCAGTGAGGGAAGGAGGAGAGGGGGGAGGTGGGGAACCACGTGGTGGCAGGGCACTGACAATGGCGGTATAAGTGTCCAGCATCTGTTCCTTCCATGCCCAGCCTGGCGACTGGCGACTCCTCTCCAACCTGGCCCTGATCGGCTTGGCCCCAATCAGCCCTGATCACTGACCAGGCCTAAGGACCCCCACCTGTGCACGAATTTCATGCGCCAGGCCTCTAGTTATTTGTAAAAAAACAGAATTTTTGGCTACATTATAAAAACAACAACAATGTAGATCTGGTCACCCAGAGTCCTTATTCCTTTAGGACAGTAACCATGGGAACCGAGTCACGCCTATTCCTTGTAGAATAGGCACAGATTTCTCAGCTTGTCACAGTCCCATCTAATCTTCATTGACTCCATGGCACTAACGTTTAGAAGCAGTTGTCATTTTCCTTAGAACTTGGCCATTGCTTTTCTTATGTTTCAGTTAAGAGAAAATGAAAATAATTCTTGAATTCATGCTTTCAATCAGAAAAAGAAGAAAAGAAATCAGTGGAAGTTAAGTAGGGAGGGCAGTAGTTTTTTACACAAAGTTCATTTCATTGGTCCCTCTAAACAAATGTGTTTGCAAACTCTTGGTATAGAATTCCCCCCCCCCTCCAAAAAAAAAAAAGTCAGTTATGAAGAAAAATACAACCAAAATATTAACTACATTTTTTTTCCCATTAGAGCAATTTCCATGAAGGGGCCATGCCATGCTGAATGAAAAAAAATATATATCACCGACACAGTTATGTTAACAGATTCTGTTGGTCTACAACATGTAAAACACTAACCTCATGGTGGATAACTGGGCCTTAGATTCTTTGGGGAGTCAGATAAATAAATACACTTTTTCCTTGAAGGAGTTAGGTAAGTGTTGGTGCCACCAGATATTGCTTATCAGTGGATTCAAACCATGTGTTCTCTTTGATTCCATCCCCACCCTATTCCCGTCTGAAGTACTAGGAAGCTGACACTCTGTCTATATGCTCTCCCTAACCCTTTTTACTCGACTCTTTGTATATGTAGTGGGTTGAACAATAATATTGAAAAGATATGTTCAGGTATCAATCTAGGTACCTATGAATGTGATAATTTTTAGAAATAAGGTCTGTGCAGATGTAACTGAGTTTAGGGTCTCTAGGTGAGATCATCCTATAATTAGGAGGGATTCTAAATCCAATGTTGAGTGTCCTTATAAAAGACAAAGAAGAACATACAGAGACACAGAGGGAAAGGCCAGATAGGCAGAGATTAAGCCCATTAAGCCACAAAATGCCCAGGATTGCCAGATGCCACCAAAAACTGGGAGACAAGCATGGACTGAGTTCTCCTTCAGAGCCTCCCTCCAGAAGGAGCAAACACTAAGGATACCTTGATTTGGGGCTTTTCACCTTTAGAAATGTGACAACATAAATTTCTGTTGTTTGAATCCACCCAGTTTGTGGTACTTTCTTACCACGGCCCTAGGAAACTGATACAGGATTCTTAGGAACCTTGTAGGATTGTGGCGAAGATTAGATAGGCTGATATATGCAAAGTCCTTAGAACACGGTGAGCTAATGAGGATTATATGTGTTAGACATTATTAAATTCTCAAACATGTTGACCACCACACTACACAATCTATTACCTTTTCAGAATTGTTGTGAAAAGAAATGATCTTGATTCATAATGCATCTTTGTCTTCATTTTCCAAGGGAAAGATATGGAAGCTACTGTTGCAATGAACCAGATGCAACATTAAGTACTTTTACATACTTTATCTCATTAAGCTTCTCAGAACAACAAAATAGAAATTTTTAATAGCCATTTGATGCAAAGCAAGGTCTGCATAATTAATTGATTTTACTAAGTGTTAATAATATGGGGTAAAACTGGTTCTCAAACCAAGGCCTCCTAATTTTGAGTTCAGTGACTTTTTTTTTCCCACTGAAGGGGAATACAGATTTTGTACATTAAACCTGGTTATACAGACTCATTAAAAATACCATATTTTAGAAGTAATTCTATTGTACATTTTTTAAAGGCAATCAGTATCTAAATTACCTCGAGTAAAATTTTTACAACCATGAAATTGTTTTACAACCTGAATTGTTAAATTCATGTTGGCAACATCCTCCTGGACTCTTTACAGTCATAATTATAAATTATTTTACAATGCTTGAATGTGTTATATCACTTTACCATTTAAATTTGCTATTTCTTATTTTGCATTTAGTGTATGCATAAGAAATCTCTAAGTTTACCTACTGGATATATCACACAATAATATCCATACACCCTTTCTTCTACATTTTTAAGTCTAGTCTGGCTACATAGCTTGTATGAGAAATAGCAGTTCGGTTTAGACAACCAAGATGTTAGAATTTACGAAGAATGGACCAGGGATTTGCTGTGGTCTGATCAACATGTATCGGTGCTGGTGTCACAGATAAGAAACCATGCAGAAAAGAATGCCTTCTGACTCATAACCCCTGCTTTCCCAAAAGGATCCTGTGAGGTATTTTTTTCCTAGAAGGGAGGCCAAGGGACCAACCTAAATTTCAATGTCAGTATAACCTTACAGGTCCTCTGATATTTCACTGGCAACTAGCTTCCCATTTGTAATTGGAGTGAGATCTAGCTGTCATTGTTCTGTAGGCAGGATCCTTGGAGAATTGCTGTTCAAATTGGAAAGGAGTTTCTGCTCATTAAAAGCAAAAGAAACCAACTGTAAATAGCATGGCTGTTAGGAAGAACCACATGCTGGCCCCAAGGGCTATTCTCTAATTCCAAGGGGGCACAGGATGGAGCAGGAAGAACATCTCTTTCCATTTGCTATTAATATTCAACTCATAGGAGGCCCCAAAGATGCAATGTCAAAACAGAGGTCTTTTGTTGGCAAAGAAAAGAATATATTGGCGTGAAAAATATTTGGATAAGACAACAGGGGAAATAAATCAGCAGTTGCCTTTCCTTTAAAATTACTCTTCAGTCTTTCTATAGTTTTGTCTGTTTTTGAATATTATTACTCTGATTGATAGCTACAACTATTAATTGGGAATCTCTTATGTTCCTGTTACTTTTAAGCATTATCACATTTAATTATAGTACTAACAGGTTAAGAGCTTAGAGGCAAGTTTCTGAGGTTCAAATATCTGTGAGATCTTGGCAACTACTTTTTTAACCACCTTAATCTTCATTTTCCTCATTAGTAAAGTTGGTGCAATGACAGTAATATTTACTTTATAAGGCTATGATCAGATTTGAATGAAATAATATGTATAAAATATATAGAAGAGTGCCTGGGATACATTAGCCACTTAAATGTTACTTATTGTCGTTATCTATATTTTACAGATGATTATATATACGAGAGAGGCTCAATACTTTCCCATGATCAGTGAGTGTGCTAGAGGGGGCTTTAAACAAAACTCTATTTTAAATTTTCATAGGAGCTTTGAAAGATGCAGTGTATACTCTAAGTGCTCAAAGGACTGTAGTGTAATTAGTCATCTAGCTGAATCCAGATAGACTCTCTAACTTTCATCACAAAACTTTATATGTTTTTGTGTTTATCTCAATTGCATTAGTAAATTCAACATTTCCCATGATGTTAGCAGATGCACCAAAGGTCAATAAAGCAGGTACTAAGTTTACCCACATTCCACAGTGATATGCTAGAACTTCCATTGAGAACTTGAAATAAAATGGGCCAGAATTAGACATACCAACATTAGGTCTTTATGCATTTCCAGTGTATATGCAAAGTAAAATATAATTTATTTATTAGTGAAACACCAGAAAGGCTTTGGGACTACTCGAATATTTCACCAACTAGAACAAATTAATTAGTCCACTGAATTAATTTGTAAGAACTGTGCAAGGGAGGATGAAGCTATTTTCTGTTTAAATTCTTCTGAGGTCAGCCCATGTGATAAACTAGTATTGTACTCATAGTTATTTGTCATATATTCATGGTCTCCCCTAAGGTATAGAAAAAGCCTTCTTTCTTTGCTGGTCTTCAAAGTTTAGGTCAGAGTCTGTGCTCATCAAAATTGCTGACAGATTGGAGATGTAATTAGTTATTCAAAGCTGTCTAGACTATACTGGATATCATTTTTTTTAAAAAGACTTTGCTATAGATTATAAACTACCATGTACATAACAAACTCTGCTTTAGCAGCTCGTTGGACAAAGTGCATACATTCACAAGCACTCCCACTGACTTTGCAAGTATGTGCATAAAGCTAATTGAGGGCAGAGTCTTGCCCTTATTAGCATTAGCTCGGGATTATGAACTCCATGTATTTCATCCTGAGATACTCATTCTATTACTTAATTATATATGTTTGGAGAAAAATTAAGTTTAGGGATGATTATATCGTAACTGTCTTTCATATGTATAGAAAGGAAATGACATCGGTAACTTCAATATTGAATAATGGGTCAAACTGTGAACTCTACAGATAAAGCACATCTGTAGCAGGTTGTGGTTCAACAATAATGCAACTAACATGGTAAGAAATTAATGTAATAGGTGTTCATAGAAATTAGTCAATGTTTAGAAAATGGGAAATTTCACATACAAAATTGATACATTCAGCTTCTACTTAAACATTGTTAAACCTGGAAACATTGGACCAGTATCTTCCATAGCCACCATTTCAACTTGTTAGTCTAGAAACCGAGTTCTTTAGATGGGAACTTGAGCCCTTCAGATTGGGGCAGTTTGCTGTAGGCGCAACCCTTCACACAATTTGTGCATAAGCACTTACATGTGTCCTTTTCCACCTATGTTTCTTTCCTGACCGTGCACTCTACAGCCTCTTGCCTAAAGCACTGGTCTTAAGAGTTGATGTGTGGGGACATTTCACTTGTTCTTTCTGATTTCACAGAGTGTAAATTAGAATGGGATGAATTACAGGGTCAGGTGTGCTAGTTCTTATACATATGCTCACTGACAACATCGCTAATAACTCATGGCATTTATTCTTGTTGAGTCCAAAGATGGTTTCAGAATCCTTCCGAACCTTGGTGATCCAGGAAATAAAACTAAGTGCTCAGAGTTGGCATATGCTGTGTATGAGTTATCTATTGGCGTGTAACCATATTACCACAAACTTGGTGACTTAAAACATCACACATTTATTGCTTCACAGTTTCTGTAAGTCAGTAGTCTGGATACAACTTAGCTGGGTCTTCTGCTTTAGGATCTTACAAGGTTTTAATGAAGATGTCAGCTGGGGATGGGTTCTTATCAGAGGCCTGGCTAAAGAGGAATTTGCTTCCAAGCTCAAGTGGTTTTGGCAGCAGTTCATTCCTCATGGATTGTTGGAATGAGGTTTCAAAGGCTATCTTTTTCCCTGAGGCCACCATTAGTTCTTTGCCACATGGACCTTCCCAAATTGGTAGCTTGCTTTTTCAAAACCAGCAAGGGAGAGAGCCTCTCCTCCTAAGATGTATGTTCAATTGTATGTACTGTAATTATGTATATATAATCATGTATATAGTGTTACTTTCATTATATTCTATGGGTTAGGGGCAAGTCCAGTCTCCACCATGCTTAAGGAAAGAAGATTGCACAGACGAGTAAACATCAGGAGATAGGGATCAAAGGGACCACCACTGAATCTGTCCACAACACGAGGTGAAACTATTCACCATCCTCGACTAAGATTCATTAATCTCTCTATATAAAAGCCTAATATGCAAATTGCCCCTGAGGGAGTTAGGCCAGGAGACCGATTGCTTGCTATGACATGGGGAGGCACGGAAGAAAGGAAGGCCCCAGCCAGCAGCCAGTAGCTGGGGCAGGGAGGCCCTGGCCAGCAGCCAGAAGGCCCTGATTGACCCTGATCACCGGCCAGGCCGAGGGACCCTACCTGTGCATGAATTTCATGCACTGGGCCTCTAGTGATAGTTATAAAGAGGCAGCTTTTAACTTGGGTTGAGGAAACATTTTTAACAATTAGTGCATTAGTGAATTAAGTGCAACACAGGGACAGTTCAAATATAGAAAAATGAAGCAAGATCTAAACATTTAATGAAATACAGTGGGGCTGAAGTTTGCTTTAAGGCTCAGAATTCTGTGCTACTTTGCATATGTGTACTGTGCTTAGCATGGGACAAGAAGAGGATATTTTGTAGGCATTTGATATTCATACATTCCTGTTTATTTTTCATGGTGTTGAATATGACCATAAACTGAATAAATAGATTTGATAAAATCTTCATAATTACAGAATCCTAAGAATTGCCAAGTGGAAATTGTCCCTTTCCAAAAGTATGCATTGGATAGCTACTGTATGGCTGAGGCTATTGTTACAATGAGGAATAGTGGAATAGCAAAAGAACCATTTTGTTGCCTTCACAGAGTTTACAATCTGGAGAAATCGGGCCCAACAACAAGATTAAAATAGAATAAAATGCAAAAGAATTAAATCAGAAGCCACATTGTAATATATGTTCATTAGTCTGACCCAGTTTTTGCTTTCTGACTGGAAAAGTCAAAGAACACATAAAAATCAAACTTCAAGCCTATGAATATTCTCCGTGACTGCTAATGCCTTAAACAGAAAGTCAGTTAAAATACTTGGGAGAGATGCCTTTAAAGCTACGCTTCAGGGAGAGAGCATTCCATTGAGGCTAGAGGAAAGACACCAGAAAGAATACAAAGACTTTTTTTTCCTATAGCCAATTTATCTTGTTATATACAACTTTTGAGATTCTCAAAAAATAAAAAAATAAAAGTATTAGGCTTTACCAGCACAAAACATTTTGATCCTTATGTATTTTGATTCCAGTTAAAAATTAAATCTAAGCACAAATAGGTGGTATCCAAAATTAACAGCAGAAATAGAAAAAACAAAAGAATAATCAGTGATTTACATAGGATGTAAGTTTCATGAAGGTAGGGACCTTCATCTGCTCTTTGTTTTTCTCTCTTTCTTTCTTTCTTTCTTTCTTTCTTTCTTTCTTTCTTTCTTTCTTTCTTTCTTTCTTTCTTTCTTCTTTCTTTCTTTTCTTATTTATTTATTATTTCTCACTGATGTATTTATTCCAAGAACCCAGGATGTGGCCTGGCATGTAGCTGATGCTCAACAAATATTTGTTGATAGAAGAAAGAGCTGTACTTCTCTGACTTCTCTTTGTCAGCTGTAAGCAGTACTTAGCTCTGTGTGGAAAGAAAGGCATAGAATAGTGACATGGCGAATCAGGGGTGGTTTTACTCTAAGAGTATTATCTTGATTCTAATTTAGAATCTATATTTGTATTGAAAGGTACAGGAAGTGCCATTTGCTCCCTTACAGAATGTACTGAAACTTGTGCTTCTGAGTCTATAATTAAATGTGCCACTTATCTTAATGAGCCCATGCCACTCTTCTCTCTGTACAGGGCTGCTTAGCACAACTGAACCAGAGCGGTGATAGCGAAGAGCAGACTGCAGGATCCTGGCGCATCCCTGGCTGCAATTAGCTTCTGTGACAGTATAGATTGTTTTTAATTGTGTGTTTATCTTCAGGATCCCGAGATTGGCAGTAGTGATGGAAATTGGCATTTCCATTGCACAGAAAGTGGTTTCAATCCACGATGCGATTTGGAGAGGAATCAGTGGTCCCAAAGAGGTTAGATTTTATATAGGAGAGACCAGGTTAATCTTAGGAATTCCCTCAAACTTCTCTTAAGAACAGCCCAAACCCATCTTTGTCCCAGAATTCAGTGGGCACCTATTGTAAGATAAATTGTGTTCCCCAAAATGACATATTCAAGTCTTTGGCCCTGATGCCTGTGAATGTGACCTGGTTTGGAAACAGTGTCTTGCAGAAGTAACCAAATTAACACGAGATCATGTAGGATTAGGGTGGGCCCTAAATCCAATGACTGATGTTCTCAAAAAGAGAGATATATTTGAAGACATAGAGGACACAGAGGGATGCAAGCCATGTTCTGATGGAGAAGGAGATTGGAGCAATGCAGCTACAAGCCAAGGAATTCCAAGTGTTGCTGGCCACCATCGTAGGCTAGGAGGAGGCAGGGAGGGAGTCTTCCCTGGAGCCTTCAGAGGGAGGATGGCTCTGCTGTCACCTTGATTTTGGACTTATGGCTTCCAGACCTGTGAGACAATAAGTTTCTCTTGTTTCTAGACATTTAGTTTGTGGTTATTTGTTGCAACCCTAGGAAACTAATAGAGTGCCTCGGTTGAAAAATGAGTCATGTGCTTACATGCTTTCTCTGCCTAATCTCGCTCTTCTCAAGGCTTTGAATGTACTTTTTGAAAAGTGAGAATACCTGGTAGACTCTGACTCTGGGGTGAGGTATTCCAGGCCTGCTTGGAGAATTAGTAGTATTCTTCTACTTAAAAATGATTAAAAACAAAACAACTCCATGGTGAAATACAGTATTTTATCATGACAGTCAGCTAAACCTAAAGTACATGGTATGAAGCTGGAAAAAAATTGGGACAGCTATTTTGTATATATCTTGAAAGGATGTAAAATTGTATACTGTGCTAACATACTTAAGTACTTAAAACCCTTTTTATTTTTAGGAAATATTGCTAAAGAAATTATCAATAAGCACACAAAATGTAGGTGCACGTTGCTTAGCACCATGCTGTTTATAATAGAAAAAGTATAAGTGATTGGTATGTATAGAATTATCAGATTATTAAAATGGTTTAGCATACAGCTATTAAAAATGGGGCTGCCCAATAGCCATTTTTGTACTATGTTTTGATGAGGATGTGGGTGTCTTGAGGGTATTTCAGTGGCTGTTTAAGGAGATGAGATAAAGTCAGGACCAACTATGCTTATCCTCCACTTTCATTTAATCAGATCTCAATTTTATCTGTTTGAAATTTTGAATTTTTGAGTAAGATGCAAGCTGGGGGTGGGGTGGGGGGACAAAACACAGTTGTTGTTATGGATTTAATCACCCAAAAGTTGTTGAAGTCCTGTGACCTTATCCAGAAATAGAGCCTTTGTCAATTATCAAGTTAAGATCATTAGGGTAAAGCCTACTGCAATATGACTGTGTCCTTTAAAAATGAGAACTTTGGACACAGAGGAAGATACCCAAGGAGGGAGAACACTGTGTGAAGATGAGGAAAGAGATTGGAGCGATACATCTCCACCAAGGAGTGCCAAAGATTGCCAGCAAGCTGCCAGATGCTAGGAGAGAGGCATGGGAGAGATACTCCTTCCAAGCCTGAGGAGGGGATTAACCCTGTCAAGGCTGCGCTTAGACTTCCAGCCTCCAGAGCTGTGAGAGAATACATTTCTGTTGTTTAAGCTCTTCATTTGGGGATATGTTCTCATGGCAGCCCCAGGAAATAATATAGTTCTGCTGCTAAAAGACAGCCTGACACTTCCTTATTACACACATTTGACATACTCTTCCTTAGGATAACTGCGTGAGGTTCTTCCTGGCATCTAAGACTGAGGGATATGCTACACGGGGAAGCCAAGTCCTACCTACCCATTAGGTTCAGAAAAAAAAGGGGAAGTTTGGTGATCAGTCGGCTTCTTTTATGTCGCCCAGAAAAGGATTTTTAACTCTGTTCCTATAACTCAGGCCAGTCTATCCCTGAGAAAAGCACTCCCACACCAGGTCTGACAATAAACAAAGGTCTACCCAAAATGAGCCAATGATAAAAGATGGCAATATGTCATTAGTTGAGCAGCCAAAGCAGAGGAGTATGGCAAACAGAAAGAGTGGAGTGGAACTGCTGAACAAGAGAAATGGCAAATGAAACAACAAACGGCATGCTGATACTCATGTGCTGCACAAACACATCACATCTGGAACAAAAACCACGATTTCCAGGGATACACTCAGGGCTTGGAAGATAAAATGGTAGAACTATCATAGTATATAAAGCAAAACTGCGTAAAGACATAAAAGATGAGAGAGAACAGACCTGCAGGATATATCTAGGAGACCAAGTATGTGAGTTCCAGCATGTCCAGAAGGAGAGGGCTCCCAGGGAGGAAGATGAGAAGATGCAGCCTTGAAATGTATAAAAATTACCCAAAACTAAAATTATTACATTATTAAAAATTACCCTAACTTAAAACAACATTAAATATGATTTATCAGAATAGAAGAGCTCATATGGCAGTTTGAGTTGATAAAAAAGATACACTAAACGTAGCTTTATAGATAAAAATAAAATAAAGACTGTTGAAAGTGCCAAGAACACTTGTAAAAGTCAAATCCCATTAGGCATGTAGGCAGATGTTGAAATTAAAAAATAATGTAGCTTAAAGGAGAGAGCAAAAAAAAAAAAAAAGATCATTGAGGATAAATCTAGTTATTTATTATTTTTGTAATCTACTGGCACCCTTCTACACCTCACCAAAACACACACACACACACACACATATAGGACATACTTTTCTGGTCTTGCAATCCTTTGGGTATTCAAAATCCTTTTGGATATTTATTATGCCTTAAAAAATTGACATCTTCCACTATTCTAACAATTATTTTGACTTGCTTCCAGACACTTGAAAAGATTTTTAATTTCAGGAAACATATTTGATCTCTAATATTTCTATCAGTTTTCATGACTTGCAAACCCCTGGAGATCCCCAGCAATTATATTTATTCCACCAGGTGTGAGTTTTAATAAGAGAGTTCCTCATTAACTAATTATTAAATTGACTAAATATATACCTCAGCTGGCTCCATTTAAATGAATGATTCTTGTTTGCATATATGCATGGCTTTAAAAACACCTATCCTTTTTTTTCTTACTAGAGGCCTGGTGCATGAAATTTGTGCACTTGGGAGGGTCCCTCAGCCCAGCCTGTGCCCTCAGGGGATGTCCCACAGGGAGCAGGCCTAAGCCAGCAGTCAGATATCCTTAGCACTGCCGCGGAGGCGGGAGAGGCTCCCATCATTGCTGCTGTGCTCACCAGCTTCTGGCTAAGCAGCACTCCCCCTGTGGGAGAGCACTGACCACCAGGGAGCAGCTCCTGCATTGAGCATCTGCCCCCTGGTGGTCAGTACACATCTTAGTGACCGGTTGTTCTA
Organism: Cnephaeus nilssonii; assembly: GCF_951640355.1. Classification (NCBI taxonomy): domain Eukaryota; kingdom Metazoa; phylum Chordata; class Mammalia; order Chiroptera; family Vespertilionidae; genus Cnephaeus; species Cnephaeus nilssonii. The sequence goes on along the minus strand of NC_137084.1, from coordinate 13,501,974 downwards.
CCATTTGGTCGATTTGCATATTAGCCTTTTATTACATAGGATTCTTTAGATTGTTGTCATGCAAAATACAAAAAAAAAAATACAAGGCAAGAAAATTAATGTCATATATACGTGAGGAAATCCAGAAATCTACATTCTTCTTCCAAATGCAAAATTGCATTCTTGATTTTCCTCATCTGTAAAATAAGCATGTTGGATTAGACTGTAAGTCCTTTTAAGGGTTTAATTCTGTGCTTCTATGATTTTATGAACTATCTATCTGTTCTAACTGACCAGAGAGCAATCCAAAGGATTTCTATGCACCTAACAGAATTTTCCAACCTGCCTCACATCAGAAGAGAAGTAAAGAGACAATATTAATCTCTCCAAAAATTTTCATGCACCATAGGCAGGATAGAGGTGAAATGCTGGAACAACTTTAAGCTTCATTTTGAGAGGATTTTATTTCTGTGGGTCATATACACAGGCTGTTTTGACTCAGGGTCTCAATGGTAGGTCATGCATTTCGTGGGGAAGTTGACTCTATTATGAGGAGTGCAGTGCCTGAAACTAGAGAGAATAAGAAAGGTAGGATTAAGAGAGAAGGTATTTTTTGGCTCCATATGGAGGGTCTGGGTCTGTCTGATCATTACATAACACAGTGGTGACTTTGCCATGTGAAGAGGGACTTCTTTGTTTTTATTTTCCAATGAATTATTATTTTTTAAAATATATTTTATTGATCTTTTACAGAGAAGAAGGGAGAGGGAGAGAGAGTTAGAAACATCGATGAGAGAGAAACATCAATCAGCTGCCTCCTGCACAGCCCCTACTGGGGATGTGCCCCTAACCAAGGTACATGCCCTTGACCGGAATCGAACCTGGGACCCTTGAGTCCACAGGCCAACGCTCTATCCACTGAGCCAAACCAATTAGGGCTCCAATGAATTATTTATAAAGTTTGCTCCTATGATAGAGTGGAGCTGTGCAGATGTTTGCATAGAGTGGCTTTAAAATTGTTATCAAAAGAACTACCATAAAAATTGCCAATCAAGTTTAGACTTTGATTATATCTTGTCTTGAAAATTTACAAGCTTTCTAAACTGGTTTGTGTGACTCTGGAGTATCTACTCTGGCAGAGGTATCTTTCTGAAGCAAAAGTTTTGAGCATTTAAAATCTGCAGAGAAATCCCACTGTCTGATTAAGAAAAAAGGAAGTCAAACTGGCCAGACAACATTTATTCCTTACTTGTTATTTATTAAGCTATTCATAAATTTTTTATTAAATGCCTGATATATTTAGGCTGGGCCTAACCTAAGCTTCTATCCACAACAAAACACTTCAAGTTTATTTAATATTATTTGTATTTTGTATTTTTTCTCTTTGCCCCATTTCTAAAAAAATTTTTTTTCACTTCTTTCACCACCTCCACACCAGATGTATACCTACTTATCTACAAAGCTCAATATCAGTTGTAATTTATGTGCATTTGAATCAATTCCTTTGTTTCACCAAACAGTAAATAAATTGGTCTTTCTAATTAATTTTGTTTTCAAATTATAAGGCTATAATACATTTCTTTGTAACAAAAAGAGAGGTAGCATGAGAAAGAAAAAATAGAATGTCCTCTTTCATTAATCTTCCCAGAGCACTTTTAATGTGCACTTTTTTATGAATAGCATCTAACAGAAAAGACATAAATCATGGGTCTGAACCTTGGTGAATTTTCACAAAATGAACACACCCAGAAGTCAGGTCCCAGATTTTAAAGAAGTGTATTAACAGCAAACCAACACTCCCTTCTTTCTCCTACTGTTACTTCCCCTCAAGGGTAATGACTACTCTGATTTCTATTATCTTAGAGAAGTTTTGCCTCTTTTGAGCTTTTGGGATCAAGCATTACTAATTGTCTTGGGTCTGACATCTGTTGTTCAATATTGTGCTTGTTAGATTCATCATTGGTCTCATACACATTTTTGTGTATACATATGCATGCATATATACATGCATACATCCATACATGCATAATATATGCAGATGCATTTCTTTGGGGTCGGCACCAAGAAATAGGAATGGTAGGTATACAGATGGTAAATTGTAGTGGTTACTACCACTCAGCAGTGGCTGAACAATTTATATTTACAACATCAGTTTTGAGTTTCCAGTTGCTGAGGTTGGTTAGATCCAGGTCTGTTGTACATAGCTCTCATTCTTATTGGATTAGTGGGCTACCTGGGACATTTTCTGTTTATGTCAATGGAAGAAGTACAAGAGGAATGAGTGGAAGCATACATTGTTCTTCACGCCTTGGTTGAGGGCCAGTACACTGACTTCTATCCATATTTCATCAGCCAAATAAAGTCATATGGCCAGGCCCAACATTAATATATGCTCCATCTTTAGTGGAAAAAGCTGAAAAATTATGTAACAAACATGTGGATACAGAGAAATGTGAACATTGGGAATAAAAGTATAGTCACCACAGTTTGCTCTCTTGATGACATTTATTTATATTCCTAGAACACACAAAACATGCTCACTCTCCGAGACACTATAAAAGTCTTTCCTGATCCTGGTACTAAGCTCAAAGAACAAATTTTATGTTTTATGTCAGGTTAGAACTTTTCTTTTCCTATTTTAAATCATTTGAAAAAACAACAAACAAAAACAGACAAGTCAGCCCTATATGGGACTAACATAGGGACATGAAAAATCTATAAACACTCTCATTTAGAAAAGGGATGTATAGGGAACACATACCAATCACTGTTTCTTAGAAATTTTGGAATCTGAGTGGGCAGATGCTGCTGCAGCTGGCCATCTGTGGGACATGGAATGTTCCCTGATTGGGCTCTGGATATACTTATCAGGATGATTCCCAAGTCCCATGACTTTTAAATCTACTTCTGGGAGAGTTTTTTTCTCCACCAGATTTTGTTGGTCATCTCTAAAGAAACATTTATGATTATATCATTCTTGGATATTGAGATGTTTTCTAAGGCTGTGTCCTGGCTTAGGCATTTTTAGTCTAGATGTTTGAACTTGAGCAGTTTTAGTTTTTTTAATTCAAACTAGGGATGCTTTGGCTAATACGACTTTTCAAAATCTTTGTGGGTATTTTATGTATTAGATTTTAGTCAACTATACGTGACAAAACCACATCTATAAATATTATCAAAACCTCCTCTTTTTAGATTCTTTTATAGTTTCCTTTTATTTTCTTAGTGCTTCTATAATCTTTATTGAGAAGTCAACTATCAGTCTTATTCTTGATCCTTTGATGGTAATGCATCTTTTTTTTTTTTTTTTTGGCAGATTTTAAGATTTATTTCCTGTCTTGGATTTTTAGCAGTCCCTTTATAATAAGTCTATGGTTTAGTTTTCTTTCATTTTTGGTTTTTATTTGTTGTTTTTGTATTTATTCACCTTCTTTTATTCAGTCCTCTCCACCCCCCTTCCCTCTGGCATTTGTCAGTCTGTTCCATGTATCCATGCCTCTGGTTCTATTTTGTTCATCAGTTTATTTTATTCATTAGATTCCTGTTACTCTATTTTATACTCAAGTAGAAAGCTTTTCTTTTATAGAATTTATTTTAAAAATCTATTTTGTTATGTTGTGTGGTGATATTTCCATATGTATCTATTTCCTTGAAGAGGCTATGAGCCCAGAAACTTCTTGAGGACAAATGTTGTTGTAAATTGAATATGTTATGGTATACAAGACTCACAATAAATTAGATATTTTACATTTTTGAAGTTTAATTATAACACAGACTCCTTTGGGAATACAATCAATCACGTGAACTCCAACCAGAAAAAAATTAATGTGCAAACATATACTCAAATATTTGAATATAATTGTTATAGTTTCAACAACCACTCAGTCCCATCCATGGGATAATTAGGCTTTAGAGGTCACAGGGTAAAAATCTTTACAAATGAAGTTACTGATAAATTAGTGAGTTATTTTTCTGTGCAATTAACTTTGCAACTTGTTTCCATTCTACTTACTAACATTTCTTTTATTTTTTTCCTGGCACTGAGAGTCTCTTTATTTACTTTTTAATTTTATTTTGTAATTGATAATTTACAGTTTACATTCAATACTTTTTAAAATTAGTTTCAGGTATACCGCATAGTAGGCAGACAATTATAGAATTTACAAAGCTATCCCCCCTATAATTCAAGTATCCACATGGCACCCTGCATGGATATTAAAATATTATTGACTATATTCCCTATGCTGTACTTTACATCCCCATGACTATTTTGTAACTATCAATTTGCAATTCTTTATCCCCTTAACTTATCATTTTTATCTATAAGGTTAATTTTGAGGGTGGCAACCTCAATAGCATCACTTTTTCCATCTTTATCTTTATCATCTCCATTCTTCATAACTGAACAGGGCATACTAGTTTTAAAACAATTTATGGTAATAAGCATGTTGCTTCTAATTTGTAAGGATAGAAATCAGTACAGTATTACTAATATAGAGATAAGGCATGAATTTCACAGTCCAACAGCCATGTAAAGATTAAGATTCCCTGTGATCTTAAGCTTTCCTTCTTTCCAAAACTTTAAATTCTTTCTCTTTGAAGAGAAGGTATTTATATAGTAGTATTATGATAACTAAATAAAATGATATGAATAAGGTGTTTGTTGGAGAGCTTGCCATTTTGTAAAAACTCAAAACTGCTTTGTATTACTTTAAAAAAAAAATACTTTCCATTTTAAAGTTAAATAAACCAAAGCTTTAAAATGTGAAGGAACTATCCAAATTCACAAATGAGGTCTGCAAAAACAATGAAACTCTTTATTTTGACTCTGAGTTCAGAATTTTACCGCAATTCTTTTTTAACATGTATATAATTAATTGACTATCCTTGGTGCATGAGAGAAACTGCAAAATTATATTAAAGAAAGGAATATTTTCCCATGACAGTTATGCTATTATCCCACATGGGAAATAATCTGAGAGAAATGAATCTTTATGAGAGTCATCGGTCTTCACATCTTAAGTCTAAATATTCTCCAAGGAAAAGACATTACTGAGTTTTGCTGCATAGATCTGGAAATCCCTGCAAATGAAATAAAAGGCTTCTAGAACAACTGTATATTCTGAAATATGAGACAAGCCAGAACAGCCCCACTTTGGATGAATCGTTTTTAAAGTACTTGAGCAACCACAAAACATAAAAGGATTTCTAAAAATGAGGAGGGAAATGTGTATGGTGCATAAAAACCAAACATTCAATTCATTGTAGAGACAAACATTTTAAAGACCCTAATCTTGTAATTTGAATTGACTGTTCATTTTAAAAAAGCATTTAAAGGTAATAAGCCCTTATAATGAAAATAGAAAAACAGCATAAATAGGTGAGGTGCAGACTGTGGATAAGAAAAAGGAACAGGGTAAACTCTGAGTTTGTGGAAACTAATAATAATGTCACCAAATCTTAGAAGTAGAAAGAATTATACAGGTGTTAGTCCTTTTTTTTCTTCTTTTAAAGATGAAGAAATGGACAATCAGGTTCAATGACATTTTCACTTTAGGGGCACAATATAAATCCTCATCAATAAGGCAGGTTTTACCCTGGTCTACCAGCCAGTTCAGCCATAATCACAAATAACCTTCATTGTGTACCTTCTACTACCAGATTCTAGCAGTCAATTTAGTTGGGGCTGGGAGGACATGAGGATCCTCAGGAACACATGAAGATGAAGTGTAGAAAGTATTTGAAAAACATCTGAAAGCACATATAGGCAAGTGAGTCTGCCCTGACTGCTTTGTGCTGGGTCAAGCCATGTGGCTGGGTTTCTGCCTTGTTTACTTCAGCTAAGACTAAAGTCCAACCTGAACCCTAGCTTACCTCTAAAAAAATCCTGACACCTTTCTGAGCTTGTATCTTTACTCTTTTTCCAAGGAATTGAATTTTGTTCCCCACATGTGCCTTCTCATGTGCTTCTTAGCTGTTGACCTGAATCTTGTTCTGAATAGACAAACCATTTGAAAATACAAACTTCTGCTGTTACATGTTGAAACGATTAGATTGACCACTTTTAGTGCCAGATCTATCCTGGAACAAGTATGAATTGGCCTTCTACCTTTTTTTTTCATACTAGAAGCCAGCCCAATATCTGAGGTAATTCCACCAAGCCTTGGTCCATTCATTTATATTATCAAAGTTTTATTAGATAATCCTTACAACCCATTGAAGTGGATGCTAATATCAGTCCCATTTTATAGAAGCACACCTAAGGCACAATGAAGTATAGAAACTTGTTCTAGTTGACACAGCTAGCAGGGAGAAGAAACCAGATCTGCCTTCAATCTGAGGTTAGACACATTGTGAGTTCTGCCCTCTGAAATTACAAAGCAATCTGGTCTTTCTTCTACACAGAAGTCTCTCTTTGAAAGTTATGTATTTTCTTCTCTAGGGTTAAAAACAATTTCTAGCATTCTTCATCTTGTGATATGTTTTATCTCCTTCCTTCTCTCCTTTCTCCATCATTCTCTCCTTCCTTCTTCCTTTCATTTCTATTATTACTCACAAATTCTTCTTCTTCTTTTTTTAAATCCTCACCCGAGGATATTTTCCCATTGATTTTTAGAGAATGGAAGAGAGAGGGAAAGGCAGAGAGAAACATCGACGTGAGAAAAACACATGGATATGTTGCCTCCTGAACAAGCCGGAACCAGGGCTCAGGCAGGGGAGGGTCCTGCAACCTAGGTACATCCCCTTGACCAGAATGGAACCAGGACCCTTTGATCTGTAGGCTCTATCCACTGAGCAAAACTGGTTAGGGCACAACAACTTATGATTCTCTTTCTCTCCTCATACCTCTCTCCCTCTCATCACCCCAAAAGAGGCTTGTCTCTAATTCGGATGCCTCTGATCTGTCTGAACACAAAACCAAATCCTATTCTAGATGGTCTTGTATCTCTATTATTTATTCAAGAACTGGCAGGGCCACTTTTCTTCCCTTTGGAAAGGTATAAAACTTAACCTTTTTTTTTCTATTTAAAGTCACTGATGGCATGTTCTGGTCTCTTTCTAGAAGTGGAATCTCATCATTGCACTGCAGAACCCGTTGAACTGAACATCTTTGAGGGTGAATGAATTTTGGGGGAGAATTCAATGTGAGTTGTTCTCCTCTTTCTCAGCAATATTTCCCATTTCTGGTAGAAACCCGCTCTTCTCTTTTTAAAGCTCTGCTTCTATCTTTTCTAACTAACATACTCTCATTCTCACCATTACAACTAAACTAGCAGGTTAGATATTCTATACCTATTTCTATAATTAAAAAGACTCTTCACTTTATTTAATTTTTTATGGAGGGCTTTTCTTAAAGTCCAATGGCAACACTTCTTTCACAGCTCCCTGAAGAAACCCAATATAATTAGGTGAGTGAAAGCAGTTTTGATATAAGAGGAACTGAAAAGAAAAGGGAGTTAGAGGAAGATGGAGAGAGCATGTAACTGAAATTGTCTGCATTCATATATTTTGTATCTCCAGCCTGGCCTCTAGACCATTATGTCTAAAATAATTTAGAAGTCTAATAGGCATCCCAAACATAACTGAAGTCTTGATTCTCCCCCACATCAGTATTACTCCAGTTTTCCCTGCCTCAGTAATGGAGAATTCATTTTCTAGTTGCTTAAACAACAACAACAAAAAATTGAAGTTAACTTGACTCCCTTCTTTCTCTTACACCACACATGCAATTTGGCCATAAATTCTATATGTTCTATCTTTCTACACACCCTAAATTTAAGCACTTCTCATTACCTCAACTGCTACAACTCTGGAGCTTTCTACCACAATCTCCACCTAGACTATTTTAGATCTCTCCCAATTGATGTCTCTACCTTTACCCTTGAATTACCACGACCTAGTTTATTCTCTATACGGTAGCAGGAAATGTAAGTCATACTATGTCACTTCTTTGTTCAAAACCAGTAACCTCCCATCACACTAAAAGTAATTTCTAACTCATGGCTTATAAGGTCTACTTTACTTGACCCCAGATATCTTTTTCTCATAAATTTTACTGCTTCTCCCACTTTCACTGCACTTCAGAGGCAATATCCCCACTGTTCTTCTTATAATAGAGAAAACTCAAACATTTGAAATATACTCCATCTTAGGGTCTATATGTTTGCTGCTTCTTGTGCATAAAATGCTCTTATGATGCTCAAATTGGCATGGCTCATGTATATTTTTAGAAGTAGATCCTTGCACTCTGCTCAGTGCCAACCTACCAGAGGCCTTCCATGACAGACTGTCCCATCACTTTCTGTGCATAGCCTTTGCTTTTTCTTCATAGCAGTTATCACTACCTGACTGAGCCACATGTCATTTCTTTTGTTTTTGTTTTTCTATTCTCTCCATGAGGATAAGGACTATATCTGTGTTATATTCTGTTGGATCCCCAGTGCCTAGAACAGTGCTGTAACCTATTAGGTACACAATTATTTTTGTCTAATGAGTGAATGAAAATATAATAAGCTTTTATCAAGGCCACTGTTTGAGATTGGACTATGGTAAGAACAGACAAGTTATAGAATCAAGGAGAACTTGAGTCTGAATTATTTTCTGGTTCTGCCCACCTTATCTTTGGCAAGATTGCTAACTATTCTAAGCCTCGTTTTTTGAAACAGTACACTAGATACATATATACATACACATGCACATACACTTATTTATTTATTTATTTGAAACCAAACTACAGGGGAGCTTGCGGCGGTGTGTGCTCTTGGGTGGTTCTACAACTACAGCTGCATGGGGGCCTCTGCTTATGTGTCTCCGTCCTGGTGGTCATCGTTCTCATGAGGGCTCTTCACTATAAAGGCATTGATTGGATTTCTTTTGAGTAGTTGGAAATTATAATGTTTTATATAGGAAAATGTCTTGCTGATAATTTAATATATTCAAAGAAATTAAATAAACATATGCACACATGCATATACCAGTGTGTGCATGCACATGTGTGTGTGTATGAGAGAGAGAGAGAGAGAAATAACAACATATTTAAACTACTGTTTTGTCCTTCCTTCTCTCTGCATCCTACTCACCTTGCCTAGATGATGTGTGCAGAAGAGCTTCCTTGCTCTCATAAAAAAACAAAAACAAAAACAACAACAAAAAAAAAACAGTTGAGAAGCCCAAGGCTCCCACCAGCAAGGTAATTGGGGTGTCTGCGCCTGTGCTTGTTTGTAAGCTTGGCTTGTTACAACCTGTAGACATGTTTTCCAGCAGATGTTTGACATCATTTGTCTCCCAGCACAGGCGATATCCTCCTTGAATTGTGGAGCGATGTGGATTGGGGTTGGGAACTGCCATCCAAATTAGTGCTGCACGAAGCAGTTCACCCGCTGCCTCAGGCTGCTGCTCCTTCAGGATGACTGGAATCCTCAAGCTGTGTGTGGGAGGGAACATGACAGTTTAATTTAACTACCTCTGCGGATGCACCCAGTTCTGAAAGACACGTTCTCTGCTCTGCACTCACGTTCCTGTGCTGTCACTCTGCGTGTGCGGTCCTAGCTGCAGTCTGACAGAGAGGGAAGAGATAGCCTGTGTTCTAAATCAACGTGCTGTTGTCATCAGAGTAGCGGTTAAGAGTTTGTCTTCCGGAAGCAGCCTGCCCGAGTTTGAATGCTGACCCTGCAACTGTTGAGCTATGTGGCCATGGACAATTGACTTAACCTCGATTTCCTCACCCATAAAGTTGTGATGACCCATAATGGCATGCATCTCCCAGAGTCATTGTGAGGATGAAATGTAATCTTTCCAGTAAAACACAGAACACCTCCTAGAACATAGTAAGTTTTAATAAGTACCGATGAGCATTATCAGGAATGGAATTAGGTTTAAGAAGAAAAGTTGTTCAAAGAGTAATTAGAAAAGGCCGTGTAAGGACCATGGGGTGCCCTAATAAATCTAATTCAGAGCAGGATGGGATCAGAAACGCAATGTGCATAAGCAAACATCAGGGACTACAGGAGAAGGAGTACTTCTTGGAGGTTGAGGATGGAGGTAAGACATGTTTCATTGAGGAGCGGATTTAATTGAGATCTAGAAACCGAGTCATATTTAAATAGAAGAGAGCCATAGTTGACATTCTAAGCAAAGACTGAGGCACTATTAAAACTCCTTTTCTTAATGTGAGTAACCCTGGGGTTGGTGTCCCTTTATCTGATTTGAAAGTTCTTTCAGGCTTGTGAGGAAGTAGAATTCACATACAGCCATGGTCACAGTGAGATAGGGCAGAGAATAAAAATCACATTTGTTGAGCATGGACTATGCACCAAATACTGAGCCAAGCATTTCATTTTTAACCCTGTCATAAGCGTCCAGGAAACGGGGTTGCTGTTTCCATTTTATAGATGAGAAAACAGAAACTCAAGAAAGCTAAATAAAGTAAATTTTCCTTAGATGGTGGAATCTAGATACAAACCAAGATTTATATTGCTGTGGATTCTATACTAATTCTACATGGCCATGCTACCTGTTGCTATCAGAGGCTGAGATTCATTCTTTCTGGACTCATTCTTTCTGAATGAATGTACATTTCAGATTCTCTCTTGCTAATTAGATCTGTGTCGCATCTCTTTTTTATGTTATGGTAAGGAATATGCTGGTATTTCTTAGGCACACTGAGGAAACCAGATGAGGCTGTCTCTGGTCTCTGGCCCCTGTAAGCTCTACCTGGCTGAGGAAATACGTATCGAGGGACACCTTTGATCTTGGTACACTTGCATGTTACAATTCTGAAATAGAGAAAGGAAAGGCAATAAATCAAACCCTTTAGCTACTTCTGCCCCTGTCACTCCACCACAGGAGAACCAAGGACACAGGGGATCAATGGCACAGAGATCCCCACCACGAGTCCTGCTTAGGAGCCACCAGCAATTCTCTTCTGCCATATGAGTGACAGCTCTATGCAGGATGCATTTCAGAAAATGAGCATTCTCTACCACATCATTCCACATTCTGACTGTGCCACGAAACACCATATGTATTTACATCACACTAGTAGTAATGTTTCAAAGAAAAGCCTTTTAAGTAAGTTTTTATATTATTCTGAATGATGAAACAAGATCAATTTGTTTCTCTCTCAGAGCTTAGAGGGCAGTCTTATTATTCCTCACCAGTCACCAAAAGAACCCGGTGTTGCTACACCTGCGCAGGTATCCTAAAGGATATCAAAGTGTCCGGAACACATCTGATTAATGAGCAATCCTTATGTAATTAGACTCAGAACGGTGTGGCTTTCTGTTTCCTGGCCAAACAAACTTAGCATCCCTCCCACCTTTCACTTGAGTATATTTAAAATCCTGTAACCAGTTGCTTCTGGGAACTGTTCCCTGATCTGCTCCCTGAACCTGTTTGCATCATCAGCTTATTCTGTATGCTCAGGTCTTTCCTTTGAATCCAATTATTAGACTTTGACACTTGTCTGTACTTCAAATTGAATCTTATATTTTTGGATATTCTTTTATCTCAAATTTGAAATCTTGTTCTGGTCTATGACCTTCAGACATATGCAGACACAGGCTAATATACACACATTCACGTGCAGTGAGGTTCCTCTAAATCCAACCTGGACAACAGAGCTCCAAGTGTCTGGATTACCTGGGTGAAGGACACTGCAACTAGCAGGGAGAATCCATCTCTCTCTCTCTCTCTCTCTCTCTCTCTCTCTCTCTCTCTCTCTCTCTCTCTCTCTCTGTCTGTCTTCCGCTTATGTATGTGTTTATATATAATCACATTGTTTTTATATAAACATTGTGTGTTTGTATATAATCAATTTTACTGTTGAGAAAAACAAGGCTGAGAAAAGTTAGCAAATTTGCCAAAGGTAGGGACAGAGAAGACAAGATCTGTTTCAATATTGGCAGCTGGGAAGAATTTGTTGGAGGTGCATGGGACAGATTCCCTATATAGCACAGCTTCTGACTCAAAAAGAAGAGATAATTTAACTTTTATGGAGCATGTTAAAATTTGTACAGGGCTTCTTACATCCTACTATCTCTTTCTTTTGAATGAAAAAGAGGGTTTTATATCCACATGTTGGCTTTTCAAAAATAGTGCTTTTTTCAGGGTACTGATTCTGTGAACTGCAAGGACCCAACATTGGCTACAGTCTTTGAAGAAGCCAAAATTCTGGAATGACAAGGGTTGCCTCACACATTATCATAAGCTTCCAGGAAGGGGGTTATTGTCTAAGCGAAGAGAATTCAGACAGGTTCTTAGATTGCTATGTGGAAATGTAAGTTACAGAAGACGTTAAAAGAATATTCTAGTGGTAGCTGAGGAATGGAAAGGGACTAAGGTTGCAAAGGGATTATGAAAGAGAATAAAGTGCAGATAAGTTGGACACTAAGTGGATGAAATGGAAGGAATCCTTTGGTGTTCTTGTCAAGGAAATTGACAATGGCTTAACTGTGATCCATTATTAGTAAATGACATATAAAAAGATCACATATCTGTGATTATAGTCATCAACCTGTTAGAGTATGTAGTTAAAAATAATAGTTTGATATCCAGAATTGATTAGTGATTTGGTAAATGGCAGAATTTTAGCACAGAGGAAATAAATACTAACCATGTTTGAAGACCATTATTCCACAGCCTTACCCAGTAAGAAGAATAAAAAAGTTTACAGAATACCAGCCATTGCTATCTGCCTTCGATGCATCCCAGGAGGCTCTGTAGAGTAGCGAGGGCAGGTGTAAGAGTGGGAAGAAGATTCATTATTATCAGCTATTTTGGGCTAGAAGGCTAAAAATTGCTAGCTTTTAGTCTTGTTAAAGGAAAGTCTCTCCTTTTAAAAAAGTCCTCATCACCTGGGGAATAGAATAGTAGTCTTTTGGGAATATATTTTCTGGTTTTCTATTTTAGTGAACCCACACACAAATAAAATACATACACACACACACACACACACACACACACACACACACACACACACTCACACACACCCTTCTTGCTCACATAGACATCTGTAGACTCCCTCCTATTTTTAAAGGGAGAATTTCCAATCTTTAGACCTTCCAACCTCTCAGTAACCTGAATTCAAAATAAGAGATAAATGGACTTTTATACCCCCCGCGCCAAATCTTAGATTTGTTCAATGCAGAAGAATGTATGTCCCACTACCCTAGCCCCAATATCAGGAGGCAAGAAGAGTTCTGAGCTCTCCAAATAACTAAAAAGAAGTCCAGTCTATCTTTTTTTTTCCACACTTTAAATCTCTATGAACTTCGTACATTATTTATTTTCCTCTGACTTCTAGTTTTTTTTCTTTTGCGGGGGGGGGGGGGGGGGGCGGGCATCTGTGTTTTTATTTTTCTTTATTTTTTAATTAAACTTATTGGGGTGACACTGGTTAACAAAATTATACCAGTTTCAGGTACACAATCATACAACACATCATCTGTACACTGTATTATGTGTTCACCACCCCAAGTCAGTCTCCATCCTTCACCATTTACCCCCCTATATACTTCTCCATGTTCCTCCACCTCATCCCCAGCAATCATCATGCAGTTTATGACTTCCAGTTTTTAAACCTTTTTAATGATTCCTCTGGAATTAACAGTCTATCATCAGCAAATCTTCTTATATATGTGCAGACTGTTCTCTGAATATTCCTTTGTTTTCTTCTTTGAGGAAAACCTGACTGTGCTCTGAGGACACTGTAACTATCTTCTCAAGAGTGGTTATTTCTCCCACAATTCTCAAATCACCAGTCCTAGGGCAGGAAGGGGAGTTGGCTATGCAGCTATATTTCTCTCCTACATAAGCTTCCAGATATTTTTCCTAAAAGCCCCAGCTTGAAATCTCATGTCATCAAATTATATCATCTACTTACCACTGCTCAGTAGTGTTCTTGCTTACCAATCTTTGAACTACTTCCCTTGATATCTGAATGATTTTAGTTCTTGGTTTAATGTTACTATATATACAGGGTGAGACAAAAGTTGGTTTATAGTTGTTCATATGGAAAATAATACAATGATTAATAAATAATAATACAAGAATGAACTTCGTTTTGCATACTCACAACTGTAAACTTTCCAATCATTCTTGGTCTCGGTTCCTTGAGCTCCTCTTCTCCAATGATCTGTGTCTCTATGCTATTTACCTAGTAGCTCACATGCTACTATTTTAATTGCAACCCTATTTTAATTTCAACTATATGTGAACCACCCCATAATGATTATCATCTTCCTTTTTCAGATTAACCCCTCCTATTACTGTAATTCCAATGATCATTAGATAATACTGGTACTTTTATCCTTTGATCACACTGTCCCTTATGCTTCTGCTGTTCTCTCTCAGCTTAAATTTCATGGTTAGTCATTATCATCACTTTGTTCTTGTATTCCTCTTCAATTCCCTTGCCTCTCTCCCATTATCCTATATAATAAGAGCCTGATATGCTAAGTGTCCGATCATCTGGTCATCCATTTAACCAATTAAAGTGTAATATGCTAATGATATGCTAAGGCCGCTCAACCACTCACTATGACGTGCTCTGACCACCAGGGGGCAGATAGTCAACTGGTCGACTAGTCACTATGATGTGCACTGATCACCAGGGGTTAGATGCTCCAATCAGTAGGTTAGCTTGCTGCTGGGGTTCGGCCAATCGGGACTGAGCGAGACTGGCCGGACATGCCCTGGAGCCCTCCTGTGGTCCCTCCCCGGACCCAATTGTGCACCAGTGAGGTCCCTTGGCCTGACCTGTGCCCTCTCGCAATCCAGGCTGGGGGATGCCTCCCCCCCACCCCCCCGAATGCCCGAATTTCGTGCACAGGGCCTCTAGTTTAATATATTTGACAAAACAAACACTTTGGTTAAATCCAACTGCCCATCTACCTAGTGCCTATGCCCATACAGATGACTGTGTGAAACAAAATCTCTTGATCATACTGGCTTGTCTCACTTTAAATCCATAACCACATGCTTTAAGTGAGCCCTTAAAGGAATTCAGCAATCATACTGTATGGTGTTAGTGACTCACTCTCTTACCTCCATATTCTGCTGATGACTTTGCTTCTTACTTCACTGAGAAAACTGAAGCAATCAGAAGGAAATTTCCCATTCACATCTACCACACCTATGTACTCAACCAAATTATGGATCTTGTTGCTACAGTTGAGCTATCCGTACCTCTATCTAAAAATCAATCCCTCTATTTACTCACAGGATCCTATCTTTTTTTGCCTACTCAGAAGACATCATTCAAGAAATAATCCCCTCTCTGCATTGTAACAGATTTTTTTCACTATTGGAGAATTCTCATCAGTATTCAAACATGCTACTATTTTTCCCATTTGAAGAAAAAAATCTTAGACCATTTCTTTCCCTCTATCAGTATTTTTTAAATATGTTTTTATTATTGATTTCAGAGAAATGAAGGGAGAGGGAGAAACAGAAGCATCAATGATGAAAGATAATCATTGATCAGCTGCCTCCTGAATGCCCCCCAACCCCTGCCACTGGAGATCTAGCCCGCAATCCAGGCATGTGCCTTGACCAAGAATCAAACCATGACCTCCTGGCTCATGGTTCAATGCTCAACCACTCAGTCATGTTGGCAGGCTCCCCCACTAGTTTTTACACTGTCTCTCTTCTTCCTTTTGCAGTCTGTATCCTCAAAAGAGTTGTCTATAATGTCTGCTTCTGATTCCTTCTTTCTTTAAGCTCACTACCCCAGGCTTCTATCCTCTTTAATGACAATGTGTTTTTTTGTCCAAGTCATTATGATGCTCAGTCAATAAACACTTCTCAATCTTCATCATACTTGACATAGAGTAACACTTGTCCATGGATTTCACAAATGATGACACACGCTCATCATTTGGCTTTTCGTACATTTTATTTTCTTGGCTTTCCTTCTATCTCACTGTCATCCCTCCTAAACTTTCCTTTGTTGGTCCTTCCTCTTTTCTGGGACCTCTTGCAGAGGTCTGTCCTAGGAATCAGTCCTTACTCCTGTTATTTTCTCCATCTATACTCCTCCCCTGGTGATTTCATTCTGGTTTCCATGCCAGTGCCATAGTGTAGCAGATTTATACATCCAGGCAAGACCAAGATCCTGGACTCCACTCTGACAAGTACAGCTGCTTTCTTCAATGTCACCAATTGGAAGTGGAACAGACATCTTGAACTCAATGTGTCCAGAACTGAAGTTCTGATTGTCCTCCCAAATTCTGTTCTTTCCATAGTCTTTACCAACTCAGTGTGAAAGTTCTAGCTTTCTAGTTTCTGAGACCAAAAATCTTGGACAGTTTTGGATTTTACCTTTTCTCTCTCAAACTCTACATCTGATCTCAGTGGAAATTCTATTTGCTCTACCTTCACAATATATCAAAAATGTTATCACTTGTTATCACCCTCTGTGAGCCTTCTCACAGGTCTTCCTGTTTCCACTTAGCTCCCGTATACTTTATTCTCAACATAGCAGCCAGAGTGATTCTTTCTAAAAGTAAGTCAGATAATGTTATTTCTTTACCCTAAACTTTCCAATGGCTCTCATTTCATGCAGAGTAAAAGTCAAATGCTTCCTCTTCGCCTACATTACTTCTCCTAGTAACTATTCACCCCTTCACTCATTCTCCTTCAGACATATCTGCCTCCTTGCTGTCCTTTTTCTTCAAACATAGAACACATCCTTCTGTTACTATCTTTGCATAAGTTGTTCCCCTTCTTGCAAGCACTCTTCCCCCAATTTCCACCTGTCAAGCTCCCTTGCCTTCTTTAAATATTTTGTTTAAATGTTACCTTTACAATGGAGTCTACCCTGGCCACTGAATTTAAAATTGTGTCCTACTTCCACCCACTATTCATATACCCAACACACCCATCCCTCTTACTCTGATCTTTTTTTCTCTCAGAGCACTTATCACTTTCTAACATGCCACGTATTTTATTTTTTAAAATTATACAGATGTAGATTCTTTACTTCATTCTCTATAATGTAGGCAGCATAAGAGCCGATTTATTTTTATATTTCAGTAATAATATATCCCGATTTCCCAGAATAATATTTGGCACATATTAAATGCTCAAAATATTTATAGAATAAATGAATGATTGAGTGGATGAATGGGTTAGCTATTTTTAGCTTTGTTCTAAGCCATCTTATATGTAAAGAGAGGACATAGTGTTTGTCATTTAAAAGGACTAGATTTGAATCCATCCATTGACATTTTTAATATTGTGAGCTTGTATAAGTTATTTAACTTTATCAATAATATCGGCATAACAATATATACTTCTTGGCTTCTTGGGTTATTGTGAGGTACATAATAAATGTTTAATAATTTGGCAATTACTATGTGCTTTGTAAATAATAGCTGCTTTCATTTTTAGGTCTCTCTCACTTTAGAGAGAAGTAGATAGTACCTGTGATCCTTTGTGACACAAGTCAGCATTTCTGAGGCATCTGGGGCTAAGAATTGCTTCTGATCAGAGTGTGTCAATAGCATGCCTGAATTTAATGGGTGAGCACATTGTTTGCACATGAAAAAAGCAATTATCTCTGTGTGATATTTATTTCTGATTAGCAACAACAATTGCTTCTCCATTTTCAGGCTCGAGTTCATATCAGAGTAATGCTTCTGCATTGTATATTAAATGAAAATGAGATTGGGTTTCCTTTCTCTGACAGGCAGAGTACAAACCTTTTAAAAGCAAGAACAAAATACTGTTACACAGGAAATGGATTCCATTTCTTTTAACTAGTTTGTCACAATACAAATGATAACAGGTAGGTCCAGAAAACAAAGAACATTCTGTAATGAGATGGACAAAAGTAAAGTGTTCCAGTTGGTTGGGCAAGAGCTTCAAAATGGAAAATGGGCTAAATTGAGGGACCTTTGTTAGGGTTTCAAACAGTAGAATGGCATTGCTTCTAATATATATATATATATATATATATATATATATATATATATATATATAATATATATATATATATATATGAGACCAGTTGAAAATTAAAAAAAAATAGATGATAAGGTGTTTTTTTTTAATTTTACAAACAAAAAATGTCATTTAAGCCCTACATTTTGGTCATGCTAATGTGTAAACAAATTGCAAATGGAATAAATATTAGTTAGAGATGCATATATATTTACTTTTCTGAGTTTGGCAAAGACATTTTGGTGGAAAATGGTTGGCTACAGAGAACAGAAAATAAAATGATTATTAAGAAATGTATCCCTAAAACAAATGCAAACATAAACTTTAAAAAGAAAAATAGAACAAAAAAATTAAAAGGAAATATTTCTTTCAGGGAACTGAAATATGTTACAATGGAAAGGAAGCTACTGCATCATCACATTATTTTTTTCACAATTTTCAGGTGAGAAATTTAATGTCAGCAGTTCTAATGTCTTATGCAATGTCACATGGGAGGTAGCTTACACGCCAGTATCCCTGGACATGTGGTCCAGTACACTGTGCTCCACTCATGTTTCCTTTGCTGATACATCCAAAGAGAGGTGGTGACACTAATTTACTGACTGCTGAAATAGACAAAAAAGATGACAACAAGGAAAAAGTGCTTTTGAGTTTGGATGAACTCCTTGCGCTTTGGTCATGAAACTTCAATGATTAAGCTGGAAAGGAGAAGGAAATCATACTCAGAAGGATTTCTGGCATACCTAGACAAGGATCCAGGCCTTTAGAAGTGTTGCATTGTGATGGCAGAAAAGTTACCTCGAAATAGAGCAAAAGATATGTAGTTCAGAGACGTGATGACATGGTTTATGCAACATCATCTACCTTTCTTTGATACATAGATGCTCTCTGACCTTCACGTGCATGCACTTTCTAGTACCCACAACTTCTCTTTCTCTAAGGGCATCTCCTGAGAGCTCAAGGCCTAGCCAGTTAGAAAGCACATTTACATGTATATAATTCAGAGTCTTGGTAGGAAACAAATGAGGTAATGCTTTAAAAATGTATTATTCACAAAGGTTGGGGCAGGGTTAAAGGAAACCAACAAAGAAAGCTATGGGATGCCCAAAACTAACAGCAGCTTGAAATTGCCACCTTTTCTTCAGGTGTGGAACATCCCCTTATTTGGTCTGGCTCTACCAAGGTATTAGGGATGAGTTAATTAAATTGTGAATGATGTTATAAAAGTCCAAATGGACTTTGGCAGAAAAAAGGTTCCCCACCCCTGCTCTAATCGCTGATGATGTTGAACATCTTTTCATGTGCGTATTTGGCATCTGTACTTCCTCTTCATAAACTGTCTCTCCATATACATTTGCCTATTTTGTGATTAGTTTATCGTTAAATGGAATCTATACATATTTGCACACTAAATCTTCAGGCCAACTGGAACCAGATTTATTTGATTCTATAGCTATGTTGGACCCCAATCTAAAAATGTGTTTGTCTCCCTTGGAGTTCTTCTTATACTCTTGTTTCTTAGAATACTCAACTTGGCATTTCTGATAGTTATAGCATAAATCAACTCTATTTAACATCAAGGGAGTACTAGTACAATTTGCAGAAAGGAAGGTGCCCCCGGAAATGAAGCACCTGGGAAATTAGAGCTCCTTTTTAATTTAGTTCTTCCGTGAGAGTCTTGCAAATGAAATCTAAATTTCAAAATGTCCCCACTGAATGAAAGAATGTTCCTTGCTATTGTTTAAGTCTACTTCCAGAGTTGCTTACTCTTTCTTGATTGAGAATTATGGAAAGAGCCTGTCAAATCTTTCAATTAGTTTCCACTTTATTATACATCACATTAAAGAAAGACATAGAGTAACACATCCAGTGGAATGGGTGCTTACTCATGCAGGGCCATTGCCCCACTCCTGTAATTCTTTAGGAAAAGAGCTGTTTGGGGATTTAATTACATAAAAAAATGTATTTTAGTAGTTGCCATCGAGAATATTTGGTATTTAAAAGGAGGTCGTGCCTGGCTGGTGTGGCTCAGTTGTTGAGCTTTGACCTATGAACTAGGAGGGTCACAGTTTGATTCCCAGTCAGGGCACATGACTGGGTTGTAAGCTTGATCCCTAGTGGGGGGCATGCAGGAAGCAGGCAATAGATGATTCCTGTCATCATTGATATTTCTATCTCTCTCTCCCTTCCTCTCTAAAATCAATAAAAATATATTTATAAATAAATAAATAAAGGAGGCCATGACTCTCTCTCTCTCTCTCTCTATATATATATATATATATATATATATATATATATATATATTTTTTTTTTTTTTTCTTCCCAAAAATGTATATACACTTTGAATAATTATAAAGGCAGGGCTTATTAAAATACATTTCATTTTCAAAATGTAATAGAATCTACAGTTGATTGTGTATATAATTCAGAGTCTTGGTAGGAATATCTCTCAATTTCCCAGAATAATATTTGGCACATATTAAACACTCAAAAATATTTATAGGATAAACAAATGATTGGATGAATGGGTTGGCTATTTTTAGCTTTGATATATGTACACTAGAGGCCCAATGCACAAAATTCATGCAAGAGGAGGCCTTCCTTCCCCTGGCTACCGGCACTGACTTCCCTCTGGCACCTGGGACCCAGGCTTCCCTTGCAGCCCCGGCTTCATCCGGAAGGTTGTCCAGAAGGACGTCCCGTCTAATTAGCATATTACGCTTTTGTTATTATGGATCCTCAAGAGAAGACTAGGGTGATTTTCCCTCTTACTGAAAAAAAAAAACAAAAACTAATACTGAAAGATATTTTGTGATTTACCTGTACAATCCATCTTTACTACAGGTGATTCCATTTTTATTATACATTATGAAAATAGGGAAAAAATGAGGAAATCATCCTGATCAAAGTCTTCAGTGATTGTTAACTTGCCTAGAGGGTGGAATCAATGCTCCCAATAAGGACATTCAAAACTGCAATTTGAGCCCATCCTGCCTTTTAGGTGTCTGCTCAAATGCCTCTCTCTGTGCTCCCTATTCTGAGCACATTGTAATGCTTCTCATCTACACGGTCTCTGCCTTCTGTGTTCTCAACAGCATCCCCAGGACCCAGGAGTCCATGGCCACAAGGTCAGAACATGCCGTTTTTATTTTTACATTCCATTATGGAGTAAAATGGACTTGGGGCAGGCAGATTATCTTATATTTCTATCCATACCTTGCAAATACCTAAACTAAATCCTAAATGAAGTAAAATTAAAATCAGGGCCAGAAAGTAACTATGTTCCCTTCTTGTTTGTCACTGCCTCTTCCCATTTGTTGTAAAGATCAAGGGGAATATTTCTTCGACCCTGGTATATTTATCCACAGGGAAGTTAGCATAGATTGTAAAGAAAGACTTCAAAATATTTCTTTTCTCCTTCTTTGTCAGCTAATACCTTCCTTGAAAAAGCTGATCCATCTTAATTCTCATCTGAGTTTTCATGTAGAGATAAACACTGTAATGGAAAGAGAAAATCTGTCTAGCAGGAGTGCTTTGTAATTGAGGATTTACAGGCAAAGTCCTTTTCCTCCTTAATTAGTTATTTTCTTGAATTTTGTTGAGGGAGGAAAAAGGTTATGCATTAGAGCATGTGTACAATAATTTAAGACATGTTACAAAGCATATAAATAGAATGTAAGAAATTCAGGGATATAATAGTGCAATAAATGAACACTGCTGAAATTATGCACAATATAAACATCAAATACAAATATCTATTTAGATGGTACGTAAATTAAGAAACAATAAAAACAACAGCCCTAGACAGTTTGGCTCAGTGGATAGAGCATCAGCCTGTGGACTAAAGGGTCCTGGGTTCAATTCCAGTCACGGGCATGTACCTCGGTTGCAGGCTGGATCCCCGGCTCTGCCAGTCTAGAGGCAACCAATCGATGTGTCTATCTTACATCAACGTTTCTCTCTCTGTGTCTCTCCCCCTCCCTTACACTCTGAAAATAATGAAAAAGTATTCTTAGTCAAGGATTTACAACACCAAAAAATCCTTTCTAAAACAATGTCCTATAATTAATGTTAGAACTTTAGCAAAGTCAGAACATCTTTCCTGGGTCCCAAATTCAGTTTCTGGGCTAAAATCACAAGTTAACTACTCTATGCCTTTGTTTCTAATTGGTAAAGTGGGAATAATACTTGTACCTAACTAATAGAGTTTTTGTGAATATCAGCTGAACTAATGCGCAACAATGCCTGGTTCATAGTAACTGCTACATACATGTTTAATAGCATTAGTATCACTGAAACATTTTTATCTCTTTAGGCAACTCACAGTAACTTACCAGCCCCAGAAACTACAGATTAACTACACAATTTTTTAAAATATAAGTATCCCAAGTATTGTATGGAATATACTTATCTGAAAGTCAAATTTAACTGGGAATCCTGTATTATTATTTGACTTAACTAAATTCAGCTTCCTCATCTGAAAAATGGGGAAGTGACACTGACTTCAGGGTTATGTTTTGTATTTAAAGTTCCTGGTACAAAATAGCTACTCATTCTCTTCAGGTCTTTTCTCATCTGCCACCTTCTTCTTGAGGGCACCCTTGGCTAACTTACCTAAAATACTAACAATCCTCCCATGACTTCATATCCCCATTTTTTTGCTTTGTTTTTCGTTTCTCCTTAATTCTTTCACCCACACACTATATATTTTTACTTCCTTGTGAGTGTATTAGCTGTCTGCCCCACTAGAACATGGGTCCATGAGGATAAAGACTATTGCCTGTTTTGTTCACTGTTTCATCCCCAGTGCCCAGAAAGTACCTGGCTCATTCAACAAATAATTGTTACTTCAATCAATCAATGAATCAACTGATGGATCAGTGTCCATTTTGCTACTTTTTATGCCACACAGAGAACATAAAGTACTTTGAATGTATTGGTTCTGTGAGCCACTGAAGGTTTGTGGACGGGAAAAGCAATGAGCTACTAGACATATTATAGATTGATCTCTCTGACAGACCAGGCACAATAGCTTGAGGAAGGGACTGACAGGAACCAGAGTGGCAGGTAAGGGAGGGGAAGGGATATGGATATAATGTAGCAAATGTAGAACTGAAATTACCATGGGCAAGACTGGCTACCCTTTTGGACATGGTCAATCAATCACACAGCTTTTCTTTTCTCAATGGTGAAGCATTCTCTAGAAGACATGATTAAAATACACAAACTATATTTTGTTGAAAAAACATGAGAGCAAGACTGCTGTAAGAGATTTGACAAAGTTCACAACCTGAACAAGATCCAAGCCCACTGTTCTTTCTACAACAGCACAGCTGCGTAAGCCCTCCATGCAACTCTGGAACAAAATCTCCTCTAGCCTTGGGCAGATTCACAAGCCTACATTTTATAGAGTCCTTATCCGTAAAATGGGATAATGCCACAATCTGCCTCCTAGGGGCTATTAAGGAGATTTATTGGCCCGGTTTGCTAAGTACTTTGCAAAGGAAAAGGGAAGCGCAGTGCCGCTTAGTCACAAGGCATCATTTTGCATAACCTAACACCTGAAATCCTCAGATGCAGTCCATTTAAGTTATGCTTGTCTGGCCAATGAGCAGTGAGCTCCATCCTTTCTATCTCCTGGCAAAGCATGTCTTAGAAATGCAGAATTATTTATACCTGAAACTTAGCTTTCTGCATCTCTCAAGGATATGAATCATTGTTGTGAGCACATGATTACATGTATTTATATATCCGACATACAGTAATTTCTTTTGGGCTCTCCATTTCATTTATAATCTTCAGGCAGTTTTATAAATGTCTCTGTCACTTTTCCAGTATGGATAGCCTCCTTGGGACCATTCCTTATTGCTGGGATTTCCCACTAACTCAGGCCTCCCTTGTTTGCACGTAATCGTGACCATCTTAATGTTCAACATTTAGTCAGAATAAAGTTCCTTTTCTGTGTAGGGCTACTACAAAATGCGCTATCTGTAATTGAATGAAGAGGCATAAAGAGAACAAGAGGCTGAGACAGCATGGTCAGGCAATTGGAAAGCAAGGCCACATTTTTGTACCTATGAGTGTTACTATTAAATAGAAGAATTCTCATTGCTGGTGCATTTTCCTCTTTCTCTCTTCTTTCTTCTTCTTTTTTTAAAATATATTTTATTTATTTTTTACAGAGAGGAAGGGAGAGGGAGAGAGAGTTAGAAACATCAATGAGAGAAATATCAATCAGCTGCCTCCTGCACACGCCCTACTGGGGATGTGCCCGCAACCAAGGTACATGCCCTTGACTGGAATCGAACCTGGGACCCTTGAGTCCGCAGGCTGATGCTCTATCCACTGAGCCAAACCGGTCAGGGCTCTCTTCTTTCTTTTTGCCAGGAATGAGATTTGGCTTCTTTTTAGAGAAGAAAAAAGTGTTAGGTTTGCCTCTAAGTATAGCTATTCCCATTCATGTGAAATGAATGTCAGAAAACTTAACCCTTTACACATCATAGTCCATTGAGTTAATCCATTGTTAGGGATTTGTACAGTATGAATTCTATCATAGGAAGGGAAAGTGTTTGTTTTAAATAAATTTTAGATGCATCAGATGAACAAGACATATTAGTAGCTAACCATATCAGAAAATGTCTTAAACTTTTCCAAACTTGCCTGTCTAGTAAGAGGTAGAGGTGTGGTCTCAACTCAGGCAATCTGGCTCCCATTCATTGTACTATACTGTTTATGCCATACCAGCAAATAAACTCCTTATAATCTGACCAAAAGTCAATCCAAAAGATAACAGGATGTCTGTTATGAGATCTTAATTCCCAATAGCTGTCAACAGGTGAAATTCTGAGGTTTGGGGCAACAACTCACTGATTTGATTACTCCTAGGTTTCTTTTTAAGGAGAGCAGACTACAAATAAAATTAAATCAATCTATTTGATTTGGATTTGTTTTTCATAGAAATGATTTTGGTAAATCACTACTCCAAGTCAGCAAATCCAGGTCTTCATAAGAGTGTAAGTAGAATTGTCATAAAAGACTTTAAAGTAACATATATAAGGCTTAATTAATTTGCCCGAAGTCACACAACAAATAAATGACAGAATTGGGGCTCAGAACCATGTCTTTCTGGCTCCAATGCTACTTATATGATCTATTACTAGAAAATTTTGAAGAGGCTATCTAAGTCTATCTGTCTGACTCTTCAGAGATAGATAAGCAGAGAGATATCTCTTCATAGCTTTCTTCTCTATCTCTAATCTATCATCTATATTTATATATCTAGAGGCCCAGTGCACGAAATTCATGCATGGGATGTGTGTGTCCCTCAGCCCAGCCTGCACCCTCTCCAATCTGGGACCCCTCAAGGGCAGTCGGACATCCCTGTCACAATCTAGGACTGCTGGCTCCCAACTGCTCGCCTGCCTGCCTTCCTGATTGCCACTAACCATTCTGCCTGCCAGCCTGATCACCCCCTAACCACTCCCCTGCCAGCCTGATTGATGCCTAACTGTTCCCCTGCTAGCCTGATTGCCCCAAACTGCCCACCCCTGAAGGCCTCATCACCCCTAACTGCCCTCCCCTTCAGGCTTGATCACCCTCAACTGCCCTCCCTTGCAGGCCTGGTCCCTCCCAACTGCCCTCCCCTGCTGGCCATCTTGTGGTGGCCATATTGTGTCCACATGGGGGCAGCCATCTTTGACCACATGGGGGCAGCCATCTTGTGTGTTGGAGTGATGGTCAATTTGCATATTACTCTTTTATTAGATAGGGTATTTATCTGATATGTATGAGTATGTATTTTTGTTTAGAAAAGTAAAATGTAGGGCAAACATACCTCAAATGTAATCAGTCTCTGGGGCTGTTTCTCTAAACTACACTATAAATGCATATCAAGTATTTCTCTTCTTTCATGATTTGTTCATAGGTGTTTCCACTTCCAAACTACAGAGCAATTACAGCATGAATATTGGCCATTTTGTGTACCTCCTTGTCCCAAGTAGTACCTGTATAAAAATTTTTAAATTTATGTTTTCTATTTTTATTAGGACCTTTATATCCCTGTGGCTTATCTTCATAGGAACCTGTCAGGAATGAGAGATGTAAGCTATCTTGTGATTACTATTTTGCTATATTATGCCATGAACCCTATTTTACTAGTTTATGATTATTTTGGAAGAATATAAAAATGGAGAGTTGTTCCAATGTTCCCACTAGGACAGTATCTGTCCAAACCGGGCACATCTCAAAATGATGTTGGTGGATTTCGCATTTTCTCTAAGTTTTATTAAGTCCATGCTCATTCTTAGCCAAGATAATCCATGATTGTTTATGTCTGCTTGGAATTATGTCTCATCTTGTTTGTTGGTTTTTATTTTTCTTCAAAAACTCTTTAAAAGTGGTTATGCCTCTCTTCCACTAAATATTTAAAAGAACAATAGATGAAAATATTTTAATGCTTTATGCAGTGACTTTTTAAAACCTGGTTCCTTTTCCCCAACCCCACCCTGGGGTATAATGTGTAGCAGAATTAGGCTAGAAATCCTTTGATTCACCATCTTCAAAAACTTTATTATTGGTGATCCAGTTTCTTTGAAATGTTATACTAAAAGGATAATGGAGCTTCACAAATGTGCCTGATTATATCACAGAAAAGCATATTTAACAATAAAACATTGAATGCTAATATCTATATCTGGGACTTCAAAAACCGCTTGCAGGCTTTAAAGAGTTATGGCAAAGTTTTTGTCTCATGTGCCTACTCTGATGTATTGGTAATACCCTATTGAAGCACAACACAGAGAGTAATTCTATGACCGGTCAGGGCTCCATGGGAGTGTCAAGATCAATTAGTGATGTTTGTCACAATTAAGGAACTGGGCAATGGCGGCACTGAAGCCAGAGAGTTACTAAGGCCCAAAGCTTTCTACACAGTGATTTTCTGTCAATTTATTCCTAAGGATGACCTGGATAATCCTATATCGTCATAACCTTTATCCAGGTTTAACAAGATTTTTATTATTTGAGAGTTCTTAATGCCCAACTTGCATAGATTTGGTGCAATTTAGACCCATTTTCTCTTGTTCAGCCTTATTCAGAAGTAGACTTGCCGTACAATAACTCTTCTTATATGTAAAGGCTGTCATTTAAAGAATGGCCTGGGAGTTGTCCAGAGAGGCAGGGAGGCTGCAAATTGGGACAACCACAATTGAGATGTGCATTGTGTTATACCTCCAGGCTGAGAAACCCATCTGTTTTCAGGGAAAACAGGCATTCCTGTTGCGTCACAGCAGGAATAAGAGACACTTTCTGAACAGAATAGAGAAATACAATAGCATGGACTTACACAATGTAGACTCATAATAGAAAACAAATTTGACCCATTTTATAACAAAGAGCCCCACTCCCTGTGGTACTTCTGTGGTTCCATTAGCTGTCTTTGGGTTCACAGAAATTAATTACACCATATTGCCTGATTATCCCTCACCCTCTCTTTCATCAAAACCTGCCTAGAGTGGCAAGAGTAAACGAAAAGCTAATCAACAGTTGAACCCAGATTTTGTAGATAGACAGAAATATGAAGAAAAAGAAAATAGTCAAGGAGTTTGCCAGAAGATAATTAATGTATTATTTTAGCCTGATCAAATGAAATATGATAGAAGGAGTGGAGGTGAGCTTGATTTTTATTCAGGTGAACAGTCTTTAAATCATATGCAATGGGGAGAGGTATGGAAAAGAAATGGTCTTTGGATCTGTATGATGTTTCATCTTAAAACAGAAGATCACTTAGATATTTATTAATTGCCTACCCCATGCCAGGCACTGACACATATTTTCTCTACTGCTGGGGCTTCAAGGAGCCTGTACAACACCCCCTTTTTTCTCTACTTGAATTCAGAAGCAATTGAGAGTCAGACTCAGGATATTGACAGATTGGGATGAAATTATCAGCTTTATGACTGATGAAGCTTTCAGAGAATGTGATTTAATGTAGCCGAGTGTACCTGGGAATACATATAAATGAAACTTATGCCAAATACAGGCCCATTCCATGGAGGAGAGATATAAGACTCCAAGAATATGCAAAGGGAGAGAAGATAGTGAGAGGAAGGAGCTGAACTCCTTAAGTCCAGTTGATTCTTACAAAATTAACAACCAGAAAAGTAACTATCCTTCAGGTGAGAGAAATAAGTGAGGAAATCAGTGGTGTTACTCTATGGAAATCCCTCCCCATGAAAACAGAG
This sequence comes from Cnephaeus nilssonii, assembly GCF_951640355.1. Taxonomy (NCBI): domain Eukaryota; kingdom Metazoa; phylum Chordata; class Mammalia; order Chiroptera; family Vespertilionidae; genus Cnephaeus; species Cnephaeus nilssonii. The sequence goes on along the minus strand of NC_137084.1, from coordinate 13,473,811 downwards.
TGGGGGAATGGTGTTCCCTGCTATCATTTAAAACTACTGTTATAAAATTTAAAATATTTGTTAGAGCAAAAAACTTACATATTACAAGAGTCACATTCCCATACATGGAAGAGATATTTTATGCCATTCCCTGGGAGGAAAAATTTGTTAAAATATTTCTGATCTCTCTTTACTCCCTGCTACTGATTAAAAAAAAATTATGAGGGCTCTTATTAGAAACAGGCTAATGGCTATTTTTTGTTTGTTTGTTTTTTAACTTAGAAAAGCAATTTCATGTAGTTTTTATTAAATTCATTAGGGTGACATTGGTTAATAAGATTATATAGATTTCAAGTGAACATTTCTATTATACATGATCTGTATATTGTTTTGTGTGTTCATTACCCAAAGTCAAATCATCTTCTGTAATCATATATTTGGCCCCCTTAACCCTTTGTTATCACCCACCCACCTTCTATCTGATAACTATCATACTTTTGTCTGTGTCTATGAGTTTCAGTTATTTATCCCTCATGAGTGAGATCATATAACTTCATGTACTTTTATTTCAAACCCAATGGCTAATAAGCCAGTAAAGAAAGGCAGAAAGGACTGTAGATAGAACATTCTCTCAAAGAACCCATTTTGCTCAGGGAATCAAGAAGAAACTATTTCTTAGGGGGAAAAATCTTAATAGTAATAATAACAACAACAAAAGACACATAGCATGATTAAGCTGAAAGAAAAGAGATATTTCATAGGGGAAAGACTGATAAGTAGATTAGATAGATATACACAGGGAATTAGACATTGAAAGCCTGGCTAGATGCATTTGGAAGGAAAACAAGATGTAATCAGGTTGAACTGCTTTTAATAGGAGCACTATATAAGGAGAAGACAGGTTAGTTGTCATTAGATAAGAGAGAATGGTTTCAATAAAAATAAATTTAACACCAAAAGAGAGATAATATCTCAGTGAGAAACTGAGACAGCTCCCCCATGGTTCTAGATGAGAAATCATTCAGAGGTATCTTCTCAAAGTTGTAGATAGAAGCTACAAGAGCATTGGAACATTCGTTGAAGAATAATTTAAATAAATAAATAAATAAATAAATAAATAATAGATTTAAAAGAACAGGATTAGTATAGATGACTATAAGATGACCACAAAGTTGACATACATAAGAAAAGATACTCCTTGCATACCTAAAAGAATAAGTTTAAGGAATGTAGGGAGTTACAACTCTTTGGAAATGGGGGCCAGGCTGGACAAATTCACTTCAGTTGAGTGATTTTAAGGGATTTGCATCTATTTCAGTAAAAAATAAACCCAGATTGCTACCCAGGAGGAAGCATACTTCTACCTAGCATTTTGAGAGTGGAAAAAATAAAAATTGGGAAGGGCTATAAGGCATGTGAGATTTAATTTATTGGGGTCTTACTATGTGGTTGTGTCATGTTTTGTTTGTTAGTTTTGTTTTTATCTCCACTAGAAATATGATAAAGGAGGGAGGCATATTAAATTTGAGGGTATTTTTATTTTGTTGGCATTGTATTACTGGAAGTTTATTTATGCTATTACTTAGAGTCATTATCTAACCTCTGGTAAGATATATTGGACAACCTGACTGTGCATGTCTTGAGATGAGAAATGGAATTCAGTGTTAATTTTCAGCCTAGGGTCCAGCACACACAGCCTTGGAGTTAAGTAATGTGCTGTTCTAAAATATTTCTGAGCTTTGTGGTGGCAGGCAGGGTACAAACTGCTTTCCACTAGAGATGCCAGGAGAATCAGTGGTATTAGGGGAGGCCTAAAGTTGTTCAACATGGCAGGGCAGGTAAATCTGTCTCCTTGCAGGTGAAGTGGTAGCAGGTCAATTGAAGCTTATTGAAACTGTGTCTTCAATCAGTTTTATCAGCAACAAGCAAAATTTTTGTCTTTATTTTCAAATTATATATTCTTTCATTTTTAACAGCTTTATTGGAGTATAATTTATATTCCAAAAGCTGCATGTTTAATGTATATAATTTAATGAATTTTGACATATGCAAATGCCCATGATACTGTTAGCACAATCAATGCAATAAACATATCTATCACCTCCAAAAGTTTCTTGTGTCGCTCCTCACCTTTTTGGGGGCTTGGTAACAACACTTAACATGTGATCTACCCTTTTACAAAATTTTAAGTGCACAAAACTGTGTTGTTAACTATAAGCATAGTAGTGCACAGTTGATCTCTAGAACTTGCTCATCTTCATAACTGAAACTTTAAATCCATTGAACCACAACTCCCCCTCATCCCAGCCCTGGCAGCTACCATTCTATTCTCCACTTCTGTAGGTTTGACTCTTTTTGATTCCTCCTGTAAATGGAATCATATGGTATTTGTCCTCCTGAGACTGGTTTCTTTCACATAGCACAATGTCCTCCCGATATAGTCTATCTTTCAATCCTAAACTTTGGATGGGAGAGAAAAGAGTGATACTTCTTGCCCTTACCCCTCTGAGATTAACAGTATCTATAGATGAGGTCATAGCCAATGCAATGAATATTTTTCCTCCCAGGTTATATTTGTAGAAAATCTTAAACCCAAATTTAAATCCTGCTTTACCTGACTCTATTGTCCATAGTTTTTTTTTGTTTGTTTGTTTTTCATTTCTGTGACCACAATTAAGAATATAATTATATTATTTAAAATTTATATAATGACTAGAGGCCCGGTGCATGACATTTGTGCACTGGGGCGGGAGGTGGGATTTTCTCAGCCCAGCCTGTGCCCTCTCGCAGTCCGGGACCCCTCGGGGGTCAGGCCTAAGCTATCAGGCGGACATCCCTTGAGGGGTCCTTAGCGCTGCCATGGAAGCAGGAGACACTCCCGCCACTGCCACTGCATTTGTCAGCCAGGTGCCCGGCTTCTAGCTGAGTGGCACTCCCCCTATGGGAGTGCACTGACCACCAGGGGGCAGCTCCTGTATTTAACGTCTGCCCCCTGATGGTCAGTGCACGTCATAGCAACTGGTCATTCTGCTGTTGGGTCAATTTGCATATTAGGGTTTTATTATATAGGATTATCGCATTCACATTCAGCATAATATAATAATTTCACATCCAACATCAATACCCATTTTATTTTCCTGCACTACATGGTTTCCCTTTAGTCAGTATGCATTGGTCTACGTACATGTGCAATATGTAATGGGGAATCATAAGTGAATGAAATACTAAATGCTTAATATTCCATGAACTGCTGTTGTTTTATTCTATTGGTAGAGTGGAAGCTATTTATTTTATTTATTTTGTTTGCTTGTTTGTTTGTGTTTGTTTCCTCCCACACACGCTTATCTAACTTACAACCCAGGTACAGGTCCTTAGAGACCCTTTGGGTGTGGGCCAACACTCTAACCACTGTGCGAACACTGGCCAGGGAAGGACCTGTCTATTCTTTATTTAAATAAATTTTTTATTGTTGATAGTATTACAGATATCTGCCATTCCCTCCCTTCCCCCACCTCCTCCCAGCTCCTACCCACCCCCAGGTCTTCACTACCCTATTACCTGTGTCCATGGGCTATGCATATATGTATATAAGTTATTTGGTTTATCTCTTCTCATTCCCCCAACCCCACATCGAGGTATGGCATTCTGTTCCATGCCTCCCTGCTTTGGGTCTTATTTTGTTGGTCAACTTATTTTGTTCATTAGATTCCACAAATAAGTGAGATGTGGGACATTTACACTATGGAATACTATGCAGCTGTAAAAAAGAGTGATCTCTTACTGTTTGGGACAGCATGGGTGGACCTGGAAAATATTATAATAAGTGAAATAAGACAAACTGAGAAAGATAAATATCACATGATCTCACTTATTTGTGGAAGCTATTTACTTTAAATAATTATAATTTATCTCAACTTTACAAATGAGCAACATAAAAGCCTCAATTTGCACAGGAAGCTCTCAATTCATTTAATTATTCTATGCCAAGTTACTCTAAGATTTTCCCCCTCAAATTATATACTAGAGTGCAGACTTCCTATTATTTACCAAATCACTGTACTCTCTGAGCTAGATAATAGAGTATTATTCAGCACAAACCCACTGGCATTCTGAGACAAAGCCATCTCAACTAAATCAGTCTTTTTCAAAGAGAAAATTAAATGCTTGTGGTGAGCCACTGAGGCTTTATGGTGATTTGTTATGCAATATTATTGTGCAGCTGACTCTTACAAATTACTCCCAATCTTGTTTGAGAAGCCACTAAGGGAAATGCCTTCTGTAGGGAGCCTGCATTAATACATTATCTCTGTTACTCTAATGTTTCTAACTGCTGTGTACTGCAGAAAGAGTGAACAGTAGCATGTTACGCGGTAGAGTGAGGGGGTGGTTTCCAACTTCCCTCCATGGAGAAATGCATGATGAACGGTGTTTACATGAATGGCACATTCCCATGAGGGTCCCTCAGAATTCTTGGCAAGCTAGCTGTAACTCAACCAGCCCTGTCTTTCTAACTCACAAAAGCATATTGTAATAAATGTAAAAGTGACAGTGATGTGTTTTACAGAGATACTATTAAATCTACTCTAAAGTGTATTTTTAAAATAATCCTATATAATAAAAGGCCAGCGACCATAACAGCATAACGACCAGACCGACCAATGGATCAGTCACTATGAGGTGCATTGACCACCTCTTGGTTCCTCCCCCCAGCCTGCAGTCTCCAATTGCTGGGTAGCCAACAGGGAACCATGGGAGAATTGGGGTAGCAGTGGGGTGGGACTGGGGACTGGTGAGCGGGTGGAAGGCAGACCTCTTGGTCCCTCCCCCCGGCGCACAGGCTCCTATCGCTGAATGGGAATGGGGAACCACAGGGAACCGGGGTGAGTGGCAGTGGGGCAGGACTGGGGAATGGCAAGCAGGTGGAAGATGGCCCTGATCGCAGGCTAGGCCTAGGGACCCTACCCATGCACAATTTTGTGCACTGGGCCTCTAGTTAGTCATAAACTTTAGTAATTTAATATTGACCTGCCTAATAGGCAATCATGACCTGAACTCTGTATCATTATCGTAGATAACTGTTTGCTACTCTCTAAACATCATTCCTATCTGATTCTATGCAAGCCTGTTATGTTCTACCTCAAGAGTTAAAATCATGCTTTAGATATTACATTACATGTATCTGGTACAGTATACACTCAATAATGCCCCATCTCTTCCTTTTGCCTCTCTATTTGTCCTTCAGTGGTCTTCTAAAGAAAAAGACATTATAACTTCCACCCATCTATATTGAATGCAAAACATCGATTTTAAGCTGAAGACAATTGAGGCACATTTTTATTGTAGGATTTCTTAACTTGTTGGATTTTGTGGGGGGAAATGTGAAGCTGCACCAACTGTTCTGGCAGGTCCCCTTTCCTGTTGCACATTATATTGCTTAATGACATCTCATTCCAGAGCCACAGCATTGCAAGCACTTTCAGTAAAGAAAACTGACTCATTTCAACTATCACAACTGACATAGTCTGGTCTATTTAACATTTTGTTACCTGAAGTTCTCTTATTCCCCTGGGTGTGGATTAGAGTTGTGGTTGTGGACTTGGAATTGGAGAAGGACTATATACATACCACTTTTCTCTTCCTAGCATTCGTGACTTCATCTTCTTTTCTGTGTTTACTTTTCTGATGTCAAAAAAGGAGCGGGGAGGCGGGGAACAATGGCATTAACTAATGGCAGGTTAGCTGTCTCCTTTCTCAGCACTAATTGTTATTTACTCTTGCACTTGTTTTTTTGCTCTTTGAGGTCTGTAGATGCCACACTAACACTGAATGACTAGCTTGCTTTCCTTGTGTTCAGAAAGGGCTCAACTTTTGGTTCTTTCTTGGGGATAGGTTTGTTGGTTCTTTGCATAGCTCTTGTGGTAGTCTTCTCCTTTCTTAGTACCTTAGCATGAAATATCGAACTAGGACTCAGCTTCTTCATCCCAAGTTCTTTTTTAGGTTTGAATCTCATGAGTGTTTCTTCAAACCTTTGTTGTGGTGATCTTCTGATCCAGAAGATGCTCTTTAGAGGAGGCAATGCAGTGCAAACCCAAGCTACCTGCAGCACTAGGTACCTTGTCATGCCAAATGATGGAAATATAGGCTGCTTCTTCAACACTCTCTTTCTTAACTCCACCATGTCCCTTGCATGCTCTTCTGTCTGCTTTAGTCATTTGTTGGTAGGTCCACAAATTATGTGCCCAAATAGACATTGTGTCCCTGAATAAAATCCTAGACTTTCCTTCTTATAATATTTATCACATGTAACTTGATTATATTTAAGGTCCTCCTTTTCTCATCTTCAGAGGGAAAAGAAGTTGAGTATCCTAAGGTTGGACTCTCCCTCTCAAGCCTATTTTCTTCTCACTCCTAGTCCATCTCTTTTAATTCTCCTTATAATACACAGTGTAACCTATTTAACCATTTGGGGCAAACCCGAGATCTCAAGTGAAGAACCAAACCCTCTTGAAACACTGCCTAGATTATTTAATAATTAAGTTCTGAATAGAGCACCATCTCAACCATGGTAAATCTGTATGTTTGTGCAACAAATATTCATTCTTCCCATCTCCATGAAGGACTATTATCACCCTCACCCCATCAACCTTGAGCTTGGTCCTGTGATTTTATTTGACCAATGGTATGTGAATATATGTGTTTCAGCTGAAACTTTAAATGCAGTTGTATGAAATGGCCCATGCTCTTGCCATTACCATGAGGAGACCATGCCCCAGGCAACTGCTATTTTTTCAGGCTTAATTTCAGAATAGAAGACACAGGGAGCAGTCTTGAATCCCAGCCTAGACAAGCCACTGCTGACTCATTGACCAAGCTTTGAAAATGACTATTGACCAAGCCACTGAGTTTTCAAAGATGTTTACTGGTACATTAGGATCTGATTAACATGTCAAGTCAAATCTCTACATTATTCTATAACTAGTGGCCTGGTGCACGAAATTCGTACACGGGGGTCAGGGGATTCCCTCAGCCCAGCCTGCACCCTCTCCAATCGGGGACCCCTTGGGGGATGCCTGACTGCTGGTTTAGGCCTGATTCCACAGGGTATCCCTATGGGATTGGGCCTAAACTGGCAGTCGGACATCCCTCACAATCTGGGTCCACTGGCTCCTAACCACTCACCTGACTGCCTGCCTGATCACCCCTAACTGCCTATAACTGCCTCTGTCTTCCTGTCTGCCTGATTGTCCCTAACCTCTCTGCCTGCCTGATCTCCCCTAACTGCCCCACCCCCCGCCAGCCTGATTTTGCCCCCAACTGCCTTCCCCTGCTGGCCTGATATCACCCCCAACTGCCCTCCCCTGCTGGCCTGGTTGCCCCCAACTGCCCTCCCCTGCAGGCCTGATATTTCCCCCAACTACCCTCCTCTGCCAGCCAATTTGGTTCTGATTGGTCGGTTTCTATTCCAGTCAGTTTCAAAAGCTTTGCCTCGTAGGCAGCCATTGGCTCCTCACAGTTCACCCGGATTTGGTTCTGATTGGTTAGTTTCTATGCCAGTCAGCGTCAAAAGCTCCACCTCTTAGGCAGCCATTGGCTCCTCACAGTTGATCCAGATTTGGTTCTGATGGTCGGTTTCTATGCCAGTTAGTGTCTCTGGGCCTATCAACAGGCCTGATCAGAAAGGCGGGGCTGATCAGCAGCCCCCGTGGAGGCCTGGAGAGAAATGAAGGCACAGCTGCTGGCCAGGCCTGGAGAGAGAGAGAGGCAAGTGCTGATCAACAGCTGCCACAGAAGCTACAGATCAGACCCTGCTTCTCTCTTCAGGCCTCTCTCTGGGCCTGATTTGCAGCTCCCTCAGCAGTCAGTGCTGGGTCGCCATGGCAACCCAGTGCTGACTGCAGGACTGACTTCCGGTTGGTTGGGTCTCTGGTTGTTGTGGATGTGATGGACCCAGGGTTTTTATATATTAGGATATTTTGCAGTGCCTCAGACTAAATATCTTATATACTCAGGGTTGGCTTCTTGGATATGTGATCTGTGCAATCACACAAGGCCTGAGACCTGGATTGATGCTCTGCTATTATTAATAATTTTTGAACACCAGGCCCCCTCTTTTTATATTTCACTGGACCGCATCAAATTGTGCAGCTGGCCATGTGTCTGATTTATGTATTTTAGTGGGAATTAGGCATAAAGCAAACAGCAGCTTTATTTAGCAGCATGGTAACTCTGGCTTATGCTTTATGATATAATCACACACACACACACACACAAACACATGTGCATACACACATACAGCATTAACTTTACTGGCATAATGGTTTTTAACTATGTGATTTAGTCTCCATAGTATCTTGAAAAAAGTTGCTATAATTCTCTTAGTTAAAATTGATTTATTTGTAAAATAGTATGTTATAGTGATACCTATATTGTGGGGTCTTCAACTGAAACAACGATCTTGGAGGTCCTTGACAGGTGGACACAGCTGAGTGAACAAGTAGGGGCGGAGTTTGGCAAGATGGGAGTAAAACAATTGGAGGGAAATAGAACTGCATTAATGTCTGCTGTTCAAATGTTGTAAAAAGTTTCCACAGTTTTAACATGTAAATTAGCTGTCCAGTTGCCTTTGGGGAATTAACTCACTTAATTATCAGGATATTAAATAGTATTATTATTGTGGTTTGGGTATTCTTATGTCTATTTTTTTTCAGGAGTTCAAATTACCACACTCCATGCATAAGGAATACTTTGTGTTAAAGTAGCCCAGGAAAAATGCCCAGGATTCAGACCAGCAGCAATGTCCTTATATGATCAAATAGACATTTTGTAAAGTAGGACAAATCAAAGGCATAGTATTTAAACGTTTGCATTTTCTCAATATTGCATTACAGTCCACAAAATACAGTAAAATATCCCTGAAGTGTTTTCCAAAAATATTGCTGCAACATTTTAATATATTTAGATGATAAGCTATATAAGAACATAGGATTAACATTTACCCTGATTCCTTGCATAAAAAGCATTTTTTAAAATGTTTTTGGCAAGCAATAAATTCAGACTGGAGCATCCAAGTTTACCAGGGACTGGGAAAAGTATGTGCACATAAATACCTTTGCTTCGCCCAGGATTTAGTTGAGCCATTTCGTTTATTTTAGAGCTGCTCAGATAATTGTGACTGAGAGAGCCATTTAATGTCATTTCTACTGCATGTGTCATTAAAGATTGCTGGGAGGTTGTGGGTCTGCAAAAAACTTATTTAGAGCTCCGTTCATCTTACAATTATGTTCTCTAAGATGTGCACCAATCAGAGAAAGTGAATAGATGCAAGAATGAAGGAGTAAGCACTGGCTGAGAATGGTCTCTAGAGACACAGTTCATCTGCATATGCCACAGTTCAAGGAATTTGGGTTCCGTCTTGTGGGTTTATTTAATCTAAAGTTATTTACTTAATGGCAAACATTGTGCTGAGCACCAAAGATGTATGGTGAGTAAAACAGGTTCCCTGCTTTATGGAATTTAATCTAGTATCTAATTTGGAAAGAAACAAGGGCAGTGCTTAGCCTGAAATATATGAAGAAAATGTGTATCAGCTCTCAGCTAATGAAACAAAAAATTACTGATCTCCTATAGCAAGAACCAAACTGTTTTCGGCAGTATAATTCACATTTTACAGTGATTATTTATATACATTTGACCATGATCTTTTGTGAACCTCTTTCAAACCTTGGGAGATGAGAAAATTAAGGCTAGGTGCACAATAAATAAGGAGCTGTTATCTGGTAGGAAGACTTAAATGCGGCCTCTAGGGCACAAGAATCAAGGGGAAGGATGGAAACCAGCCAGAAATGGAGGAGGCTGCCTTACAATGATGTGGGTTGTCCTGCTTCAGGAGGGTGTGAAAACATAGGGTGTATATTCAAACACGAGGTCAGCAGACACAGTTTAAGGTTCCTCTCACTCTGTGATGCTAGTCATACATGTGTCTTTCCCACTAACCCCCTGGTTTTCAAACTAATGCATGCTTTACAAATGACCTAAGAAGCTCAATAAAAATGGAGTTGCTTGGGCCAGACCTCAACTTAAGGAAGCAGAATCTATAGCAATGGGGTCTGGGGCTCTGAATTTTTATCTAACCCCTCAGGTCCTTCTGCTGTGAACCAAAGTTTGGAACAATTGTACCCCACATTTTTTTATTTTTTTTTACTTGTGCTTAAAGAAGCACTTTAAAGTAGTGCATTTCAAGCTCTTTTTTAAAAATTTAATTTTACTCTTTAAAAATTATTCTGATTTTGGTAAAAGCACAATATGAGGTTCTACCCACTTAACATTTTTTTTAAACCCTCACCAGAGGATTTTAGAGAGTGGAAGAGAGAGGGAAAGACAGAGAGAAATATCAATGTGAGAGAAATACATCAATTAGTTGCTTCCTGCATGTGCCCTGACTAGGGCCACAGCCAGGCAGGAGCCTGCAACCAAGGTACATGCCCTTGACCGGAATCAAACCTGGGACCCTTTGGTCTCCAGGCTGACACTCTATCCACTGAGCCAAACAGGCTAGGTACTCTTAACAATTTTTAAAGTGCATTACAGTATTGTGAGCTATAGGCACAATGTTGTACAACAGATTTCTAGAGCTTCTATTCTGGTTGGAAAATGCAATAAAAAGTAAAATCCATGTTTAGGTAAATAATAATCCTATATAATAAAAGCCTAATATGCTAAGTGTCCAGTCATTTGGTTGGCCATTCAACAAACCAAAAGGTAATATGCTAATGATATGGTAAGGCTGCTCAACTGCTCGCTATGATGTGTACCAGGGTGCAGACAGTCGACCAGTTGACCAGTTGCTATGACATGCACTGACTACCAGGGGGCAGACGGTCCAACCAGTAGGTTAGCTTGGTGGCGCCCACAGCCAATAAGGAGGGAATATGCAAACTGACGTGACAAGGCGAGGGGCGGAAAGGCGGCTCCAGGCTGGAGCAAAGGCAGAAAGGCAGTTATTTAAAAATTCAAATGTGCTCAAGCTTTCAAACCATCCATACTTTTCTTAGTAAAATAGTGTGTCATTCACTTTACCAACTCTCCATGCCAAGTAAAGAATCCCAAAGCATTGTCAACTACCAAAAAGGCAAAACTTCTCTTATTTTCCCAAATCAAGTTATTTGGAATATTTAGGGAATGCAAATAATGCCAACACAGAGCCATAGACCACACCCCCCCCCACACACACACACAAAACCCCACACCAAAAACACAAAAAAACAAACAAACCACTATTTGAATGAAAAAAATACAATAAAAAATACTCCTTTAGCAATAACATAGTATAGGCTTGGCTCTAAAGGAGGTATAGATGATGAATAAAACACTATCTGTGCCCTCAAATTGCTCATCATATAATTGATGATCTGTGACTAATCCATGTGAAACAAATAGTAGATAATTAAGTGCTAGGGAGATATGGTAGAATACCAGAAGTCTCTCAGGCCTAGGAATTAAGACATTTGATTAAACATAGTTACCGAACTCTCACTGTATGCCAGGCTTTGTTCTAGGCATTGGGACTATAACAATGAATAAGCCATGGTTATTACTTTCTTTTTTTTTTGTTTTTTGGTTTTTACTTTCAAGAGCTGACAATCCATAGTGAAAAAGAAAAATAAATCAGTCTTCTGCCTGGCTGGGTATAGCTCAATGTGTGTCAACCTATGAACCAGGGAGGTCATTGTTTGATTCCCAGTCAGGGCACATGTCCAGGGTTGTGTGCTTGATCCCCAGTAGGGGTTGTACAGGAGGCAGCGATCCATGATTCTCTCTCATCATTGATGTTTCTCTCCTCTCCCTTCCTCTCTGAAATTAGTGAATATATATATATATATATATTAAAAACCAGTCTTCTACTTTCAGATGTGATCAAGACTATAAAAGAAATGCAGGGCAGCACAAATGAAGGATCCTAAGCCAGTCATAACAGTGAGGAGGAAGGGACCTCTGACCTTGGAGACGTCAACTTGAGCTACTGGGGAGAAGGTACCCAGGCAGAAAGAGCAAAGTTCCAGGCATAGAGGCTCAGCAGCAAGTGGGCTGGCTCCTGGGGGCACTGTGTGTAGCCCAAGAAGGCTGGATGATAGGGATAATTGGAGAGTGCTAATGGGAAGAAGGTAGAAGGATACATATTAATATGTATGGCCTTGAATAATATGTCAGGTAATTTTTGACTGTATTCTGAGTACTTTGGGGTGTCATTCAAATGTTGCCACCAGCAAGAGTGTCAAGATTATATATGTACGTGAGGAAAAGCACTTGGACTTATGGGTACAAACTGGAGAAAGGCGATGGGTTTCAGGGAATTATCATAGGATTATGATAGTATTTAAGCAAGAGGAAACCAAGACATAAACTGGGCCTTGGGCAGTGATAATAGAGGCAATGAGTGAAAAAAAGAAAACATAAAAAAAATATATAAAAGGAAACTAGAATTACTACAGGATCTGATGATTAACTTACGTTTTAATTCCAAGTTTGCTACCAACTAGTAGTACTATCTTGAGTAAATCATTTAACTTCAGGTTTCCCCCAGGTTTAAAATGGGGATGTTAGAAAAATATGTTCTCTATGTGTTATATACCAGCTTAAAATTTTCTAAAAGTATAAAATTTCCTCATGAATACTTTACCCTGCTTAAGGAAAAAGATGGGTAGTAGTACCAAGATGAGGTCCGTCAATTGTTTGGTCCTGAAAAATGTTGGCTCATATTTTAGATTAAGATGGGTGTGAGACCTGAAAAAAATGTCAAACAAAATAAATTAAATTCTCTTTAATGTGGCATTTGATACACTGTTACAGCTAGGAAGAGAAATATATTTATCCCCATTCCACGGCCCCTTTTCCAGATCCCTCTGTGTTCAGTCTTCTCCTGATTTCCTCAATGGAAACTCATTGTATCCTGAGCCTTGCTCCACTAAAGAAAAGTCTGATTTTCTATACTCTGATATTGTCCTCTGAAAACATGTGTTGTGGTTGTTGGATAACGTGTAGCTCGCTGTAGATATTAACACTACTTGTTTCTGGAAGCTGACTAATGTGCTTATTTTAGGTAGCTCATTCCTTTGATGGTAAAGATTTTGTGCTGCGAGATATGGAGTGCCAATTTTGTAGAGAAATATTGCTTATGCTGATTCATATGGCTGGGCATTTAATTTGATGCACTTACAGTTCAGCAAAATTACTTAGTTTTTCTTTTGTGGTTCAAGGGGAAATAGATTTCTATAGAGTTTTGACTCTTATTAAAGGTTATAGGAACTGGGACCTAATAATAATAATAATCACTACCATTTATCAAGTGCTTACTGTGTGCCAGAAGTTATCCCAAGCTGTTTTGGATAATATTTTTTTGCACATACTTCTTATACAATCACCCAGGAGGGTAAGGACATTATTTTTCCAGTTTCCAAGATGAGGGAACTCAAGCCCACGGACTCACTTGCCAATCTACGTTCTATTTCACGATTTCAAAGTACTGGCTCTCTTTATGCTCTTACTCCTCCTCCTCTTATTCTTTATCTCCTTTCTCTCTGCCCCTGCCACATTCTCTCTCTCATTTCTCCCTCTCTCCTTCCAGTGTTTCTTCTTTCTTTCCCTCTTTCTTTATTGAGATAAACAAGAGCAAAGTACAATGACATAGAATAGCTATAACAAAATAGTTATGGTGAAATACTTAAAAGACACAATTAAAAAGAAAAGGAATTCAATAGCCCATGTAAGTACTTTTCCGTATATATAGTGCAGATGAGATGCTACAAGTGCTTTTCTTTCTCTCTCTCTTCCTTCCCTCCCCCCTCGCTTTGTCTTTAGGAGTAACCACGTTGTCTTATCCACCATCCAGCAGGGGTATAATGTCTATCACACAGAGCTTTAGATCGATTATGATGCTGGGAATCTCAGGGTATTGACTGAAGATGAGTGGGGGTATTTTTGATTGATAACATAATTACAGAGTCCAACTTGGCAGAGTTTCACAACTTTGACTTCTAATTTCCTATATCCAGGTCAAAATACATCCTTTTACAGGCACATGATAGCAAGTAGATGGTTCCCTCCCCTAGACCTCATGCCCAGATCCTCTAGCAAAGATCTTCATTTCTTTTCTAAGGCAGTAAGAACAAAGGCTTTGATCTGTATATGTTGTTTCCTTGAGACCAGACTGACAATGGTCAGAATATTTGTCCCCAACCCCTGCCACCCAGAACTAAAATCTGACCATCAGATAGGTTTGTTTGCCCTTAACTGTAAAGGGCTTGGCCTTTTTTCCAAAGTGAGTATGCTAGAGATGAATTGCATCAAAAGCTGAGAATGAACATGTCAGGCCCAGTGAGGCTGATGGTTGAACTGAGATTCCTTCTAATATAAGGGGACTGGGAGGGAGCAGGAGAGCATAAAGTGAAGCTGCTAAGAGCAGGATCCTCGGGGCAGAAGCATGGTTTGCAGGGGAGACCAAAAGGAAAGGAGCTCTCCAGCCAGACTGTGAACGTCCAGTTACCTGCAGCGGGCTCTGTGTCCAGGGTTGAGGTTATATCAGGGTTTTGTTTGCTTCTTAACATAATTTTTTAAAGAATCACACCCAATTTAGAAAAAAAGAAAGGATTGATTCATTTGTAGGACTGGGGCCTTGGAAAGTAGATAATTTTACCTGGTAGTGTAGGAATGATCAGATGGTCATTATTATGCAAAAATAAGCATTTATACTGGTTGAAGGTGTAGACTTTGGAGTCTGTCTTAGTCTGTTGAGGCTGTTACAACAAACTACCACAGACTAGGGGCAGTTGTTCATAAACAACAGAAATGTACTTCCCACAGTTCTCCAGGATGCCTGTTTCAAAGCAGGGAGCTCTTGGGGGTCTCTTATAGGAACACTAATCCCATTTGTAAGGTTACTACTCTTAAAAACCAAGGCCCTACCTACTAATCTCATCACCTTTGGGGGTTAGCATTTCAACATATGAATTTTGGGAGAATACAAACATTCAAATCATAGCAGAGTCCAACTGCTTAAGTTTAAAATCAAGCACTGTGATTAATATCTGTCTAACACCTTGCCTGTGACTTAACATCTCCAAGCTTTAGTTTCTCCATCTATACAATGGGAGCAATAATAGAATCTCACCAGGGTATATTTGAATAAGCCCATTAATATAAAGGAGCAGACATAATGACTAAAGAAATGTTGATTCTTACTGTTTTCATTAATCTATTGGCTTCAGAAGGAAATATTCAGGAAAGTTGACTGAAGTGGAAATAAAACACATTTAACCCATTGTGTATTTTGCCTCGTGCCAACTGGGCTATATTCTCTTAAAACTAGTTACCCCAAAGTGTCTTCACATGCTTCCAAATTAGTATTTTTGGATCTAAATTTAAAGGAATTTTTTATATGCAAATACAGTCCTACAGACAGCATCTTCTGCCCTCTTCTGGTTTCTCCAAGAAATTCAAGTATATGTAAAAACTAAATAGAAACTGCATTGTTTTTATTTTATTTTGAGTGGACACCCAGTTATACATGAGAAAGAATCATCTGTAATATAAATATGGGTCCCCAGAAATATTTTAGATTTTTCAACAATTTGCTTTTGAAATGGAGATTTCATTCTGGTATTCTATTCAGTCCCCATTCTAGCACCAGCTCTATGTGTCATAACTGCTAAATAAATAATTGAACTGTGCCACAAATTACTGCAGACACTAAAATCTGAGGCCATTATAATTCCTGAGATAATTAATCGGATGTTTAAAATAGAACTGGCCTGTGAGAACCTTTGATTACAGAAAAAGCCTGGGGCCAAAAGCCTCACTTCCATTAGAGATTGTATTGGTTTTTGACTAATTTTCCCCCAGCCTTCAAAAGTTAAATAAAAGCATAATTTTTACAGGTGGGTCAATTCAGGCCACTGACAGCCGAGGGTCTTCCATTTTTCTCTTTTTAAGTGCGGTGTGGATGAGGATCAGTTTGCTATGCCTTTAAAGGGCAGTGTTTGTAGATACCTGCACAAGCTCACACCCAGTCAGAGAAGTCATGGTGTGGCAAAGGATTTCCTATTAGAATGCAACACCAAAGGGGAGGTTTGTACTGCTTAGTACAAGGAAGCCAGAGGACAGCTTGCTTTGATGGGGGGCGAGGAGGGGGGAGGGGCAGGCTCCAGTCACCAGGGATCCACTTGTTCAAAGATTTATTGCTAAGGAGGGTCTCACACATCTCAGGGCTTCCCATAGTGGCAAAGGATTAGCCAAATCGTATGAAAGGGACATTGGGTCAGAAGTCCCTTTGTCATGAAGAGCAAAAAGGAATGAATAACTCAAAATGAAAGCAGCAAAGCAGTTGTGATGTCAGCTGCAGTGTTTTCTTAGATGGTATAATTCAGGTGTCACCAAAGTTGAAGAGTCATCATCCAGACTATCATTTTTCAATCAGTTATAAATTGTTAATGTCTAGAATTTACATCTTTTCTAGGTTACTCCACCCACAAAGAACTAAAAACTTTTATAGCAAGAAACTTTGCTTAGTCATGAGGACACAGGATTTATGATTATTATTCTTATACATAAGAATAACCAGGTCAAATAGCCTGCAGGATTTGGACAAAGGAGAATCATGGGAACATTTTCCTTTACTGAATTAAAAACACATCAAAAGGATACAATGATTAAAAATGTTGAACTGCCAAAACTGGTTTGGCTCAGTGGATAGAGCGTCGGCCTGTGAACTGAAAGGTCCCAGGTTCGATTCCAGTCAAGGGCAGGTATCTTGGTTGCGGGCACATCCCCCGTGGGGGGTGTGCAGGAGGCAGCTGATTGATGTTTCTCTCTCATCGATGTTTCTAGCTCTCTATCCCTCTCCCTTCCTCTCTGTAAAAAATCAATAAAATATATTTTAAAAAAATGTTGAACTAACTCTAAAAGCTAAGGCAGGAAAATGGAATAAGACATTAGAGGGAGGAACAAATGCTAGCCTCTGACAAATATGACACACTTTCAGGAGGAAAAAGGAGTTTTCAATGATTGTGATTGAGATAATTGCTTAAACAGTTGGGAAATAACATCATATACCAAAATATATTCCAGAAAGATTACAAAGTTAAATATACCTTAAAAATGGAATGAGAAAATAGTTAAATGTATACTAGTAATATCTAGCTATATATCTACTAGAGGCCCAGTGCATGATTAAATCATGCACGTGTAGGGTCGCCTAGGCCTAACCTGCCATCTAGGCCATATCCACTGCCCCACAAAGCCTAGCACGCTCCGTGGACACTGCTAGCAGCCTGCTCCCCGCTTTTGATGGCAGGGGGTCCTCTGGTGCTGGAGCGGACAGACAGCCAGCTCCCCCGCTTTCGCTCCCCGCTTTTGATGGTCCACAGCAGGACGTGGGCTCACTGCCCCAGAGGCCCCTTCTGTGCTGCAGCACAGCCATGGCGCAGACACCGGCCCAATCGGCCACCCCGGCCACCCCGAGTCCCGCCCCCTGTGCCTCCCGCTGGCCCAATCGTGGGCGTAGCGAAGTGATGGTAATTTACATATTACCCTTTTATTATGTAGGATATCCGTATCTATATATCTATATTGGCATTTTGTTGAAAATTTATTGAAGAAGATATATAGTTGTATTGCTCATGGTTTTTTAGTTACAAAAAACAGAAACTTCTCCAGCTATTTAAAGTACTAAAGGAATTTACTAAGGGATATCAGCTCATAGCATCTCTAAGACAATCAGATGACTATGACGTGAAACCATGCTGCCAAGAAAAACTCCCGACCCATGCTGTGTCATTGGAGCAGAAAGACAGTCCCCCACCCCTAAACATGATACCAGAGGGCTTCCCCTTGGCTTCTGAGAGTGGGCCCAACTATCGAGCCACTGCCACTGCTGGTCCGGAAAGCTCGATGCCTCTTGGCTATGCCATGCCAAGAAAGGGATGGATTCCATATGGATTCTCTTTCCTGTGTCTTCCTCTTCCAAGTGGAAGACTGAAGCATGTGATGGAGTCTGGATCACCTAGGCCATGTTCTAATGACTAAGGAGGCTGGAAAACTGAGTCAGCTTAAAACCCTGAGGTCATTCTAATCTATAGATCATTCCCCATTCAGATTCATTTATCCTTTTCATCTTAGAGATGCCTTTATGGAGATGCTTTTAAGTCTCAGGCACTATGTTTCTATGGTTTCACCAGGGTTGCCAAGCAGCTGTAGGTATTTACATAGTGTTGCATCCATATGTGCCCATGTAGACTGCCAAAGGCAGGCTGCTCAGCTCAAGGTTAAGGAATGATTTCTGAGACTCATTATCCACACACTACCTTTTCCGTAAAGACAAGATTAAGGAAAGATCAGCTTTCAAATGACATAGAAGGTGTCGGATGCTTCTGGTATTACTAAAATCCTTCTATATTAAGCATTTACTGAGTTACTGCGTATGTTTTAGCTGCGTCAGATGCCACCTGGTGTGATTTTGTCCCTGGTCTTCAGACAGAAGAAGTGGCTGGAATTGTCAGTGGACTGGTAATGAGCACCGCTTTTTAGAATTTTTTAAAATGGTGTCTGAGGGAGATTTGATGATGTGATAGTCCAGTAGAGTCGCAAACTTCCTATTCAACCCAGAGAAGTCATGTAATTTTCTCAAGGTTACAGAGCTAGTTGGTTGCAGAGATGGGGCTTGCCAGCTAAGGATACACTGCCAAGAGAAATGATTTAAAATAATTTATATTATTTTTCTTCTCCAAATAACAACACATGTCAATTAGATTCATGTCAGACCCATTATTCACTCTACATCCACAATCTGTCTTTCTCAGAATTAATGAAATGTAAAACAGAAAAATTACAGGTTTTATAGTTAGAATATATAATGCTTAGGGTACAGCATAAAAGGCCCTATATTAATTACATTCCTTCTGGCTTATTATATAATTCTGACTTTTTGTATTAGGATTTAAATTTTCCCTAAATGCTGAGAATTAAGAAAAAAAGGCAATCGTGAATGTCATTCTTGGATGCAATTATATTCTTTTAAAAAATGGCATGAGTCATGTCTTAGCACCTCAGTTTTTATAAGATTTATACCTTCTATCTTTTGTAACATACAAAATAGGCATTTAAAGTAAAACACAATATGGTTGCTTGCTCTGGAAATGGAAATCACTCAGGTTGCTATGCCCGAGGGAGCTTCTGGCCGTAATAGCAGCAACAGCTAACACATCTGGAAAACGTACTGTATCCCAGGCAGTTTTTTGACTACTTTCCACGCATCAACTCAGTCTTCATAGGCCCTTGTGAGCTAGGAGCTATCAGGCTCCCATTTTACAGATGAGGAAAAGGAGGCACAGAGATTGGCACTTGGTTTGGTCCCAGCACTCCTGAACTACTCTCTAGGTTGGGAGATAGTTCTGTCACATCCTTGATCTTTAAATGACACCTGCAGGTACTAGTATTTAACACTTAAATCCTCAAGCCATTTCTCTTAACTTGGCTGCAGCTATACTTGTCTGGGGTTATATTTCTTTCTTCTTTCCAAGTGAACTCCTATTGAAACGTCAAGGACCTCAGAGGGCAGGCTTGCCCTCAAATGAGAGAAGATAGTACACAGCCCAGTACTCCTTCAAAGGTAAAAGCTCTTTCTCTCCTGTGGGGAGTCAGTGAGACAGCAGAGACAGGCCATGGGGACACGGAAGTGGAGCTCCTCAAAACTCTCAACAGTTTTAAGTGAATAATGAATATATATCAAACGAAGCTGAATCCATTGGCACTTTTTCCATTTAAAGTGGAAAACAAAAAACAAAAAAAACAAAAGCGCCTCACTTGGCCTTAAGCCAAAGAATGGAATTGATTAGCTCCCATACCTGAAAAGCATAGCCATCAGATTTTCTTTGAGTATGGTTGTGCCCTGGTACTCAGTGTCACAGAACATGGTTTCCCTCTCTGCTTTCCCTCTCTCTCGATTCCAACTCAGGCAGCCCCTTTCCTTGCTGTGCTAAGATATTACGATGGCCATCAGCACCTGACAACATTCTTACAAGCTAATCTCTCCCAATGAAAAGAGAGCTTTTCTGCCCAATAATTCTAATCAAAGTCCTGAAATAATATCTTTGGATAATTTAGACCCGAAAAGTAAATAATATACTTTTTTTTTTTTTTTTTTTTGTCAAGGCATGATCATGAGCCCCCTTGGAACTATGGTTAAAGTCAAGGTTATCTGAAGGGCTGAGAGGCGGGAGGGATATTTTACCAAAGGGACATCAGACTTGTTTTAGATGGAAGAGGATCTATTTGGGGCAGACAATACAATGAATATCTACACAAGCAGCGTTCCATGAGCAAATAGAGTGAGGAACCAAGGTGGATGGGTGGTTTAGCATCAGAGACACTGAGTCCAGGAAAAATAGTCTTTTCCAGATTATACTTATTGTTCAATTATACTTCTCCATGATTCTATTGCAGCCAGCCAGGAGATTGTACTCATTTTTTGTTAGCCTAGAAATCAGGCTTTCTTGAAATAGGTGAATTGGGAAATCTCTTTGCTGTACAGAAAATATTGTTGCTGTGACAATTGTTGCAATAGAGGCCTGCTTGAAATGAGTCAGGAGTAGATAGGAGAAACAGTAACCCCAGTCTCTGCTGTCAAATAAAGCAAGGCACAGGCAGCTATGAATTCTTCTACTCCAGTTTCTCCTAGAATATCACACACACACACACACACACACACACACACACACACACACACACACGTACACTCAAATAGGCCAAATTATCATTTCACCAAAAAATAACGAAACAAAAAATAAATATGCCTGCTTCCATCCAACAGAAATAGAAAAAATAGCTCCAAAATTTTAAGTTAACGGTATGTGTCAGATTGTCTTGACTCACTTGTGAAAGAAAAATTGCAGCATTGCTATTCTGATTTAAAGTATCATAAATAGAGGTCTCCATGATACGTGAGGATCAGCAAAAATGGACCCTTTGTGCTCAGCTGCACACTGGCAGGAACGTCTGTCTGCTTGCCAAGGGCCCGGTTATGTTGTGTTCATTCCAATATGTCCTAATTTTATATTCCTCTCCTCTTCTCATCTTTGTGCTCTCTCTCTCTCTCTCTCTCTCTCTCTCTCTCTCTCTCTCTCTCTCTCTCTCTTAATGTTTGAAAAATACAATAGAATTGTCTTCTCAGCATGGGGATATTTGCATGTGTTAAAATTAAATGTTCTATTTTAAACTCGCAATGCACTCTCCTTTTAATTTAAAAAGAACATGTCAGAACATGCAATTTTTCCTCTCCTCCTAAAAGAACGAGGAATATACAAACCTGAGATCTTGAAAGAGGCAAAAATCAACTTGTAGGGGAAACAAAAAAGAAAAAGAAAACAAAACACGTGAAAGCCTTACTGATTCTATTTGAGTTGAAATCTCTCTTGGGATTTGATATGAAGAACTGCAGCACAAAGAAATAACAGCAAGAACATACATTTTAGAAATAGATTCTTCTGTCTGGAAATTACTAGGAAAGGCATTAAGTCCCCTTTTACTTCCGTTTCCTGGATGATATTAACATAACATTTCCAGTTACTCATACCTGTATGCAGGCATACAAAGTAAAAAAATAATGACAATAGCTAAGATTTTCTTAAGAAATTACTTTTGTGTGAGATAGTATGAATGTATCTCTCAACCCAACTCATAGTGTGGTTTATTTAGGGGGTACTCCTCCCTCAAAAATAATAGACCACTCTTCCCCCTATGAGTAGTGTTGGGTTCTTGTCTCCATTTTTCAGATGAGAAAACTGAGGTTGATTTAGGCTCCTTGACGAATGCTGTGGGACACCACACAGAGCCTCCACAGGACTGTGTGTCCACTTTTCTAGCTGTTAGAAATGTTGATCAAGAGTACCGCTCAGCAAACTTCTTAGTACAGATATTTGTCTCATGGTCTGTTTCAGAAATCCCAGCCCAAGGCAGGCACCCATAAAAGTGCCAATGAAATGTCTGATCTTCCAGTTATTTACCAGAAACACCTACAGTAACACCATGGGTGGTTCTACAGAGTCAATTAAGCAAAATAAAAAATGTAAAGGCTATATCTATTTATGCTAATACTTAAAGCATTGCTATCTATACATAATGCCTCATCAGTTAATGTATAGCCAACTTATCCATGAGGTATAAGAATGGCATAAAGTCAACTTTGCCCCAAATGCTGTTGGTTTACCATTAGTAGGTCCCAGGACTTTATTGGTCTTTTTTCTTGTTATGTAATGTGTAACCAGAGAATGTGTGGTCGTCAGTGCCTGAATGCCACTTTCAGTAATAGAAATGCCTTCTGGGAAAATAAGATTGGTGCCAAGGCAAGAATATGGGAGCAAATTTAAAATTATTTCACTTCTATTTCAGAATTTTACAAAAAGGGAAAAGGCAGCAAGACCATTTTTGAAGGCTGACAATCACATTGAGGGATTTGAATGAAAATATCTCTATAGCTTACTAAATAAAAATTGAGAATTCTTAGATTGGCATGTCACCCTGTGTTAAATCTAGTGACAAATCACCTTTGCATATTATCATCAACAGTGCCTCTTCATGAGCACTCCATATTTTTGCCAAAGTGGACTTAGCTATCCCCTGAAGATAAAGAAAAAGTATTATAAAATAAAATTTTAAAATGTGAACAAGATAAAGAAAGCCCACTCCAGTCATTTTTTCTTGTGTTTTACAACCCAAAATTCTGAACAAAATAAAATTAAAGTTAAAAAAAACCACACAACTAACTGGACACTTTGAAAATTAAACAAAAGCAGGCAGGCCTGGCCAGTGAGGCCCAGTGCTTGAGTGTTGATCTATGAACCAGGAGGTCACAGTTCAATTCCTGGTCAGGGTACATACCCTAGTTGTAGGCTCAGCCCCCAGTAGGGAATGGTGTGCAGAAGGCAGCAGATCAATGATTCCCTCTCATCATTGATGTTTCTATTTTTAGCTCCCTCTCCCTTCCTCTCTGAAATAAACAAAAACATATTTAAAAAACAAAAATAAAAAACAAAAGCAAGCAGAGTCAAAAATTGAAGAAACACCCTGAAAAGGGATATGTTTTCTCTTTTCCTCCCTGTGTTTTCATCAATTGGAGCTGTTACAGTAGTAAAAAGAGCAGTAAAACTTTGAAAGACCCCCCTTATCTTTGAGCAGAGGCACAAGAAAAGGAACCCCTAAAACATGAAGAATGTAAGATAGAGGCTTTCAGAGAATGCGATTTCCCAACATTATATCTGAACCACCGGCACTAGCCCAGGGCTCCACAGTGAAATTCCTCTGTAGGACAGAAGCAAATTAGCAAGAGTTCTTCGGTCACCAAAATCACTGCCTAAAGAAGAAAATTAAGATAATTCTATTGTATTAAAGTTTAAATTTATGCTCTGTGAAAGACACCATTAAGAAAATGAAAATCTGGCCTTAGCCAGTTTGGCTCAGTGGATAGAGCGGCAGCCTGCGAACTGAAAGGTCCCAGGTTCAATTCTGGTCAAGGACACAGGCCTGGGTTGTGGGCTCGATCCCCAGTGGGGGGCTTGCAGGAGGCAGCCAATCAATGATTCTCTCTCATTATTAATGTTTCTATCTTTCTCTCCCTCTCCCTTCCTCTCTGAAATCTATAAAGAAAATGAATATCCAAGCCACAAATTGGGAGAAAATGTTTTAAAATTATGTATATGAAATAGAAATGGCATATAAAAACAAACAACTCAATTAAAAACAAAACAAAACAAAAAATCAGGCAGAGGAACTATACAGACATTTTACCAAAGAAGATACTCTGGCAAAAAAAAGCATACTCAAAGATGCACAACATCATTAGTAGATGTTTTTATTTCCTGGGGCTGCCTTGGGAAATTGCCACAAACCAGGTGGCTTAAAACAACAGAAATGTATTCTCTCACAATTCTGAAAGCTAGACATACAAAATCAAGGTCAATAGGACCGTGCTCCTATTGAAGTCTCTAGGAAAGAATCTTTCCTTGACTCTTACTGGCTTTTTATGATTGCTAGAAATCCTTGGTGACACCACCACCACCACCACCACCACCATCACCACCAACCACCACCACCATCATCATCATCTTTTAAAAGATGGTTGATGTAATAAAGTACCATAGACTGAGTAGTTTATTGTGGAACAATAGAAAAAAAAATTATATTTTTATTGGTCTCTTGGCATAGAGCTCCTAAAGCCCTTGTAATTTCCTGGGTAATTGCAGTGTCTTTTGTTCTAATGAGGCAACTTTGGTGGCTCTAGGATTGGGGCTGGTCATAAGAAAGACCAAGCCATGATTAGAAGCTTGGAGCTTTCAGCCCCACCTGTCCTATTCTCTGGAGAGGGACGAGGAGAGGAACGAGGAACTGAATATGGAATAATAACCAATTGTGCCTACTAGTATGTGTTGAAGCCTCCATAGAAATACAAACAGTATGGGTTTTGGAGAGCTTCCAGGTTGGCAAATATGTGGAGGTGCCGAGAGAGTGGAGTGCCCAAAGAGGGTGTGGAAGCGCCGGTTCTCTTCCCACATACTTTGCATATGCATCTCCTCCATCCATCTGCTCCTGAGTTATATCCTTTTATAATAAACTGGTAATCTAGTAAGTAAAATGTTTTCCTGAGTTCTGTCAGCAGCTCTAGCAAATTTATCAAACTCAAGAAAGGGGGTCATGGGAACCTGGGATCTATAGCCAGTTTGTCAGAAGCACAGGTAACAAACCTGCTCTTAAAACCAAGTAGGCTGGCCTCTATTCGAGTGACTCTGGGCAAGTGCAAGACTGAATGTCTCTCCTGAGTTCTCAATCTAAAGAAGCATCTTCCCATTATTGTCAGATCACCCTCTATCTTCTTTGTCTGAAAGACAGTCTTAAGTGCAAAAAATTATCATTTAGGATTCAATACTGGTATTTAGAAATAGGAAATATCCAAAGTTGCCATGAGACTTGATTAAGATGGGAATCTTAGATTACTGAGAAACAATACTTGACTGTTTACTTAATCAAAATGACAATATCAGACTTTAAATGTAAACATAGGAGAGAACCTGATTGTAAAAAACTTTAGTTCTATCGAAATTGATGTCTTAGTTATCTTAAATAACCAAGGAAATGATTAAGTAAACACAAGTCACAGAAACTTTGTCTTATAAGACATAATATTTGCCTCCAAAGCAGATTACTCAGAAAGTAAACAAACAAATAAACAAAAACAAACCAAAGCAAAGCTTTTGCAGCCTCTTAGAGGAACTAATACCCTAAAAAAATGGAATCATAAACTCTTTTTGAAATCTTATAAGAAAACCCATTATATAAACCTTAGTCAGAATTTACTAATACAAATAAAATTTCCTCTTCATGAACTTTCTACAACTTTATATATCCATTCAGGTTTTTTTCCTTAAACTTCCCTCCTTACTGTTCTGGAACAATAAGCCATTTTACTTTAAGCTAACAGTAATATCTTTCTAACTTAAGAAAACCACATCTATTAAAGTACTGTTTCTCAAAATGGCAAAAATAACATATTTATTGATAGACACAAATATATTTCTGTACCATACAAATATAAGTGACAAAAAGTATATAAACTTAAAATTAAGCTTTGTAACTAATATTATAGTATTCTATCTTACTAAATTATCTAGTTATTTAATGAATATCCATTAATTAACTCAATTAATTAGCAGTCCAAGATTTTAAATTGCCTAAAGAAGTTGGAGTTAGTCTTTAATCTTACATACAATAAAATACAATTCCTGTTAAAATCGTTTTTTTAGAATAATGATACAATTTGGTTAAAAAAATGTTCACCTAACTGTTCAAGTAACTATTTTTAGTTATTCTTGACATAGTGAGATAGCTTAGTTATTTGTAACTCTTGAACTAGCTATTCACAATGGTATTTATTATGTATTTTCTTCAAATTCTTAAGTGAGTTGCAAGTACTTTAGGTTTATTCTTATAGCTGATTTCAAAGTTAAAATGAAAATAATTTGCATTTTATTTCTTGCCATAAGATTATTGGTAATATTTATAATGGCGTTTAGTAGTGTTTATAATGGTATTTATAAAGCTTTTATATGCATCATAATAGTTTATTCCCACTATAGCCTGATACAAATAGTTCATTACAACCATTTGGCTTTTGATAAGGGGAGAGAGAGAGAGAGAGAGAGAGAGAGAGAGAGAGAGAGAGAGAGAATGAATAATGTTTCACAGCTACTAAGCCTTAGAGAATTGATTCCTAATTCAATGGTCTTATTGACAAAATGAACCAATTGTCTCATACTTTAAAACACACACACGAAAATAACAAATCAGCTGTGGATTGTTCTGGCATAAAAACATATTATGACTTAGATGATGTTATTTATAACAAACAGAAGCTAAGCTATCTATACCTGTTGGGGATAGGAGGTCTACAATTTCAAACCAAAAATTACATAAAAAGCACATATTGTAACTTGTGACATGTTTCATTATTCTGCTTCGGTCTGAAATGTTCCTCAGAAACAATGTTGTCCTTAGAATTTCTTGGTCTACTAAATCGCAGGCAATTCTAAATGCTTTACACTCTTCTAGTAGGAATTATTGACCAATATTGTGATGAGAAAAATCTATCCTAGCTCTTAAGAATAATGGGAAAGTGGCAACCAGAGTACCAAAGATTGACACTGGAAGAAAAGATTTTGGCAGTAATCAGCTTTTGGGATTTAGGGTTTAGATGAATCTTTTAGAATAAGCTGAGGACAAACAGTTGCCCAGCTAATTATCTAGACAAAAGAAAGGCAGATAAAAGGTGTTTCAAATTCCTCTCTGCAGCCACATCCCAGGTTGAATAGACAAGCCACACAGAGGAGGCCTTTCTCCCCCCATCATGACCAAAGTGTGCTTCCTTTGTGGTGATTAAGTGCGCACCCTGAGTCATTCAAGCTAGTGCAGAGTCTTTTCACAATCACTAATTTCGAAGATAAAAGAGATGCAACAAAAGTATATAAATACCTATTCTCTTGGAAAATGCTCTTGAAGGAAGCTAAGTGTGACCAAAGAACAGGGACCCTTCCCTGTATGTGGTCACAGTTATGTACAAGGAGGAAGAGTCTATACTTACATAAGTGGGTACAAGCGTTTGGGTTTGTGTGTGAGGACGTAGTTCAACTTTCTTTAGTTAGAGTAAACATTTTCTTCCAAACAATTTTTCCTAAATCGTAAAAGTGAAGTACTACCATCTGTATTTTTATCAGCCAACATGACAATGCTATTGATATTATTAGGAAAAGAGCCAGAAACATAAATTAAATTGGAAACACTATTTTTTATGGAAATATATTGAAATAGTTATCACACTAAAAAACAAAAGTTAAAAAAAACACACAAAAGTTTGCCCCCCCCACTCATATTGCCACATGTCAATCTATGCTTCATTATTGAGTTACAAGTAAGTTGAGGAAAATCTCCAAGAAAATTGGATTGTCTGCTTATTATTATTACGCTTTTATGTCAAAACTGTGTGAAAAATCCCCCTCAAACTTGGTGAGATCATTTGGAATGGTTAGACCAGGCATGAGGTTTATTATCTACTTCTGTCCTTTTGGCTAAAGTTGTAAATGATGTCGCATTAAATGACTTACTTGCTCTGTTTCTTTTGGTGAAGAGAAGCTACGGAAAGCGATCTCATGGAAAGGAGTGCCAAGAAAAAGCATGTATTACTCCCTAGGGCCGTTGTGGGCAAACTGTGGCTTTTTGGCCCCTTGAGTGTGGCTCTTCATCAAAATACCACGGCCTGGGCGAGTCTATTTTGAAGAAGTGGCATTAGAAGAAGTTTAAGTTTAAAAAATTTGGCTCTCAAAAGAAATTTCAATCGTTGTACTGTTGATATTTGTCTCTGTTGACTAATGAGTTTGCTGACCACTGCCCTAGGGCCTTGAAAGAGCTTTCTTAAGACTGCCACCAAGGCCTGGAGTGGGTGAGAATAAACATCCTCCCAAGAAGAATCTAAGGAGGAAAAGGAATCCAAAGACTAGAAAGTTTTAAAAGGTATTCTGTACATACGTAAAAGTTCCAACCCCTAGAGTCCTAGCTAGTTTCCTGGATTCAAGCACATATAATTTTTTTCCACTCGGTGAGAAGTAAACGTAAAGACAACTGTACTCTAGTGGTTGGAGGTACTACTAAAAAGGAAAAAAAAAATTCTTTCAAGGCATTTTGCCTACTTCAGTGTTTATTCCCCAGATTCAGTGTGTAGTTTCTCTGAAGTGTGTATTCTCAGAGGCAATTCAGTGTACAATAGAATCCTGAAATATTTTAATACTGTTTTTTTGTAAATGTTTCCTCCCAAAGAAACATTTTACATCTTAGAAGTTAGAAATAGCTTTTTAAATGTAGAAATTTGTTCTCAAAGCTGCTGGAACTTTTCTTAGAGTAAGTCACCACATTTATACTCCCTTCCTTTTTTAAAAAAATATTTTTATTGATTTCAGAGAGGAAGGGAGAGAGAGAGGGAGATAGAAACATCAATGAGGAGAGAGAATCATTGATCAGCTGCCTCCTGCATGCCTCACACTGGGGATTGGGCTGCAACCTAGGCATGTACCCTGACCGGGAATCGAACTGTGACCTTCTGGTTTATGTATTGATGCTCAACCACTGAGCCATGCCAGCTGAGCCTCCCTTCCTTTCTTACAGGAAGAAAACTTGGGCCAATTAGCATCTGGAATTGCAATTAAGTGATGGACATTCAGAATAGACATGGTTATGTGTGTAAGACCTGACCTTTTACTCCATGAGTGATACTTTCAGGCTGAATTTGATGAAGTAAGGGCAAATTTCTAGCTTCATTAGAATCATGAGCATGCAGATTCTTTGGTATAGGGTGTGGTCATCATTAGCAATGCACTCAAATATTTCTGGCTCTCTGCTTCCCATGAATATGATAGTGCTCATTCACCCTTCCAAATTAAGGTGTGGAAATAGAAGTTGTTTTTATAAACAGAATTGAGTAGATGTAATATTTGCCAGAAACTTTTGAAGATAGTATTACTTGCCATATTTTCTTGCCCATTAAAAGGTGTTTATGAAATCACATCAAGGTGAAGTTTGGGGCAGCTAATACCCAAGTGACTACAATGATTTGTGCCCTTTTGCCAACCAGCAAAGTATGCACTTTGTGAGTAAGACTTTTTTTTGTTTTGTTTTGTTGAACAGTCATGAAACTAAGGGCCTTTGGTAATTATGGTATGTCAATGTAAGTCCATCAGTTGTAACAAATGTACCACTCGAGTGAGTGATGTTGATGATGGGAGGCTATGCATGTGTGTGGGCAGAGGGTGCATGGGAAATGTCTGTACTATCCCCTCAATTTTTCTGTGATTATTAAATTGGTCTAAAAAATGAAATAAACAAAAAACCCAAATAAACAACAACAAAATCTGCTTCACCAGTATCTAGCATCATGTGAAGTTAATTAATTTATTGAAACTAATCTATTTAGGATAAAGTACTTGCTTTGGGCATCTATCCATAACCAATAATAATAATAATCCATGTTAGTGACCAATCTGAAGAATGTCCATATTAGTGTATTAGTCTTCATCTGAGGATTAATCAGTGTATGTGGATGGAGAAACTACCAATACCAGGAAAGAACTGCCAAAAGAGCAATGAGAATAATCCTCAAGGCTCACATTGGACCAGGAATATTTAATTTCCTACCAGACAGAGCACAACCCTCCCCCCAAAAATATGAGGCATACGTGGAGAAAGTAGAATGTCATTGCTTTAGTAGTGAGGAATATTTATCCTTAGACTAAAAACATCCTCAATAAATTTATGCTTCAACCATCTCTAATTAAAAGTCAGATTTTGTCAGATTGGGTAAAAAAGCAAGACAGCTCTAAATTGCCTAAAAGAAACCTGCATAAAATATAAAGAAAAATAGATTAAATGTAAAATGATGCAAAAAGTGATGTACTGCAGCCTAGCCAGTGTTTCTCAGTGGTTGAATGTCGACCTTTGAGCCAGGAGATCATGGCTCAATTCCAGGTCAGGTTTTTTAATCTTGATCCCCAGTGGGAGGTGTGCAGGAGGCAGCTTATCAATGATTCTCTCTCATCATTGATGTTTCTATCTCTCTCTCCCTCTCTCAAATCAATAAAAAATATATTTAAAAAATTTGATGTGCTGCTAAGTGTTATCCAAGAAAAGATGAAGCAGTTATATTAATACCAGATAAAATAGATTTTTTTAAAAATAATAATACCAGGGGCATCATTTCATAATGACAAAGGCTTAATTCAATAGATGACATTAAATATTCTACACTTAACATATTCAGTAATAGAGCTTTAAAATGCATTATGTAAAACCAAATAAAATTGATAAATAAATTCACAATTATAGTGAAGTATTAAAATAATAGAATAAGTAGACAGATAATTAGTAAAAGAATAGACAAACTGAAAAACATTATCAAATAACTTGTTCTTAATTGACACTTACAGAACATTCCACCCAACAATAGTAACCATGCCTTCTTTTTAAAAGCACATAGATAATTTACCAAATTAGGCCTATACATTTAATAGGATTTAAATCAAACAAAGAATGATCTCTGACCACAGTGGGATTAATAATTAATTAATATTAGAAATCATAACAAAAGATATCTGGTAAATCCCCAAATATTTATAAACTAAATCACACACTTATAAACTACAAGTTACAGAAGAAACCAAAAGCAAAATTAAAAACTATTTTGAAGAAAATGAAAATGAAATACACATGTCAAAATGTGTGAAATGCAGCCTAAGAATATTTTAGAGGAAAATTTATTGCAGTAAAAGCTTGTATTAGAAAGCAATGACTTCAAATCAATGGTCTAATCTTCAATTTTTAAATATGTTTTTATTGATTTCACTTTTAATTTTTAAAATATTTATTTTTGAAAGTATTACATATATCCCCTTTTTCCCATTGACCTCTTCTAGCCCACCTCCACCCCCTACCCCACGCACACCTGCCCCAGCCTTCACCATTCTATTGTCTGTGTCCATGGGTTATGCATATATGCATACAAGATCTTTGGTTGATCTCTTCCCTCCCACTCACCTTCCCTCACCTTCCCTCTGAGATTCCACAATCTGTTCCATGCTTCTATTTCTCTGGATCTATTTTGTTTATCAATTTATCTTGTTCATTAGATTCCACATATGAGTGAGATCATGTGATATTTATCTTTCTCTGACTGGCTTTTAGAGCGAGGGGAAGGGATAGGAATAGAGAGATAGAAACATCAATGATGAGAGAGAGCCATTGATCGGCTGCCTCCTGCACACCCCACACTGGGGATTGAGCACACAACCTGAGCATGTACCCTGACTGCGAATTGCACCATTGACCTCTTGGTTCATAGATCAACACTCTGAGTCACCCCAGTCAGGCTAATCTTCCATTTTAAGAAAGTAGAAAAACAAGAGCAAATGAAACACAAAGAAAATATAACAAAATAAATAATGAAAGATAAGAGCAGAAATCAATGAAATTAAAAAAAAGGAGAAAAAAATCAATTGAATAAAAAGTGACTCTTTGAGAGGATCAATACAATTGTAAACTTTTATCCAGACTGATTTAAAAAAAAAGTGAATGCACACATTTCCAATACCAGGAATGAGAGAGGGGGAGATCACTATAGATCATACTGATATTAAGATAATAATAAGGAATTATTTTAAATTAGTGAAAAGCTAATAAGACAGAAGTGATTACACCACAATTAACAGGCAATCTATGCAAGGCTATTGTTACTTTACTTAAGGCTGAAGTTGAAAGGATAAAACATGATACATTAAGTCCCTTAGTTGTTATGTCTAGCCTATTTTTATTAATAATAACAACAAAAAATATCTAGGACCTGAGGTTTGGAGGGACCTGTGTTAAGCCATCTCTGGGCAAGAAAAAAAAAAACCAAAAAAAACAAAACACAAAAAACGGAGGTCCTTTGAAGATACATTTATGTATATGAAATAATAAAGCCATAAGTTATATGGGTTAAATAAGCACTCTTTGGGTTGATGAGAGGGAGTGGTTATAAAGGTCCAGGCAGATCTCTTGTAGAAATCAATCCCAATAGCTCAACTCTCATGTTAGAGTTACTTAAAGTTGCAATTGCTGGATTTTTGAGAAGGCTAAATAATTCGAGAAACCTAATAATGACCAACTCTTAATAACTGGTTAAAACACATTAGATAAAAGGTCCAAGCTAATTTCAAGACATAACTAATACAGACTTCCAGAGATAGAATAATAGAATGAGATCTTTTAGACTAATAAACTAATTCAGAACATTTGGATTGCAGACAAACTGGTTTTACAATAAGCCAAGGAGGGAAGGAATACTGAACCAAGCTCCTGTTGTTATGCTTATGTCATAACATGTGATGTAAGGAGCAAACAAAAGCACAGTGGCATGCTGTAAGTAGATATATTTACAAGAAACATAAACATGTAAATTTTCACATAAGCATTCTAAGGGGAATTTTCTCATAGTGATAGGATCCTTTATAGTCTACTAGCTCCCAAGAAATAAAACATATCAATATTAAAGTCATACATTTATCTACTGTTAATGGTAGCTGCCCACTTATTATCTCAGATCAACTTTGGGAATTTAGAATTTTCCAATAATATAGATTTAGTTGCATTTCCCCCCTAATCTAAACATATTGTTAAAAAAAAACAAACATATTACCTGAGCACTTTTAAAAGGTGAGGAATTCTGATATGAATATCTTCTAAGAGAGAAGTCTTACACTGTAAAGGGAGGTCTCACAGGTACCCTGCTCTCCCTCCTGCAATGCCAATACATCAGGTGTCAGTTCTCTATAATACACCACCTGTCAGGCTAGAACGAGGGACTATTGCTGATCCTGAACTTCCTCTGAGCGAGGGAGCAGACATTTCACTGAATCGAGCCTGAAACCTTTTGGTGTAGGGACAATGTTCTAACCAACTGAGACACCTGGCCAGGGAAATATCTCACTCATTTTTTTTTAATCCAACTTATTTATTTAAGAGACTCCGAAGGAATTTATATATTATTCCAGTGGTTGTTGGGAGAGGTCATGGAGGGAACATGATCTCTAGTTGACCTTGAGATGAACCTGGTCAAATTAGCAACTCCTCTCCTTTCCCTGTGCGAGAAACGGGAATGTAAATTCCACGCTCAATGCACACAGCTGAGCCATATCAAAGACATCGCCTTGGGAGCATGAGGTTTGTTGAGATCAGCTGTACAGAAAAAGTCACTGAACAGTTAAAATCTCTATAAACGTTTAAGATTCTGGCGGGTGCACGGGAATATCTACTCATCTTGCAGCGTCCGTCCGACGAGCCTTGTAAGTAAATTCCCTGGTTTAGGAAAACTGTCACCCACTAGTTTGAAGTGACAGCCTTTCTCAGGTCTCTCTTTGTCCTCCATGTACAGGGACCGGTTTCAAATTTTAGCTGGGTAACTCCCTAGGTTTTGAAACAAACGTGATCACATTCTTCGTATATTTTTTCCTCAGCAAAGTATTTATTGAATACATGACAATTGTTTAATGAAAATCAATATCCAGGCACTCTTTTTTAAAGGAAAATCTGAGTTGCAGTTATAATCTGCTGTGGAATTGCTACATGCCTGAAATTCCAAAAGTGAAATTGTGCCTTGTTCAGCATCTCCATTTTAGTGTTTGGTGGGACTATTGGCGCCAAAGCAAGTCTTGGTGGGGAAGCACTCAACTGCCATCTGATTTTCTTTCTAAATATTCTGTTTGAGTCAAAACTATTTCAGAAAATTATTAATCCAGAAAATGATTTCTTATTTCAGTGAGTCTTATAACACATAGGTAATTGCATGAAGGTATCTGTGTACAATAAACTTTAAAAAGGGGTCTAATATTACTCAACTCTGGGTTTACAAAAACAAGATCAAAACAACTATTTATATAAAGAGAAATTTAAATAAAATTAAATCTTTTGATGTCCAAAGGATTAAATGATTCCCCTTGTGGCCAACAAAGACTGAGCTAACATAGTAAGAAAAGCAAATCTATTTATAAAACATATGTAATTAGTACTTATAAATCCCTTATTATGTGTTAGGAAATATGCTAAGCATGTAATAAATATTAATTCATTCCAGCCCTCACAGTAATCCTGTTAGGTATGTATTAATGTCTTGATTGCAAGTAAATTTTTTTTAAAAGTTGGGGGGAAAGAGAAAGACTTGTGGAGACTATGAGGCAGGTGATATGAGGTAGGTCCTTCTGAACTGTAATGCCCAAGTTACTGACACTATCTTTTATTGTCATTTGGGCCAATTAGGGCTGGAATTTGGCAAGTAATAATTAATTGCATTCAGATAAATAAAGGCTAAGAAGATATGCTAGGGTTTTAAAACCTTCCACTTATTAACATAAGTGGAATTCATATATATGTTGTCTATGTGCCACTGTTTACTAATACTGTTCAGCTCCTAAACCTGAATGATGCCTTTAAACTGATTTTATAGATATAATCAAGATAAAACAGAATTACTGCTTTAAAATGGAAACCTTAAACAAAGATTTCATGTATGATTTTTAATCACCAAATTTACTTCCTCCCACTTATCTGTTTTGTACTAAATCCTAGTAGTTGCTCTATTACCTATGAGAAGATATTTTAAATGCTATATTTCATAGAATAAAAAAATCTTAAATCCTAGAAACAATGTTAGATGCAAATGTAATGTTAGTCAGTGGTGTAGCTTTTTTAATTTTCTTTTTCTTTCCACTATTCATAGCAGATAATCTACTGGATTTAAGTAAAATAGTGATTTTAAAAAGAGATTTGGGAAAAAAGAAAAGGCAACTTGTTCTCCAAGTTATTATTTGTACCTTTTAATTTTATAAAAACTCAGTAGTTCAGTTTGATGTTATAAATTGTTTTAAACTGTTTACTACATTAGGTTAAATGTTTGCAGTTGGTAGAGTTTTTTTTTACCTGTATCATCTTTTCTGACATCTACTGGCAATACCTGATATTGCATTGCTCTTTAATTCATTCTTATCTGCCTTCTCTAACTGTCCAGTACTCATTTATTCAGATAATACCAATTTAATCCACCCTAAAGAACTCAGTGAGGACCCTTAGCTAAAGAAGAGGTATTGTAATATGAGACCGAATCACAGAAGAGGAAACATTTAGTTTTCCAGAGGCTGAAGAATTATACACTTAGCATATTGTGCATATATTTAATTTCATGGCTTGGTACTAAAAGATACATAATACTTTATTTCTGGAAAACTCCAAACTCATTCCATCTAAGTGTTACATGTAGTAACACTTAGTGTTTACAATTATCAATCAATCCCTCTAAGTGACATGTTCTGCAGTTTGATAGTTAGGTGATAAAAACTGTGCATTAGAGTAAAACTGGGAAGGGCTAGTCTAAATCCACATTAAAATGAGTGCACTGTACCCAGATTCCTGCAAACATCGGGGGCATGGCTACGGAGCAGCATGCATGAGCAAACTTTTTATGTTACCCGGAATCCATTCATCCTCAGTGCCATCACTCAAATCCAGATACTTGTTGCCAGCGCCAAGATTTATAGGCTGAGGCTCGTTTTTGAAATTGCTTTGTATTTCCATCGAACAGCCAGGGCAGCCGCATGTTAAAAAAAAAAAAAAAAAAAAAAATCTGCCTTGGTCTCCTTGGAGCCTATTTATAAAACTAATTTGTCTCCCTGGACATTTTTTTTTTTTTCTCTCATTCAAATGCCAGCCCTTGGCTTCTAAACCATTAACCCCCCTCCTTTTTTAATTATTATTTTTTTTTATCCCCAACAAAATACTGTCACAGGCAATGGCTTTGCAGGACAGTGATGAGCCCCATGATAGAGTCCTCCCAGGCAGGACACAAGCCATGTCGCCTTCTGGCCGGAGGTGGATCCGGTGCCCTCCCTGCAGACGCGCAGGCACACACAGAGCGCCGGGAAGCGCGCATTTACTGTACCGCATGCCGGCTGCCTTGGAGGAACTGTAGCTAACCACCTTATTAGTATTCTCGCCTCCGCAGACTCTCACTCGCAGGCAGCATCAGAGGGCTGAGCGACATGCAGCTGAACGGGGACAGACACAGCTCTGGCAGCCCTCTCCTCGCAGCCTGCCGAACGCCGGGGGTGGGGGCTGCAGCACATCAAGATTAACAACCTCGCCAGAACCCGGGGCACCCCGCGAGCAGACACCTCTGCCGATTGACCCGCTCCTGGCTTGATGCATCAGCCTGGGGGGAGAGGGATTCGGAATCTACCTGGTCCTGGGGGGCCCCCCTGATTTTTTTTTTTTTTTTTTGGATGTTCTTTTGATCCTACATCGATCTGGGGAAGGTAACAGTGAGCCCAACCATCTGCAGCGCACAGCAGCTATTGGAGGTTACTCCTGACAGTTTTCATTGCACTGGTGTGTGTGACTCTGTGTGTGTGTGTGTGTGTGTGTGTGTGAGTGTGTGAGAGTGCGGGGTGCCTGCATTTGCGCGGAAGAGAATGTGTGAGTGCCCGCGAGTGCGTGTGTTTGTGTGACAACTAACGCAGGTATATCGTACCCTAGATTTCAGCGCGTGAAAATATTCTCTGGGCACTTGGGCTCACCGTCTGTAGCCTCCCCCCCCGCCATCCAGTGCTCAGCACCCCCTTTCTTCTCCACCCCGCCCCCCCTTCTTCTTTTTGCCTTTGATGAGTTTCTGGCTTACTTTTTGACGGAGTCTCTTGGACACGTTTTGCTGGCTGATCAGATAAATGGAACCTTTGAAAACTGATTATTTTTCTCCTCTGTGACTTTAAAGAAGAAGAAGAAAAGATTAGTGCAAGATGAGCTAGAGGATTTTACATTTTCCTTGGTGAAATCCGAGGGTGCAGAGGGTGCAGAAAGAAGGTAAGTCACGGGACTGCTTAGATCTTGGTCCCTGCTTCCATGCAATGTTTGGGCTTTCCGGTTGGTTTTCAGAAACCCATATGCAGTCTATAAGCGCGTCTTCAGAGAATGCAGTGCTCAGAAGAACTCAGTGTGTGGCATTTTGGGGCTATTTTCATGCCAAGGAGTTTATTTCCATTTGTATAACCAAGCCCCCATCCTTCCATTTTTATACCTCTTATTGATCTAATATTATCACAGTGAATTCTGCATATATGAAATCTAGAAAAAAAATTAATCCCAGCCTTCTCCCTCCTTGACATACTCTCTAAATTTGAGAGGGGGAAAAAAATCAGGAAAGCTACTGGCAGAGGCTCTGAGTTAGAGGCAAAAGTGTGTGAGGGTGGGGGTTGGGAGGATAACCTGGACCTTTATGATAACTTAGTAGACTGCTTTTCCATTGCACTTTTTTTTTTTTCTGGCATAGTGCAGTCTGCTCTGGAGAGTAGCGAATGCATGGAATACAGAAAAGCTGTTTCAACAGCTCTTAATTGAAGCAAATGAGTACAAACTGGAAATTGTTTAGTATTTCGAACCTCTCTTTTTTTGCACGGATTCTCTTGCTATTGCATCTCATTAACCTTTCTGAAGGCAGCGTCCGTCTCCTGATTAAGACTTGTGTCTCTCATTTTGAAACCTCCCTTTGCCCTCCTTGGTCCCCAGAGATCACATTGCTCTTACTTGTCTCTTCTTGGCTGGAAAGGCAAGCAGGGAGCATCAGGAATTCAGGGGACTTGAGTGGAACATTTCACCTAACTCAGTCTCCAGTGTTTCTTCGTGATTAGCTTTGCATTTTTTGTTTGTTTGTGTTTTCTTTCCATTTAATTCAAAGTTAAATGTATCTAGTACTTTACTTATTTCCATCCCAAGGTTATTTAAAGCAAAAGGCCATTGCATGGTGATAGCATCTGCGTTTCTGTATCTGTATTGTTATCTCTGCATTGGCATCACTTAGCTTCTCCCAAGAAGTGAGAAAACTTGTAAATGTATTTTTCTAAAATGCTGAGACCCCAAGTGGAAGTACTGGAGCTTCCCTCTGTCAATGCATATGGCATTTGGGGACTCTTTTCCAATGCATACGGGTGGTTTCTCCTAAAAGGATGGTGATATTTCATGGGATGTTAGCCAACTCGGAATGGTTACTGTGAGCATATTCATGCAGGAGATGCCAGGAATGTTAGTTCACTGGGCAGAGTGGAGCATGTAGAGGTGTTTCCATGTACTGATGCCTGTGTATAGATGGAGAAATGGAAGAAATCACAGCAGAAGAGATTTAGTCAGAGGCATTTGATGGGTTAACATTTTTTGAGAGCAGCCAAGTTGAAGGATGTTAAACATCATACTTAACACATTAATACTATTTCCTGTTTCTAAAAAGAGTTGTTCAAAATTTGTGAACTGAAAAGAAAACACACACAAACAGAACTTAAAGATGAGATTATACCATGGACTGTCCCTTTCTTGTCTATCTAAGTTTTTGCAGGATGGTGTTAGAGACCCAAGTAAAGGGGGCAGCTGATAAAAGATGTCTCCCCCACCCCCCACCATCCTTTAACTTATACCTCACATAGTGCCCTTGGTAAAAATGCTAGGAGAAACTCCCTCCTGTCCGTATAATTTATGGCATATCTTTCTTGTCAACTCTAGCTGCTCAGGATATTTTCATCTGCTACTCATAGATTCCGGTTACATTTCACCTGTCAAGTAAGGGGATTTTTTTTTTCTTTTTTAAATGACTTGAACAGAGGTGAAACCCCAAATAAAATTTCATTTTCCTTCTGGAGAAAATAACCTGGAACATTCCTCAAACCTGAAGGTGAATGTAATATATAAATAAGAAACACAAAGTTGACTGCTCTAAGGAGAGGGCAGCGCCCTAATGCTCCATGTGCCAGTGGGTTAGGTCTGGGCTTTGGAGGTTCCCACATCCTGCCAGGACAATCGGCATTCCTTAGGTTGGTCAGCTCTTCATTAACCTTCAGCTTTTGACAGCCAGTACCAGGCACAGGGGACAGTGTTTTACACCATCTGTCTTGTTAGGATTGTTCTGAAGAAAGAGAAACCCTTTGAAAATGCTGCGCTGGAAGTGGGCAAATTAGTACCTCTTTTTATCAAGGCTATTTAATTTTGACGGTTCCTCCTCCCATTCACATTCTCATCCAGTGTGACTATATTTAGGCTTGTGGGATTGGTAAAGTTTAATTGCATAGATTATTCTCAACACCATCTTCAAAAAATTATAAGGATAACATCTTGGCTTTTGTGCATTTGAGATTTAATAATTGTAATGAGTGAATCTACTAGCAAGAGCAACACTTTCATTATCACTCATTTTAGGCTAATAATAGAAGTGGGGTTCAAAGCCAACTCGGGATTTTCTGATTACAGCGCCTGCAACGTGCA
Organism: Cnephaeus nilssonii; assembly: GCF_951640355.1. Classification (NCBI taxonomy): domain Eukaryota; kingdom Metazoa; phylum Chordata; class Mammalia; order Chiroptera; family Vespertilionidae; genus Cnephaeus; species Cnephaeus nilssonii. Next base: position 13,434,376 of record NC_137084.1, on the reverse strand, counting down.
AAGCACCTCCCAGGTATCTCAAGGATTCCTGATGGTGTTTGAGTTGATCGCAACCCTGCATCTTTATTATCAGCCCAGGTCAGAGCAGCGGTAAACAGCTCTCCATCAGAACTGGCTCCAGATCCAGGGCTTTGTTTTGTGATGGCGAGTGTTTTGGAGTTTAATAGGGCTGGTTTTCCTGCTTAGTGAGTTCAGAAAAGAAAGGTGAAGGGAGGGAAGTAGCTTTCCATTTCAGTAGAGGTAATAGTTACCAAAGAAGAGGCAGAAGTTCCCCAGAATAAATAAGTGCAGGGCTATCTTTTTAAAACAATGAATTGGTAAAGGGTTGTCTTGCATTTTTTGGAGGAGGAGAATAAAGGAAATTCCAGTTACTTCTCTGTTTAGTGCCCGTCAGTTGGCTAGTGTTTCTGTGGGTCTTTGCTCAAGTGAGCCAACCAGGCCCAACATTCTCTAGCATGTTTCTATGTTTCTAAGACCCAGAGCACTTAACACATGAAGGGCTCTTGGCTTATGTAACAAACAGAGCTGACAGCTGGAGAGCTAGCTACTGAGAACCTTAAAGGGAGCCAGAAAGATCCCACAGTAAGTTGAGCAAAAGGGAGCTCTTGGGGCTCTGGCTCTGGGGGTGGGTGAGGACCAGGTGGACTGAACTTGAAGTTTTGATTGCTGAGTCATTACAACCGCCTGGAGCTGTGTGCTCGCTGCAGGAACTGATGCTGACATCAGGGGTCAATGCTAAAAGGCTAGAGCATCAGCCGACAGCAGAAAATGCAGACTCTTGGAATAGGGAGATATACTATCTGACTTACATTTGGGGGACAGATTTACTCTCTGTGTATTCTTGCTATTGTTCTTATTACTTAAAAACAACACCTCAGAATGCTCCAATAAATTACAAAAGAAAATCTAGCCCCACCAGTGTGGCTTAGTGGTTGAACGTTGACCAGGAGGTCAAGGTTGGATTCGTGGTCAGGGCACATACCCGGGTTGCAGGCTTGATATCAGTGTGGGGTGTGCAGGAGGCAGCTGATCAATGATTCTCTCTCATCATTGATGTTTCTATCTCTCTCCCTCTCCTTTCCTCTCTGAAATCAATAAAAATATATTTTTAACAAATGACAAAAGAAAATATAGATTAATTGAAGTGCAACTAGGACAGGGATTTGGCAATTGACTAAATCAATTCACTCAATTATATGTATTGCCTTTTGAGAACACTCAGTAGTCACAGCTAAGTGGAAGGAGAGCAAAGGCTGGGGTTAGAATCCCAAGAAGAAAATCCCTGGATTGAAGGTCAGAAGGCATCATTCAAGCATTGATGGTGCTGTTTAAAGATCAGTAAGTCACTCCAAGTGTCAGAACCCCAATTTCTTCCTATATAGTTTGGAAATAGCATTCTTAATCCATAGTATTGTCATGAGAATTATAATGAAATATTACAGAGTAAAATGATCTGTAGGTATACATTGCTGTGGAAACCTAAAGTGTTATGATAATGATGACTTCCTATCTGATTCAAGACTTTACATATTGATTTCTCCAATGATTTCAAATTAAATTGATGAAGTAGAACTGGTATTTTCTTCATGATGAGTGATCAAAATTTACAGTGTTATAATTTGAGCACTTTCCCGCCTTTGAGGATTATACCCCTTCTTACTAAGATTTGTGGTATACTCATAGTTACTTGTGTGTGTGTGTGTGTGTGTGTGTGTGTAGGTACAGGTGCATGCACACAGGCGCACTGTGTGTGCAAATGAGCATGATTGCATGTGCAAGTAATTGACAAGTCTATAGGAGTTATGATTTTAGATTCGTATAAAATAGAAAATGTGTGAGGACCTGAATCATTGGAATTGAGTATCCAGGAAGGACTTGGACACTCTAGCCCTCATCTGTTGGAATACATACATTTTTAGAGTTTGTAGGCTTTAGAAAACTCTACTTCACAAGGAAGCTGTTGTCTGGAACTTGAGTAAAACTTGGAAGTTGTATCAATAGGTATTTATAAAAGGTTGATGACTGTCACTCTGACTTACATTTTAGGGACAGATAGGTCAGGATTAAAAGGCTGAGTTGGAGATCATGTTGGCAAGAGTAAGTGATATTGGCAAGCACTAGCTTTGGAGTTGGACAGACTTGGGTTCAATACCTATTCTCTAAGAGACTCAGTTTATCTGTTCTATAAGATAGACACAATCACTCATTCAGAAGGCCTCTGTTATGAATGAAGAAATTATAATATACACAGTACTTTGTAAAACCCTTTACACAAAATTGGAACTCTGCAGATAGTTCAAATATATTCGTTCTTTCTTCTTCACCAAGCTTAAGAATTAGGAAGACCACTCTAATCCAGTCAATGTTCTTATGTAATTTAGGCATACATAAGGTGGGCAAAAGCCGCCAATGTAATCCAAGAGCTAATTAAAACTGGAGCGAGAGAAAGCTATATTTCTGTAAATGAGCTCATTTCATGTACTATGGTTTCATCAGGTCTTTTCTCAGAGCAACCAAGTGCCCTTTCCAGATGTCACTTCACTTAACGTTCACAACTTCCACAATGATACTGAATGTAAGTAGCAAGAATCAAGTGCACCCATCCATATGTGGTTGCAGAAACACAATTCAGATGTCAGCGGGTAGTGTGAACATTGCTCTTTATCTAACATCTCATTTTGTTCTCAGTCAAAGAAAGGGTGCATATTTATTAAACACCTACCAGGTACAAGCACTGTGATCATTGTTATGGGGAATACAGAAGGACTCTCTCTGCTCATGTCTCTTTGCTACACTTTCTGCATTTGGATGGGGCATGCTGAAGTCTTCAAGGTTGCCCCTTGGAATGTGGACTTGATCACTCAACAGAATTAAGATTCCTCTGCAAGAGTCTGACCTAGGTAGGTCTGTGCCATTGAATCTGACCTTTATTTAGTTCAAGATGCAAAAAATGTAAAAATCCTTGTTCCTATTAATGTAGCTGAGCTGAGCTGTCAGTGACGAGTTCAATTCTGCTTTGCCAGCTCTGCGTGGCTGGTATTACTTGACCCAGGTATTTCTGTTCTGCAGAGTCAGCCGTTCTCTGTGTAGGAAGGAAGTAGGGTTTTGTTCTTCAGGTTGTGGGTTCCTTCTCTCCTTATAACCAATGGATGAAGTCTATTTTATGGCTTGCTGGGAAAGAAGGCATGTTCTCTGCATTTAAAGGACCCGTTTCTTAAAATACACATTTAGTAGAGTAAGAAAGAGAAGAGGAATGTCAATTGCTCAAAATAATAAACACGAGTTCACTGGCCTCTTCTACAGCCTCAAGCATCAGGATTTATGGTTAGAGCACTGCATTGAATTAAGGACATTCCCTCTGTAAAATACCCAGATTATTGCCAGCAGTGTTATAAATTATAATTATCTCACATAGTAAACAGATATGTTTTCTATGCCAGGCATGGTACTAGGTAGGTTATATTATTTACTTAAACTTCTAAAAAACGATAAGATAATATCATTATTCTCATATTACAGATGAGGCAAAAAGTGATTCATTTTTTGCCTAAAATTCTGGCTCACTTCAGAGCTCATGTATATTCTTCTACATTATGGTTATTAAATTTAAATATTTGTTGGTTGCAAACCTAGTGCTTCTTCACATAAATCCTTTAATATAGACAGTCCAGGGTCAGCCTTCTCTAGATGAAAATAGAGTAATCTTGTTTTATTGACCTGACTCAGTCTATCAGTGGGACAATACGGTCTCAAGTGTTGCTATGGGATCTCTGAAGGGTCACCTCCCTGAATCAAGGGGTTTCTGATATAGTACATCACCAATGCCACACTTCTGTGCCCTTTGGCAGCATCCATAGCTTGAGATAGAGCTCTCCTTAATTTTGCCAGTTATCTGTATCATTGGAATATTTGCTATCATGTGGAATATTGGTAATGGTATAAAAATACCACAGTTATAGGACTTGGAATAAAATAAAGACATAAAGGTCTCCTCTGTAACATTAAATAGTAAGCATTATTGGCAAGTATATGTAGTGTGCACTTTATGGGTAGTCTCTCTCAATATGTTTATCTACTAATTAGTTATGTAACTCTGTACAGATTATTTTTGTACCCACATAACCTTATCTTACCTTGCAGGGTTATTATAAAAAGATGAAGAAAAAAATAATAGTTGTAAAGGACTTAAAACAGAGATTGGAACTTATTTGATGCTTAAAAATATGTCATTATAATAATTATATTTATTTAGATATAATAATTAGTAGTAATAATAGTTAGTAGTAGTATTAATTATGATAATATAGCAATCTCTGTTTGCCAGAGGTTATACAAATTATCAATTCACATAAATACACAGAAAGCAAATATCTGTGTCTCTCTGACCATAAAAAATATGAGAGAGAGGAGGAAAATTACCCTTTAGTAATATTGATGTCAGTGGGGGAACATGATGATGGAAAAAGAGTGATTTTGTGCAGAGCCTTCAAGGAGATTAGAGAAACAAAGAGAAACAAGTGAGAATTTCATGAGCTGAGGCATACTTTCTAAAGTTACATCCTAAAATGCTCTGACTTTGGGAATTAGCCCACTGCTTGGGTATGAAAGAGAAGAGGTAACAATCTTCCTTTGACTTTACTCTCAAAGAAGAAAGAACATTTTAATTACCTTTTATCTTATTTATGCAAAATTTATCTAGCTTTTGTACATAATGCAGGTATTTCAGGTGTTGGTATTCTAGCTGCATATATCTATAAAAATAAAAGTGTAATATGCAAATTGACCAAATGGCTGAAGAGTGGAACTGTCCAGACAACCTTCCAACCTTCCAGGAGAAGCCGGGGCTGCATGAATTCCGTGCATCGGGTTTTGTGTGTGTGTTTGTGTGTGTGTGTGTGTGTGTGTGTGTGTGTGTGTGTGTGTATAAAAAACAAACAAACACCTAACCTACCATTATGGCAGAACAACCAGAACAACCGGTCGCTATGATGCGCACTGACCACCAGGGGGCTGACGATCAATGCAGGAGCTGCCTCCTGGTGGTCAGTGCACTCACATAGGGGGAGTGCCGCTCAGCCAGAAGCTAGGCTCACGGCTGGTGAGCGCAGCAGCGGTGGCAGGAGCCTCTCCTGCCTCTGCGGTAGTGCTAAGCAGAAGCGAGCCGAGCGGTAAGGAGCAGTGAGCATGTGGGTGGTAAGGAGCGAGGGGTCCCAGACTGTGAGAGGGATGTCTGCCTGCCCACAGGGAGCTAGCCTAAGCTGGAAGGCAGACATCCTCCGAGGGGTCCTGGACTGCAAGAGGGTGCAGGCCAATCTAAGGGAAGCCCCCCCACTCCAAATGCACAAATTTCATGCATTGAGCCTCTAGTGTGTGTGTGTGTGTGTGTGTGTGTGTGTGTGTGTGTGTGTAGCCTATCTAATAAAAGAGTAATATGCAAATTGACCATCACTCCAACACACAAGATGGCTCCCCCCATGTGGTCAAAGGTGGCTGCCCCCATGTGGACACAAGATGGCTGCCGCAAGATGGCCAGCAGGGGAGGGACCAGGCCTGCAAGGGAGGGCAGTTGGGGGCAATCAAGCTTGCAGGGGAGGGCAGTTAGGGGTGACCAGGCCTAAAGGGGAGGACAGTTAAGGGCAAACAGGCTAGCAGGGGAGCAGTTAGGCATCAATCAGGCTGGCAGGGAAGTTGTTAGGGGGTGATCAGGCTGGCAGGCAGAAGCGGTTAGGGGCAATCAGGAAGGCAGGCAGGCGAGCAGTTGGGAACCAGCAGTCCTGGATTGTGAGAGGGATGTCCGACTGCCCGGTTAGGCCTGATCCTACCAGGATCAGGCCTAACCGGGCAGTCGGACATCCCTCGAGTGGTCCCAGATTGGAGAGGGTGCAGGCTGGGCTGAGGGACACACACACACCCTGTGCACAAATTTCATGCACCGGGCCTCTATATATATAATCAGCATTTTAAATGTTTGATGGTAAGCCATTACAGGTGGGAGACTGAAATCCTTTATGTAGGACCTTTTGATTTTAATATTCATGTTGTAAGTTACAAGTCACAGAACCAAGGGCCAAGTGAATTCACAGCCTACATTTTAAGAAAAGTATAATTGGATTAAAAACCTGGGACCATATATACCTAGAACTAGTGGATGCTCAGTATGAAACAAGTGTTTCAGTAAAGAAAAGTTTTCCATACACGTTGGGACAAATGTTTGGATAAGAGTTAAAATAATTGTGAAACACAAGCATTTTGAACAATCACTTTAACAAAGGCTAACTCTTTCCTGAAAACAAATAGTAATACAAACAGTGAATGGACTTGATAATTTTTTTCCTGTTGGAAATCTTCACTATATATAGTGAAAGCAAACTCCATACTGAGCATAGATACACACAAGGAAAACACTTCACTCATCTTTGTTTATATGTGGTTTTTGCTCAGGATTTTTCACAGACTGACTAACCTGAATTACTATTAAACTGTAAACATTTTATTAATCTGTTTTGACTACAGTGCTGATAGTAAGAGCATATGCTAGTATACAAACAGTCTTAAACTTTTTCTGAGAGTCTCTTGACTGCAAATACTTTCAGGAACCTGAGTTTGTTCTGCTCATAGATGGCTGAGTTCTTCTCCCTGTGTTTATCTGGTCGATGCTACCTCCTTTATCTCTTTCCTCTTCCTTGCCCTGTCTTGCCTTTTGCAGTGATTCTACTGGATGTGTTTTTGCCACTTCAAGTTTCATTTTTATCTCTCCCAGCATGATAGGCATTGCTGCATTTTCCCCCTAAGCTTTCACTAATGGAATTTGAATCTGCCTATCTGGTACATGGGTTTTTTGTTTGTTTGTTTTCTCTAAAACTCATTTGACTAGATCTAGGTCAAATAGCACAGTGTTAAATACATGCTAGCTCGTGTGTTAACTAATCATCCAGCTTTTGCATAAGTAAATCAGAGTTCTCAACAAATCCTCTTGTGAATACCAATATATTATTTTGCTTCTGTGGTCGTTTTAATGGTGTTATGTATTCTACACGTGTCTATTGAACACCTATTATGTTCACTATTATATCAGTTATAGTATGGAACAGAAATTGTAAGTAATGTGATTTATTCCCTCCTCAAATATACAGGGTGTCCAAAGATGATAACTCAATTAGATGTTTCTTTCTTTTCAGATTTAACCCTTGGAATTAGTAATTACTCTAAGTGTGTATACATTTTTGGGGAACACCCTGTATTAATATATTGTTGCTGATGTTATATTGACAAAGGAGAAACTGACCTGCTAAATAGGCAGCATAGTGTTCAGAACCAAAACTTGGTGGGATGATTCAGAAAATGGAGTGATCATGGGAAAGATTGTGGTTAGGGAATTTTAAGGAAGAAAGAGAATCTTGGCTTTGGTCCTAAATATAATGTGAAGCAATATTAATATTTCTGAAGAGAAAATGGAAGAGATTAGGATTTTGCATATCAGTATGAACAGAGTCAGGAAATGCATCCCCGAGTAGTGGGTGGGTAAGAATAAAGATACAGGCGGGCCCTGTAGGAGGACTGGAAAAAATTCACCAAGTTAACACAAGAGCCAGCATGTGTTTATCATGGTGCTCTTCCAGGTGGTATGCTGGGAACTTCCCAGTTGTGAAAAGGAAGTATAATAATTCTCAGGATGCAGATGAGGAAACTGAACCTCAGACAACTTGTGCTTTGCTCCAGGTAATGAGGCATTGCACGCAGCACATGCTGTCTGCCCAGAGGCATTGGCTGCAGAGCCCAGGTTACCTTATTCCTCCCATTCTGAGCTTTATTCTTCCAACCCCTTAAAGCCATACACCAGGCTCTCTACTTTTTTTTTTTTTCTTATCGCCTTTTACAATTTTCTACGCTCTTTTGGGTGACAGTTGTTTTCAGTCTTGCTGTCAGATTTTTTTTTTTTTTTTTACCTTAAGCAGTTTTCCAGGGATCCTTTCTTCCAATGATCACCAACAAGAGTGTGGGATCAAGGACAGACACAAAGACTTACCTGTTCCGTGTCCTCATTCTCTGGTCCTTGCCGAGCTCTGAGGATGGCCTTTTCTCTTCAGTTTCTGGAAGGGGAGCTAGTGCTTCATACAGATGGCCTGTGGGACAGGCAGATGGTCACAGCCTCTAACGGTGTGTTTAGGGGAAATGGTCTGCGATCTACCAGCTCAGACCGCAATGCCACTTAAAACCACCGTGAAGAGCTGACAGTCTTCAGCCCAGTTATTCAGTTTGTGGCTCTTAGAGATGCCAGAGAGGCCTGTTCTTCTCTGAGTAGATGGCAGTTTCTCTTTATCTCAAGCGGGAGGGATTATCACTCCAAACACTAAATCTAGGCATTTGCCAGGGGGCTTAGCAGGATGCTGTTTTTCTTGATTTAGGGACTGGATCCAAGGTAAGGACCCAAGAGAAGGAAAAGGCAGATTGTTTTAAAGTGGTTAGCTCTGATGCTGACCCTGCCATCAACTTGATAAAGCAGCAGAAGGGTTTGGCCCATCTTGAGGAAGCCACGGGGATTGATTCTCTGGTCATTACTCGCTGCCTCTCTGGGGCAGTACAGTCAGCCGTCTGTCTAACACCTGACTCTCTCCCCCGATGAGAACAGAGCTAGGAGATTCGGAAACAGAAAAGGAACTCATTTCCTTTCCTTGTCAGGGCCTGAGTACGGTTCCAGAAGAACCTGCCCTCCTCAATACCTATTTTACTCACCCGTACCACCTCCCCTGGTACTTAGAGATTTGAGAGTCCAGAATATAAGGACATCTTTCCCTGCTCCTGTCATCTTTTCCCTTAGTCTTCTGACCAAGTGGAGGCCACAAAAGATGACAAGTCAGGGTCAGGCAACAGCTCCAATTTCTGACATCTACCCAGATGATCATCTAACCTGCTAACTTGCTAAGGCTTCCTGTTTTTTTGCTATTCAGAACTGTATACCTCTATCCTCATACTCCAGACCCAAGTTTTCCAACATCTACCTCAGGCCCACCTTCTTTTCTGGTCACATGTTTGATTGCTTTCATATCCACACCCCTTGTTCTAGTCTCAGTTCGGCACATTTACCCAATTTTAAGCCACTTTTGGGCTTCAGTTGATAGGCGTTGTTTCCATCCCCCCAGACCTTGCAATACTGAGTTGCAATACTCAACTCTCCAGCTAGAGTGAGGAGCAGACATTACTTTTGTGTGCATGACTCCATCTTCCAAGTCTGCAAACCCTACTTACAAATTTGACAACTATCTCATTTCTCTGTCATTTGATGTAAGCATCTTTAAAAAAGGACAATGTTGCCGAAACCGGTTTGGCTCAGTGGATAGAGCGTCGGCCTGCGGACTCAAGGGTCCCAGGTTCGATTCCGGTCAAGGGCATGTACCTTGGTTGTGGGCACATCCCCAGTAGAGGTTGTGCAGGAGGCAACTGATCGATGTTTCTCTCTCATCAATGTTTCTAACTCTCTATCCCTCTCTCTTCCTCTCTGTAAAAAATCAATAAAATATATTAAAAAAAAAAAGGACAATGTTCTTATCTGCCAAGTTGGGATCATGTTAACAACTAGCGTTTATCCAGCATTGACTAGTTGTCTAGAACTTCATGCTCATTATCAAAAATGTAATCCTCCCCCTTGAAAAGAAGTATGTGATAAATATACAATTTTAAATATAGGAACATTTAAGCTCAGAGAGGTTAAATAAATGGCCAAGACTCATAGTAGATTTCTTGTTTATTATACCTGTTTCAAAATACAGTATGATGCCCCCTAATTCATTTTTAAAACTATCTTTTGTCACAGGGAATACATGGGATTTTTTGTTTGCATATGTAAAAAAAAAGCTTTATAAACTTTAAAACTCTAAGTAAATGTTAAGTGTTGCTATGTTCTATCCTAAAATTATTTATGAATGGTACCGCATGTATTTATGTAGCTTAGTATAATAAATAACTAGTTAAGGGACAATCATTTTTTAATTTTAAAGCAGAAATATCGTGGGTGCTTATGAAATAGAGCTCCAAAAGCAGCTGCTGGCAGCAGTCTGAGTGGTGTGTCTGGTGAAATACAGTAGAACCTGACTAAATTACACTAATGAGCTGGAGACCCATAACAGATTATCACATTTGCCCAATTAGGGAAGGAATAACATAGATAAAATACTAAGGAAGCAAAGTTGGTATAATCGGAAGACAAAACTTCAAGCAAGCCTAAAAGATGTTAACAGCACACACCACATGCACACATGAGCGTGTATGCACACGCACATAGCTTTACAATAGGTGAAGTTGTTAACATAATCATGAAATATGCAAATACTGTGCAATGTGAATCTGTGTATATATAGGAATTGCTCAGTTTCTGCCCCCCACCCTCACCACCCTCTTTCTCTTTCTTATAGGGGGAATTATGAATGAAAGTTGATTATTCTGAGGTTCCAAAAAAAACTCTTTTATGTGTCTATTGAATCCAAATTTTATGTGACAGTTGGAACATCATTATATAGTAGATTGCAGTGCTATATTTAAGTTGTATTATATGCTTTGAGGGTTGTCTTGCTATTCTCAACACATCCACAGGTATTTTCACCTTGGAATCTTGTCAGTTATAGTACTTCTATCTATTAAGTTTTTTGTATGTTTTTTAGAAGTCATTCATCACATGTTCTCAGGAGGCATGACCCTTTTTCCCCAAATTCTTTCAACAAACTTATTTTGAGGACAAAAATAAAAGGTGAATTATGTACCAACCTATTTAATATATTAAAAATTCAATGTTTTAGAGCTCAGAAAACAATACATTTTGAATACTTAAATATAGACAAATTTTTTACAGGATTTTAATTGTTTCAAAATTAGATTTAGTAGAATTTATCTTTGGAAATCAGGCAATTGCTTAGTTACATATTTTATTTATTTCTACTATTTATAGAATATTCTATGCCAGCAACAGGGATGCACATAGATATTGTTTAATTTTTAAGTATCAACAAATGCAGGTGATACTGCTATTATATTTAATTGGCAAAGGAGGAATTAAGGCTTAGCAAGTTTAAATAAATTGTAAATGATAATATGTATATCTAATGATTGTCAGAGTTAGAACTTGTGCAAAACAGGTTCTGTTTTATAGGAATTTATTGTCTACAAACACATGGTCACATTCATAGCACGCATTATGCCAAAATTATGACTTCCAAGCCCATAATTTGTCTGCATAGTTAAACTAATGGCCTAACTATAATTGCCTGCCTTCTTTTTCCTTCCAATTTTTAAACTCCTCTTCATTCCTGGGCTTTGATCAGACCTTCAACATAATATCATTTTTGCATTAGTTTTTATTTTTTTTCTCTTCTGGATTCTTTTGCACTTTACCCTGTACCTAGGACTTTACTTATTCAATTTAAGACATTCTTTTGGTGCATACTTAGTCGAGCAAGGATAGATTTTCCTTACTAAAAAGTAAGGAAAATGGCCACACTGGTTCTCATTTCTTCGTGGTAAAGAAAAAGATATGGCCACTGATTGCATGTATCCTGGTATGTACATTCTTTTGCTGTGTGGTCCCCATGAAGAAGTGGAGCCTGCTTCCTTGCATCTGGAGTAGCCTTGGGACTTGCTTTGATGGAATGTAGGAGAAATGACATTGCATACCTATAAGGATGGGTCTTAGGAAGCCTGTAGCTTCCATTTTCCTTCCTCAAAGAGCAGCGCTGAGAGCACCATGTAAGGAAGCCCATCTCACCTACTGGAAGTGACACCAGGAAAAGCCAAGCCACCACCTCCTCCATTCTCCCCACAGCATGTCATTGAAAGGCAGTGTGAATAAGTCCACCTTGAGACTATTCCCTAGCTAAAGGTAGCTGCATAAGTGATCAGAGGTGAAAGGAACAGAGGAACTGCCTATTTGATACAGAGGATGGTCAGATACAAGAAGGAGTGGAGTTGGGAGTCTGGGTGAAAAAGCTGAAGGGATAGAATACAGGTTGGTAGTTGCAAAATAGTCATGGGGATATAGAGTACAGCATAGGAAACATAGTCAATAATGTGGTAATAACTATCTATGGGGCCAGGTAGGCACTGGAAATATCGGGGGGGGCACTTTGTAAAGTACATGTATGTCTAACTATTATGTGTACATCTAAAACTAATACAAAATAATATTGAATGTAAACTGCTATTGAAAAGATTGAAAAGAAATCTTTAAGTCTCTATATACAGCAATAGTTAACTAGAACAGGGTTACTCGTTATACAAACACTAGAGTCCCAGTGCATGGATTTGTTCACTGGTCCGGGGACATAGCCTGCAGGGATCAACCCACTGTGGAACCACCGCTCATGCTGGTCAGCCGAGCAGCTGTGGACCTGCCCTCTGAGTGGCTGCTGAATGAGGAAATTAGTCTTAGCTGATATTTTGGGGTAATGTCTTGGGTAAAGGTGTGTTCTGAGTCCTGGAGGAACCTGGTGGAGAGCTTTGAACCCCAAAACCATTTGGGGAATGTCCTTGATGTGTGATGCCAGGTTGGTGACACCATTGGGGATGTTCAGGGCAGCCGTGTTCTAGGATCCTCAGCCATCAGGATAGCTTCCCGGGAGATCCACAGTCACGTCCCTTCTTGCCATTCACCTATGCCAGCTCCCCGTGCTCTTTCTAGAACACACCTTAGAGGGCCTGCATCAGCGGGTGGGGTCAGGCCAGAGTTTGGATTGTCTCAGGTATTTGATAGGTGCAGAGACTCAGCCTCACCCTGGGCCTGCTAGCAGCTGCTCCTGCTGCAGAAGCAGCTGCTCATCCCAGTCAGCTGAGCGGCGCTCCCACCGTGGGAGTGCACTGACCACCAGGGGGAAGCTCCTGCATTGAGCATCTGCCCCCTGGTGGTCAGTGCACGTCATAGCGACTGGTCGACTGGTCATTCTGGTCATTCTGCTGTTCAGTCTCTGGGCTTTTATATATATAGCTTATTCATTTTTAAACTTTTAAAATTGTAGTGGGAATGGATTTGTCAGTTTCCCAAGTTTTTGTCTTTCTGTGTTTTCTTGAAAAAGAGTAACTTGTTTCAGTGCATATAGATCTCTGAATTGCAGACTTGCTTATATAGGAATTCTAGACTTTGCTAATTGGCAGCGTGGCATTCATTCAGCTTCATTTTTTAATGGTTTTTTTTTTTTTTTTTTTTTTTTTTTTTTTTTTAGTATTGGTTTATTTAAAAATATATTTAAAACCGACTGAGTACTGGACACTGAACTCAGTGTAGATAATGTGATTTTCATATGAAAAGCTTCAATAGAGAAAGGAAATGAATTTCCCCCAAGCATCTAAGATATTGAGTTTTTACACACGCCCACACACAGGTACTCATTCATACTCACACTCTGAATTTCTTCCTGCTCAGGTTTTTATTTGAAGAAAGAAAAAATTACCCTCTACGAACCATATCATAAAATAATAATTTGTATTTTTTATTCATATATGATAATATTTAACTCTCCCAGTATCTCTTTGAGGAAGGTATTATTTTTTTTCCATTTTATAGATGGAAATAGTAAAGGTTAAAAACTAAGCAAAAGTTTCATTATGCAACTAGTAGGTGGAGTTCAAGCATGGGTCATGTAACTTTCACTTCCAGTATCTTTTCCCACACCATGCATCCAACTCTAACCAGGGCTATGATGCCAGTCCCTGGACCTCTACTCCATCTTCTTTTGTTTCTCTTTTTCATTTTCTCCCTTTGTCCCTCTGTCGCTCCCTCTTAACCTTAGCCCTTCCCTTAATTGACTGGTAGTTGGAATTCTCCTATATTATGTATGTATTTGAGCTCCTTTTTACAAAGATAAAATTTTGTTTTCTGGATACCAAAACCACTTGCTGTCTATTGAGGGGCATCCAGCTTGTCTTAGAATGTCCCTTGTGTGGTGACATGAGTTCTGATTTGCTTTTATCCTCCAATTTATCCAGAATTGAAGTGTCAGGAGAGTAAACTCTGGGGAAAAGAGATTTTCTCATTAACACTTCATGAGTTATTTCTTGGGGGATATTCAGTGTTTTCTTTGTGCAGTATATTCTTGGAACACGTAAAAAGGAGAGATAGGGTGAATGGAAAGTTGCATGTTAAATCTTATTTTTTCTGCTGGTCCTGAGGTGCAGCTTTCTGACCGATCTAAAAGAAAGAGATAGAAATTAAGTTAAACTATGTTCCCCATACTAACATGTCTCAGTATTTTTTTTTCCTCTTCCCATTACTAGACTTATTTTTTTCCCTTCTAAAATCTCATTACCTTCCTTGAGATTTATAGCCAATGTCTTTGCCATAAATCATTTGATTTATTAAGGCCAACTGGTAAACATTCATTGATACCTGTAACCTAGAGGATCGAAGGGCTCCTGTTCAACTTTATAGAAGTCCTGGTTCAATGACTACTTTACTGGGTCATTGGGGAACTGTTGTATAAAGGCATTTCTCATTATTACTACTCTTTTTTTCTCTTCAAAGCCACCATGCTCTATAGCTACTGGCCTATTTTTACAAATATTCTATAACATTAGGGTTTACAAAATTCTCTCTCATCTATGGAATTTACTCTTTCCCTGCTCATTACAGACTCTGCTCTGAGCTTTCCCTTTGCAAGTCTATGCTGTATTTCACACTGAAGTTACAAGTGTCCATAATATATACTCAGAGAATAAAGAAAAATGCGACTCACCCTGTTAACTCTGTTTATTTTTGCTAATTTCCTCTAGGCCTTTGTTAATTTTTTTTAGGATCAGTCATCCAAATAAAGGTTGATGTTGTAAGGTTGGCATAGCACCAATGTTGAAGCAGAAAGTAATATGTCAAAGTAAAAAGAGCCCTGACTGGAAATCAGAAATTTAAGTTCTACCATTTCCTAGCTCTAGAACTTCCATCAAGTCACTTGCACTTTCTGAAATCAGCTATAGTCTTTTATAGAATATGCATTATACTTGCCTCAATAGCACTTGTTGTAAACCAAAAGATTCTGCATATATAAGGTATTACTATTGTTAGGTAACATTTTGAAGATAGATGTATTATTTAAGTTTATACAGTATAAAAATCCAATGTTTGGTTTCATAGCAAAAAAGAGGCAGCAGAGAAAGAACAGTGTCCAAGAGTGTCTTGAATTGAAATCTCCATTTTTAAAAATGTTCTTATTTCTGTGAAATTGGTAATTGTTTTTTGACATTGGTAGTCAATGTAAAAAAAATTAAATAAGCTGATACATTTACACATTGTTGGTGCAGTGTATATTGGTATAACACTTTCAGAAAAGCAATTTCACTTTACATATTATAGGCCATAGGATTGTTCATTTGCTTTGATCACCTTCTTGAAACCTATCCAAATGAAATATAAAAAAATGCATACTGCAGAAATATGCAAAAAAAGTGTTAACAGCAGTTTAAAATGTCTCAACCTACACGTCAAACAAAAGAGTATGGGTAAAATAATGATGAATAAATATAAGGCAGCCAGTAAAATTTACAACCTGGAAGACTTCGTATAATAATTACTGTATAAAGAAAATATGCATACATATGTGAATTTGAAAGAAAATAAGAGTACAGTGAGTTAACTAATCATGGTTGTTTTATGTGGATTTTTTTTTTGTTTTTTTTTACCTTCCATGAGTGGTTTTACTTCTGAAGGCCGAAGATGTTTGGACCAGTTAATATAACTCTTGGCTGCAAATAGCAATAATCTGACTCCAGAAGCCTAAATGAATTGAAGTTCATTTTTCCCACTTAATAAGAAGTCCAGAAATTGTAAGGCATGGTTCCAGGAATGAATACGGCCAGGGAATCTGTTGGTCTTTATCACTCAATTGCCAGATGGTTGTTGAAGTTCTCACCACCATCTTGTCTGAATACAAGGCAGAAAGAATGAAGCAGGAAGACAGGTCAGTTATCTCTCTAATTTAACTCAAAGAAGAAGCCTCCCAGCTTTAGTCTATAAATGGGAATGATGTGCGGAAGGAGCCTACCTGGGATAGAGGCCGGGAAAAGCATGTGAGAGATAGAAAAGGAAAAAGAGGGTTGGAAATAACTTTGGGGTGTTTAATAAGCCTTGTCTCCCACAATGGTCAACTATGTCACCCGGTGCTGGGTAGTCCCAGTATGAAGATTTCCACAGGCCTTGTATCCAGTGGAAGTCCCGGTTCCCCATTCATGTTTCGGTCTTAGCCACTATTCCTAGTACTCACTATTTTTCTTCCACTTTGCCTCAACCTTCCACCTAGGTCTTTGGGACTAAGGTAAATAAAATATGGATAACAATTGGAAAGAGAGGCACGTTTGAAACTCCATCCTTCACCCAGGATACTTGATTCTGATCAAAACACTTACCAGTACATTGGCACATTCATCAGCATTCCTGGCAAAACTTATCAAATACAGCTGACAGGCGTCTAAATTCCCTGGCAGCTCTAATGTTGAGTTTCTCCAGTCATGCATATCCGGTAGTCTTTAAAACAGTATCAGGTAGCCTTCCAAACAAGAGTTAGATCTTCCTTCTCCCTCTTCCCCTAAGGAGACTGGCTCTTAATGACTCATTATCTCAGCATTATCATACAAATGAGTTAACTAGCTTTCATCCATTAGAAAGCATCTTTGGATTAGATATTTAGTCTTTTAAACTGTACTTTTTCAAGTGTTGTCTGTTACTCTCCTGATAGCTGTCATTTGATTTTCACTGGAAAACTTTGCATAGTTCTTTCAATGCTGAGAAAATAAATAAATAAGAAGGGGGCCATAGATAAAACCTCTGAAATATATCTGGATCTGTTTCTTATTCAATTGTCATGGGTCCTAGGTCACATGATTGTTTTAATTACCACATCAGTAATGTTTCTTCCCCCCTTTCATTCTTTTTTTTTAATTTAATAAACCTTTATTGTTCAGATTATTACAATTGTTCCTCTTTTTTCCCCCATATCTCCCCTCCACCCGGTTCCCACCCTACCCTCTGCCCTTACCCGTCTCCCCCACTGTCCTCATCCATCGGTGTATGATTTTTGTCCAGTCTCTTCCCACACCTCCCACACCCCTTTCCCCCTGAGAATTGTCAGTCCACTCCCTTTCTATGCCCCTGATTCTATTATATTCACCAGTTTATTCTGTTCATCAGATTTTTTTATTCACTCGATTTTTAGATTCACTTGTTGATAGATATGTATTTGTTGTTCATAATTTTTATCTTTACCTTTTTCTTCTTCTTCCTCTTAAAGAATACGTTTCAGCATTTCATATAATACTGGTTTGGTGGTGATGAACTCCTTTAGCTTTTTCTTATCTGTGAAGTTCTTTATATGCCCTTCAATTCTGAGTGATAGCTTTGCTGGGTAGAGTAATCTTGGTTGTAGGTTCTTGCTATTCAACACTTTGAATATTTCTTGCCACTCCCATCTGGATTGGATAGTTTCTGTTGAGAAATCAGCTGAGTCGTATGGGTGCTCCCTTGTAGGTAACTAACTGTTTTTCTCTCACTACTTTTAATATTCTCTCTTTGTCTTTTGCTCTTGGCATTTTAATTATGATGTGTCTTGGTGTGATCCTCTTTGGATTCCTTTTGTTTGGGGTTCTCTGTTCTTCCTGGACTTGTAAGTCTATTTCTTTCACCAGGTGGGGGAAGTTTTCGGTCATTATTTCTTCAAATAGGTTTTCAGTATCTTGCTCTCTCTCTTCTTCTGGCACCCCCATAATTCGGATGTTGGTACGCTTGAAGTTGTCCCAGAGGCTCCTTACACTATCTTCATATTTTTGGATTCTTTTTTCTTTTTGCTTTTCCGGTTGAGTGTTTTTTGCTTCTTTGTATTTCAAATCTTTGACTTATTCTTGTGATCCTCTAGTCTGCTGTTAGATCTCTGTATAATATTTTTTATTTCAGTCAGTGTATGCTTAATTTCTAGTTGGTCCTTTTTCATATCCTCGAGGGTCTCGCTAAATTTATCGGCCTTTTCTAGAAAATTCTTGAAAAACCTTATAACTGTGGTTTTGAACTCTATATCCAGTTGTTTGCTTTCCTCCATTTCTTTCATTTGTGCTCTGTTTCTTTGTCTCCACATTTTGGCTGCTTCCCTGAGTTGATAGAGTGGCTTTGTGTGCTAGGTGTCCTATAGGGCCCAGTGGCTCAGCCTCCCCAGTTACCTGAGGTGGACACTCTTGGTGCACCCCTTTGTGGGCTGTGTGCACTGTCTTGTTGTAGTTAACCCTATCAGACCTGAGGCCCTGAACCTATTAAACCACACAAAGTCAATTCAAACACATGGGGGCAGACATTTGCAATGGCTAACCATGAGGTTTGACCATGATTGGTTGGTTATTTTCAGTTTGTGATGCATTTTTTTCATGTACTAGGCAAAGTACCGAAAATTAGGTACAGCGGTATAGTGGCAGATTCTGAAATTACCGAAAAATCGGTACAGCGGTCTGTTAGGGTTAAGCCTTGATTGTTGTTGGTATCACTGGGAGGAATTGACCTCCAGGCCAATAGGCTGTGAGGATCAGCTGTGTCTACGCTGGGAGAACTTCTGTGCTGGTGACACCATTATGAGACAAGACTTGCAAAAGCCTCTGTGCTCAGCTTGGATGGGGCGGAGTCTCAGGGTGGAGCAGACAGCATTGGTTTCCCATCAGCCCTGCCCTAATAGGCTCCTGTGTCTCAGTGTCCCCTGTTAATTGCTGTAAGCACCTCTGAGAGAAAGCTGCCCTCGAGTTCCGCCCACTGCCAGATAGTCTAGTTTCTCCCCGAATGAGTCTGGGTCCCCAGAGTCTCGCCCGGAACTGGAGTTCAGTGCAGTTGGGAGCTTTTGTCTCCCTCCCACTTGAGAAAGCCAGCCGCACACTCAGTTGCCAGTCCTCTCCGCGCGCACGTGTCTCAGTACCTCTGCCTTCTGCAGCTCCTCTGAGTCTCAGTGTGCTTTTCTCTTTCCTTCTAGTTGTAGAATTTCCACTCAGCCAGCCTTCCTGTGGTTCTGGATGATGTCCGTTTTGTCTTTTGGTTGTAGTTTTGAAATTGTTGTGCCAGGCAGCAATTTAGGTGTTTACCTATGCCGCCATCTTGGTTTCTCTCCCCCCTTTCATTCTTGTTTCCCTTTAATCCTTTGTCTGTAGAGTGAGCAGAAATATTTATTTTATGAATATCAATCATGAAACAGTACATTAAGAAAAAGAACAAAAATTGTATGATCACCTGAATAGATTCAGAAAAAGCATTTGAGAAACTTTAACATTTTTTAATGATAAAAACTCACAACAAGATGGATATAGAGGGAAGTATTTCAACATAATAAAGGCCATTTATAAAATCCATGGCTAACATCATACTCAATGGTGAAAGCTGAGAGCTCTTCCTCTACTATCAGGAACAAGGCAAAACTTTCATCATTCATAGTATTGGAAGTTCTAGCCAGAACAATAAGGCAAGAAAACAAAATAAAAGACATCCTGATTGAAAAGAAAGAAGTAAAACTGTCATTATTTGCAAATGACATAATATTATATGTAGAAACTCCTAAAGACTACATGGGAAAAAAATGCATAAAACTGTTAGAACTAATAAATTCAGTGTAAGTTGCAGGATACTAAAATCAACATATAAAAATGTATTTAATTTCTATACACTAACAATGAATTAGAATGTAAGAATGTAAGATCTATAAAATCGGAGATCTTCTTCACCCAGTATCTAGTCAGTGCTGAAATAGAATAGGTTTAAAAATATCGGTTTAATTATTTTAAGAAATGAATCACATTGTATGAAGAACAAACAATAAAATCAATCTAAGCAGTGGGTATATATAGTTCCTGTTACTTGTTATTTGCTTGAGCTTTGTTAATCTCCCTTTTCCCCCCATCTAGTTCTCCTACTTTATCTCAAGGTTTGAGCTCCCCTAACAGAGGTACTATATTGAAACTATATTTTATTCCCCACGTCCAATACAAAGAAATCAGGGAAATTTGTAAAAAAAAAAAAAAAAAAAAAAAAAAAAAGATGGAATAAAGAAATGAATAATAAGACTCTTAAGTAAATGGACATTGAATTAGGGCAAAGACATTCTAGAAAACAGGATGAAGATCATTGACAAAGTATTTCTTTTTATTTATTGATTTTTAGATAGAGAAAGGAGGGGGGTAGAAAAAGTAAGAGAGAGAAGAAAGAGAGATTGACTTGTTTTTTCCATTATTTATGGGTTCATAGGTTGATTCTTATATGTGCCCTAACCGGGGATCAAACCTGCAACCTTGGCATATTGGGATGATGCTCTGACCAACTGAGCTACCTGGCCAGGGCATGATTATCAGCAAAGTTTTGAAAGTATTGGGGGTAAGTGTACAAAAGGCTTGTAGGATCTGTGAAGATATGAACAGTGCTTCCCCTCCCCCCCCCCCCACCCCCCTCAAATCTCTACTAAATCCCTAGGACAGAGGATAGTTCCTGGAGTGTGTGTGTTTTTTTTTTTGGGGGGGGGGCGGGGGTTGGAAAGAAGACAACAGCAGTTTGGCAGTTTAGGAATTATATTGTAAAAAGTAAATAGTTTTGAAGGGCCTAGACTAAACACCTAATTAGTTTGACACTTCTCTTGTCAGCAATGGGTGAGCATTGCACATATTTTTGTTTTGTTTTAGTTTAGTTTTGTTTATTGTTGAATGTATTACAGATGTCCTATTTTTTCCCCCCATTAACCTCCTTCCCCAGGCCTACCCGGCTATTGTCTGTATCCATGGAACTTTTTTTATTATACTGTAATAGGTGCGTTAACTCAGAGCTGGAGGTAAGAGTTTCTTGTCAGGTCTCATAAAATCCAATATCTCATGATGCCCATTTTTGGAAGCTTCACTAATAATTGAATTTGGCCTATTATATTGCATTTGGGAATAGTGTATTTTCTGCCAGAAGATTATAAGGAATTGAGTATTTTATACCAGAATGGAGAAAGTAACTTAAAATATTTGTAGATGGCAAGGTGCCTTACATTTGGTCATTTATCAGATTTTGATACTTATCAGATTTATTGGATGATAAAACTGAAACCCACTTTAGGGAAAGTACTGGTACTGGTGATGCATCTGTCTCCATCTTAAATGCTAGAGATTGGAACTTAATGTTAGAAGGTTTAAAATACTAGTTTTAGGCACTCTTAAAGGATCTGTTCAGCCCATGGGAAACATCAGAATAGGTCATTGGGAGGAGATACTCTGTTGTCTGTAAGAAAAGATGATTTAGAGAAGTAGAATTGAGAACCTGAATTTAACTGGCTTTGCTTTTGAAAGTAGAAGTTAGTGTTGCAAAATAGGCTCTCCATGCCGACTCTGGCCACATATAAGATTTCTGTGCAACGTCAGACAGTTGAAGCTGGTGACTCATTTCTGTAAAAGATTCTCAGCTTTTTCTGGCCAAATTCATAGACCTTATTGCCATTGTGAGACTTGGACATGGTAAAGATTTCTTTATTCAAGTAGTTTTTCTGTGGTTGACTCTATGTTCCATAAGCAAGTTCTGGCCATCTGATATTGGGATTCATTGCATATGAATCCAAAATAATGCATGTAAGTCTCAGTCTGGGGTAGGAATGACAGCTTAAGAAAATGAATAGTTATTACTTTCTGTTTGTTAAGCATTCGGTTCACCTTCAGGGACCAGTGGCAGGGTTTGGGAGGCAGGCATGGATTCTCAAGGGCTCAAATTAAGCTCTGGGCCTTTTGCCCCTTCAGAATCCCTTTTTCCCCCCTGGTCCTTTTGAGTCTTGCCAGAAGTTCCAGTTTTGCCCTATGAAATATCTATGAAAACAACAGGGAAACCCAAAAGACTAAACAAATTATAAAAAAATATTGGGATAAATAAGTCTTACTGGCTTGGGCAACTTTTAATGGGGGTGTGTCTACCTTAGAGAGTTGCCATGAAATACATCGACTAACTTTTTGAAAAGCAAGATATTACTGTGTATTTGGAGAAGAAACTGTTCCGAGGCCTGTCTTATATCTTGGGCAAACCATTCATTCTTTTTCTTTTAAAAACCTAAGTAAAAGTGAATGAAGAATTTAAGCAGTCCTGTTTTTAAGAACTGTGTTTAATTTTATTTGATTGAGTGCTTTTCAAATCTATTTGACTATGGAACACTATTTTTTTTAATGAAACATCTGTTAACGTTTAGCAAATTACTAGCGCTCTATGAAATCCATTTGGGAAATATTGACCAACATAATAATTATATTATGAATGGAAATATATTTATTGACAAATCCCCATGTGGCTATGATGTGAAGGTGTGAGGATAAAACATTTTTTATGGCCTCTCTTTCTGGCGGAACATAAGAAAGATTTAGGTACCTAGTCATTTTAAACAAAGTATGGAGAGTACCTGACTGAATACTCTTAGTAGTTACTTCATAAATGTTAACCACTGTGAAATCAGTAAATTCACATTGAGAAATCAATGCCCTGCAATGCTGGTATAGATCAAATAGTTCTCTTTTGTAATGGAATATAAGGCCTGCTGGGGTCTGAAATTTTTGTCAAAGCATGAGAGAGCTGCACTCTTGAATCAGTGTCTATCAAGTCTCTGTAATATATGCTCCGGTTTTCCATAGTAACAGTAGTATCTCCATATGCTATTCCTGGAATCACACTCCAGTATCATTCTCATTAATGTTCTCTTGCACGCTCAGCGTTCTGTACACAACAATATTCTCTTTGAGTTATATCATTATCTTTGGTCCTGCAGCATTGTGGTACTTTTGGTGTTTGTGATTGCAATAAGCGGAAGCACTGATAGCCTATCTAAGTGAAAATACAGGAGCAGGCATCTCACGGACTTGCCATCTCCACTCAGTCTCTTCAAAGTTGGCCACCTGCCTGGCAGATGGGCAGCCTCTTTGCAGAGGCCTGAAAAGAGTCTCTGATCTAAAAATACAGGGCAACTAGGAACTGCACTCAGATACTGCTTCTTTCCCTAACACCTTTAGCCCGAAAACAAAACAAAACAAAACAAAACAAAAAGCAGGCAAGAATAGAACGAGTATTCTTAGCTGAGCCAGCATAATATGAATGCTGTATCCCCAGCTGCTGGCTGAGCCCATCTGCAGCCTTCACACTGCCCCACATCTTAGAGGGAGTAAATCCCCGGGCACTTCCCAAGCAGGGACACTCACCGAGCTGACTCTCCAGGAGAAGGAAACTCCTTCCTAGTCTTCAAAGAGTGGAAGCCACTAGGACACAGAGGGTAAAAGTATTCTTAGGGCCCTAGCCGGTTTGGCTCAGTGGATAGAGCATCGGCCTGAGGACTGAAGTGCCCCATTTGATTCCAGTCAATGGCATGTACCTTGGTTGTAGGGTCTTCCGGGGCCCTAGTCAGGGTCCGTGCAGGAGGCAGCCAATCCATGTGTTTCTCTCACATCGATGTTTCTCTCTGTCTTTTCCTCTCTCTTCCACTCTCCCTAAAAATCAATGGAAAAATATCCTCGGGTAAGGATTAACCCCTCTAAAAAACAAAAAACAAAACAAAACAAAACAAAAAACCATAAAAAACTATCCTTAGGCACATCAGAATAGTAATGAATTCTTCTATTTGTAGCATTGTGTGTCTGTGTGTATGCAGACTACTTCCCAGTGCATTGTATCACCTGGGACTCAGAAAACCCTATGAAGGTTATTTTTGCAGATACAAGAGTCAGACTCAGGGAAGCAAAGTGACTTGACCAGAGAGTCTGTCCACAGGTCATCAGTCTCAGAGTCCCAGATAAGCAAAGGGGAATCAATAAATAAGGTTGTCAAACTTCATCGTTTTTCAAAAATTATCTGGGAGGCTGTTAGTGAGATCTTCAAGCCTTTGCATTCCTTTCTCTACCCCCAAAGATGGGGATTCTGCAGGTTTTGGGGTGAATGGAATCAAATAAGGTGGAGGGTTATACACTGTCTTATGGCAGTGATTTCCAAATTTTAACATGCATATTAGCATACATAACTCAGGGGTCTAGGGAGCGACCTGAGAATGTGCATTTCTAGGAGGATCCCAGGTGATGCTGCAGGGCTATGGGCCATTATTTGAGTGACAAGGCCCTGGGTGATTTTGAAGGAGGTGAACCGGGATCCACACATGCAGGAAAACTATTTCGATAATTTCTCAACCTGCCTATTCTTTGGTAAGTTCAGTAATTGCAGTAACACTTTTATTTGGTATGCTTTTTTAGGCTGAGAAGGATATTAAAAATGTAGAAATATGGATAAGTAGAGACAATTTTCAGAGAAGAAAATAACTATGGAAGCTTAATTTGGAATTTGTGTTAATTTCCTTCTTTCAGGATTACCGGTTTTGGTTTAAACATATCATGAAAATTGCTTCGAAATCAAGAGTGGCAGGGCGTGACTAAAATTACTGAGAGAACAAGGAATGCTGTGCGCTGTGGTAGTGACAGTTTTTTTTTTTTTTCTTGAAAAGCAAAAACAAAAGCTTACACTGTTGATGAGCAGATAATATAGGAATATAGGTTTCACAACAAATATTTTCATAAACTTTCATGTTTCCTGTTCTAGTGTTTTCTGAAAGCTTGCATTATTTCCATCCTGTGAGATGTTGGGATATTATTTGGGGACATTGGGATGTTTTATTGGTGCCCTGAGAGGAGAGGACAAAATGTGAGCTTCTGTAGATCCCTCATTATCCCGAGACCCATTTCCTCCCTCTCTATGCAATTTCTTATCTTGGAAGGCAATTGAGATATATACTTGACATCCCACTTTGTTTCTAATTTGAAATCTCAAAGAGTTTCAGGTAGAGGTGGGCAGCTTGCCACAGGTTAGAAAGTGCTTTAAGGAATATTTATGAAGATAGGCTTTATTATAATACTTCCCTCTCCACTGCCATAGGAAAAAAAAAGAGGTCAGCCCTTCTTCACTTTCAGAACTATAGAATAGCCTCTAAGCCACTTGAGTTTTTTTTTTTAAACATTGATAACTACAACATTCTTTTAGTAGCTAAAATTAGGTAGTTTCTAATGTTAATGTAGCCTAATGACAACAGCATCCCTTCTCCTATTCAGGAAACTGTTGCTTTAATCCTTCTCTCCTAAACTGTCAACTTCTTCTCTTACTCATTTCTAGCTTTTGTCCCACTGATTCACACTAAAGTGTCAATGACTGATTTAGGTCATTGGGTCATCTCTCCCAGGGAAACTTGCATTTTGATATAAATATAATCCACGCTAATGTTTCTCTGCCTGATGTGGCATTTCTGACATGATGCAGTTAGTTTTTTCCCCCTTTTTGAGTAAAGCAGGAATCCTAAAAGTATACCATAAATAGAGGTTTATTGAATCAACCTTGTTTTGTTGTTGTGGTTTTTAATTTTGGTATTATTATTTACTGTTTTTATATATTTTTATCTCAACATTTTCTAAGCTCCCCAAACAGCAAAGAGAACCATTTATGCATAATGGAACGTTTTGGCCTAATTTTTTCCCACTGATTACTACCATGGCCAATGGTCTCTCTGGGGGAAATGAATCATGTTTTCTTTGTTCCTGATTTCATACTTCTGGACCCAGCCACTAGATGTCCCTGTAATGACATTTGGACCAAATCAGAGAGCATGAGCCACCAGACAACCAATTGTGGGACTTAAAGACACATTCCCAAACTCCAAATACCTATTTTTATTAAAGTGGCATGCTCTTAAATATATATAAGGTAGTGTCACTAAACATTGAGTTATTTGATTATCTGCATGTGTTTTTGTGACTTCATATGAACAGAACTTGGTCCATCAATTCTCAAGAGAAGATGTAGGTCAGTACTAAAGTCCTGTGTTTCAACTGGGCATGCGTGTATGTGAGTGTTCATGTGCATACACACACACACACACACACACACACACACACACACACACAAACTCACTCGGAGATCTTGCAGATAGATGGAGAGACAAAATCAATAATCTTAGAGCTTTACCATCACATGTTTATATAATAACGTGGATTACCAGTTTCACTTTCAAAATGAAACAGCTGATGACTGAGAGTGAAGTTTTCTTGAAATCTCCCAATACAGCGGCCCTCACATTATACCTTGTTGGTGAACTAGTCAGTCTCAGAGAACTCCCTTCCTTCTTTCCTTTCTTCCCTCCAACCCTCCTTCCCTCTTCTCTTTCTCTCTTTTTCTGTTTCTTTCAAAATTAACTTTACCTCAGGGAGTGCCTAAAATTATGATTATTGATACTTTTACAC
Organism: Cnephaeus nilssonii; assembly: GCF_951640355.1. NCBI lineage: Eukaryota > Metazoa > Chordata > Mammalia > Chiroptera > Vespertilionidae > Cnephaeus > Cnephaeus nilssonii. Next base: position 13,408,132 of record NC_137084.1, on the reverse strand, counting down.
TTTGTACATTATGCTGGAGACTGTAAATGAATGCAAGATTCTACCTTGGTCATCTTTTTTACCCTACTGCTTAGTAGGCCTGCAGTAAACATTAAATGCAGTAGAAAATGGAAAATTCAGATTATCTGTACAGTGATATAAGTAATTAAACATAAATGCAATATATAAGTATATGTTAATAAATATTTTAGGTTTTGAAAAAGAGTATGATTTTATGAAGTTTATTAGGTAGTTCAAATTTCTCTGAAATGCATTCTTTGATTAATTTAAAAGATATGAGCATTCATTACACTTTAAAAAAGTATGTGGAAATCTACCAATGGGTTTGTATTTCTCCTATGAATTCCACATATCATTTCTATGGTGTTAAGAGGAGGAACATATGGTGAGAATAACTAGCAAGAAAGTGCCCTTAATGACCTCCTCTCACAAGGAAATAATTTATATACAAATATAGGTGCACTCAACGCGTTGGAAAACAATGTGTTTGTAAATTAGGGTAACATTTTTTTTCTGGTAATTTATGAGCAGGACCTTTTCTCCACATAAACATAGAAAACAAATGGAGCCCTGCTTTTGTCTAGCATAAATGATTACCGATTCCACATGAAGAGAGGAGGATAAAACATCTGTGTACCCACACTGTCCTTTACATCGGCCATCCCCTGTGCATTTGGTCAGGGGCTCAGTATGTCACCAGGATCTCTTTTGAATTCCTGAAATATAGCCATTGCCTGAGGGCAAGTACAATAGTGGTTTAGGAACTGGTGCAGAGCAGTCTGAGTTCATTCTTAAGCTACAGTTTCCTTTGACCAAACAAATGCCGAGGAAACGATGTTCTGGGACTTTCGAGCACGGATTTAAGGAAGGTTAGAAGCTGCTACTCTGTCTCGGTTGGACTATCAAATGGTTAGATACCATGTGTCACCCAGGAAAATGACAGGCCATCGTGGATATTTCAGTCACAGCAGAGCGCCCAGCAGACGAGTAACTCCAGTCAATATAATAATGTGAAGCAAAGAACATCCTGGGTGAGCTCTGCCAGAACTCCTGACCCAGAGAACCGAGGGAGATGATTGTTGTTTGAAGCCACCGCATTTCAGTGTGGTTTTCTATGTCACAATAGATAACTCTACAGGATAGCTAATATTTTTTTAAAAGGAAGAGTTTAGGGACACATGCAGCAGGTCTGCTTGTTTTATGTGGAACATAACTCTTGTTTTGAGAGGAATTTATTGCCTAGTCAGGGTGTCTTTGCAAGCACAGTGTGGGCTGCACAAACAGCCAAAGAAAACATGACTCTCTGTTAGTTTTCTGCCAGGGCCCTAAAATATAAGGCTACTTTGGGGACCATATGCACGGTGATGTTTTAGCACTGAACCGAGCTGGCAGAATGAATTCCAGGTGTTGACAGTGTCAACTCCAGAAAACAGCAGGCAAGTAATAGCTTTAGTTCTCAGCTGGAGTTCAGGATGCCAGTTCATGGACGCAGCCCAGGAAGTCACCAGGGGCCAGGAGGCATCACATTCTAAAGTCTATGTCAGGAACCAAAAAACAGGAAGTAGAAAAAGAAGTCAAGGCAGTTAGGAGGCATGGATCTGGGAAGACCTCACAAGTGTGTTGTGACTGCATTCTGCATAGTGCCGTGTTCATTGCAGGTTCCCATAGCTGTCCTGAGGAACCAGAGTTTCGCTCTTGCTATGTAAGGTACACATTTTCCCCAAAGAGGCCACAGTTTCTCAAATGATAGAGCCACAAACCTATCAAGTGATAGTTTAAAACAAGGTTCAGTTGTAGACTAGCATTTTCAATTCAGAAGCTTTTTATAAAATGGAAGGGAATTGGGCTGACACTGAAGGACAGTCTCTCCCTTGCTCACCTCACTGTGGCTCCACTCATGAGAACAGCCGCTTGAAATCCACTCACCATCCTTTCTTAGATGGACCTTCTTGACTTGAACACATCGCCCCTCCTGATAGCTCAGCTCCCCCATTTATAACCCTGGGAGTAGACATCCTTTCCTCATAATGCTAGAATGTAATTAAATAATTAGCAATGTGTTACACACTTTGAGAATGAAAATGCTAAGTATTGTTATTTCAAGGGTAATTTACTTCTTCTGATTCATTTGCAATTATTTCATCAAAACATCATTCAGTAAGAGCTGTTTGATGTATAAACTGCCTTGTGGGTCTTCCCTACAAGACCTTTGTTCTCAAAATTTGACGGAGACCTTGCCAACTGGAACTCATTTGTACCTGAATGGTTTGCAATGGTGTAAGTATCAAATCACTCCCTTACTGAGCCAGGGACTATTGGAGAATAAAACCCAGAACAGTGATTGATCCCTGTACTTGTCAGAAATAGTCCCTTCCCAGGAAATAAAGTATGGACCAAGGCCAGGTGCAGGTAACATCAGCAAACCTGATCAAATGTGATTTTGGCCCATTCCCTTGACCTTGCATCACCCTGAGAACTCCCCTTCCTCAGTTTTAGGTGCTCAATTCATTTTTTTTTTTACATACAGTTACTATATCTCATATTGGAAAATTGATCTGATACACTGATTTCCTTGATAAAATCAATCATGATGACTCCCTAAACAATATATTTTTTTTTCAAAGTTTTCAAAGTACTTCTTAGAGCAGAGGGGCCTGAATAGTTAATTCTTAAAAGGCACGGATCAAAACCTGAAGCAGCCACCATGAAGTCTAGCCTTCTATCTTAAAAAAAGTCACGTATGTAAGGGTCACTACAGGAGGAACGCATGAGGCCAAAGCGGGTAAAGAATTATGAATTTATTAGGTCATCTGGGAAACCAGATGGGCTGAGCCCCAAAATGGTGCCAGCACCCAGGGATGGGGAGTCAGAGATTTTAAAGGACTCGAGGCGAGGCGGGATTTTTCTGGGCAGATAATTCTCTGGGCAGGTCCTGAGGGGAAAGATAATGGTCTTAGCAAGTGGAATGTGGTCTTAGCAAGTGAAATGTGGTCTAAGCGAAAAGGAGTGTCCCTTGTGAGGCGGCCTAAACGTCAGTTCCCGGGTGGGGGTGGGGGATATCCTTTCAGTTATTTGATCAGACCTAACAACGCAAATGTTGATTTTTCTCTACTCTGCATTCTTATTTATTTCAGTCTAAAATTAATGTTTAAAATTTTATGTTCATTAGACTACATAATTTCTTTCCAATTCCACCCTTAATTGCTGGCTTTGGAATATTGGTCATATGTAGCTACTCTCTTTACCGGTATAAATCTCCAAACCCACTCCAGGAATATCTACCAGCCAGAGGGGAGTGCCTGGCGTGGAAGTGTCACCAGCCTGAAAGGCCTCTTTAAGATGGGTGCTTACCTTTCTTCAGGTTGTAGATTGATTAAAAAGAATGTCTGTTGCATTACCACCTGGCTCCCTTGTAAGCCCCTAATAGAAAACACATCCAAAACCCAAATCAGCATCTTCTTTCCACTCCCCTATTTGGTTTGGCTTCTGTAACCCCATCTTGGTACACGGTCACTGCCCCCAAAGAAGCCATAAATGAACAGGGAGTCATCCTGCGCTCTGCCCTTACCCGCGAGTCAAATTGAGTCAGTGCCATGGATCTACTGATTTTTACCTTACTTAAAATCCATTCTTTAAAAAAAAATTCATTACCATCCTATATTATTTAAGGACTTTCAGTTGTAAGAAAGAGAAAGTTCAACCCAGAATATACTCAATATTAATGGGAACTTAGTGGTTCAAATAAATGAAAAATCTAGGGGTGGTAAGGGTTTCGAAGGAGGTATGTTGCACTAGCTTAATGATATTGTCAAAACCCAGCTTATTTATGTCTCTCCTTTCCCCTTCCATGACACTATTTTCTGCCTGTCTCCCCCTTAGTTATGAGATGGCTGCTTCAGCATCCAGGGAGGACATCACTTCTCCTTATAGCTCTCAGAATAAAATGAGAGAAATCTTCTTCCCTCCAAAAAATCTCTCAGCCCAATTTGTATGATATGGGTACTCCCAAAGCAATCACTTTGGCCGGGGGCTAAGAGTGTCTGATTGGCTTAAGTTAAGCAGATCCTACCTGGAACTGACATCAGCAATCCCACTGTTCCCCGCCACTTTTTTTTTTTTTTTGAAATATGATTACCACAAAGGATGAGAGATGAAAATTGGGTAGCAAAGTATATTTTGATTCACTATTACTGCCTTGCTTTGGACATGTGATATTTCCTGCATGGAGTTTTTGAGGCATTTGGAAGTTATTTTGCTACCCAGTACCATATACGCCCCCTCCCCCTCCTTTCTTTAGCTGAACTTTCTGCCTCTGATTCTTTCTCCAACTACCTATCCTCTATGATGTTGCCAGTATAATCTTTGAGACAACATTATTTTTATGTGACTTCTACGGTTAAAACCATCAGGTGACATCCCATCATCCACAAAAAGTGGCTTTTAAAATGTTCTCCGTGGGATCCACCAGCAAACTTGGTTATTATCTACTTTACTATTTCAGATGCTACTTTGAAGGGAAAAGGTTAAAGATAAAGAAATGTTTAAAAATCAGTGAGCCACAGAATAAGTTCAAGTATTTTTGCTTAAACCTTCAAGATCTGGATGCTTACCTCCTCTCTAACCTAGCTGCCAACTATCCCACCTCCTCATGTTTCATACACCAATAATAGCTAATTACCTGTGGGTTTCCAAATCATCCTACCTAGATTTCCTTTACTCCATCAACCCCATCTAATCTCTCTAAAATATCCATGTTGTTTCTTTAAAATCCATCTCAGCTATTACTGCTTAAATGTTTTGTCACTACTGTGAGGTACAGTCACACTAAATTTTTAATTATTAACAGAGATTATTATTTTTTTATAATATCTGTACCTCTAGCACTTAGTATAATTCCTATAATCTAAAAACTGCTAAATTGCATAAAATATAAATTAATACATTTTTTTGGTAAACTGTATAGTGTAGAGAACACAGACTTTTTACTTATCTATTCTTTATTTCATTTTTGTTATGGTTAATCCTCACCAGAGGATATTTTTTCCCCATTGATTTTTAGAGAGTGGAAGGGAGGGAGAGGGAGAGGGAGAGAGAGAGAAACATCAATGTAAGAGAGACATATCAATTGGTTGCCTCCTGCATGTACCCAGACCAGATCTGGGATGGAACCTGCAACCCAGGTACATGACCTTGGCTGAAAATCGAACCCAAGACCCTTTGGTGTGCCTGGCTGAGGCTCAAACCATTGAACAACACGGGAAAGGGTAAGAACACAAGAGTTTTTAATCACTCACCCATGGGCGTTCATTCCAATTATGCTAGTGACTAGCTGGGTCACAAATCTTTATTTTCTTGGAGCCCCATTTTGTTGTTGTTGTTTGTAAAAGGGGAAAATAATTACCTGAGAAAGTTGTGAATATAAATTAAAAATAAATAGAATTTTTTTTACATGGTTCAGAATATTGCTTAAGATGATTTACCTGTGATTAATAGAAAACTGAATAGAATTGCTTTCAAATGAAAAATTATTGTATCACATAATGAGATGGCAGTGGGTGTGTAGTTGTAGATTTCGTGATTCAGGAGACAAATGACATCATCAGACAACTCAGGTCTTTCTCTCTGTGTGCCCTGCCATTTTTAGCACTTTGACTTTGAACTAAACTGGGTGCTTTCATGGCGCAGTGTGGCCTTAGTAAATGTTGAGCCTCACCTTCCCACACGGTGATTTTCTCACATGCATTTCTTTGAGAAATGAAGAAACCTTTAGCAGATGTGTCCCAGGCAGATCTCCCCACAAGTCTCATGGATAATAACTGGGTCATAGGCCTTTCCTAAAACATGTCCAGCAAAAAGTCTGGATTATCCTAGTTGGTTGAGGTCAATCATGATTTGCCCACAGAGCTTTGAAGAGCTTAGCCTCCCCAACAAAATCAAAATCCAATTAGTATGGGAGAAACAGGGCAATGACAATAGGTTAGATGACTATGACCTCTTCCTCCAACTTCTTATTTATCTAATCTAGGGAACAGAATACTCCACATTCTCATTGAGGTCATTTTCTTCTTTTCATTGACACACCACATTTAATTGCTGTTGATTTCATTATCTTTGCTTAAGTATCTACAGGAGGACATATAATTTGGAATATTTATTTTATGAATAACATGAAACTCGGGTACAAAGAGAGATAAGAACATTGTGCATAGTGGGCCTCACTCTGCTTCTGCCTACACCCTGGGCCTCCTCCCTGCTTAATGTAAACTGCAGGAGGATCACATCAGTGCAAGTCATTCAGCTTCCAGGATTGATCGACAGACCACCATGCTGATTCCACATTCATAATTCATTCTCCCCAGTGTTACGAATGGAGACTTGGCTGTTAAAGATGCTTGGTGGATTATTGTAGATGTCTGAATTGCTAAAACAGCGGGCAGCCATGCAGTGTCTTTTTTATCTACATAAACGTGGGACATGGAAGAAGAAAAGAAACATTTTTCTTTCCCCCTCCAGAAATCTCACTTGACATTTAGCAAGAGACATTTGTTAGAATGTCAGTTTGATAAAACTGATTGCAGGAGTCGCCCAGCATTTGCTGCAGAGCTAGAACAATTGTTAAGAGCCATAATTACTCTGGGCAGGTTTAAGGGGGAGAAAAATGTAATCAGAACATTTGGCCAAAACGCCTCAGGGCAAGTATCCATGCTTCTTTTAGCTCCCTGTTCAATTCCAGGTTCCCTGATACATGCCCCTAAATCGGAACTCTGGATTAGTTGCAAAGTTCCAACAGTTGTCAAAGTAGATGAGAGTGCTGTAGTGTACGGTATATAAGATAGGCAAGAAGGATAAACCATGGCTTTATCCTCAAATATAAGAGCCATAAAGCCTAGATGTGGGACTTTATATCCCAATATAAAGTTACAATATGTATTCATAATAATAATTAATAATAGCAAACACTTGTATTGAACTTACTCTAAACTCTTGACTGTTTAAAAGCTTCACATAGAGGAACTCATTTCATAATTCTAATCCTGTGGAATAGGGAGTATTATTATCTCTACTTCACTCATGAAGAATTGTGACACAGGAGAGAAAAGAAACTTGCCCAAAGTCATCCTGGAATTTGAATAAACATTATATTCTAGAACCTTACTTTTAGTATTATAGTATTTCCTGATATATCTAATCTATGTGCCTTATAAATAAAGAGGGCTAGCTTCTATTTCCTTATAAATGGAATAGCTGTAACAAAGTTGCTAATGTGTATTGAGAACATATTATGTGTTGGTACTATTAGGGGCTTTTATTGTCTCAGGTAATCCTCCCAGTGACCCTATGGAGCAGGTATCCTATATAATAAAAGCCTAATACACTAGGTGTACAGTCGTCTGGTGACTGGTTGACTGTTCAACCAATCAAAGCATAATATGCTAATGTATGCTAAGGCAGCTCAAGCGCTTGCTATGATGTGCACTGACCACCAGGGGGCAGATGCTCCTACCGGTAGGTTAGCTTGCTGCTGAGGTCTGGCCCATCCAGACTGAGTGAGATGGGCCACACATATCCTGGAGCCCTTCCACGGTCCCTTCCCAACTCGATCATGCACAGATGTGGTCCCTCAGCCTGGCCTGCACCCTCTTGCAATCTGGGACCCTTCGGGGGATGTCGGAGAGCCAATTTCAGCCCCATCCCTCAGGCCACTCCCTTTGGGAGGGCACCTGACACAGAGCTCACAGCTGGTGAGCACTGCTGCAGTGGTGTGAGCCTCTACTGATTGGGACTGATTGGGCGAGTCCTCGGCAGATGCAGTGGGGCCGAGATGAGTGGGAGCAGCAAGTAGGAGCTGCAAGAGGTATTGGACTATGGGTTTCAGCCCGATCCTTGCAGGCCACCCAGAGGGGCTCCACCTGTGCACAAATTTGTGCACTGGGCCTCTAGTAATCTAAAATAACAAAAGCGCAATATGCTAATTAGACCGGATGTCTTTCTGGAGGACCTTATTGCCGAAACCGGGGCTGCGAGGGAAGCCAGGGTCCTGGGTGCCTGCTAGCGGCCAGAGGGAAGCTTGGGTCCCTGGTGCCTGCCGGTGGCCGGAAGGAAGCCAGTGCTGGCAGCCGGAGGAAGGAAGGCCTACTCTTGCATGAATTTCATGCATCAGGCCTCTAGTTATTAAGTATTTAGAGATTCTCTTAAACTGGGAAATTGAGGGAGGGAAATGGTAATTTGCTTATAAATAGGAGGCTGAGATTTAAAACCATGAAATCTGGCTCTAGAGCCTGCATTTTAATTATAAAAATAGGATATATATATATATATATATATATATATATATATATATGATGAAATAACCAACCAAATTTAAAAGTTTTTTGTTTGGAGAGGGTGAATACCATCAGCGATATACTCTGTTCTTTCCTATGTTTGTTCCCTCATTTATTGAAGGACATTTTTAAAATAAAATTTTTTATGTCCAGCAATTTTACTGAGCGCTGTTTATAGAAAGGTTAAAAATCACATCATTCTTCCTCTCTAAAAGTCTTACAGTGGAGAGGAAAAAACAGCCATAGAATCATACAACTTATAGTCCAGTGCCTGCTGAATACAACACCTATTTGTCTTCTCAGAAGTTATAGACAAACCACCTCGGGCCACATTTTCCTCCATTTGTGGCATGGAGAGGATGGAAAGGTTAGGCTGCTCCCAGGTCTCTTCGGAGAAATGATGGAGACATTCATAAAAGGATTCCACTGGAGCACTTGGAAGGTTTCAAGAAACGTTGCTTCATTGCTATTTCAAGGTTCTGTTATCCCAAAATGCCTCCTCGAAAACTATCAGAAGCTGATCTTCAGACACTCAGCCCTGCCATGTACAGAGAGAGATGTTCCCTGAGGGGAGAAAGCCATTCTTCTGTGGCATCAGAGGCCTACAGGATTGCTCACTCCCCAGGTCCTGTGTAGGAAGCTGAGTCCCTGTCAGGTCTTAAGGTTCTCTGCTCATCTAGTTTCCTTCTTGTGGAGTGATGGGAAGACTCAGATTACTTTAAGGTAGAGGGGCTTGTGTAAGGGCACAAAAAGATTGAGCAACAGGCGAGGATGACAGGAATGTAAACTCAGATGCCAGAAGGCTTGGGTTTGAATCCTGCTTCCCACAAGCCTGAAACTAGCAAAAATTACTTTGGGTCTCAATTTTTTCATGTCTTAAATGAGAAAAATAGCAGCCATGAGATTACGGAGCACTTTCTACTGATTACAGGAAAGTGTAGAAGAGTAAGTAGCACTGAGGGAGTGCTCAGGAAGGAGGGAGCTTTTACTGTCATCAGGGATTTGAAGCTCTTGGCCTTAGTTACAATCTGTGGCTCTCACCCTTAAGGCATGTCTGATTTTCCCTGTGTATTTATGCTTACCGATTTGTCTTGAGTTTCAAAATGTTAGTACAGACATGCCCCCCCGCCCCCACGCAGACTCAACCCTATCTTGCGCATCCTCCCATTTCCAGATCTCATTGCCAGTTGCACCAATCTCTCCTTGTTTCTTAGTCCAAATTCCTGAGACAGAGAATGGCCTGGCTCAGCTCACAAATGGCCTTTAGCTTTGCATATAGCAAGCCTTGTGAATCTGGTATCTGTGCTTGGTCCAGTTGGCTGTGTCGTCGGTTGGTATCTTACTCTGTGCAGGCTGCTATAGTTAAATACCACAGGCTGTGAGACTCACTAAACAACAGAAATCTGTTTCTCACAATTCTGAATGCTGGAAATCTAAGACCAGGGTGCCAGCACGGTTGAATTTTAGCAAAGACCCTCTTCCCGATTGCCGACTGGGAGCTTCTTGCTATGGCCGCACAGGGTGGAAAGGGCCAGGATGCTCTTTAGTTGTCTTTTATGAAAACACTGCTCCCATTCATGAGACTCCATCCTCATGACCAAACATCTCCCAAAGGCCCACCTCCTAATACGATCACATGGGCGGTTAGGATTTGAATATATGAATTTGCTGGGACATAGCTTTCAGACCATAGCAGTTGGAGTCATTTAGGCATGTTTGTGTGCTCATCAGGGCGTCTATGGGTCGCTGTCCCTCATAAAAGGACATTTTGAGGCATGACCTATCTGATTCAAACAAATATAGTCAGGTGGAAGAGCAGAGCATGGGGCCAGGAAGTATGTGCTTACTAATATTATACAGTGACTTGTCATTTCATCTATACATTCCTCATTTCTTTATTACCACTCCTCAGTTCTGCCTTTTGGCTTGTTCTGGTTCCGCTTTGTAACTCCTGAACCAAGCATAACACTGGATGTATTGAGTATTTAAACATTTATTATGTGTTTAATACATATTTGATAAATGAATAGAAGAATAAATATCAGGTATCCCCCTATTTTCATTTTTAAAGATGTTTAAAAGTAATACACTACTTACAACTAAATCATTCCAATAATTTAACTCTAGATTCTATATTATGACCTTAATTTATGCTATATAATTTATTTAGTCACTGACCCCTAAAATATAATTTATTGTCCCCATTTAACATTTGAGAAAACTAAGCCCTAGAAAGTATGCGGGCCCACATGGGTATTAAGCAGTAAATTGGGCATTTAAATCCATGCTTGTTTTATTTCAGAGCTTATATTTCTCATGCTGTTAATGTATAATGGTGATAGTTTATGCTGCTGATTTTTGACCCACTCTCTAGCTGTTAAGATCTCTTTGAATATTTATTCTATTATTCACCATGTTATCTATCTCCCTACCTCTTTGCCATGGATACATTTATAGGATACACAGACAGCTTTACAAGGTCAAGTATAGAAGCCAACAACTCAAGTGTGGAGCCCTTCTTAAAGATTGGTGCTAAAGTAATTAATCAATTTTCTCTGGGTGCAGTGTTCAGTTATTTACCACTTAGGTGCTGTCTTTCAGTTCACAGTTCTCCATCTTGACCTGAAGAGATTCTATGAATGCCATGGGCAAATGACTTCACACTCGTACATCCAATTCCCTATAATTATCTTTCAGCCAATACTTGCTTGTATAGTACATCTATTCCTCATCACCTCCTTTTAAGTGAAGGTTCAATATTTCCTACCTATACCTGATTTCCCAAGGAAGGCAATAATGAAAAAGCTCTGTTTAAAAAAAAAATTCTCATCATTGGAAATTTTGTCTCTCTCACTGCCTTTGAGTATAGTATTTATTCCTTGAGAGCTCCCCATCTGATGGAGAAAGAGTAGAAGGAAGGGTATAACTACAAATTCATGCCCAACTCTGAGGGCATTCTAGTACACATTTCGTTCTTCTGTTTTACCATTTGAAAACAAGTAGACTCATTTGGCCCAGACTCTTACCCCACAAAATAGCAAGGCAAGACTAAGAGAACAGTGTTAAGACTTTGATTTCTGAGATGTTTCTAATTTACTACAGAGTTGGAGAACATGAATGCCAGGCTTTTAAAACAATATTTTTTATCAGGTGGTATTTTGAGGGGGGGGGGTTTTCTTCTGTTTAAATATTTTTACCTTTAGAAAGAAGTTTATGGGTTAGGCTAATATGTGGAGACAGAATAATGACACATTATTTTATAGACTAAAAAGACTGAATGATCATAGGTTAAATTATAGATGGTTTATCAGTGGTTAGAAATAATTTAGGAAGTCCCGATGACATCATAAAACTATGAGAACATAGGCAATAATACTCTCTCTAGAAATTTCTCATAGGACAGACAGATACACGCGCATGTGCACACACAGACACACACACACACACAAATAATATATGTAATTTCAAGGTGTTCAAAAGCCAATGAAGCCTACTTTTGGAAACCTTGTATTAGGTTAAATAGCATTTAAGAAAATATATAAATGTAATTTATTTTTGAAGTTGGTGGGATTAAGTAAATTATTGATCCATGTAGTAAAAGTAGATATTATAGAACTCTTAATTGGTTTGACTATCTCTGGAAATCACTGATTATTTTCAAAACAGCTACAAAATATGTGTGAGTGTGTGTGTGTGTGTGTGTGTGTGCGAATTTTGTTGCTGAACAATACCTAAAATATTGGCATGTTTCCTCACATTTCTAAAGGAGTTAATATGTGTGTCTCAGGGGAGAACAGATTAGTTTTCAGATATGTCTGTGTAAATCTGGTAATTCTTGGGAAAGTTGCCTTCTCTAGCATGGTAGATTTTCAACCTCGGCTAGGACAGGCATGAAGCTGGAATAAATTAGGGAAGAACTTTTAAATCAGCCAGATAATTTTCTGGTAGAATATGACCCATAATATAGAAAATACATATGGTTCTTGTTGAGAAATGAAATATTATATAGACCAACCACAGCAATGGAGAGAAAAAGATAGGGGTAAAACCATATTAATATTTATAATGTGTAGAAAATGGGCATTTGGAGCATTTTCTTTTAGACAAATATTCATTTTATTTGGAGGGCTAAGGGTGAGAGAAATGGCTAACAGTAGTCAAAAGGTAAAGCCATCCAGTTTAACATACTAAATAAGTTTTGGGAATGTAAGGTATAGCATGGTGACTATAGTTTACAATACCATATTATATATTTGCAAGTTGCTAAGAAAGTAGATGCTAAAAGTTCTCATCTCAAGAAAAGAAATTGCAACTATGTGAGCTAATCTATGTTAATTATACTTATTATAGTTATCATTTTGTAAATATATTTATACTAGAGGCCAGGTGCATGAATTCGTGCATCAGTGGGGTCCCTCGGCCTGGCCTGCAGGATCGGGCCAAAACTGGCTCTGCAACATCCCTCGAGGGGTCCTGGATTGTGAGAGGGTGCAGGCCAGGCCGAGGGACCCCACTGGTGCAGGATCGGGGCCAGAGAGGGATGCGGGAGGTTGGTCAGCTGGGGAGGGACCACGGGAGGGCTCCAGGAAGTGTCCAGCCCATCTGGCTCAGACTTGATCAGCCAGACCCCAGCAGCAAGCTAACCTATCAGTTGTAGTGTCTGCCCCCTGGTGATCAGTGCCTGTCATAGTGAGCGGTTGAGCGACCTTAGCATATCATTAGCATATTACGCTTTGATTGGTTGAACGGCTGACCTGTCTACTGGACACTTAGCATATTAGGCTTTTATTATTAGGATATATAAAAGCCAAGTAACTGAAATGTCAGAATGACTGGAATGACCGGTCGCTATGACATGCACTGTGGCAGCCAACCAGCATGATCAGGGCCCTGATTGGCCCACCCTAGCCTCCTGCAGCCACTCCCCCCGGCTGGGCCCACCCCAAATTGGGGTGGGGGGTGAGATGGCCGGACACCTACCTGTGACTTTCCCCTGGAAGGCCCTGCCCCTGATCCACCACCCGTGGGTCCTCCCCTTCCCCCCCCCCCCCAAAGCTGGCCCAGCCCAATTGGCCCACATTGGGGCAGGCTGTCTGGACCCACCCATGCACAAATTTGTGCACTGGGCCTCGATATATATATATATATATATATATATATATATATATATATATATATATATATATATCAAATCATTATTTATGTGGGCTCATACAATGTCATATGTCAATTATATCTCAAAACTAAAAGAAGTAAAAAATCTAGTACTGACTTGCCTAATTAATTATAGTTGGTATTTGATAGTTAAGCTAATTTGACAATGAGGAAGCTGGATGTTGGTAAAATCTAAACAATGGGTTCCATTTGGAAAAAAAAACAAACCAAAAAAAAAAAAAAAAGGTAGCCTTTTAGGGCTGTGGATATAAATTTCTATCTTTATCCAGAGGACCTGTGCTGGTTTGCTGATCTGCATTATTGCCAGGGACAACTGAGAAAGTAAGCTTAGGGATAGGCCAGAATCTTATGTAGTGTTTCCTGGTAACAAACGTGCTCTTTCAAGAGTTGCCAGGTGTGCTCAGAGTCCTAGGAGACACTGCCATGCCCTGCATGCAGGCACTTCCCTGCTTCTGAGTCTAGGCTCCTAGAAGAATGGGAGCTGTTTGTTTACAGTCAGCAGTGGACCTTTGTTTAGGTTCACCAGTTTAAACTCATGCCCTTGATTGACTCTCAAGACCCTATGGCTGATTGTTAGACCACTTTTTAAAAAAATTCTAGTCATTGCTGGAACCTTCCCTAATATTCTGTAGCCATAAATTACTGTTTTCCTTTTATATTCTTTATCTGGGCATTAGGGGTTGTCACTGAATAGTTCCTGTGATTGTTGGCTTTGCAAAAACAGTCAATAGTATTGGCGGCTTTTCCTCACAATTTCCCAGATAATGGTGCTATTTTAATTAGAGTGTGGCTAGGCCTATAAATGAGCTGCTAGACTTTTACTCAGGAAGGAGCATCTATTTCTATTTTAATTCACTACTGATATTCTCTAAGGAAATGCCAAAATGCTTTTTCCATCTGGAATTAGGAATCCTTTATTTTCACTGGGGAAATCTGTGCTCCTGGAAACTCTTTCGTTTGGCTCATTACTCAGTTGCCATGCTTGGAAAACATCAGAAACAGAAACATCTTAAATGACACCAGGGATAGGAGGTGGAGCAGTTTAAAGTGATGTTGATGTTTCCCCACAGGTAGCAGGTTCTAATCATATAATAGTGTTGTGACATAGTTGGGTACATATTAATATTCATACTTTTGTAAATAAGAAAAAAAAAAACCACCCACACACCTTTTAGACACATCATGGTTTTGACTGTGACTTTAGTGAAGTCACTTGACATGTTGAGTGCGAGCCAGGTGTCCTGACTTCAAACCCATACTCCTGCCATTGGGCACACTGTCCACCAACCAGGAGTATCTGGAGAGAAAGCGTAAGTGATAGCAAGCATGGGAAGCAAAACTTAACTTGCTTGGTTTGGCCTGGGCGTTATTGGTTTACGCTACTTAAGTCAAACAGCAGTTTGGGGCTGGAGAAAGTCGGAGAGCTGAATTTGGAAAGCCTGATCTGTGGTTTGTGCCTTTGGCACCCAAACTTTGGGACTTGGTGTGCATTTATCAGTTTCCTCATTTATAATTCAGATTAACAAAACAGTTTGTGGGGTAAATGACATGTTCTACTAACAGACCAGTTTTCTGGAGTACACTGTCAGAGAGGGTCCCTGATAGCAGCCTGGATTCTAGAAAAAGAGGGGGCACTGCTAGTAGTTGGGAGGATTATTTGCCCAAATCCTTCCATTTATTTCTCTTCTCCTCCAGGGCTATAGATCGGAGAGGAGACATACTCCTAAATCAGAGAAATGATGCTAATAGCTTTATACAAGGCTCTTTGAAAATGGCAAGACTGGAGAATATAATGGAGTTCCCTATTCCCCTGCAAACCTAAATGTCGAGGCCCAGATGATCAGAACCAGACAGTGGAGGGGGGTGGAGGGGGGGCACGCGCAGAGGAGTAGAGGGCAGAGGGCAGGCAGAGAACCTGGAACAGAGAGAGCAGAGACCTGGTTGGGGTCTCTGCTAGCACCTCCTCTATCTAGGTTCAGATAAACCAAAGTTCAATAACCGTCTTGATTCCTCTTTTATGGTGCACAAGAGAGAACTCATGAACACTGTTTTAATATTTTACTCTTCCTCTGATCCTAGCTGATTAAGGCAATGTTGTGAAAGTTTTCACTGAAATATATCCTATATGTTACAGGGTTTGGAAACTTTATAAAGTCACAGAATATCAGAGTTGCAAGCGAATTGAGATATCATCCATTCCAGTGATTTTTTAACTTAATTAGACATGGAACTATTCACATCTCATGAAATTCCAAAGTGTAAAATGAATTAAGAACGTAGCTGCTCTTCCTGAACCAGAGCAGCGCAGAGCTTTTCCCGCTCCCCATCGGGGACCCACAGTACCTTCGGAACATACTTTGAAAACCATGGATCTAATCAAACAGTTCATTGCACATTTAGAGACCGAGAGCATAAACAGATTAAATGATTTTCCCAAGTCACATAATGAATTAGTGGTTAAACGTGAACAAGGACTTAAGTCTCCTTGCTCCCCAATTTAGAACACTTTCTAACCACCCTGCCCCTTTGCTCAGTTACTCTGGGATTCCTCTTTGGGCATTCATTTAGTGTGCCGAGTCAAACTCAAGTCTTCTGCTCATTCACCCCCAGACTCTTCCTCTTTGTTGTCTGCTGCTCTCATCCACCCATTACTGCCAGGCACTCACAGGAGGTGTTTACCTACACAGGCTTTGCGGGGGAGATCTTAGGAAGAATCAGGTGTGGAAAACATACTTTTGATTCATGCGCCTTAAATGCTTCTAGACCCAGATCCTTCTAAATGCAGCGCCGCTAGCTATTTACGGGACTCTTGTTTTCCTGTGAGCATCTTTTGCATTGAAAACAAGGCGAGAGAGTCATTTCCAGCAGATGCACTGTATGTGAAAAGGAGATTGCGCCTAAATAGGCTACTTTTTCAAGTTTTAATTGGCCTAATTACTTTATGTTTGTAAAGTGCTTTGAAGAAGAAAGGTGCTATATTAGTGTTGCTTGTTATTATTTTAGTTCCCCCGGCGGCATTTGCTGGTTTCTCAAATTGCCTCGCTTGAAGTGACCTGATAATCAAATTGCCAGAGAAGGTTTCTTCTTTTTAACTTTTATTTTAACTATTTTTCTTTTTAAAGAGCACCATTAGTCAAACATAAGGAATGTTTGGGAGACTCACGCCGGATGACAAAACCTTCTCTTGTGACCAATTCAGCTTTCCTAGCATCTTTCTAGAGCCCATGAACTGGGCCTTTCTTTACTCTCCACCTTTCTCCCAAAGTCTGTCTCTGGCAGTGTTGAAACTTGCTTTTCCAGAGGCCACATCTGCCAGCAAAATGTTCTGCGGTGACCCTCTCTAGAGACCAGGGCTCCTGGGAGATGTGGAAGCGCTGCAGTCCTTAGCAGCAGGGACCAGGAGGGAAAAGAGCTGCTCTTATCTTTTAAACACCCCCCTCCCCGCCCCCGACTGCAGCTCTAGAGGCTGCCTATGTGTTCCTGAAGACAAATACTGAGGGGTATCTCCTCCCTTTGACATCAGACGTTTGCTCTCCACCCATAACATTGAGCTTTCTTTTCTTTACCTGGGATATGGTAAAGAAGCAACTCAATTTTGAGAAAAGATTCTTGATTTCTAAATTAGATGAGAGAGTGGCTTATTTGTGTGGTGGGAGGAGTCTTTCCCCAGACATGAAACAGTCAGTCCAACCTCAGACACATAGGAGGTAACATGCTTGCCAAGAGGTGTCATGCATTGACAGCTTTCTACGGTCCAAGCGCTGTGATAGGCATTATTTATAATTTCACAACAAACTTGGGCTGTTTATCTGAGTGTGAATGTAGCGAGTCAGAGAAGACGGGCACTTGCCTGAATCACACAGGGAGGAAGAGACAGAGCCAGACGTGGAATCCAGATGGGTCTGACTGCCAGCACTGGAGAGAGCTTCTTCAGAGATGAGCTCTGAACACGTTGCAGGCACTGCTAGCAGGTGTCTCACTCAATTGTTGTCCTGGCTTCAGTATGATCTTTGTACGTTTCTCACGTTTCTCACACATCTTGGTCTAGGAAACAAGCTCAGAGAGATCAGGTAGCATTGTTCAAGTCACATATCTATGTAGTGGCAGCACCTCAAATTTCATGCAAATGCTATGCATTTTTTTGCTTTTTATCTTAATCACCGATTCCAGTGGCAATCCTGCACTTTACTGTTATGCCTTATCCTGCACTTTATTGTTTATTTCTGGACCAGTGTTAATCACGAAAATTCAAAGGCCATATTATCAACTAGACCAAACTGTCCAAGGAAGACTAAGAAACTGAAACACGGAGGAACATATGATCTCTCTTCCTGATTAAATGACCAAAACTTTCTAAACTCAGATTCTTCTGAGGGTAATATCAGAGAGTTATCAGTTGTCACATTGTTGTTGTTGTTTTTTAATATATTTTATTGATTCTTCATAGAGAGGAAAGGAGAGGGACAGAAAGAGAGCAACATCGATCAGCTGCCTCCTGCACACCTCCTACTGGGGATGTGCCCGCAACCAAGGTACATGGCCTTGACTGGAATCGAACCTGGGACCCTTCAGTCCGCAGGCTGACGCTCTATCCACTGAGCCAAACCGGTTTCGGCATGTTTTATTGAGAATATATATTTTTAATAAACTTTATTATTTATTTAAATTTATTGGAGTGACTGGTTAATAAGATTACATAGGTTTCAGGTGTGCAATTCTATAATACATCATCTGTATATTGTATTGTGTGTTCACCACCCCAAGACAAGTCTCTGCCACCATTTGTAATAATAATAACCACATCAATAACATATAGCTAACAAGGCTTACTATGTTTTGTTACAAGCACTTTTCATGAATTAACTAATTTAATTCTCAGAATAACTCCCATAGTTGGTATCTTCATTAACCCTACTTTACCAAAAGAAAGCATAGTTAAGTTTTAGTGAATGGAAGAAAACTGAGTCTAAAGATAAAGTGGATTCTGGAGCAGTGGTCTTTGTGGAAGAGAAAATCCTATTGAGAATGTCCAGACTTTCTTACCAGAATCAAACCCTTGTTCCCTTCACCCTGTACTGTTTTTGCCCCCAATCAATTGGGTAAAATTGAATATCAATGGAAGTAATACAAATAAGAGAAAAAGAAAATTTTCATAGGGTCACTGGACCGGACAGGTTCTGTGCTGGGTCTGGCCCTGACCGGGCATGGGGCATGGTCTGGGACCTCCAGGCTCTTGAAACATGCTGCAAAATATTCCAGAATGAGTCAGAGTGAGAACAAAAGCAAGTGTTTTTTCAGGTAGAGAAAAAGCTGCCGGATGTGGGTGCTGCAGGGTGAACTCCAGAGTCAGTTCTAGAAATTGTATGTGTTTCCAAAGATGGATTGTTTCTAAGCTTTGTGGTGCTCAATTCTGCCTCTGCCTTCTGGTTGGGGATTGGGTGGGATCTTGTTCCTAATCAATACGGTCCATCTGGAAGTGTCATGGCATTTGTCCTCCGGGGCCCCTTCTACTGTGGTGTCAGTTTCCATTATAATGACAGTATAATGAGCTTTGGGGTCCTTCTCTGGTCAATTTTTCCTGCATCTTGTGTTGTTCTGGTTTTAGCCAGTTCTCATTGTTACTGACTTCTATTACCACTGCAGCGGTTTCTTACCTTAAACTGTTTTCCTTTGATTATATGTGGAGAGGGTACCTAGTGGCTTATTGGCCGGTGATGTCAGCTTCTACTTCCTCATTCCACTTGTTGGGATTTTTCTCTTTTTCAGTCATGCCTCAATAGAATAGAGCAACAACAGAATCTGAAGGACAAAATAAACAAGGTGGGACTGATTGGCTGGAGCCGTGGTCGGCAAACTGTGGCTCGCGAGCCACTTGCAGCTCTTTGGCCCCTTGAGTGTGGCCCTTCCACAAAATACCATGGCCTGGGCAAGTCTATTTTGAAGAGGTGGCGTTAGAAGAAGTTTAAGTTTAAAAAATTTGGCTCTCAAAAGAAATTTCAATCATTGTACTGTTGATATTTGGCTCTGTTGACTAATGAGTTTGCCGACCACTGGGCTGGAGTAAAAGGAGGAAGAGAGTTATTGGAGGTAATTGTGCATATCTGTAAAGAATCTCCTCTCTCTCTGAGAACTGGCTCATTTTTGAGAATTAATTGCCTGGCTTGGGACAGACCAGGCACTTCTTCAAACTAACCAATACACTTCCCAAGCTTTTGTGTGTTTTTTTGTTTGTTTGTTTGTTTGTTTGTTTGTTTGTTTTTGTGTGTGTGTGTGTGTGTGTGTGTTTAATGTGTTTTTATTGATTTTTCTTTTTTTTAAGAAGAAGGGAGAGTGATAGGAACACTGATGAGAGAGAAACATGGATAGACTGCTCCTGCACACGCCCTACTGGGGGTCAAGCCCACAATGTGGGCATGTGCCCCAACCAGGAATGAACTTTTGTTACATGGGTCCATGCTCAACCACTGAGCTATACTGGCCAGGAAATTTCCCAAGCTTTTGAGTGCTTAAGCTGGATCCTCCCCCTAACCAATCCATTTCCTAGATCTTTTGGGGTCCTGTGTCCCTTATCCATCTGATCCTCTTCCCAGGCTAGAGAGGCCTTTACGGTCACTGTTTTGGCTTTTACTGCACATGCCCTTACTTCCCTCCAGAGTCTGAGAGAGTGGACCAAGGAAATTGAAAATGCTGTGATCTCTTGGATTATATGAAGCTGTAACTTGCTGGTTAAACAAGCTTATGTTCCCTAGTTGATTATGCTTAATAATGTCTGATTCCTTTTGCTCTCTTCCTTTATTAATATTTAGCTATCTATGCTAACTGTAAGGCAGTCACCATATATAGTAATAATCAGTTCATTTTTTTCTCAATTTCTAAAGTTAATAAAGGGCTGAGTCATATCTATCAAAATCAATTTTATAGACATATATATTATAATCATGATAAGAATGAAATTAGCTGTACAGACCATAACAAAAATGGCACAGTTTTGAATTGCTTTCCATCTTTTCTGCTACTGTTCTGGAGTGCTTCATTTTCTTGGTATAGCATTCCTCAACTTTAGCATCTTAATCTCACCCATGTAAGAGCCCCATTGTTAACAATTGCACTCTGAAGTTACAAACAGACCTGCCACCGTTTAGCATTGTAACCTTGAAAAATTTATCATCTTAAGTCTCTTCTTTTTCAGTTGTAAAATGGAAATCCCAATAGTAAATGCCTCATCATAGTATTTTAGGTGTTAAATAAAGTAATTTCCTAAGTATTAACTGAAATAAGGTATGTAAAGTCCTTGGCATATTGCCCATCCCATTCAACCCACATTTTCTATAGTACGTGTCATTTATTCCAAATCTTGGAAAGAATATTTCCAAGAGTTGAATAGTTTGTTTCTTGGCCAACCTTATCTTTTGCAGTTATCTCAAGTGTAAACCACACTTTTACTGACTTCAAAACACACACACACACACAAAAGGAACTGGGAAAAGCGGTGTGCAATCCCACAGTGTCAAGGTCACCCCTGCCTGTATGGGAGGAAGAGGATTAGTGCAGAGGGAGGGGCAGGGATCCCAGGTCCAAAGAGAGGTCAGGAGTGCCTGCAGTGCTCGCTGTGTGACCCCAGGCCCTGAGCCAGCTGTTCACCCTGTGGTTCTGCTGGCTGCTGGAGAGGGTGCTGTACTGCCTTTGGTGATACTCAACTTACCTGTGATCATAAGGTGATTGGGCTACTGAAGAAAGCTTTGCAGACCTTTTAAATTTAGTCAGGCCCATGGGCACATGTACATGATGCATACACACACACACACACACACACACACACACACACATCTAGTATTTACTGACTGATTGATTTTAGAAAAGCGTAGCTGTCTAAAACCACCTTTATCACACTGTGATTGTAGGCTTGCTCTTTTCCCTTCTAGAAACAATCTATTTTCTTACATTCATATTTTACATGCTACTAAAAATTAACAGATATTATTGTACTAAATGCCCGAGTTATTTCCTTTAATAAAGTATGCAAGTGTGTGTGGTGAAGGTGGGGAAGGGAGGAAAAACAGGCATTTTGGCATGTAGTGGATGGTATGCATTATTTGGTCCTAGCAACACCAAGTAATCTGAGATGCCTGGACTCTTCCAGCCTCAGAGAAGCATCAGTAGGAAGTGAAACATATGTAAAGTGATGGGGACACCGAGTTATTTCAGACTTAAATTCCCTAAGTACAGGGCTCAGTCTTCGTTGTTCAGGCTGCTATAACCAAATACTATAGACTGGATGGCTTATAAACAACCAGAAGTCATTTCCCATAGTTCTGGAGGCCAGGGGTGCAAAATCAAGGCACCTGCCAATTCTTTGTCTGGTGAGAACTTCCTCACTGGTAAAGTATCATCTCATGGCTGTAACCAAACAGGGAAGAAGGAAGAGGACGCTCTCTGTGGCCTGTCTTATAAGGGCACTGATCCCATTCATAAGGGCTCCACCCTCATAATCTAAGCACCTCCCGAAGGCCTATCTCCTAAGACCATCACATTGGGCCTTAGGTTTCAACATAAGAATCTTGGAGGAACATCGACATTTAATCTATAGCAGGCCCCTGTCTTATTCCTCTTTAACATTAGTCTTAATACCTAGCACATACATGATCTTGGAGCAATGTTTGGGGAACTGAATTGAAAATAAACTGTGTGTGTATATCCTAGAGTCAAGCCAGGAGAGAAAAATACCCAAATCAAATGACCCTAGAGATGGAATTCCACTCTTTCTAGAGAAGCAGTTTTTCCACGTTATAGTTTACACCTGTCATTACAGTTTTACACTTGATTTATACCAACATTTTTACCTTTTTGAATTCCACTTAACTCTCCTACACTATTCATTTGATATTTATACCATAACAATATTGAGAATATGACATCCATTAAACAAACAATGCTTATTTGGCTTCTTTAATCTTACCCATAAGTCTGTATCTCTGCCTCCATCATTTTTGCTGCTCTTTCTGGACCATTTCCAGCTTCACTGCATTAAGTCATTGTAAAAGCTGCCAAAATAAAGTTCAGGACTCTCGGGCTGGGGACAGCTGCCCTGTGAATGAGATCCAGTATCTGTTTGTATTCATAAAGCAGCAATTATTTCCTTTTCATATTTATATTTATATATTTAATCTCAGTAGACAGAGCACTTCTTCAGGGAAGGATCAAGATTCATTTTTATGTTCTCAATTTTGCAGTGGTTGCAGCATAATAGGTGCTAAATAAACATGAACTAAGTAAATATAGGGATCTGAAGTTTCACTGTCTTTCTCACCTTCTGTCAATGTTACTTTAATAAGAATGACTTGATTTGGTCCAAACTGATATGGATTCTTCTTTTTCCCTATTTCTGCACTTGTCTATGATTGAAAATAAATCAAGGCCAGGGCATGTAATGAAAATATATGGCACCCCTTTTGGGAGAGATACACTTTTCTCTTACATTCTTCAATTTCTTCTTCTTTACTGTTAAATATTTAAATTATTTAGATGGTACTGACTTTGCATATGGTCCTTGTTGATTTTCACTTTTCCAGCAGTCTGACAAATCCTGAAGAAATTGATATAGTAAGCTAGAAAGATACAATAGTAACAATATATTTATACCTTTGCACCCCTTATTTTGTATTCTTTTGTTTTACCTGCTCTGGAAAAGAAACTTTATGAACAATGTGGAAACAAGAAAATTAGACAAGAATATTTAATTCTAGTTATATTTACATTTTATTATCATTGTTCTGTAAATATACCACATGTTTGAAATATACATTCCAATATTTATATCAAGACTTCCAAGAGCAATGATACTAGTAGAATATTTTAAGGGACCCTTTCCTGGACTTGGGCCCCCCAAAATACTTATTATATGTTTATTCAATTATGAATTTATTTTGTTAAAAACATTAGTTTTTTCCAAAGTGTTCCAATCACATATTTTGCATTGATCATTTAATATTTGAGGTGATAGTAAAACAGATATTGCCAGACCCTATTATTGCTGGAGCTGTTGAGACACTGGAAATTTAAATATCCTATATAATAAAATACTAATATGCAAATCAACCAAACGGCAGAACAACCGGTTGCTATGACATGCACTGACCACCAGGGGGCAGACAATCAACTCAGGAGCTGCCCCCTGATGGTCAATGTGCTCCCACAGGGGGAGCGCCTCTCAGCCAGAAACTGGGCTCATGGTTGGCAAGTGCAGCAGCATTGGCGGGAGCCTCTCCCGCTTCCGCTGCAGCGCTAAGGATGTCAGACATCCTCCGAGGGCTCCTGGACTGCAAGAGGCCACAGGCCAGGCTGAGGGACCCCACCCCCTCGCCCAGTGCACGCATTTCGTGCATCGGGCCTCTAGTCACATAATAAATGGTGGCATGTTCTAAGCCCATTCTGAGTGAAGAAGTCCATGTCTTCTGTATTATCTGGATGTATATTCAATAATGACAAGAAAAATTTCCACATATTTCAAATAATAATGAACCTGTCAATTTTATATTGTTTGTTTTTTTTAAAATCATGGTGACTTTTACATGTTACATTGCTTGTATGTATTTTGCCTCTAATTGGTGGTCTGAGCATCCTAAGAATCCATGTCTAACTTACCTGTGAAAAGCACATGCATTTATTTCTCTAGTGCAGTTCTCCAGCTAGTGTCTGAGCTAAGAAAACAGCTGTCATTATTGCTGTTAAGACCACACCCTTGTCACGGTGGTGACATGAGTCCTGATTTTGTGTTTGTTTGTTTTCTCCTTTTTTGGTTAACCCGCACCTGAATATATTTTTCCATTGATGTGAGAGAAACACATTGATTGGTTGCCTCCTGAAGGAGCTCTGTCCAGGGCCTGGGCCGTGGAGGAGCCTGAAACCAAGGTACATGTCCTTGACCAGAATCTAACTTGGGACCATTCAGTTCACAGGCCAACACTCTATCCACTAAGACAAACTGGCTAGGGCCTGAATTAGTTTTAAATGAATCATGGGAAGGAATCTATTTCTAGCAATTATAGAACAATGTTCCTGTGAGCTCCTTCTATACACCCTTTATGTTATCAGAGACATCTCCCATGCTGCCTAGACTTGACTTCAGAGAGACTCAGGCCATCACTACCCACTTGATTATTAGTCACATTTGAAAGGCATTTGGTTTGGGCAACAGCTTGTTAGAAAGCAACCATGACCTTTAGAGATCTCCACCCCACTTAGCACAATTAGTAAAAAGCTCCTGCCCTAGGCATGAGTGCTCTGCTTGGGGAAATGTGGGGATCTTGTCAGAAAGGGATAAAAGGTGATGGGATGCCAGGGAAAGAGAGAAAGATTGGCATCCATCAATCAGCAGCCTGAGTGAATGACAGGGTTGGGTTCCCTTTAGCTTTCTAGTTGTCAGATATTGAAACGAATGACTGTGCCACTGTTGGCATCACCAAAACATATCTTCTGATGCCTCTGGCAATTGACCTCTCCACTGTGTCCCATTTATCATTTCCAGCCTCCATCAGGGATCTCTCATTCCTGTTGCAGGGTTGTTTCCAGTGCATGAATACCACTAACTGGTCACTGGAAAAAAAAAAGAAGCAGAAAATTCCTCCTTTTTTATTGTCAAGGAAGAACTGCCCAAGGGAACTTTCTGTGTTGGTGGTTATAGTCTATAAAAACCAGTAGTCACTGGCCACCTGTGGCCACTGAGCACTGGCCAAGTGACTAGTGTGAATAAGAAACTAAATTTTAAAAGCTGTTTCATTTTAATGAAAAGCTATGTGGCTACTGGCTACTGTATTACACAGCACAATCTTATACAATCCTTGCTTTTTTGCCGCCTCAGATTATTTTCACACTGAAAATACACTGAATTCCCCTTCCTTCTATTACCACATCATCAACACACAATGAGACTTCTAGAACCATTTCTGTCTTTTTAAAAAAATAGCAACTGTGGGTCTTTTTATTTTTTGACATATTTTATTTTTCCATCACCATTTATGCCCTCTTCTACCCCTCCTCCCCCAGCAATCACATCTGTTGTCCATGGCCATGAGTTCTCTTTCTCTCTCTCTAAAAATATTTTTTTCTTGATTTCAGAGAGGAAGAGAAAGGGAAAGAGAGAGATAGAAACATCAATGATGAGAGAGAATCATTGATCAGCTACCTCCTGCACACTGGGGATTGAGCCTGTAACCCTGGCATTTGCCCCAACTGGAATCAAACTTTGACCTTCCAGTTCATAGATCAATACTCAACCACTGAGCCATGCAAGCTGGGCTCTTTCTCTCTTTCTTTCTGTCTTTATCATATCACAATATTTATCTCTTTTCCTATACTCAACACCATGCCCAGCTGTCTCAAATGCTAAGGTATTTCTTTATTCTGACATTGATCCCACAATACTTGCTTTTTTGCCGCCTCAGATTATTTTCGCAAAAATACACTGAATTCCCCTTCCTTCTATTACCACGTCATCAACACACAATGAAACTTTAGCATTGTTTTCCATACCTGCATTCTTGTTTCTTTTGCTTTCCTCCAAATTTTCTCAGAGTCTTTTGTCCCCCCCTCTTAACTATCCATAGGATTCCCAATATTCCTGTGCTCAAAATTGGGTGTACAAGGAGATGACCAAAAAGAATGATCCTCCAAAACCACATGACTCCTCAGACAGAGAATAATAAAGGGAGTACAAACTGTTTAGATTTATCAGAGGGGAGTAGAAAAGAAACTGCAGAAGAAAAGAAAGTGCCTGGTGAGTACTTGCGTCAAGCAATTAATAAATGAGTGCTCACTAAATATCAGACCCTTAGCTCACACTGTATGCACTTTTAAATGTAATTCTTACAATAGCATCTTTTCACAAGATTTATTCCTCCTGGCATTTTACTTCTACTGAAACATGCCCAAATGACAGTCTCAAGTTATCCAGAGAGCAAAGGACTGTCCAAAGCTTTGAACCAAGGTCTGCCTGCCTCATCTCTTCAACTATGGACACTTTGTAATTCTTCCATTAATCCCTCAAAATTCTCCTGGAGTAATGAGTCCTGGGTTCTTCATAGCCTCCCTCTCCTCCAGAATTTTACTTTTTGATTGTTAAGTTCTAATGCTTTTTTACCCGTCTACAACCTTTTGTATCTAACCTCTCCTATTTGTCAGCATAAACTTTTGCTTTTTCCTTTTGGTAGCACAGTCCAGCTCCCTTAAAAGGAAGCATTGTTGTTCTTGCAGTTTGCATCAAATAACAAATCTTTGGTTGATGCAAAAAAAAAAATTAGTCATTAAAACTCGGCCATCTGCTTCTCTAATCTCCTTAAAGTGCCATATCAAATTGGCAGACACTATTGAAATTCTAAGGAAAAAAAATTCTTAGTGTGAAAAGTGACATTAAAGGTTTATGTCCTCTTCTTGTGGCCTAATAATATTAATGGCAAAGCATGCAAAGGATTAATAGGTCCTTCTGGCAGAGGCTCAGTTAGAGCAATCCTGAGGAATTCTGCAGGCTAAAAATATGAGCCCTATGGTACCTTCATAGACATAAATAATTTGGTTTTTCTTCTCTGTGAAGGAGAGCCTGTCACTCGAAAGGCAATTTTTCTCTTTGATCCTTTGTACTGTAATTTCATGTACTCTTTGTAATGCACACTCCCACATAAAGTGTGTTCTTCTCTCTACCCTTAGCCTTGCAAACCATCTCTCTCCAGTCTACAAAAAGGAACATATTCTAAGAGAGTTAGTTTTTTTTTTTCCCTCTGTGTGTTCAAGATACGTTCAGGAGAATTATATGAAAACTAGAGTCCTGGTGCACGAATTTGTGCACCAGTGGGGTCCCTCGGACTGGCCTGTGGGATCAGGCCAAAACCGGCTCTCCGAAATCCCCCAAGGAGTCTCGGATTGCGAGAGGGTGCAGGCCAGGCTGAGGGACCCCACTGGTGCATGATTGGGGCTAGGGAGGGACATGGGAGGTTGGCCAGCCGGGGACTGCAGGAGGGCTCCAGGGCATGTCTGGCCCATCTCCCTCAGTCCTGATCGTTCAGACCCTAGCAGCAAGCTAACTTACCCGTCGGAACGTCTGCCCCCTGGTGGTCAGTGCATGTCATAGCTACTGGTCGACCAGCCAACTGTCTGTCCCCTGGTGGTCAGTGCACATCATAGCGAGCCGTTGAGCAGCCTTAGCATATCATTAACATATTATCCTTTGATTGATTGAACAGCTGACTGACTGACCTGACACTTAGCATATTAGGCTTTTATTATATAGGATGTGGGATACAACCCAGGCAATATTTAAATGAAGAAGCTTCATAAGTCAGTGTCTTCAGACCTTAAACTCAATCTCTTGGAGGACTATTAGCAGTCATGTTTTCTGGAAGGCAAATCTGAAAAGGTAGAGTAAGGAGTTGATGGGCATACTCAGTTCCTGCTCCCAAATTCACCAATTAGATATATCATCTCCTTCCCAGTAAGTGGAATGAATGGAAGTATGGAAACAAATTGGAAGAGTCTCTTCCATACATTTCCATCCTGCAAGTGGACAGCGAATTTACATTCCACTGTGGAAAGGTGAGACAAGTGGAGACTGTCCACTCCACTGCCCGTAGTAGCCACTGGTACAATATTCATTTTAAAGACAAGAAAATAAAGACTTCAAAAGTGAATCCAACCGTATGGTCACACAGATAGAAAGTGAAGGACTGAGGATTTAAGCCCAGGTCATCCTGACTCCAGCATCTGTGCTCTTAATGATGCCTGTACTACCTCATGTATTTAAAGGAGACAAGTAAATGAAGCAATTTTGACTGATTTCCAGACTTCAAAGAATTACTTTTTTTTGCAATTATCACTGGGTTAAACACACCATAATTAATAAGCATGTAGAGTAAATATATTCAGGGAAAGGGGTGATATGGAATGCACTTGCATATGCTCGAAGCACTAGTATGATTGAAAACAGGCTGTTATAAATGTGTGATACAGTATTTCTTGAATATAAAATGTGGTAGGATACTCTGCTAGAGAATTAATTATACATGTGGCAGTCTCATTTGCAGAAATTATGGCAAGTCTTCAACATTTCCCTTCAAGTTCATTGTGTCGAATTGTAAAGTGTAACAATCCATAAGGTACACCTAAACTGTACTGAAACTCTTTTGGGGGCACTAGAAGGTTTTTGAATTTAGCATGGCCATAGGTTGCGAAATGGTGGTGTTCTGTTTCTGGAAAGAGAGATGATCTTAAAAAGAGGAACAGGTTGCTGCTTCTCAACACACACACACACACACACACACACACACACACACACAGAGTTTGTTTTCCAAAGAGACATTATGCATGGATCATTCCTTCTTCAATGTCAACCAGCTTTGAGAACCTTCTCTAAAGACACTTTTACAAAACTCATTCATAGGAATATCCAGAGCATTCTTTTATCCTTAACCTGAAAGTCACAGGGCATCTCTTTTCTCATGAATCCCTTGAGTGATACCAGCAATCAAGGAGGTGTACTCCGGTAACTTCTTTCATCGCTTCTCACAGAGGAGTCCCATACGCGATATGAGCAGGGCTGGTTTTGGCATACAAGTTTGGCTAAAGGAAATGATATCTGAAAAACATTGGGATCGGTTGCAGTTTTTCTTTATAGACTCCTAAACATCACAGTTGGCTGCCTGTCTGTTAAGGAGTCACTACTTCACGTGACTTTGCTGTCATGTGTGTCCATTATTGGAAATCATGCCGGAAGGAGTTGTGTTGGGGCAGTGAAAAAAAAAAGCGTAATGATAAAATAGGCACGTGGTCATAATGACTTATGCTAGAGGATTAGCTGATAAAGTTCTGTTTTAGTTTCCTAGGGCTGCTACAGAAATTATTACAAATTGGGTGGTCTAAAAGTTTTAAAATGTATCTCTTACAGCTTTGAAGGCTACAAATTTAAAATCAAGGTGTTAGAGCAGGGCCTCCACTCTCCCCCTCTAAGATTTCCAGGAATAATCCTTCCTTGCCTCTCCCTAGCCCCTGGTGACTCCTGGCAATCCTTGGCCTTTTTTTGGCTTGCAGCTGCATCATTCCAGGCTCTGTGTCCATCATCACCTGTCTCCCTCCTCCACCCCACCTCCCTCCACCCCGTCGCCGTAGATCTTCACAGTCTTCTTATCAGGACACCAGTCATAGGTCTAGGGCTCACCACACCCAGTATAACCTAAGTCTGACTAATCACATCTGCAAAGACTCTATTTATAAATAAGGTCTCATTCTGAGGTTCCAGAGGAACATCAACTTTGCAGAGGATACTATTCAACCCAGTACAACTTCTAAATGCAGTAATTATTAAACAAGGCTCCTTGGTAACTACCTGGCTACTCCCCACTGGTAGTACTCTGCAAAGGAAAACTGCTAAAGCATCAAACTGTATAGAGCCTAATGGAAGGCTTTCTCTGACAAATGCCTGTAGGAATAAGGCCACGTTGAACACTTACTTGCACAAGGATGGCTGAGGTATGTTGGGATTTGAGACACAAAAGGAAAAAACATCTGGACAAGAAAATTCACTCTGTGGCTTACACTATACAAGGGAAACAGAAGTTTAAAGTCTCTTTGCAAATCTTTTACTACTAGTAGAAACAGGGTCCTAGCGAAACAGCATCATCTCGAATTCCATAATAAATATATTGTAATGCCCACACTCGCATTTTCCCCTCTCAAATGGTTTTCTCCTACTCTTTTATAGTTTCTTCCATTGGGTACTTAGCACGAATGCCTCATATTGAAGCTATTTACATACATTTATTTTTCCCTTTTATCTTACCAGCTAGGTGGCCTGCAGCAAGTTATTCATAAACAATAAAGATATTTGTTTCATAGAATTCCTATGTGGTTTAATAATCAATAAAATATTATCTTGGTGCTTATGGAAATATTTCCTGTGTTTGAAATCACAATGCATATAATAATATTAAAAATTAGTAAGCATAAAAATAGTATATTACATTTTAGAGACCTGAATAACTAACTTTTCATAAACATACCTATTTGAGAACATGTAAAACTGTTTATCAGTATTTTATGTTTGGCAACTATCTAATAAATGTGAACATGAGTTTTCTTCTTTTCTGAGATGTTGCAAGAACCTGAGGTAAAGAGATTGTCTGTCACTTTAAGACTTGTATAGCACCTTAGGCTTTAGGAGTCATCAATAAATACTACTAAATGCACAAATAAGTGAAAATTATAGCATTGGAAGCGATGTGGAAAACCACCAGGTCATAATTTATTGCAGTGACTCTCAAACATGGGTATTATCTATGTCTCCATCATGTCATGCCATGCCTGTCACTTATAATTAGGTGCTCAATAAATATTTGTAGAATTAGTTACTTTATTAAAAAATTTTTGATGTGCTTGTTTATTACAGATTCCCAGAATCTACCTTACACTTACTGAATCCAAAATACTGAAGGAAGAGATGGGGCAAAGATAAATTTTATGTTGTTTTTATAACCCCCAACGTTTGAGAATCACTAATTTCAGGCATTTTCCAAGTCCCCTAGGAACGTTTATAGAACAAAGGATTTCTTATATCTTTAAATCTTTCATACAATGTATGCTATTATTTAATGGCCCAAGTTCACCTTTTTTTAAAAATCAATCTCAGTCCTTCATGCTGCAGCGCTACAGATGCTGATATTTTTACTTAAAAAAAAAGTTATGTTCATTTATTCATTCCTTCAATTGATAATCATTAAGTTGCTACTATATGCCAGGTGCCTTGGTAGGAACACAGTCATAATAAAGATTGAACATCATCCACATGGAGTGATGGTGTAGTGGGAAGGAGCATTCCTGCAAAAAATATTTACCCAGGTTACTGTATATTTTTTATGGTAATGAATGCTATGAAGAAAAACCACAGAAGCCCTGGTATTCATAGATAGACTAAATTTAAAGTGGAGATGATCAGACAGAAATCATAGTCTAGGGATTTGATGATGATTTTGATACCCGAGGAATGAGGAGATGTCAGCAATAGGAAGAAAGGGAGAAATGTATTTCAGGTCAAGGGTTAGCAAATTCACAGGTCCTAAAACAGGAAGCATTTAAAAATATTCAAAAAATTTTAAAAAGGCCCACATGGCTAAGGGGAAATTTTCCAGAAAGAGGCTGGTAGGAGGTGTGGATGCTGAGCGCTGCATGGGTACCAGATTATGCAGGAGCTTGTAGACCTCGTGATGTGTAGAATTTAGGACAATGTCTCTTTTCTCACACTGATGCACTGAAAATATCCCCAGAACCCTGAGCCAGCCATTTGAAAGCTGAGGTCTAATTATCTCTCCAAAATGATTCATCCCTCTTAGTGTCCTGTATTGTTCTCTTTTTTAAAGGGCCCACTAACTCTGTATATGAAGAAGATGAGAACAGACCAGGTTAGCTCAAACCACCGGGACATGTGTTCCATAATCCACAAATTATTTTCCAAACATAATTAACTTCAACTATGTTCTTAGGCAAGTTTTAAAATATGCCAATTTTATCAAATGAAAATTTTGTATGGATGTACATAGTACAGGACAAAAACAGGACAGAAAATGTCCTCATTATCTTGGTAAATAGTATGTATTGTGCATACTATTGTGCATAGTATACACTATACAAACCTTAAAGAGGTCTTTCTCATTAAGATAGTATAACACATTGGAGTTTTGTAAGTATGTTGATTTGGGGGTATGGTCCAAATGAATAAAATATTCATGTCCAGAGTTAGCACAATCAAAGACGTTCACAGCATCATTCAGTGCTAATTGTGGAAGGGCGGAAGAGCAGACATCTAATTAGAGGAGGCCTGGTTAGGTGTTTGCTGCACGTCCCTCACAGGCCAACAGTCTGGCCCAGATGTTACTTCATCACAGGCAATTATAGACAAGGTAGGAGCACCGCTTTTGAAAATTTTCCACTGTGACTGCTTGCTGCCTGCTCTCATTGCAGATTAGGCTGGTTTCAGCCAAACTTGCAAAGCCAGAGCATTTTATCTTTGGTGCATTTTCATCCTTCCTTTGGAGATTTCTCCTGACCCTTATTTCCCACACTCAGACATCCAGTGCCCTCATGTTATCTTTTATCTACCTTTTCAACCACAGTATTGCCCGTGCCCTACTTTCAGCATGCTTTACATCTTACTCGTTCTAGATTCTTTCCTAATGCGATATTCAATAATTAAGTCCTGGAATCAGAAACAGAGACTCTGGGTGCAAGTGCAGACACTGGACTTGGACTGTAGGAACCTGAAGTTTTCTTATTTGTGAATTACGGTTATTAGCATATCTAGTATATCTATACCATAGCATTTTGTAGAACCTACATACATGCGAATGTATTTTGTATGCTGCAAAGTTCTGTGTAGATATTTTATAGAATATAAAATAATCCCAGAATCCTGAGCCAGCCATTTGAAATCTGAGATCTAATTGTGTCTTCTAAATGATTTATCTCTCTTACCTGAGTATATATGGGTATAGATTAAGCCAATCTTTGCTCATACATTAACTAATGAATAATTCCCCTGTGTATATATTGTATTAATACTTGTTTTGTTTTGTTCTAAAGAGTAACCAAATATCATTGCTTCAGAATTTAGGTAGTATTTGATTAAACTCGAATTCTTAGTTCTACTGAAATATACATTTCTAAGGTTTGGGCCCAATGACCTGCATTGTAACAGTGTCTAGAGATATTGCACACTAACATTTGAAAACTGCTGCCTTTTGGGTTAGTTTTTCAGGCACAATAGCACACTTATGGGCTGGTTTTGGTAGGTTAGAGGGCCTTTAGCACTAGGGAGGTCCTGCAATGAGGACCTCTTGGTGTAGTAGATTATTTGAGTCTGGGTTTTCTGCTAATTTTTTGATGTGGTTTTGTGTAATGATTTGGATGACCCTTTAAGGGTGACTTGAGCAGATAATACTGAATGTTCATCCCTTATGAGGGCATGTGTTGGGGGTGGGAACAGCTGGGGAGAGGTCAATGGGGGGAAAAAAGAGCCATATGTAATACTTTAAACAATAAAGAATTTAAATTAAAAAAAGAGGGTGTTCTGCTTTAAAGTAGGGCTGTGCTGAAAGTGTTATTTGCCTGCAGATCAGTTTTACTATTTTTCAGCTCCTTGGGGACATATCTTTAAAAAATGTAAGCAGTTCATTTGATTATAAATATAATTACAAAAGATATGATTATAAATGCATAAGGCATATGTATTCATACTGCTAGTGGGCCCTTTAAATTAACTTTGACTTTCCTGGGTTGTAAATATTACTGATTTTGAATATTTCTAATTGCTATTGATTTCTGCCCTTAGATAATTGCTTTTTAGTATCAAGAAACAAGAGAGTCACTTACCATACCCAAAGTAGTGATGGGCTTCTTTTGATAACTTACAAAGAAAAAAAGACAGGAATCACAATGACTGGATCCCAGGTTCAGCCCAGAGTTGGGTCCCTGGAGATAGGGATGTGGTTGGAGAATCAGAAGATGGTTCAAAATTGACAGCAGCTAGGGATTCCATAATCGTTGCTGGCAAAATTCATTGTCCCTGAGTCATTATGTTGATTCATATTCTCCTCTGGGTTTTGTTCTGTGTTATAGTATTTGATCATTTGTTTTTAGTCTGTGTGGTTTCATAGCCTACATTTGTGGTATTTCTCTCCATGGTTCTCTTCTACTCTTATGCATACAACTAAATAAATTAATGTCATTTTATCTTATATGTATACGACAGTGAGAGAGAATACATGTGTGTTTTTTTGTTTATTTGTTTGTTTGTTTTTTTTGCTAATTGTTAGTGTCCCTTTAGAGAGAGTTTCTTTTCCTTTTTAAAATACCATGCCACTTTATCCATTCCTGGCCAGATTATAGATTGGCTATGTAAAAGTCATTGTGGCCCAAATTACCTGTAGAAAGAGAGGCAGGATCTCATATTTAGACCTATATTTTCCAAACCTAGCTGCACATCAAAATTACTTGTTATTAATTGTTAAGGATATATCTTTGAGGCACAGCCAGGTTTGGGAACTGTGATATGGTTATTAATATTTAAGTGACCACTTAAGTCTACTTCCTTCATCAAGAGACTACTGGTAAGGAATGTTCCTGGGTCTTTATGAGTGATATGTTTTCTATGGCTTAGTACCTCTGTGTGATTGGTTATACTGGTTTCCTGCCTTGTCTCTCACCACCTATCAACCGAAATGTTTTGTAATTCTGTGAGGTCCTTCCTAGCTCAACAACTATCTTTCTATACATTTAGCTAAATCAAATTATTCATTAAGACACAGTTCAAGCATAAGCAACTCTTGTAACTCTTCCTTAGGGACATAGCATATGTGTTTACTTATAGAACCAAGTTATCCAATTCTAGTGGCTATATCATCCTAGGGCAGTAACTCAATTTTCCAATGTATTTTCACTAGGGCTCATTACCCTAAAACTATCACCACCCCAACCAGAAACAAAGCTCTTGGTCTATCTGTCATTTCTTTGTCTATTATTCATTTCTTCCCTCTCTGTGAATAGTATAGGAAGGACTAAAAAGGTATTTGCTGAATGGGTATGTAAGCATATATTTGTTCAAACACCAGACAGAATCTTAAAACAGTCTTTAAAAATAAATGTCATACAATTCTGTAAAATGAATTTATTTCAATTCACTGTCTACTCCTTTAACCTGATATCTTTTGATGCCTTTCGGAGCAAATTTGATGAATTCCTCTGTTGAGTTTTAGAAAAGAAGCTTTTAAAAAAAAGATATCAAGGCAGAAGGGGTTGTGAGAATTGAACAGTTGTGTCAAATCTTGCACTGTCATTGGAAAGGTGTTCTACTGAGATTAACCATATCTCACCCTGGAAGACTGGTTGGTAACTACTGAAATGCACTTCTCCTGGCCAACAAAGAGATCTTAGATCTTCAGCCATTGCCACCTGCCACTGCAACTGTGGGGTGAAGTTGTATCTAGGAAGTTGCCTAGAAATTTTTGAGGGCTTTTAAACCAGGAAATCACCCATGATATTTTGTCAAGGGATTCAGGTGACATATGACTACAGTCAACGGCTTCTTGGGCAGCTCTATTCTGAATTTTGTCAAGCACTTATATTCACTAAGCACAAATCAGAAATTAATTTCTATCTTTTCCCTAAAAGTAATATTTTTATCTCCTTGAGTGATATAAACAACCATCTAGTCTTCGGCAATTAAGTCTGATCTTTTTAAAAAATATATTTTTTCATTGATTTTAGAGTGGAAGGGAGAGGGGGAGAGATAGAAATATCAATGATGAGAGAGAATCATTGATGAGCTGCCTCCTGGATGCCCCCTATTGAGGACTGAGCCTACAACCCGGGCATGTGCCCTTGACTGGGAATGGAACCTGGAACCCTTCAGTCAGCAGGCCAATACTCTATCCAATGAGCCAAACCAGCTAGGGCAGAAGTCTGATCTTTATGATGTTCAGCCTTGACTTCTCTTTCACTGCTCCACGCCCTTTAAAGTGACAGCACATTCTGTTAAATCTTTTTAGAAAAATCTATTTCCAAACTTCCTCTCTCAACCCACTGCCACCAGTTTAGTTCTGACGCTCCTCATTTCCCATCACCTGCCTCCTGACTGAAACCTGTACTTCTACTCTCTCACTGTTCTGGTCTTTCTGCATCTACTTGCCCTCAGAAGCACCTCCCTAAAGTATTACAACGATTCTATTATCCAGATGCCTTAAAAACATGTCATCCCATAGCCTACAGAAAAAAATCCTTTAATCACTCCATAAAGACATTTTAGCCCCAGGAGCCTGTTTTGCATGTATTCATAAAATCTTTCTATACTTGAAGAAAAACAACATATTAGCCTAAAGCTACTGTGAAGGAGTACAATGCGGACACATATACCAACTGAGGATTTAGAGGAAATGAAACAATTCTCTATAGAATTGAATGCTATAACATTGGATTGTTAATTTCAACGCAAGTAGTAGTTCTTGAATCTCTAGTGCACTGGTCATTTTCCTGCTCCATGAAAGAAAACAGATATAGGAAAAAAAAAACCAGCATTTTTATTTTATTTACTTATTTTTCTTTATAATTTTTTACTGAGGTATAATTGACTAATTGGCATGCAACATTGTATTAGTTTCAGGTGTACAACATAGTGATTCGATATTTGTATACATTGTGAAATGATCACTGCAGTAATAGACATTTGTCATCATATATACTAGTTACATAATTTTTCTTTTTATTTTGGTGAGGACTTTAAAGATTTGCTCTTGAACAACTTTCAAGTATGCAATATAGTATTATTCAATATACAGATGATGTATTATAAAGTTGTATACCTGAAACCTATATAATCTTATTTACCAATGACACCCCAATAAATTCAATAAAAAAAATTTTATGCAGGGGATGGAGGGTGCAAAATGGGTGAAGGGAATCATAAGAAATGAGTTTTTATATGCTAGGGTGATTTCTCTTGTGTCCATAGAAATCTTTGTTGTCAGTACCATGAAAAATTCACTCTCGTGTTCTGTACAATAGGCGTTCACACTTTGATTGAGAAGATGGAGAGATTAGACAGTCTGTGAGGGAATAGCATGCTCTAGGTGAAAAAGTGTACAATCAGAATAATGACTAGTTCACCTATAGAAATGGTAAAAACTTAACACTAGGGAAGTAATTCCAGCACATAGTAGGCACAATAATTATATACTTGGCTGAAAGAATCAAACTGATAATAAAATTACAAAGATTCATACGTCAAGGTTCAACCACTGAGCAAAACTGGCCAGCCATAGCTCTCTTTTATTTAAATACTAGTGGCCCAGTGGATGGATTCGTGCACATCAAAAGGAAATTAATTAGAATAAATATTTTAAAATCACTATTTGGCCTTTCTCTATAATAGAAGTGTCAACCAAATTCACGATCAACAATGACAGATCGAAACACACGTGTGTGATTGGCACCAGCGAGAGCTTTATATGTATAGCGCACGCGCAAGTTAATGTTTATTTTCAAATTTCCAGTGTGCGTCATATGTACTGGCCGGTCAGTTGGTCAGACAGTTGGACCATAGGCCACTTAGCCTTTCATATATATAGATAGAGTCAATTTACATTTGTTGCAATTTCTTAAATGTTAGAATTGATTTGTATCATAAAATTTTGTGCCCTCTCTTTTTCTTCTTTCATGCATTTATTCCCCCATCTCTTTACATTGTTTCTTTTAAATAATTTGTTTATTTTCTTTTGTATTTATTTTCAATTGGTATCACTCCATGTTTCCATATCTATATGTTTTGATTTTACATGATCTATATTTTTAATGATGGACTAAGACACTACCCCTGAAATTCTGAATCTGAGATTCAAGTAAAGTGGACTTGGCAAATTTCTTTTACATGAAATCTGCCAGGGTTCTTTTTCCCAAGCCTTACAAAGGGTGCAGCATTCTGGAAAAATGGCTGTGCGTAGATGATTAAGAAGGAGTCCCTGGACAAAAAATATTTTTGAAAGGCATTGGGGGTCAGAGGAGCTTCCAGCTGAAGGAGCTAGAAGGCTCTCCTCCTTGACCAAGGACCTGTGCTTTTATTAAACACAATTTATCCCAAGGCAAGATGGAAATATACACTTCATAGGGTACGGAATCAAAGGGTATACAGAAACATTATAAGTTTGGGGAAATAGCCTACAGCTGTTTGGCCAACAGGAGGCAATAAAATGCCTTGAGCTGTCTGGCAGTTAACAGTCCTATTCAGGTTTGGGGGGAGTGCCTTTTAGCCATTTCCAACAGGTAAATTACATGTGACTCAACCCTGTTAAGCTCCCCAAGCTTCACCAACCTTTTGGTAAAACTCTTGTAATTATTACATGCTGGAATTGGTTCTCAGCAGAAATCCAGCTTCAGTGATTTATTTTTTCGTTAGTATTTCCGTTTTTTATTTACTCTTTGTCCCATTTATCTTTCTGCCAGTTTATAGATGTATTTTATTAGCTGTTTCTTATAATTTACCCAGTTGATGATGTTAATTTTCCTTCATATTTTTAAGATGTTTATCCCAGTAAAGAATTAAAGTTGACAGATGTTTCCCAGTTAACCTGTAAGTTTCAGCACCCCTTACTTTTTCAATCCATTGAGTCTGTTTTATATGTAGCCACAGCTCCAATTGAAGAAAAGTTTCTGTCTATATGGCATATTCCCTACACATATGGGAAGATATATCAAATGAGACATAGAGTGAGAATATTTGTTTCTGTAATTGATAAAACATAAACAAATTTGGACCCCCCCAAAAAAAGTCATTCATCTTAGGTAGTTGAGCTATACATAATGCAATTTCCCCTTCTCTATTAATTACGAAGATGTACTATGTTGCTGTTAACTATAAAGCAAAAATATCTAGTCTGTTATATTAAAGTGGACCCCCTTGAAAATCCTCTGTTCACAAGGATGCAATTTTATTTTAAAAAGTTTTAATTGAATTTGTTGGTGTGACATTGGTTGATAAAATTATATAGGTTTCAGGTGTACAATTATATAATACATTGTCTGTATATTGTATTGTGTGTTTACTACCACAAGTCAAGTCTCCTTCCATCACCATTTATTCTCCCTTTACCTTCTTCCACCTCTCCTACCACCCCTTCCTCTGGCCATCACCATTGTTATCTGTGTCCATGTGTTATACATATATGTTATTTGGCTAGTCCCTTCACCTTCTTTCATCCAGTCCCTCCCTCATCTCTCCCCTCTGACAGCTGTCAGTCTGTTCCATGTATCCATGTTTCTGTTTCTATTTTGTTTGTCAGTTTGTTTTGTTCATTAGATTCCATATAGAAGTGAGATCATATGGTATTTATCCTTCTCTGTGTGGCTTATGTCATTTAGCATAATAATTCTCAGGTCTAATCATGCTGTTGCAAAGGGTAAGAGTTCCTCCTTTTTATGGCTGAGTAGTATTCCATGGTGTAAATGTACCACAGCTTTTTTATCTACTCATCTACTGATGGTCACTTGGGATTTGATGTAGTCCCATCTGTTTCATTTTTCTTTTGTTTCCCTTGCCCAAGAAGGTATATCAGAAAAAAATATTGCTAAGAGAAACGTCAGAGATTTTACTGCCTATGTTTTCTTCCAGGATATTTACAGTTTCAAGTCTAACATTTAAGTCTTTAATCCATTTTGAGTTTATTCTTATGAATGGTGTAAGAATGTGGTCTAGTTTCATTATTTCTTGGCACATATCTGTCCAATTTTACCAACATCATTTATTAAATAGACTTTCTTTACTCCATCGTATATCTTTACCTTCTTTGTCAAGTATTAATGACTCTAGAGGTGTGGGTTTATTTCTGGGCTCTCTGTTCTGTTTCATTGATCTATATGTCTGTTTTTATACCAGAATCCAATTTTAAATAGATGTTTTAGTTCTTAAATTTTCTACTCTAAAGCTATGCTTCCTCAACACTGAATTGCCTCTTTTGTCAACCTTACCTTTGTGAACGAAAGAAGCCACCTGCTAACCTGACAAGCTCAGGGGAGGCCTGTGTGGCGGTCTTGAAAACTCAGAGACCTAGGATAACCACAAAAGATGGTCTGAAAATTAAATATTTAACTACAAACAGGTTATGGTGGGCAGTCATTCCTAGGCTGCTATCTTCCCTGACAAAGATCAACTTGGATCTTCTTTACTGAGCCCATTTGCCTTTTTGCCTCTAAGATAACATATCTGTGAGATGTCTGGGTAACTTGTAACTTCCTTCTTTTGCTGGAGCCCCTGGGGCACAACCAAATGTGGTAGGCTCCAGGACAGATGCCTCAAATTCCTTCATTATCATGTTAACTGTTCCTGTACCCACCTAAGTATGTGTCCATCATTTTACTTTTTGTCCAATCCCAGGGGTTTCCCACCGTTTGACTTTATCCAATGAATTTCATGTAGCCCACCTATGTCCCTCCTTTGATGGCAATGTATAAAAATAGATGTAACCCTGCATTCTCCAGAGCATAATCTCAATTCATTGAGGTTCTGCTTCCCGGCATATGTCGACAGTTTGGCTCAAATAAACTCACTAAAATTCTTTACAGGTTTCAATGGTTTTTTTCGTTAACACCTTCCAATTATCATCATTCAAATTTCCCAATGCACAATGGTCTTATCTTCTTACCTTCTGGGTTGTATCACGCAAGAGCAATAGTTTTGTGAGTGTGCGTCTCTGATGAAGCATGGAGCATGATTGACTGTACCTTGCACTTCACTGTTGGAAGGAAGGAGACCCAGCTGGTTTTAGACAGCAAGACTAAGGAGAGAACTAAGTTTCATACTGAGAACAATTAGGAGGACATAGATTTTTAATTATTTCAATGGAGTATTCATATTCATGCACAGGATTTATTCTACCTTTTGAATTCCTTATCTGTTAGGTTTATTTTTATAATAAACCTCCATTGATAGGTGCTGAGGCCAGACACTCTGAGACAGGAATATCAGGATACAATTCCAAAGGAAAGTGACCATGCATCTTATCAATTTTGGAGACAGATAAGAAAGCTATTGTTAAAGGTCTCAGGTGAGTTTAAGTCTGGTTAAAGGCCATTTGACCACTGTCCCCTGATACAATTATCTTATGTCATTCATAGAAAAATGCTTAGCTTATGCCCAAAGCAAAAGCCTTGCTAAGGAAAGCCAAGTTGATCTAATTACCAATATCACCAAACATCATCATGTTGGATTATAGAATTGCATCTCTGTATTTTATTCCTACCGCCCGCCCTGTGATTGTACTAACAGTACATGTGAATACAGAACTCTACAGGAAGGATTGGTAACCATGGTGATGGGAGGGTGCTTTCTGCAATAACTCTACTGTACAAAATAATTTATGCATGAATGTAAAATCGCAGATGTTTTGAACCATATGCAGGCTATATTTAACCACAGTGCAAATGACAAGTTACTTGGGAGTTAGTAATCCAAAAAAGGTGAGTCCCAGTCAGATAATAATTCTTCTTTCTTGTCCTC
Source organism: Cnephaeus nilssonii (assembly GCF_951640355.1). NCBI lineage: Eukaryota > Metazoa > Chordata > Mammalia > Chiroptera > Vespertilionidae > Cnephaeus > Cnephaeus nilssonii. The sequence goes on along the minus strand of NC_137084.1, from coordinate 13,366,564 downwards.
ATTGTCATAGTAGAAGCCTCCTGGGTGCTGGCTCCCACCACTTTTGGAATAAACTTGTAGTGTATGGGCTAATGTGAGAGAGAGAAAGAGAGAAAGAGAGAGGGGGTTGGTATTTATACACACAGGCACATGCACTAGACAGGAGGTTATTCAGAAAGAAATGTACAGAGAGGACTACATCAATAATAAAATAATGAAAAGAGAGAAAGCAGGTAATATAAAAAAACAACTTTCTGCTAACCGTCTTTTTTAGATAGTCTCTACTAAGATTTTTGGTTGTAGAGATATTTAACTTTAGGAATATCACTACTTTTTCCACTTTAATTTAGGAAAACAGAAACTTCTATTTTAACGTTTAAGCCAAAAATCAATGCCTTTGGTCATTGAGACTAACTCTTAGGCTAGTTATATTTTCAACTCAATGAAACCATTTATCTTCATAAGAATCATTTAAATGCTTACCTTTCATTTAGTATAATCTGAAATCCAAGGAAATCTTTAATACATATTTGATATATTTATATCCAAACTTTGTGTTCTTTTTGGTCTAAGTTCTCAAAGGGATAAATCCTTAGTTACGGCAAATATTTCACTTAGTTCCCACACGTATACTTTTACCAGAGCTGGCTCCACAAGTTACGTAGTCTTAATAAACAGATAAGTGTAAATTACTTGTAAAATAATTTATAAAAATAAATGCTGCTTTTAGAACAGGTTTTCTAAAAGAAAAACCTTTAGAAATCACAAACAATGTAATGCCTTGTGGAATCAGCCTATTTTCAGTACCACTGGCCTTTGGGTCTTCAGAAGCCAAAGAAAGGAATGTGAAGTGGAAAGAAAATTTGCATTGTAAAACTGCTCATTCTTCATGGCATTTTGTGTCCACGTAGTCTAGTTCTCTTCATTCCCAGTCTCTGTGTCTTAGTAGAATGTTGCATTTGCCTCTCTTCTCCCACCTCATTGGGTCTGTTTTTTTGTTTTTCCTTTCCAATTTCATTTTAATAAAAAAAATTGCCTAGCTGGTAATTAAGTACATTTCTTCAGCTACTAGGGAGACTAACCTTAAGCAATTGTTTTCCACCTATCTGAAACACTGAAGTACACTTAAACATTAACAGGGAGTCTCAATTTTAGCCTAACTTAAATGTAATAGAAGGGATTAATCCACAGTTAAAGGGGGAAATTGCCTCTTGGCAATTCAGTTTTGCCTTGACTAGTGATTATGTCTGTCTGTCTATCTACCTATCTATCTAATATATCTATCTCTTAGAAAAATATAATTAGAGAACAGCATAAGAAAATATTTAAATCACTCATAATCCCACTACTCAACTAACCAATATCTTTATTAATGTGTTTATAATATATGTTTATCTTTTTTCTGTGTATATGTATATTATGTATCATATGCATATATTTATATATTTTTACAATTAACACTTTTTACATCACTAATAACACTTTGCAGACATATTAGAATGAAGGTAATATGCTCCTTTGTGGATATAGTAATTTATTTTGCCATTATTTCATTATTGGCTATTTAAATTATTCCCAATTTTTAGCTATTATCATAATTATATGATCATTATTCCTGTTGGAGGGAAGATAATTATTCTCTGGGGGCCAGCATTTCTAGTCTGGTCATTAGTTAAAAAGAATCTACCCTGGCAGAGCTGAGACTTGTGTGTTTCCGACTTGGGTCAACCTCTCAGCTCCATTCGTAGATATTTGGACAACCTGTAAGGCTGCAAGGCATCCCCCACGTGTGATTTCTCCTACTGGCAAGCTCCAATTATGCAGAGAATCGAGGACAGCAGAGTCACATATTCTTGGTAAATCCATTCCCCTGTGGCTAGGTGAAGAGGAAGAAATAAAAGAGGAGTGCAGTGGGTGTTCACATTGTAATTCTCAGGGGATTTCAGTCCAGTTTTAGCGCTTAAAATTTTTATTTGCTTCCTTTGCAGTGTACATTTTTCTTCAGGGGGAGAAACTTTTACATAAATAAAATTAATGCTAATCTTCTCATTGTTATAGCTCCATGACATCTAAGATAGTTTTGCATATTGTAGTAAAAGAAAATCTCTAATATGTACTCCCTGTCCTGTGGTTTGTCCAGGAAAAAGAATATACATTTTCAAAATGTTTGTTAGATGAACTGTGAGTTAGTGTAATCTTAGCACTAGACTTTTAAATAGAAAATAAAATAGGCTTAATAACTAAGTATATAAATTTGTTTAATGATTAAACTATGTTATAGACCATTAAGTTACAGTTAATTTTTTAGAGGAAGAAAATTTTGCTCAGAGTGATTTATGATCTTTCTGTAATATGTGAAAGCTGTAAAAACCTACATGTATCTCTCACCCCAGTTCTTCTGAATGTCTGTTCTATTCCCAAATGCTACACTAGCCCATATTCACCCTAAGGCTGGTTTTCAGCTGTACAATGGGTATCAGAGATAAGGTTAGGCTCAGAAATACATAAGAGTATCTGTTTCTCCAACTTCACAATATTTATTAAACCTTCAAGTTATTTTTTTAACTTGAAGGTGTAATAATTTATAGTTTGGGTAATGTTAAAAGGCCTACTTGTCAAAATTAGTCCTGTCAAAACAGGACATATAAAACATTCCTTTTTCTGTGGCCTGCTGAATTAATAAGTCTGACTCAAAATGCCCATAACAATGATGTATGACCTGGAGTCTGTTGTGAAATTTCACTGTCAGTTTTCTTAAGGCACAATTATATTCAAATGACAGTTATCTCATGTTTATGATGGTGATTGCATAGCACAATATTCACAGTAATAGCTCAATAAATATTATCCTTCTTTTCTGTTATATGGATACCTCCTCCTTTGTACAATCCAAATGCAGCACTTTCAACGTATCCAAGTTAGGCGTGCAAACCCTTGTCGATTTCTTTCTCTGTTTTGGTGGAAATTAGTGCAGCAGGATTTAAATATATAAATGTGTTGTAAGGATCTCTGGCTTGCCCAGCAAAGTCTTTGAAAGGGCTTGAATGTATAGGAGTTCAACATAGTGCTGATATGTTTTTGATGAATTATTCCCCACACATATTTATAACTATTTATACTTCATTAGTTTGGAAAATATTCTATGAGGAAATTTTGGTTTTAGTAATCCACAATGCCAAAAATTACCCCCTTTTGATAATCTGGATGAATTAGAAGGCAAGGGATAGTATGTTTTCTTTACTCTAGTTGGGTTGTATTCTCCCAAGTTATTTCATGGTTAATATCCCACAACTCAGATGCAGGGTGGGTTTCTGCAAATTATACAATTTACACACAAAATACACCTTTCACTCACCACATTTTCAAAAGATTCAAAAACAGAGTTTTTCTGTGTCTTTAGACATTAGAATCTGGCTTTCTAGTATAAGTAAAATCAGATTTCCAATACTTTAAGATTTTGAAAAGTTTTTTTTTTGTGTGTCTAAATCGATCTGCCTGTGGATCTAAGATGGGGTTTCCAAAATAGCACGGCTGTTGAATAAAATGTAATAAATTGTTTTGGACATTTTATCAGCAATCCTTCCTAGGAGTGATTGTTAATATGACATCATCCCTGCCCAGGTTCCAGGGCTTGAAATAAGATAATGGTGGCAGGTAAGATAAATTTAATATATCAAAGAGGCTGAAGAACATTTTGAGAAACAATACATATTTCAGTGGAAATTGATTTTACTTTTAATTTCATTTTTTTTTTAGCCAGCAGAGAAATATTCATCTTTCTCAGCAAGAATAGTTCAATCAAGGTCAAGAACAAGCACAAACATTTCAGTAAACAAGTGGTAAACTGACATTCTTCTTTTTCTCTAATGGAAGCTAACAGAGGAAGGGTCAGCAGCCAACAAATTGCTCAACTAAAAGTCATTTTTGTTTGTTACAATTTAAATAATGTAGAGTTATCTAGGTAGTCTTACATTAAAATAATTATACCAGATGAGGTTTTAAAAATGTGAATTCAAAGAAATGTCATATCTTAGCTCATGTAAAAATCTATAGAAGGGCCTTTCTTTCTTAGTGATTTGTATTGAGGAATTACTTTGGGGGAAAAAAATCAAACTATTTGTTGAATAATTCAAAACATGTTTTCTATATATTTACATCTCTGTTGAGAGTTGAAGTTCTTATCAGCTCTCATCTAAAGTATTACAAGCACCTCCTAATTAGTCTCCTCGCACCTACTTCTTCTCCCTTTGCAAATCCATCCTCTGTGATATGTGCAGTATAGACCATCCAACAAGCAAATGGGAACGTGTCACTCTCCTGTTTTAAACTTTTTCTCTGAGTGTTCATCATTTCTAGGAGGAAACCCAAGTTCCTTATGACAGTGTCCTTCCACTTCATGATTCCAGTATTACCCTCCTCTTTAACCTCATCATTCACTAAGCTCTTTTGGGATCAGCAGGGTTTCTACAATACCCAGGGCTCATGTGGGTATAGATTCAGCCTGAATCTTGCACCAATCATGTTAGCTCCAGCTCATGTTCCCCATCCCCTGTCCTCCACCCTATATAATTTTTTTTAAAATATATTTTATTGATTTTTTACAGAGAGGAAGGGAGAGAGATAGAGAGCCAGAAACATTGATGAGAGAGAAACATCGATCAGCTGCCTCCTGCACACCCCACACTGGGGATGTGCCTGCAACCAAGGTACATGCCCCTGACCGACCGGAATCAAACCCGGGACCTTCCAGTCTGCAGGCTGACGCTCTATCCACTGAGCCAAACCGGTTTTGGCCACCCTATATAATTTTTATCTTGATAAACTAACTCTAATCTCAGTTGTTACTTCTAATATTTTTCCATACCCAATCACTTGCACCACCAGGTTGCTTAATGTTATGTTACACTCTGTCTCTAAAACTGCTACACTATACTCCCCTTTTGTGTTGTTGTAATAAATTTGCCTCTCACCTGTGCCGCTAGCACAGCCAAGGGTGAACCTGAGGAGGGGCGGTGAAGGATTAAAGAAGACAGACAAAGAGGATACAGCTGGGGCTCTGCGGATCTCCCATGCCTGGATGAGGACACAGAAAGATCCAGCCTGCAAGCTGAGGCTTTATTTTATAGTCAGAGAAAAACAAGGAAGTGGTCAACATAGTTACAATGTTCTTGTGAGTTTCACCTTGTTTTGGCAGCACTTGCTGCACCTCCCACAGCCCATTAGCTACCTAGGAAGGAACTAGGGAGGGCTATACCTTAAGCTTAATTAAGCTAAGAGGGGTCTGCCCTCCAAGCTGGGACTTGTTTGTGGCCCTGCCACCGGTCAGTCCCAGGCTTAACCCTAGAGCCACTCCCTACACTCACCATAATGCAGATTCTATAAAGAAAAGAGTTTACTTATCCTGTTTTATTGAGCACTTAAATTTTTGCTTAGCATATGATTGATGCTAATCTAACTCATAGACCTTAAACTGAAATAACCTAAAATTCTGCAAAATGGGTTGCTTCATATTTAAGTGACCTCTTTGGAGAAATATATATGTGGGACTAGAGGATAAGAAGGCATTTTTCAAAAAGTAGTCAACTTTCTCGGCTATTTGGAAGTAAAAACTCAGGCTTATCAGATCTACCTGCCTGTGGTGTCTTAGAATAGATATTTAGAATATAGGATTAAAAAAATGCCTCCAGCAACAGATGACAGAGGGTGGCTTCCAAAGCCTAAAAGTGCTGTGGAGCTTTATGACCAGCAGCCAGATATAAAAAAGAGTTCCTTCTTCCTTCCCCTTTGTTGGCCCCCATGATGAACACTGGATGAACCATCTCTGTCCTTAGGTAGACAGGATTTTTCCAAATGTTTTACTGGCACAGCCATTGATGATTGTTGGCAGACCAGCATTATGTGATGATTCATCTCAACATAAAATGATCAGAGCTTCAGCTGCAACTAGCATTCCTAAGGGGTCATTTAGAATGTGGGGCTCATTCTGTTTAGAGAAAACACCATTACCTAATTTAGTTTGGTTGATAAGGACTCAAGTTATTCTGCTTATTGATCTCTTGTCTCTTGATAAGAATTTGTTAGGGGGAGTTGCTGAATGTCTGGGCATTTAATGGGATTTTCTTCAGACAGGTGTTCTGTTCAACTTATAAGAGAGTGAGAAGGATGATGAAAAGGAGAGCTGAGGGAAAGGAGGGTTTTAGAAGGAGCTTAAAGGCAAACAGATTGAACTTTGATTGTTTAGGATAGAATGACAGAAAGAATAATGGGTGAATCTCATTCTATATGGTTGGCAATTTATTGGAGTGCAGGATTGTCAAGCTGATTCTGGCTTTCAACTATGTGAAACAGAGGAGGAGAAACTTCCCATGATTGGTGCTTAGATATCTGCTATGATTTGAGGCCTGAGATATGAGTACCCTGAGAAATTTCTACCAGAAATAGATGAAATGCTAACTCAATATGAGGTTTTGCCTCATCACATTGAAAGTAATTCCCCTAGCACTTTGTAAAATCACTTGGCACATTTTGGCTGCTAACTAAGGAAAGGAGTTGCTATTGGTGCAGAAATCTGGTTCACATAAGTATCTGAATGTCCTACTGGAATAATTTTCTTCCTGGGCTGATAACTTTGGAAAGAGGGATCATGAACCATTCAAGCAAATTTGAACTTAATAGTCTGGGTAAGGAGAATCCATATGGCTAATATTGCCAAGGTTCAGGGATCAAATATAAGTCAGGTTGCTGACAATAAATTCTTCAGTCAGATTTTCAGCTATACGGTGTTTAAAAGAAAATGTGTAGCCCTAGCTGGTTTGTCTCAGTGGATAGAGTGCTGGCCTGTGGATTGAAGGGTCCCGGGTTCAATTCCAGTCAAGGGTATGTGCCTTAGTTGCAGGCTTCTCCCCGGCCCAGGCCCTGGTCAGGGCTCATGCAGGAGCCAAACAATAGAAGTGTTTTTCTCATATTGATATTTCTCTCTGTCTTTCCCTCTATCTAAAGTCAATGGAAAAATATCGTCAGGTGAGGATTAAAATAAAAAGAAAAAATGTCTAAAGAAGGGCTCTATATGTATAGCATATACATGCAGACGCAAACATATCACCATGTACAATTATCTACAGGGGCTACTGTCCTTCATTTTACATGTATAGAATCTAAAATTTAGAATTAGTAAGGAAATTATAATGCAGAGATAAGATTTAAATTTATGTTTGTCAATTTCAAAACTTAAAGACTTCCCACTGTGTATAGTTGGGTTTCCTAAATGTTGCTTATCTGACTGTATCGAATCATCTGGGAACCTTCTTAAAAAACACAGCTCCTTTGCCTTTGTCAAGATTCTTATTTAGTAGGTCTTAGATGAAGGCTCTCTGGGTATGTTTTCACCATATCTCAGGAAATACTGTGGATTTGCATCCAGGTTTGGGTACTCCAATATCACCTCACCTGATAGAGACAAGGAGCATAGTATAGGAAGGGAGATGTGCAACGTCATGATTCTATCACACAACTCAGTCAGTTGACTCTCTGCTAAGTTAAGGTAGGGAGTTGCTCTCTAGTTAGCAGAAGCCTTGACACCCAGTGCCTGACTCCAAAAAAAGGCACCGGCCCTATGCCACTGGCTTACTCAAGAAGCGCCATGGTGAGGTGGGAAGAACACAGACAGTCATTAGAAACAATGACTCAAATTCTGACTCTGCTTGTGCAAATCGTTAAAGGGAAAAACAAAACAAAACATCTCACACGAGTTTCTTAATCTTTATTAGTGTCATCCTTAAAATGGGAGTAGTTCATTGGATTGATTTTCTATGTTTGCAAAACAGAGTACTCTAGTCTGGGTGGTTAAAACAACAGAATCTATTTTTTCTAAACTCTGGAGTCTAGAAGTCCAAGATCAAAGTGTAAATAGGGTGATTTCTTCTGAAGTCTCTCTTCTTGACCTGTGGGCGGCTCTTCTTCCATTGTCTTCACGTGTTCTTCCCTCTGTGTATATTTGTGTCCTCATCTCTTTTTCATGAGATCACCAGGTATATTGGATTGGATTCCACCCTAACGGCCTAATTTTAATTTAACTACTGCTTTTAAAACCCTGTCTCTAAACACAGTCACATTCTGAGGTACTGGAGGTTAGGAATTTAAAATATGAAATTTGGAGAGACACTTTTCAGACCAAAATATCCATATTCAACTTAAGTGTGTTTTTATTAAGAACTAGTTAAATAGCACAGGTTAACATGACTTGTAAGCCAAAGGCATTTGGCTTACAAGTCATGTTTCCCTCATGTTTAGATGAGAAGTTATATTTTATTAAAAGTTTAAAATTATCTGTTGGATTATTATGTTATTTCAAATTACTCACATTAGTAGAACACAGTTATCAAATTGATATTATCTTTGTTTTATGTTAAATTATCCTCTTTTATAATAACATATTAGAGGCCAGATGCACAGATTCATGCACCAGTGGGGCCCCTCAGCCTGGTCTGTGCCCTCTCCCAATCTGGAACCCCTTGGGGGATGTTGGAGAGCCGGTTTTGGCCTGATCCACAGGCCCGGCCTGCAGGGATCAGGGTTGAAACCGGTAGCCCAACATCCTCTGAGGGATGTAGTAGTGTGTAAAGCGGGCAGTGGGAAGGAGCCCGAGCCCAGGCCAGGTGCCAGGCCACTCCTGCTCATCCCAGCCCTGCTGCGCCTGCTGCCACCTCAGCTTGGTAGCACTGCCATGGAGGTGGGAGTGGCTTGTCCCACTGCAGCTGTGCTCACCAGCTTTGAGCCAGGCAGTTGGCATCCATCGGTCAGCTGAGCGGTGCTCCAGCTGTGGGAGCGCACTGACCACCAGGGGGCAGTTCTGCATTGAGTGTCTGCCCCCTGGTGGTCAGTACATGTCCTAGTGACCAAATGGTCAATTGGTTGAACATTTGACTGGTCGAATGATCGACTGATTGCTTAGGGTTTTATATATATAGATTATGTATGTAATTTTTTGTGTGTCTAATATTAAAATTAGTTAGCAACAAAAAATAGCTGAGCTTAGTAGCCTAGCAGGAAAAGATAATTTGATGTGTTAGCCTAAATTAGAACACACACACACACACACACACATACATGCACATGCACATGAACACATACAAATTTCTCTAAATAATTTACCTCATTTAGTTTACTAAGCAAATAGAGACAAATATCTCTAGCAGCTATTTTAAAAGTACAGATGCTAAACTGGCAGAAAAAATTCTAAAAGCTTTATTGAGTGTTTATTTTATAACAGACATTATTGTCATAAGCATTTAACATATATACAGTATCTCAAGAAATCCTAGCCAAACTCTGTGGGTACTTCTTTTCTACAAAGTTTAAACTGTAAAAAAGAAAAAAAAAGAAGTCAAAGAACTATTTTCCTCTCACATAATTAATAAGTGATAGAGCTTGATTCTTGAGACTTATTTTTATTAACTTGACATCCTATCATTTGGAAATTAAATCAAGCATTGTTGTATATGAAATGAGCTCCAGTGAGAAAGCTGGCTCTGGGTGGCTAAGATAATGCAGTTGTGTGGTAGCTGGTTTTCTCCAGGTCTGCTCCAGAAATGCAATGCACGGGACCAAAGCATGTGATGAAAACTCAGAGTTCAGGCCCTGCTATTGTGAGCATGATTATACGAACAGCTTATAAAATTCTATTTCACATGCATCTGCTCTTCAGAACAGAAAAGTAATACACTTGTGGGACACAAAGATATCTCTCTCTCTCTCTCTCTCTCTCTCTCTCTCTCTCTCTCTCTCTCTCTCTCTCTTCTCTCTCCTCTCTCCTCTCTTTCTCTCTCACGTGTGCACCTGCACACACACACACACACACACACACACACACACACACACTGTGCCATTCTAGTTTTAAATAATATTGAAAAAAATAATGTTGAAACATATTGAGGAGACTTAGTAACATACTAACCTTAGATACCAGTCATGTCCAAGGATTTGAATTTAAACTCTTACTACATTTTTATTTGGGAATTTTATTTCACCAGGTAATTTCCCCTCATGTTTAGATGAGAGACACTAAGGTAAAGAAAACAAGTTTTATTTTGATTCAGACATATTATTCAGAGTGTTTCTTAAAAACGGAGCCTAATTCATTGAACAATTGCAAGTGAAAACAAGCAACGCACTGTGTTCTGGGCTCTTCTGCCTTCGGTAGCCAGCTTATATCATAAAGCTTTATTTCACCTGAGTGTTCTCATTGCATTTGATGATCAATCATGGCCTCAAGTGTATTATTTCTCTTATACATACATTATTTTTGCTGCTCTTTTTTCAAAATGTGTTTCTAGCTCAATTTTTTTTCTCCTTTTGGTTTTTGCCTTAAGATTCTTAAACTGAATTTAATTCTAGTTCAAAATAACTAAAATCTTGAGCGTTTACTATGTGGCAGACAAGGAAGAGAAGAATAGGTCTCCACACATGGGCTTATCCACAGAATAATAAACATCTCCTGTGACCTAGTGGTATTTTAGGGGCTCAAGCTTTATGAAAGTGCAAACTCCATTCTTTGAACTTTTTAAAAAGACATCTACTGAAATGGAACTCCTATTTTAAAGGTGGATGTGCCTGCGTGTAATTTATATAACTCCTTATGGGATTTTGTGTGAGACCTTTTGATGAATTTTTGTTTGTGTGTTTTCTCTCATTACTAAGTTTAATGTTGAAGTGATCATAGCCTGCTGACTAAAACCGTGAAACTGATGTCAGACATCTGACCCTCCAGAATTACAAGGGAATAAACTTGTGTTGTTATAAGTTACAAGGTTTGTAGAAGGTTGTCATAACAGCAACAGAAAACTGATATATTGCTTATAAAGAGGCTTACGTCGGAGTCTCCCACCCTCTACCCTTAGAGATTCCGAGTAATTTTGCAATACTGACCAACCCTGACTATAGATGGGCAAGGACTTATGCCAGGTAACTTCAGAGAAGAAAGACACAGGCACAGAAAACCAGAGACAGAGAGACAGAGTGAGATGGGAGAGAGAGAGAGAGAGAGAGAGAGAGAGAGAGAGAGAGAGAGAGAGAGAGAGAGAGATTTTCAGTGAATTTTAGACACATTCTCCATCGAAATCAATTTGTGCTGAAGCCGTTTATATGTTTGGCATTCAGTCTGTTGCATTTTTCTTTCTCTTCTTTTGAATTTGTTTTTATTTCTTTTTTTACCCCCTTAAGTCTAGAAAATGTTTTTTTTCGCTGTATATGAAGCACAAATCTTGAGAAGTCTGCTGTTCTTTAGCAAAAAGATGTGATTTGTAAACAAGCAAATTTAAAATGTGTGAAAGACTAGCAATGAGAATTGCGAGATGTTGAGCTTGCGGGAAATGGATTGCCTCCTGGACCTTCCCCATTGGGACTGGCACTCTGCTCTAACTGAAGGATCCTTTGGACCATGTATTAGTCATTTTAAGTAAGAGTAAAGCTTTATTAGTATAAACTGCATCTCCTCGCTTTTGGGAGAAACTGGTAATCTGAAAAGTACAAAGAAAAGTTTATATCTGAATACGTAAGTATGAATCTCAATATACTATGAATACTATTATTATGTGTCTTAATAACTTTTCAGTGAAAGATATTTTCCATAATGTTTTTCTGATCATAACTATAGTATCTTTCCTCCAGGAACTCATAATGGATATGGACCAGAATATACAAGTTATTTAATAATCGGTTGGGCCTGGCCAGTGTGGCTCAGTGGTTGAACATTTACCTATAAACCAGGAGGTCAAGGTTTAATTCCCAGTCAGGGCGCATGCCCAAGTTGCGGGCTCAATCCCCAGTGTGGGGCATGCAAGAGGCAGCCGATAAATTATTCTCTCTCATCATTGATGTTTCTATCTCTCTCTCCCTCTCCCTTCTTCTCTGAAATCAATAAAAATAGATTAAAGAAATAATCAGTTGTCATTAAAACAAAATTATGCTCATGAACTGTATTCAAGAATCACTAGGGATAGGCCATTATTCCTAATGACAGTAAAAATAAGTTTAATCCGTAACTTCAGTTAAAGACTCAAGAATTTAAATGGAATTCAGTGATAGTACTTGAATGATATTAACCAGCCATATATTTTTGCTACACATTGTAATGTACAATTTTTACCTATGAAATCACTGATAGGGCTTGAAATCAATCTTTCTTTTTAATAGTTCATGTATAAACATAATTTGGATAATAACAGAATTAGTCTTTTATTTACAAACTAGAGGCCTAGTGCATGAAAATTCATGCACTGGAGGTGGGGGGGGGGGTCCCTCAGCCCGGCCTGCCCCTTCTCACAGTCTGGGAGCCCTCAGAGGCAGGAGGTGACCCAGTGATCAGGGCAAGGCGATGCCCCATTATACCTCTGCTGCTGCCACTGCCGGCAACGCAAGCCTTGGCTGGACGTGGTTACCTGAGCCTTGGGCGGCCCTGGGCGGCTGGGCAGCTGCCATCTGAGGCTTGCCTGCACCTTGGGCCGGCTCCGGGCAGCTGGGGGGCTGAGGGGACTGGGGGACTCTGGAGGTAGGCGTACGGAGCAGCTGGGCCCACCTGGGGACAGGCCCGGCCTTGCCGCATGACTGCCACCTTGGTGGGGCTGAGGAGACTGGGCGCCGCCATTTCTTGGCTGTGGGCACCACCATCTTTGAAGGTGTAGCAGTCAATTAGCATATCCCCTCTTTATTAGATAGGATAGTACCTGGAATACTCTGGATAGAAATATAGCAGAAAAAGTTATGCAGAATGCTTAAATTTAAGACACTAGTGTGCATGGGCAAATAATGTGAGGATCCATACATTCTATTACTTCTGGTAATGTGCTTGGAATCAAGGCTGATGGTAGGAGCTTATGTGTTTGCAGAAAAGACGATGCAGAAAGTTGCTATGTATTTTCCCCAGCACCTACCAGAAGATGAAGTTGATGGAATGGTTGTAGCTTGGATTTGACATATTCTCCTATTGTAACATTTATGAAAATGGAAACAGTGAGCAAGGTGAAGCCAAGAGGTTTCTTTTCCAAATGCGATCCGGTAACCTAGAGACGCACTCACTGTGGTGACATCACCATATTCAGGAAATGAATATCCTCTCCAGCCTGGTGGATGTGATCACTGTCAAGCTGTCTTCCTGTCTTAAATCCAGGGTTGTGTTTCCTGGAAAACTGCCTGGTAAAAACCCTGTCCAAAATTTTAACACAGACTCTTGATTTCGACTGAAGCCATTTATATCATGTAGTAGAATTATCATTGATTTTTAATATCAACTTGTTTAATGCCCCTGGTGCCTAGCATGGGTGTAGTCTCCAGGGTGAAGATGAGTAGATGAGTATTTAGATTGATCGTGTTAGAAAGTGTGTCATTAGGGATAAATAAGATTTATGCATGTGAAGTAGAAAATAATGATGCAAAACAAAAAGCCTCCACACGAGTAACCTTACTTCCTTTCTCCTCTTCTCAGGAAACTCTCTCTCTCTCTTTCTGTATTTCAGCAATATAGGTCTTATTTATTTTGTTTACACCCCCCCCCCCCCGCCCCTTTGCTTTTTCCATTTATAAGTTCTTTGCACATGTTTTCTCTCTGGTTGAATACTTTTTTTCTACTCTCTGCTAACTCAGCTTAAGCATCACTTGTTTAGTAAATTCTTTCATGATCTCTATGCCTCCCCATCTATTTTTTCTTAAAAGTATGTAACTCTCTACTGTAGCTCACATTTCAGTTTGTGATGTTTGTGGAATTTCTTAAAAAAAAATTATGGCTGTTTCTTTCACAAGCTTATAAAATCCATGAAAGTAGAGACTGAGTATATTTCATTCCCATTTGATTCCAGCCCCTTGTAAATTCCTTGGCTACAGGTAGATAAATCATAAATATAGATGGAATGATTGAAGCCCAGTAGTGTTATGGGAAGTCCGAAAGTGGAATGAGGCTTGAGATGGTCCAGGAGGATGGAGAGGAGATACCTAAATAAAGCAAGCTTTTGGTGTTTTAGGCTTTAGAAAAGACATAGATGAAGAGATTCTCAAAGTGTGAGGCAGCATATGAAGTATTTAATCACATAGGCTTTGGAGTCAGAAAGACTGATTTTGAATTTCAGCTGAGCCAGTTGCTGGTAAGTCTTGGGCACTTTATATTCCTTCTTGAAGATTTGATTTCTTTGCCTCTGTAATAGATATGGTAATGATCGGCTTTATGAGTTGCTATAGAACAATAGTCTCCAAGTTTTAATCATTTGCATCCTATCTGTATGATTTTTCAATATCTGTGTTTCACTAGTATTCGTTATTATTTCTTTAATTTTGCTTTTCTGCTATCTCTTGTATAAAATTAGTCTCATTCTGAATTAGAATATCTGTAAAATTATGGTTTTGTTCTGATAGCAATAGTTTTTATGATATATATTAAACAGACCTTTATCTATTTAAAATGTTCGTAATGTATCTGTGAACTACCCATAATTATCTTGTGTGCCAGCAGCAATATAGAAAAGGCTAGAAAAGTAGGAAATACAGAAAAAATAGGCACATCCAATCACTCTACCCTCCCAGAATCAAGTCTTTTGAAACCGTGCCCTTCTCTGAGCAAAGTCGAAGGTGAAATAGTGATACGAGAACACACAAATGTTGGTTGTTTGACTTAAATAGAATTTTCAAAGAAAATATTATACATTATAATTTTTTAAAGGAAGGGCCTGTTTGCGATGTTCCATCTTACATTTAGTCACGAGCTTTCATTTTTCCCACCTTGGTCATTATCTGCTACCATTCTCACCACTCCTAGCTATTCTGTATGAAAGAATGAAGCACTTTATCTCCATAAACATTAGATAGGTATTAGTATTGCTACTAATTTACATGGAGAAAGTTAGCTCAAGGAGGTTAACATAACTCATGCTGCTTTATTACTCTTAGGATGGGTGACAACTAACTTAATACTATTTTGTGGCTCTTTTCATTTATTTATTTATTTATTTTGCATTTTAACTTCTTTATTGGTTAAGGTATTACATATTTGTCCTCATCCCCCCATTACCTTCCCAACCTCCCCCCCACTCATGCCCTCACCCCTCTGTTGTCTGTGTCAACTGGTTAGGCTTATATGCATGCATACAAGTCCTTTGGTTGATCTCTTCCCCTTACCCTCACCCTCCCCTACCTTCCCTCTGAGGTTTGACAGTCTGATCGATGCTTCCCTGTCTCTGGATCTGTTTTTGATCATTAGTTTAGTGGCTCTTTTCTTTAGCTAGCCTGAAGTCCAGAGTCCAGTCATTGAAATGTGCATACATGGTGTGTGTGTGTGTGTGTGTGTGTGTGAGAGAGAGAGAGAGAGAGAGAGAGAGAGAGAGAGAGAGAGAGAGAAGAATTAGTGCTGTTGTCAATGGGTTAAACCAATGATATCACATCATATTGTTCAGAAGTGTGAACTATACTTTTTTTTTAATCCTCACTCTAGGATATGTGTTTTATTTTTTAATTGATTTTAGAGAGAGAAGAAGGGAGAGAGAGAAATATCCCATACACACCCTGACCATGGGATTGAACCTGCATCCTGGGTGTGTGCCCTGACCAGGAATTGAACCTGTGACCCTTTGATACACAGGACTATGCTCCAGTCAACTGACCCTCATGGGCTAGAGCTGAAATGCAAATTATCTTTAATTCAAGGTGTCCAGCATTCCTTTTACTGATCCCATCTCCAGAAAATCAAGGTTGGAGGGTGGAGAATTAGAGTCACTCCAGAAATAATACTAAAAGTTTATGATCTAAAATGTGGGAGAAGGTTTTATATAAACCTAATATTTAAGTGCAGCTAGTCAGACCACCGGACTGCACAACAGTTGAGTAGCTTATGCCCTACACAATGGTGCTTTCCTAAAATGTTAATTAGGCCTGCAACACAAGAGTCCTAGCCCTGGACTACAGTCAGTCTGAACTCTGGAGGAAGGCTTGCCTTTTTAGAATTCACCTGTTCTCAAAGAGTCTCCTTTTATAATTTTCACAAAGTCACAGTATGACCTTCCAGTAGATATGGAATCAAGAGTTCAAAACCAAGAGAGTAAACAGGTTGAGGTCACTCGTGGTGGCTGGAACATCATTCATAAGCTTAACATGCTTTTAGATGCTTTTTGACACATGTTACAGCATGAGGGAGCTTAGCTTAAATTACTAAAAAAAAGGAGTAGTGTGCAAAAGGATTTAACACCAGTTGAATGTACCACATAGTGTTGGGGGCTATTAATTCTCTGGATACCTTTTCAGAAACAAAGCTCTATCCTGAAATTTTATTTGCATCATCTTGGTAGATGGGAGTCAGCTTGGTTTTGATATTACTTCTATTTAAATACTGAAATGTAGATAACATAGGTCCTCCAACTTGATTTATATTAATTAGAACATATTTTCAAGTTCTGCATTACAACAGTTGTTTTGTGAAAGTTTATTTTTTACTTTAGAGGTTTGAGAATGATCCTGGCAGACATGGCTCAGTTGTTTGGAGTATCATCCCATATATTGAAAGGTTGAGGGTTCAATTCCCAGACAGGGCACATACTCAGGTAGGCAGGTATGTAGGCATGATCTCCTCTAATGGAAAGCATTTGTTCAATTAATACCATCTACCTGAATAAAAGTCAACAATCACATTACTTTGAAGGACAAAATTATATCATTAGTGTAAATTATCATATCTATCTCTGAGAATATCCTTTAGACATATATACAACTGTGGAAGAATTAACAATATAAATAGTGTTTTGATTCACTGTTAACAAATATTATGATGACTTTTAAGATAAGGATTTTTTAATTATGCAGATGGGAAATTTTGAAATTTGTATCTTACAAAGCAACACAATTATATTCACACTTTTCGGTTTTGTTATAGAGTATATTTTGGGGGATGTAATATAAACTCACATTTTTGCTCATAATAGCTGTGTGATAATAAAGTAGGTACAGTGATTTTCTGCCTTCTTTTGGCTCCCAAATTTTAAGTCAGAAAGACAGATAAATATAAGGGGAAGATAAACAAACTACTTCTTGTCCCTGAATCCCCCCTTTCCTTCTCTTTTTCTGTTTCTTTTATTCTCCCCCTCTCTGTCTCTCTGAAATTTTTATGGTTCCTGTATGAGGTCAGTCAACACAGAACAAATATTCATGCTAGGGTACTTGCTGTGTCTGCCACCATATTTTGCACAGGAGTTTCTCTTGAGTGGCCATCTTTCTCCTGTTCTGTAATGAAAGGATATTGAAGCTTAGCGGTAACAGCTTTTAAATTTCATATGCCCTTTCTGCATTCATGTCTACCCGAGAAGAGTAAAATAAATGAGACTCAACAGGGAAAAAAAGGTCAAGCTTACAGAGCTCTAAGGACTCAGAAGAGAGAAATTTACTATTGTTCTTTTGAGAGCAACACTATCTTTTTCCTTTCTATTCAGTTCACGTCATCTTAATCTTCAAAGTTCTGTGCTTTACTTTGATGGAGTGAGTTGGTAGAGCAGGAACATATTAAATCTACGGTAGATGGTGTAGTTCTGAATATATATGTTATGAAGAGCGTTTGTATCTGATTCCAAGAAGAGAGACCCACTTTCTATTTCAGTGTCTGAGATCTCCGATCGCATTGAATTGAGTTTCGGCTACCTTTTATGGAATGAAGTTATGTTAAAAGTGCCATTGTGCTGGGAGAATAAAGGCATTTACCCAGAAGCAATAAGAGCAAATGGTGTGCCTTCTCCAATCCCTGATGGGCTTTCTATGTCACTTCTGAGAAATCTCTCAGTAACTCAGGTGGGAAGTAGTAGGGAATAACTCATAGCCTTGTAATTCAAGAGAGGTGTCAGTTATAGTCTTGGTTGTGCCATTAGGGAAGATACTGTAGAGGTTCATATAAAATGATGAAGGTATATATATATTGACAGACAATTATCACCTAGATGACTGATGCCATGGCCAAATCAGCCTACAATCCAGCAACTTACTCTTATGTCCTTGGGCAAAACCCTTTATTTCTCTTGCCTTCATTTTCCTCATCTGTAAACAGTTGGAACCAGTGGTTTGAAAACATATTGGTACATGAGAAAAACTTTTAAAATTGCATTTAAAATCTACGTGAAACCCCTAATGTGAAACGATTAAAAAGCTGAGGGACCTCATTTCAGAGGAGACCCAACCTCTCAGCACTCACCCCTTCTCCTTCCTATTCTAAGACACTAGCTGCCTGGGGCTGCTTCATGCAGCACATTTTAAACACCACACTTCTCAAAACCTTTATGTGGCCCTCTTGCATTTTCACAATCCTGTTAGCTTATTGGTAAAATATGAGAATCTACACTTCTTGTACTTAGCACTTTTACAATAATCCATTGATATGGATTGATTTCATCCAAGAAGAAATGATTATCTATGAAGTAGTGTACTTGGAAATTTTGTGGTTTTTTTTTTTTTTTTTTTTAGTTAGACCCTTGAGATATAAAATTTAACTTTTGTAGACTACCCTCTTTTTGAAGCACATGCTCATGTGGTATTTGTTCCACCAGAATTAAGGGATGCCATAGATGTATATGTGCCTGTCTATGGCATCCTGACACACTGCTAATATAACTTTTAAAAACTAAAGTTTTAAAATGCTCCTAAAATCCACATATTTATTAAATGATTGGACATTGTTCAGCAAGTAAACTGAAAGTGGGGTATTTAGGTGAGAAGAATTGAATTGAACTAATCTGGATATCAACAATCCTCTTCTGTGACTCAGGCATAGGTAAATTAGTCAGCTAAGGCTGGTGGGGTGGTGGTGAAGTGAATACTAGTAATAAGATTATCAAGCTAGAACCAAAGCCATTTGTTGCACATCAGAGGAACATATTTTGTTTGCTAATTTAATGGAAATCTCTAGAATCAGAGGAATATCCATTAAATGTGATGGAAATTTAAAAGTCACTTATGTGCTCTGACTGTTGGAAAAGTCTATATTTTGTTTCAATAAGATTCAAAGTGACTATGTTTCTTTAAATCGGAGTAAAGTACAGGCACCTCAAAATTTATGATCTAATTGTCTTTTGGATAATAGTTGACTCTTATTTCCCTGAGGTACAATATTGTAAATTAGGACTTCTTTCCTGGAACGTTAGTTCATACCATAAAAACACCACAGTCCATCAAAATACATGAAAATTGAATATGCAGTTTTATTAACATCTATTATATAACTAAAAAATAAGACTATTCAAGCATCATTGTAAATATTTTTTGAATGGGTTATTTATTTATTTAGGCTGGACTAACAAAGCTTTTTAAAACATAAGACTAAGCACATTTGTTGAATAATTTCCTGAGTAACTTTTCTATAGAAAATAAAGATGCCCATTGCTGTAAGTATATTTGAATTATATCCAAAATTAATGTAATTTTTCTTAAAAATTTTATTATTTCAGCATGTATGTATGGCCCCGAAAATACTGGGACAGTAAATTTTGCTGAAATGTCTACATTTTTTTCTCTCTCTTTAATCATCCCTTGTACTTCCATTCCAGTAAAAACAGTTGAATTACAACTCACCTCTCACTATCAGATAATTTGGTGCAGAGATGTTTGTAGTTTATAGGCACATGTACATGCATTTGTTTCATCAATGGGCTTATGAGTTGAATTGTGGATCCCAAAATACATACCCATGTTCTAACCCCTGGTATCTGTGAATGTGATCTTATTAGGAAAAAGGACTTTACAGAAATAGTGAAGTAAAGGCTTTTTGATGAGATCATCCCATATGAATAGTGTGGGTCCTGAATTCATTGGCCAATGTCATAAGAAGAGAAGAAATACATGGAGAAATAGGCCTTGTGAAGACACACACAGAGATTACAGTTATCCTGCCACAAGTCACAGAATGCCTGGAGCCACCAGAAGGTAGGAGAGGCAAGGAATGGTCCTCTCATTATACCTGCAGAGGAACTGTACCTGCTGACACTTCCATGTGGACTTAGAGTAAATTTCTGTTACTTAAAGCCACTAAAACAGTGGTAATTTGTTATGGAAGTCTAGGAAACTAATGGAAAGAGGCTTCTTATTTATAATTAAATAAGCTGTAGATATGTTTTTGAGCCATGCTTTTAAGCAGGGGTCATTTGTAATTAGTTCCAGGAAGAGACTAGAGAGCCTTTGTGTAGGGAGCTGAGTACAGAATATGGGGAAGACACCTTAAATACTGTATCTAAATTAGGTATATTTAATGCTTCCACATGGCTAATGACCCAGTAGTGTAATAGACCTCATCCGAACTAAAATATTTTATGAAAATAATAACAGTGTGTAGACATGAAATAAAACCCATTAATATTGAAAGTAGTATTGTCATTGATAGAGCCCAGAGTCAGAAATAATAGAGGTAACCATGCTAGTATTAAGCATTTTCATTATAATGGTGGTGGTAGGAGTGATTATGGAGGCAGTGTTAATGGGTATAATTCATTGAGATTCAGGAGTAGTCATTTAATCTTACTAGTCTAAATTTCTTTTGCTCTAAAAATGTAAGGAAGGGAGGTAAAGCTTCAGTAACTCACTTATTTTCTTGGGAGTGTGACTTTTTAGGAAAAACCAGGCATTGGTGTACATGAAAAAGGTAGATCAAGATGACTTTGGAAGTCCAAGATAACCTATAATAATAAAAGCATAATATGCTAATTAGACCAGATGTCCTTCCTGATGACCTTTCAGATGAAGCCCGGGTCCCTGATGCCTGCCCACAGCCAGAGGGAAGTCCGGATCCTGGGTGACTCTCGGCCAGCGCCAGCAGCCGGGGGAAGGAAGGCCTACTCTTGCATGAATTTCATGCATCGGGCCTCTAGTAAAAATATAACACCCAGTCATTTCTGAACTATCAACAACAAGATTATCAATGTATCTTTCATTCTGGGA